>NC_090921.1:1133296126-1134496126 GCF_040938575.1 Ambystoma mexicanum | reverse complement strand
GGAGACACGGGGCATGACCGGGGGTGGGGGGCAACAGGAGAGAGACACGGGGCATGAGAGGGGGTGGGGGTAACAGGAGAGAGACACGGGCATGAGCGGGGGTGGGGGGGCAAGAGACATGGGGCATGAGCAGGGGGTGGGGGGTAACAGGAGAGAGACACGGGGCATGAGCAGGGGGTGGGGGGCAACAGCAGGGAGACACGGGGCATGACAGGGGGGTGGGGGGAACAGGAGAGAGACACAGGGCATGAGAGGGGGTGGGGGATAACAGGAGAGAGACACGGGGCATGAGAGGGGGGTGGGGGGCAACAGCAGGGAGACACATGGCATGAGCGTTGGTGGGGGGGAACAGGGGAGACACGGGGCATGAGCGTGGGGTGGGGGGAACAGGGAAAACACGGGGCATGAGCGGGGGTGGGGGAGAAAAGGAGGGAGACACGGCATGAGCGGGGGGTGGGGTGGAACAGGGGAGACACGAGGCATGAGCGGGGGGTGGGGGGCAACAGCAGGGAGACACGGGGCATGAGAGGGGGGTGGGGGGGTAACAGGAGAGAGACACGGGGCATGAGAGGGGGGTGGGAGGGCAACAGCAGGGAGACACAGGACATGACCGGGGGTGGGGGGCAACAGAAGGGAGACACGGGACATGACCGGGGGGTGGGGGGCAACAGGAGAGAGACACAGGGCATGAGCGGGGGGTGGGGGTAACAGGAGACAGACACGGGGCATGAGTGGGGGGTGGGGGGCAACAGCAGGGAGACACGGTGCGGGCATGAGAGGGGGGTGGGGGGTAACAGAAGAGAGACACGGGGCATGAGCGGGGGGTGGGGGGCAACAGGAGGGAGACACGGGGCATGACCGGGGGTGGGGGGTAACATGAGAGAGACACGGGGCATGAGCGGGGGGGCAACAGCAGAGAGACACGGGGCATGACCAGGGGGTGGGGGGCAACAGAAGGGAGACACAGGGCATGACCGGAGGGTGGGGGGCAACAGGAGAGAGACACGGGGCATAAGAGGGAGGTGGGGGGTAACAGGAAAGAGACACAGGGCATGAGAGGGGGGTGGGGGTAACAGGAGAGAGACACGGGGCATGAGAGGGGGGTTGGGGGAAACAGCAGGGAGACACGGGGCATGATCGGGGGTGGGGGGCAACAGGAGAAAGACACGGGGCATGAGAGGTGGTGGGGGGTAACAGGAGAGAGATACGGGGCATGAGAGGGGGATGGGGGGTAACAGGAGAGAGACACGGGGCATGAGAGGGGGGTGGGGTAACAGGAGAGAGAGACACGGGGCATGAGCAGGGGGTGGGGGCAACAGCAGGGAGACACAGGGCATGAGCGGGGGGTGGGGGGCAACAGCAGAGAGACACACAGGGCATGAGCGGGGGTGGGCGGGAGGGGATAGAGACACACGGGGCATGAGCGGGGGGTGGGCGGGAGGGGATAGACACACGGGGCATGAGCGGGGGTGGGCGGGAGGGGATAGACACACGGGGCATGAGTGGGGGGGCGGGAGGGATTGAGACACACGAGGCATGAGCGGGGGGTGGGGGGAGGGATAGAGACACATGGGGCATGAGCGGGGGGTGGGGGGAGGGGAGAGACACACGGGGCATGTGCGGGGGGTGGGTGGGAGGGATAGAGACACACGGGGCATGAGCAGGGGGTAGGGGGAGGGGAGAGACACACGGGGCATGAGCAGGGGGTGGGTGGGAGGAGAGAGACACACGGGGCATGAGCAGGGGGTGGGTGGGAGGGGAAAGACACTCGGGGCATGAGCAGGGGGTGGGGGTAACAGGAGACAGACACGGGGCATGAGCAGGGGGTTGGGGTAACAGGAGACAGACACGGGGCATGAGCGGGAGGCGGGGGGAAAACGAGGGAGACACGGGGCATGAGAGGGGGTTGGGGGTAACAGGAGGGAGATACGGGGCATGACCGGGGGGGTGGGGGGCAACAGGAGAGAGACACGGGGCATGAGCAGGGGGTGGGGGTAACATGAGAGAGACACGGGGCATGAGCAGGGGGCAACAGCAGGGAGACACGGGGCATGAGAGGGGGGTGAGGGGTAACAGGAGAGAGGGACACAGGGCATGAGCAGGGGGTGGGGGGAAACAGCAGGGAGACACGGGGCATGAGCGGGGGGTGGGGCGGGAGGGATAGAGACACACGGGTCATGAGCGGGGGGGTGAGGGGAAACAGCAGGGAGATGCGGGACATGATCGGGGGGTGGTGGGCAAAAGGAGAGAGACACGGGGCATGAGAGGCGGTGGGGGGTAACAGGAGAGAGACACAGGGCATGAGAGGGGGGTGGGGGGTAACAGGAGAGAGACATGGGGCATGAGAGGGGGTGAGGGGTAACAGGAGAGAGAGACACAGGGCATGAGCAGGGGGTGGGGGGCAACAGCAGGGAGACACGGGGCATGAGCGGGGGGGTGGGGGGCAACAGCAGAGAGACACACTGGGCATGAGCGGGGTGTGGGCGGGAGGGGATAGAGACACACGGGGCATGAGTGGGGGGTGGGCGGGAGGGGATAGAGACACACAGGGCATGAGCGGGGGGTGGGCGGGAGGGGATAGAGACACACGGGGCATGAGCAGGGGGTGGGCGGGAGGGGATAGACACACGCGCGGCATGAGCGGCGGATGGGCGGGAGGGGATAGACACCCGGGGCATGAGCGGGGGGGTGGGCGGGAGGGCATAGACACCCGGGGCATGAGCGGGGGGGTGGGCGGGAGCGAAAGAGACACACGGGGCATGAGCGGGGGGGGTGGGGCGGGAGGGATAGAGACACACAGGGCATGAGCGGGGGGGGCGGGAGGGATAGAGACACACTGGGTATGACCGGTGGGTGGGCGGGAGGGATAGAGACACACGGGGCATGAGCGGGAGGTGGGCGGGAGGGGATAGAGACACACGGGGCATGAGCGGGGGGTGGGGGAGAGGGATAGAGACACATGGGGCATGAGCGGGGGGTGGGTGGGAGGGATAGAGACACACGGGGCATGAGCGGGGGGTGGGTAGGAGGGATAGAGACACACGGGGCATGAGCGGGGGGTGGGTGGGAGGGATAGAGACACAGGGGGCATGAGCGGGGGGTGGGTGGGAGGGATAGAGACACACGGGGCATGAGCGGGGGTTGGGTGGGAGGGATAGAGACACACGGGGCATGAGCGGGGGGTGGGTGGGAGGGATAGAGACACACGGGGCGTGAGCAGGGGTTGGGTGGGAGGTGAGAGACAAAAGGGGCATGAGCGGGCGGTGGGTGGTAGAGCTAGGGGCATGAGCGGGGGGTGGGTGGGAGGGCTAGAGACACACGGGGCATGAGTAGGGGGTGAGGGGAGAGACATACGGCGCATGAGCAGGGGGTGGGGGAGGGAGAGACACACACGGGGCATGAGCGGGGGGTGGGCGGGAGGGATAGAGACACACGGGCCATGAGCGGGGGTGGGGGAGAGACACACGGGGCATGAGCGGGGGGTGGGTGGGAGTTATAGAGACACATGGGGCATGAGCGGGGGGTGGGTGGGAGGGATAGAGACACACGGGGCATGAGCGGGGGGTGGGTGGGAGGGATAGAGACACACGGGGCATGAGCGGGGGGTGTGTGGGGGGGATAGAGACACACGGGGCATGAGAGGAGGGTGGGTGCGTGGGATAGAGACACACGGGGCATGAGCGGGGTGTGGGTTGGAGGGGAGAGACAAACGGGGCATGAGCGGCGGGTGGGTGGGAGGTCTAGGGTTATGAGCGGGAGGGCTAGAGACACACGGGGCATGAGTAGGGGGTGAGGGGAGAGACACACATGGGGCATGAGCAGGGGGTGGGGGGAGGGAGAGACACACATGGGGCATGAGCGGGGGGTGAGCGTGAGGGATAGAGACACACAGGGCGTGAGCGGGGGTGGGGGGAGGTAAGAGACACACATGGGGCATGAGCGGGGGGTGGGTGGGAGGGATAGAGACACACGGGGCATGAGCGGGGGTCAGGGGGAGGGGGAGAGACACACGGGGCATGAGCGGGGGGTGGGTGGGAGACATAGAGACACACGGGGCATGAGCGGGGGGTGGGTGGGAGGGATAGAGACACACGGGGCATGAGCGAGGGTGGGTGGGAGGGATAGAGACACACGGGGCATGAGCGGGGGGTGGGTGGGAGGGATAGAGACACACGGGGCATGAGAGGAGGGTGGGTGCGTGGGATAGAGACACACGGGGCATGAGCGGGGGGTGGGTTGGAGGGGAGAGACAAACGGGGCATGAGCGGCGGGTGGGTGGGAGGGCTAGGGTTATGAGCGGGAGGGCTAGAGACACACGGGGCATGAGTAGGGGGTGAGGGGAGAGACACAGATGGGGCATGAGCAGGGGGTGGGGGGAGGGAGAGACACACATGGGGCATGAGCGGGGGGTGGGCGTGAGGGATAGAGACACACGGGGCGTGAGCGGGGGTGGGGGGAGGTAAGAGACACACATGGGGCATGAGCGGGGGGTGGGTGGGAGGGATAGAGACACACGGGGCATAAGCGGGGGTCAGGGGGAGGGGGAGAGACACACGGGGCATGAGCGGGGGGTGGGTGGGAGGCATAGAGACACACGGGGCATGAGCGGGGGGTGGGTGGGAGGGATAGAGACACACGGGGCATGAGCGAGGGTGGGTGGGAGGGATAGAGACACACGGGGCATGAGCGGGGGGTGGGTGGGAGGGATAGAGACACACAGGGCTTGAGCGGGGGGTGGGCGGGAGGGCTAGAGACACACGGGGCATGAGTAGGGGGTGAGGGGAGGGACACACGGGGCGTGAGCAGGGGGTGGGGGGAGGGAGAGACACACATGGGGCATGAGCGGGGGGTGGGTGGGAGGGATAGAGATACACGGGGCATGAGCGGGGGGTGGGTGGGAGGGATAGAGACACACGGGGCATGAGCGGGGGGTGGGTGGGAGAGATAGAGACACATGGGGCATGAGCGGGGGGTGGGTGGGAGGGATAGAGACACACGGGGCATGAGCGGGGATGGTTGGGAGGGCTAGAGACACACGGTGCATGAGTAGGGCTGCATGAGTAGGGGTGAGGGGAGAGACACACGGCGCATGAGCAGGGGGTGGGGGATGGAGAGACACACATGGGGCATGAGCGGGGGGTGGGTGGGAGGGCTAGAGACACACAGGGCATGAGCGGGGGTGGGGGGAGGGAGAGACACACACGGGGCATGAGCGGGGGGTGGGTGGGAGGGATATAGACACACGGAGCATGAGCGGGGGGTGGGGGGACAAACAAAAACATGGACATGCCGCACGGACATGAGTTTGTGTGGCAGATCCCGCTCCTCGGCCCTCCGCTGGCTACCGTGTGCGATAGCGTGAGCGGGGGGTTGGAGGAACAGGGGACACACGGAGCATGAGCGGGGGTGGGGGGGACAGGAAGTACACACGGGGCATGAGCAGGGGTGGGGGGGACAGAAAGGACACACGGGGCATGAGCCGGGGTGGGGCAGACACGGGCATGAGCGAGGGTGGGAGGAACAGGAGACAGACACCCTCCTGCTGACCTGACAAAGCCTCTCATGCGGGAAAGAAAGATGGCGGGCGTCTCTGAAGCCAGACGCACTGCACGCTTTCACCGCACCCAATGAGAGAGCACGTCAGATGTCCGCGGACATCACGCAAGCTGCTGGCCCAATCACCGTCCTGTCAGCGGAGTGAACAGGGAAGTCCATCCGCGGACCGAACACAGATATCACTAATTTTTTTTTACCTACTTTTTGGTCATTTTAAATAAAACTACTGGACGGATTTTCACCAAATTTGCTTTCGGGACCAAGCTGCTGCTCCTGGTCCAAATTTGGTGAAAATCCGTCCAGCGGTTTGGGCTGTAGACGCAAGCAAATTTTTTTCCCATTCTGTCTATGGGAAAAAAAAAGTTTTGGGACCCCCCCTATAACTTTGCCCCCCCTGGACGAATCCTCACCAAACTTTGCAAAAGAAAATCAGAGTGACACAAATACTTTTTTTGCAGAGTTTGGTGAGGATTCGTCCAGGGAGAGCGAAGTTATAAGCCGCCCAAAAAGGGCTCTTCCTATGGAAACAGCAACTTAACCATAACTACATGGCCACTACCGTGGCCATGTAATATATAAATATATATATATATATATATATATATATATATATATATATATATATATATATATATATATATATATGTAGAATGTACAAATCGTTTCATTGAAGATGGCATTTTATTTTTCATAGGAACATTAAAAGTCACAGAGACAGTATTTTTAGGGTGGATGAAGGCATTTAAGTAAGGAGGGGGTCAGTTAATTTTTAGGGAACATTGTGCTACATTATATTTTGGAGTAAGGAGATGGTTTACCTTTAGTTTTGTATCAGGCATTGTCAATATTTTTTAGTTGGGGTGATTTGGTTGGGCTGCTTTGGTTTTATTTTTTGCAAAGAGCATAGTTCTTTGTTAATACATTGTTTTTTTCTTCCTTTCTTTGTTGTATGTATTTCCTTGCTTTAGTGTATGTTGAACAGTGTATGCAGTCTGGGTAAGTATGCATGTTGTGTGTGTGAATTCTCCATTTCCTTACATGAGTGTATGTTGGAATGTGTACAGTATTTTCTTGTTTTAGTGTATTCTGGAATTTGTATGGCATGCAGGTGAGAGAGTATGTTGTGTGTGTGTGAATTCTTTATTTTCTTGCTTGAGGATATGTTGGAATGTGTATGCAAGCCAGGTGGGAGCGTATGTTGTTTGTGTGTGTTGTGCATCAATTCTGAATTTCCTTCCTTGAGTGTATTTTGGAGCGGGTGTGTATGTTGCATTTGTGTGTTGTATGTGAATTCTGTATTTCATGCTGGAGTGTATGTTGGATTTTGTATGCAGTGTGGGTGAAAGCATATGTTGTGTGTGTGTGTGTTGTGTGTGAATTCTGCATTTTCTTGCTAAAGTGTATTTTGGGATGTGTACACAGTGTGGGTGGGTGTGTATGCTGTTATGATCATTTTGGCCACATATTGCTTGAATTATGTAATTTAGTTGCTTCAGTGAATGTTTGTAATGTGTATGCACTGTAGGTTGTTGTGTATGCCAGGTGGGGTTATATTTGCTGTGCTTATGTGGCGTGGGTGGTGATTGTATGTTTTACACGCATGTTTAAGTTGTTTTGTATTTTTTCTCAGGAAAACTTGGTTGACAGTGTGCATGTGTCATATATAGATACATTTTCAATGCTTAATATCTCAAAATTGGCAGAGATGATTTTCCATTTCTTTTTCAGAAAAAAATTCCAAAGTCTGCAAAAAATGTGGAAAAGCAAAGTGCTCAATTTTGAGATATTTGGGCTGAAAGTTAATGGATCTAGGGGAAACCCCAATGTTAAAAGCTGTTCACAACCCAATCACAGTATTGTTTTCTAAACGATGGAGCCCTTAATGTAGACATCTGAAATGTTCCATGCACAGACTGCTGGATCGAAATTTTACTCTGAAATATATTTAGATTTTCTCATGCAACCGTTCGAAAGTTATTCAGAAAAGTCATTTTGTGTTAACCTTAACCATGCCTTGAACTATCACAAGGACATAATCAGAAACTAGAAAATGCACAGCCTACACAAATGTAATGTGCCCAAGCATGTTGTGGCCTGCTCTTCTTTGCCTATAGAATGAACGTGCACCTTAGAATGGTTTGGCGTTCTGTCTCCTCCACCTATTAAATATATGTGGGACTAAAACAACTTTGTGTTCTTTATTCCCATCTACATAAATGAAATGAATATTTTGGCATGCTCTTCTCCGCCTATAAATTGTCTTATTTAGAATGCTTTCTCATGCTCTCTTCCTGCCTACAAAACTACTGTGCCTCAAAATGCATTTGTATGATGCTGTTTTACACGTACAAAACATACAATGTTCCTCAGAATGCTTTGGGCATGTTCTCCCCCACCAAGAAAATGAACATGAGTCTAGGACTACCGTTCACCCACAAACAAAAAGGTGCTCCAATTCCTAACTCTCCAAAATCCTACCCTGATTCCGTAATTCTAGCTTGCCCTTTTTTCAATTTCACACTTCTTTAATCTAATTGACATTACTATCCTTCCCTAACCACCCTGGCGCTCCTGTGTCCCCAGTCCCGTAAAAACTGTCCGGGCGCCTGACTTCCCAACCAGCGGACTTCTAATAGCCCAGTAGCACCGGGAAGTCATGCGCCGATAAATTATTACAGGTCCGGCGGCAAACGGGTTACCGCCGCACCTCTACTGAGGCCCTATGACATTCTGGTGGTCCATTTTGACTTTCGATTTAAAGAGACTGGGCTGAGGAACTATTTCTGTGCAGCATTGACACATCCCTAATCGGGAATGGAAAGGGAAGCAGTATGTTTTCCATGTCTATGAAGCTTCCTCATACACTGGAGGCTCGGTTTGCGTCACCCTTGTAAGCAGCACAAAATATCTCACTGGCACCAGCTCGTGCATTCCCTCGATGGCTAGTGAGATGGCTATGTTATATATGGATATATATTACAGATAAAAGATTTGAAATTGGGATGTTATGGCGACGTTTCAAGAGGACACCTGGAAAATATTGCATAATACATCACGGCCGCTGGCAATTTGACAGGAAGAAAATTGCCCTTAAGCAGCTGCTCTTGCTGTGATTTATCAGGGTTTAATTTGGCACTGACGGCGTAGCATTTAACATCGTTTGCTGCCATTTGGGAGTCACCTTGCCCATTTTCATGATCACGGAAACGGACAGAGCTTCCCGTCGCCATGACAAGTGATGCTGTTGGCTTCATTAAAACAGAGTTGCTCTTTGCCACGGGTAGACTAGGCCATGACGCTTCCTCGCGGAAAGGGGATTTACATGCATGCAAGAATTGCTCTTTAGAGATCGGTGTGCAATATGTACGTTCCACAAGTCGAATCCGATTGGCTATACAAAGCCTTTTTATTTTTTATTTTAGGTTAATAGAATGAGTGCAATTCAACTGGATGATGGTACTTTCAGTTATGACTATTGAAGAGTGATCCCAGATGGTAGCAGGAAGACGAGTGGTGTGTACTGTGCAAAGGCATGCACTAAGTGAGCAGGCGGAAATGGCGGCAAGGTTAAAGCTGATGTGAACTTGGAAAACGCACATACTGAGGAGTGGACCGTCGCAGACATCATGTTCGAGAGCTGTGGGTGCCACAGATGGAGCTGTCGAGGCGTTCCCACAGCTGCATCTGTGAAGGGGGTTCTCTCTCTGGGGGCCCTGTTGAGCCCTCCTTTTGGCAGAGGATGGTGGAGCTATAGTGATGTCCTGAAGTGACAACCACTGAGAAAAACGTTGTGGCCACTGATATGTGCAGCCACGGGACCTCCAGTGGTCCAGTGCTTAATTTAGATTTAAAAAATAGTGCCCGGGTCCAAAAAATTTCTAGCATGCTTGTGACATATTGAGGTGGGCATCTCCCCACCCACTTTTGTGGTCAACCATGGCTTCTCCCCACAGTCTCAAGTTATGTGGGGTTAACGTTGCATTTCCCACTGGTACATTGATGAGTATGGATGCACTGCATGTGGGAGAAGTGTGAGTTACAAATTCCAATCAATATAACCCAACATGACATACCAGTTGGGTCCTGAAATAAGATAAACCTTTAAATGTTTCTGGTTATTTAAGTGGTAAGTGGAACATTTAGAGAATCTATCCACAGAATAAAACATGCTCCCCTCTTATGGCATGTTGATGGACAAATGCAGGCAAAACTATTATTAACCCGATGAACTTGCCTGTTAAATACTGCAGCATGATCTTGCATTTATCGCCCTCAAGACAGGCACTGCTCTCCGCCAGTAGCCTGTTCGCTGGCCTTGCCATTGTGATGGTGTTACAGGCGGTGAATGGCTTGCTGTTGTCAAACAAACCATGCTGTTCCAGTGCTGCTTCTTGCAGCAATTGAGCGTCACCAATCTAAGGCAGGCTGACTAGAGCAGTGTGCATACATGGTCACCAAGAGCGCTCAGCATTGTCGCCTTCCAACTAATTAAGCCTCGAAAATGGAAAACTAGCATTGGGTTATCCGGTTCATTAATATCAATGGGCTGGCACAGGATAAAGAGACCCTGATAAGTGCACCCTGTTGTTTCTACCGTCACTATGACTGTCAGTTAAAATAATAAAGTAGGTAAGACACCATATCATAATCCAACTGAGTCTGACAGATAAGTACTGTGGCTCAGAAACATGTGCCAGAGCTGAGCCCTGGCAAATACATCTTTGAGGTAAACACTGATAGGCACTTCTGGTATCAACTCAATCTGTGGTCTCTGGTTGTTCTAGATTTTTGCTCTGACTTTCTCCATCCTGCAAACGGGCAATGGGTGGAGCCCAACCATAAGAATGATGGGTGCTACCCCAATATCATCTGTCTAATACCATCTTCTGCCCCACAGCCTTGGTCCAACAACTGCAGCACCGTTGTGTGGTCCTCTGGCCCTTATTCTATCGTCACACTTTGCCCTTAGACCACCTTTATCATCTTACGTGCCCCGCTCACTTCTCCTTAGATATAACCTCCTTGACTTGTTCTCCAGTGGGGACTTAGAGAGCTGCTCTGTCCACCAAGGACTTGGTGTTGTTGCACTAGTACCCAAACTGATGCTGGTCTTTAATCTCGACAATCCCATCCTGGTTTCCTTTCTATTCCCTGTGCTGTTTGCCATATTTTGCTGATGTGTTTTTTTTTTTAATTAAATATATTGTAATCATGACAGTCATTTGAATAATAATTTTTTTATTCATTCTAAAGTGTGATAAAGTGTATACCGGGTTCTGACTTTTCACAGTAAGCTCTGGTCATAATAAAACTGGACTATGGGCATGTCCTCTAGACTAGCTTACCCACAACCAGACTGTCTCCATTAAATGGAATATACCACACTGGTTCCTGATAAAGGCAAAATGTGCGTTCAAAAAGCCATGTTTTAAGCCTAACCGTGCACAAATGCTTACCTAAAAAACATTGAGTAAAATCACTATTTTTGGAAGATCTAGTGAACTAGGAAGCAAAGATGAGTTACATGTGGAAACAGATTCCAGCCCTCGAAAGAAAACAAACATTAAAACCATTCCATTCCATAAAATACCTGAATTCTCTAATCTTCCAGAAAAGCTTGCATGCAATTTCAGAAGATCATGTTCTTCACACCAGTACATCTCGGCTGGACTACTCTGACCACACTAAGCACGAAAAATCACGCATAGGGCTGGATGCACAAATAAGCTAACCCCGATAGTAAAGCTCCTCCTTTTAAGGCCAACACCTGCACTCTGAAAGGAAGAAAAAAAACATATTCTAATCTCTCCCCGCCAGGACCTCCCCCACCTCCATCAAATCATACCCAAATAAACATGTTTATTCACATAGATGTGTAAGTGCTTAAAGGCATGTTATTAATATTGTGAAAGAAATTTATTTTTCTTAAGTTTTGAAAAATGTATTATGGGCCGCTTAAGCAAATTATGCAGTTTCCTAGTGTACCATTATGTCAATGAATCAAAGCAAGTGGGGTCAAGTATGTGAAAGAAGAGTGTGAGGGGTGCTGGAATATTTCTGGTCTAGTGCAACCTCAAGGAGGAGAATCGCCCATGATAGCATGGGTTAGACCCCAACTTAAAAATGGACTCCTTCTGGATGGTTCCACAAAAGGAGAGTTGATTTCTCTACAAGTGTTGTAATTTCTCAGCAGGTTGATACTATGGAAATGTGTGTAGAACTTCGATGAGTCCAAAGCAATTTTTGGGAAGGCCTGTCCTTTAAGAGGGATGTAATTGTGTTAAACTGATGGAAAGCCAAGATTTTCTCATTCATGAGGTTTGACCTTATTATTAAATATCTGTACTGCAAAGAAAGGATAGAGTAATTAGAGGGTGCAGCGTAAAATGAAGATGTCGTCCAGTTGCTAGGTAGCTGAGTTCAGGCGCTGGAAGCATGTAATCCTATCTTTGACCCTTCCCTGCTACACCTGTTAGGTGCCTATTCAATGCATGAAGAAGCACTAGGTGTAAAACCTATGTAGGCAGGAAGGTGGTATTCAAATTCTGGAGTTCAGAAAATGTATCTATACATATATGTAATATTTCTGCTGATATGCAATCTGTGCATTGGATCAATAAGCAGTTGCCGCTGAGTATTTGTCCAGGTTGATTGTTACTTTTTTTTAGTGCTGCCTTGTCCCCAAGAGGAGCTGGAGCTCCCCCACCCCCCACTGCAGGAGCAGTGCCCGCTCAGAGATGCCCTCCGATGTGCACCGCGACTGTTATTAGGCTGCCTGCCTAATTCTGCAGCAATCTGAAGTTTGCTGCTCGACGCCGGGAATATTACACAATTAATCTTAACCATGTGGATAGCCCCTCCACTTGCCAGATTGCAGCAAACAGCCTGCATTAACAAGGTTGTGTAAAATCGCCATTAGCTGCCGCAAGGTAGCAACCAGCCCAACATGGCCGCCTGCAATGCTGCTTCGGATTCCTGGCTGTGAAGCATACCTCTGGCCCTATCGCCCTTCACCATTGGCCGACAGCCCCTCTTCTATAGCCAATCGTGAGCCGGCAGGCTCGAGCTGGCCCACACGAAGGCACTCACCAAGGCACCTACACCTGTCGTGAGCCTGTCTGGAGCCGTATGGGCAGCGGGCCAGGCACCACGCTACTCCATCAGCATCGCCCGTCATACAGCAGATATCTGGTAAGAGCTGCTGCTTCACACCACTGCAACCTGCGCCTACCAGAACACTTACATTACATGGTCTCCGCGAGCCCTGATGAAACGTCCTCCCTTCAGACACTATCCTTGCCCCTGCCCAAACGGCATGACTTCACTATGACTTGGCCATTGTCCCACCTACCTGTAACACTGCCATATAGGGTTTAACCAATGAACAAGTGTACTCACTATACTTTGCCCAGCCTGGTACTTGCATCCCGCCACTCATGAAAGTCCTGCCATTACGCTATCATACTGACTAGACATCGCTAACACATTGACCTTAACCCCTCTGTGTCTACTCTGACGTTAGCCTATGCATACCTCAACCTACTGTGAATGTATTGATTTGTGCCCGTCTGTGAGCACATTGATTACAGCCTATGACTAATTCAGCCGTCTGTGAAATATTGATTCTAGCCTCTCTGTGAGCACATTGACCACACCGTTTCTAGCCTAATTCAGCCTACGGTGAAATGCTGATTCTAGCCTCTCTGAGAGCACATTGACCACAGTGTTTCTAGTCTAATTCAGCCTTCTGTGAAATGCTGATTTTTACCCGTCTGTGAACACACTGATTATAGCCTATGCCTAATTCAGCCTTCAGTGAAATGCTGAATTTAGCCGCTTTGTGAGCACATTGACCACAGTGTTTCTAGCCTAATTGAGCCTACTGCAAATGTATTGATTTTAACCAGTCTGTGAGCACATTGAACACAGTGTTTCTAGCCTAATTCAGCCTACTGTGAATGTATTGATTTTAGCCACTCTGTGAGCACATTGACCACAGTGTTTCTAGCCTCATTCAGCCTTCTGTGAAATTCTGATTTTTGCCCATCTGTGAGCACATTGATTATAGCCTATGCCTAATTCAGCCTACTGTGAAATGCTGATCGTAGCCCCTCTGTGACTACTGTAACCACAGTGATTCTAGCCTAATTCAACCTACTGTGAAAATGTTGATTTTAGCCCCCCTGTGAGCACATTGGTTCCAGCCTATGCCTTAACTTAGATCTACTGTGCCAAACCTGAACCTAATCTATTACAGATAACCATTCCTAGCCTGACCACTATCTGACCTCACTCACGCCAATTAGGTCTCAGCCTTAGACCACCTTACCTTATTCCCTGTAACCGGCACTAACTGCCGCATGATGTATGTCAGCACAAATTTGCTGTTATCTGCTCCCTGGCTGCTCTTACAATTAATATAGATAACCATGGACCAAATTAAATATGCACCTTGCCCTATTATGAATAGAAATACTAGGCTTCGTGCTAGACTTTCCTCCTTCTACGAACCCAAATTGACCAGCAATACCCACTTAAACTGATGCGCCAACCCCATAAATACCACTCAGAACTCGGCGCAAACATCTACAAACCGCGGCAGATGCCAAATTGAAAGAATTTAGACCTGAAACTTTAAATACCCAAAGCCTACCTAAAACAACTACAATAGCGGGAGCACTGATCAATGCGAGATTTGTCGTTGCCCATGCCACCGAAATAGCTGATATCCTAACATCAGATAGCCGGGACCTTCTAGCGGTCACAGAAAGAAACCTGGCTATATGAGGCAGCAGGTCCAGCGCTTTCCTTAGCGATACCCAAAGAGTAACAACTCCTAAGAATGGACAGAGCTAACACTAGAGGAGGTGGCTTAGCTATCATTGCTAAAACCAACCTGGGCTTAAGATTATTCATGCTACCCCCACTAAAATCCTGTGAACTACAATCAGCAAAACTGCCTATATCCCCATGTTGCACTCTAACCATTTACCTCATATATAAAGGCCACGAGGGCCATCAGGCTCCTTTGAAGAGGACATATCTAGCCTCTTAGCTAGCAATACAAAAGAGACACCACAGATAATGATCCTAGGCAACCTCAACTTAGGACTTAACGACCCGTATGACAAACAAGCTCAAGCGACAGCCACCATGCTTGATGAACATGGTCTCACCCAAAAAGTCCTCACCCCTGCCCACAATAAAGGCCAGACATTAGACTGGGTAGCCACCTCAAACTGCCCAACTAAGATCACCAAAATTACACCCCAACCTTGGACTGACCACTTCCTAATTGAACTCAGTTTTATACTCAATAAAGAAGTAAACAAAGAAAAAATAATGGCACCTTCTCTCCCCACAAGATCAAGGAAAAAGATCACACCAGACAACATCTTCTCCCAGTGATTAATACCCTGCCAAGCAATTCTGATCCAGATACACTGGTGGACTCCTATAATGATACTATGGTCAAGGTCCTAGATACCATTGCCCCACTTAAGATTCATAAGAGTAAACAACAGACTCACCTCAACATCCGGTTTACCCCTCACCTAAAAGAACTTAGCCTGGAAAAAAGGAAGTTAGAAACCATATGGCAACATACCCAATGGAAGAAAATAAACTCAAACTCAAACTCTGTGCCACCAACTACAAGAAGGAAATTATCCAAACCAAAAAAGAAGTTTATAATGAAAGAATCTCCAAAGCATGCTCCAATACTAAGGAACTATGTGTGATCCTGTGAGAATTAGAATCTCCCATACCTGCACTGAACCCCGTGGAGAACCCCCTGCATCAGGTACTACACAGCCCGCCATAAGGAATTAACATATCTTAAGTTGTTCCTACAATGTAACTATCTCGTGTGCTGACACCAGCGAGCCTCATATATACTTTCCACCTGATGATTGCCTCGCTCTCTAATGAATTCTGCTGCCACACACCCAATTTGCCTACACAGTGCTAGCTGATCCGGCCTGACATTACTTAATCAGTTACTGCCTGCAAGCGTCTTTAAGTATGACTCAGTTCCCTGTGCCTCGCCACTTTGCTGCAACCTGCGCATGCCGACTGAACGTGTAGTAAATACACTGCGAAGTTGTCATCCTGCGATCACCCACTGACTTCATAGAGACCCCGCTACCTGAATACTGCCCTGAAATCCCCCACTGCATTATCCGTACCCCCGGATGCACTTCTTGCTCTATTAGTAGTTTCAAATGCTCCATTGTACACTTATTGCCTTTTAGGTACGCGTAGCACCACTTGAATTTGATTGGAATTCTGCACTGTTACTACTTTGAATGCATCATGTTTGCTCATTGCTCTTATGCACGATAATGCTTGACATGGAATGACTGTTTGATGCAACACATTACTGAATGGTGCCTTGTGTACTCCGCACAGACCTGCACATACATGATGCAAATGCAGTGTACTAGCATAACCCAACCTGCCTCACTATTGTTTGGTACCTATGTAAGTTGCCTGTTGCCTGATCTGCCCACACCAGTCGCAGGCCTGCTACTTTGCTTTGCCTTTTGCTACTGCTATAACGTGCCTGCTCATTCACTCAGTACCCTGTGTCATCCTAGCCTGATTTAATGTGCTTAGTCAGCACTACCTTTGCCTCTCAAGCACATAGGTGCATAGTCGCTTTTAGCTTGCCCTAATGTGCTCAGTCAGTACTACCATTGCCTTTCTAGCACATAGGTGCACAGTCACTCTTTAGCTTGCCTAATGTGTTTAGTCAGCACTACCTTTGTCTTTCAAGCACATAGGTGCACAGCCACATCTAGTCTGATCTATTGTGCTTAGTTAGCACTACCTAATGTGCTTAGTCAGTACTACCTTTGCCTTATCTCTTAGCACTACCTAATTTGCTTAGTCAGTACTACCTTTGCCTTATCTCGCACGCAGGTGAACAGCTGCCTTAGATCAGTCAGATTGTCATTCACAAATTTGGACTCTTGCCCTGCCCACATAGCCTAACCCCACAACTAGGTTACCTCTTCCCCAGTATAGAAACACTTACCTGCACACCGCCTACTCTCCCAATTAAGTGACAACATTGAATAATGTCAAGCTTACTTAGTATTTACTGCATCATGGCCACTGCTACACTCCACGCCTCTAGTGATCAGGCCAGCCATATAGGGACCTCCCTAGGTGGACTAGCACCATTCTCGCTCCTATCGGCCGACACTACTACCATCACGCCAGTCCACCCTGAGCATAAATACCAGGCTATGCCAGCCTATGACTCACAACCTAGCTCTACATACGATAGAAATAATAAACTACGAGCTAGACTTAACAAACTGCACGAGATACCTAGACGACTCCTCCCTCCTACAAAATGTGAAACGAAGCCCCACACTGTCAAGGACTGCAATGTCTCCAACACCACCTTAGCCACAATGAACCTACAAATACCCAAATTTAAGATAAAATCTAGTGCCAAGAATACCCCTAATCTTACTCAATCCAAAGCAGTATCCAAGGTTCATTCATACAAAGGAGCGCTTCTCAATGCCAGGTCATTAGACGCCCATGCCCTCGACATAGCTGATTTAATCACTGAGGCGAATTTAGATTTCATTGCAATAACTGAGACCTGGCTACACAAGGCAGCAGGCCTGTCACTCATGTTGGCCATCCCGAACGGCTACACTATATGCAGGCAAGACCGAGAGGGCAACCGTGGAGGTGGAATTGCCATCATCTCCAAATCGAACCTATCGCTAAGGCTTGCCCCGTCCCAAACATATCAATCTTGTGAAGCCCTCACTGCAAAACTCATCATAAATAACACTCAATCCTTAACCATTCACCTAATCTACAGACCTCCAGGCCCGCTTGGGACTTTTGAAGAGGATCTGCACACGCTACTAACCAATAATGCTAAAACAAATTCACAATTGCTGGTACTAGGGGACTTCAACGTAGGATTCAATGACCAAACAGACGCGCACGCTTCGACCATCGACAATGCTATCAACTCCCTAGGACTTTCCCAAAAAGTAAACAATGCTACCCACACAAAGGGTAGAATATTAGACAGGGTCGCTGAATCTAACTGTACAGCAGCCATCTCATCTATCACACCTTTATCATGGACCGACCACTCATTAGTGTCCTTCAACCTCTTAACTTCTTAATAGTTGCTCCTACAGCACCATCATGCCTGACCAGAAATAAGAAGAACATGACAATAGACAATGTCATACCTGCCATCCTCCCTACATTAAATGCACTACCTGTCAATTCAGACCCCAGAACTCTCGCTCATGAGTATAACAAAATAATGACTGAGACTATGGACAAAATTGCCCCACTTAAAATGCGCACAAGTAAACCTAAAGCCCACCTAAACAAATGGTTTACACCTGAACTCAAGGTCCTACGCCTTACTAAGAGAAAATGTGAATCTAACTGGAAACTACGGCCTACCAATGAGAATAAGGCCAACCTAACATCCATCTCACGCCTCTATAAAAAGGAAGTTTGCCTGGCTAAGAAGAACTCTTATAACGATCGCATTGCCAATTCTAATTCAAGCATGAAGAAACTCTTCTCCATACTGAAGGAACTTGAATCACCCATCGCCACACCAGACATCTGCACCAAGGACCAGACCTGGTGTACAGATATCCAACATGCCCTAGTCAACAAAATAAACACCCTCCAAAACAAAATCCAACTAAAAAAAGACTTGATCAACTTCGCTAATCTGCCTTTGCCACCAACTAATGCCACCCACAATTCCCAAACAAGTACATTTTCCTTTACCAAAACTACCACATTAGAAGTAGAGAAAATCATCCTCACCCTTAAACCATCCAACTGCAAAGGCGACATCTGCCCAGCACAGCTAATAAAAGACGCTGCCAGAGATCTATCACCTTTTATCTCCAAACTTGTCAACGTGTCCTTCTCCACAGGTGTCATCCCTGCTAACTTAAAACAATCCTGGGTGCTCCCGCTGCTCAAAAGGCAGACACTAGACCCTCTGATCCCTACTAATTACCGTCCAATTACCACAGTTCCATTTCTTCTGAAGATCCTGGACAAAGTGGCCTACACGCAGATTCAAAAACACCTTGAACTGCACAAGCTACTAGGAGCTAGACAATCTGGCTTCCGCCCATTACACGGAACAGAAACCGCTCTCATCGACTTAAAGACCCAATTAGACGAACTGAGAGATCAAGGCAAAACAGCTCTCCTCCTCCTGCTAGATCTCTCAGCAGCCTTCGATCTTGTCGATCACAAGGTCCTTTGTAAACATCTGGACACTGCCGCTCACTTCTCCACACAAGCCATCAGTTGGATAGAATCCTTTCTGAGTGAGAGAACTATGAGAGTTTTTTCCCCATCGGCAGCAGCAGACCCCACACCCATCACATGTGGAGTCCCTCAGGGATCCTGCGTCTCCCCAACTCTATACAATATTTTCACCAAACCCCTATTCGACGATCTGGATAATCTAGGTATCACCTATACTAACTATGCAGATGATACACAGATTCTCCTCCCGCTTTCTGGGGATCATAGCAAGGACAGAGAGTTGGTGAACAGAGTGTATCTCATCATTCAGGCATGGATGGCAACCCATGGTCTCTGCCTGAATGATGACAAGACAGAGCTGATCATTCTGGGCACACAAGCCAACATCAACAAACTGGGCCTAGACTACTCTGCGTTCAGTATTGATGGAAATGTGATCAAAGTCTCGAGGGAAGTAAAAACACTTGGTTTTTACCTCGATTCTACCATGTCTTTCACTAAACAGGTTAACTCCCTTGCCTCTACCACAGCCTACACCTGTAAATTGATAAGAGCAGGTAAGCCCTTCTTATCTAATAACAGTTGTCTAACCCTGGCGAGAACCTTAATACTCTCCCGACTCGATTACTGCAATGCCCTCTATAGTGGTGCCAATAAAGCCACTACCCAAAGACTCCAAACACTACAAAATAATGCTCTTAGAGCTGCATTAGGCATAAAGAAGGGGGAGCATATCTCCTCTATTAGACGGCAACATAAATGGCTCTCTACTGACAATAAAATCCATCTAAAAATGATATCCTTAACTCATATGGCTCTCAATAATGCTGCCCCTAGCTACTTGACGGACAAAATAATAAGAAAAACGTCCAACAGACCTACAAGAACTGCTAACTCCAACTGCCTGGTAGTACCTAGATTCAGACTTGCCAAAATTGGCGGTACTAGCTTCCCTGTGAGAGCTGCCAATTTGTGGAACGCTTTGCCACCTAACCTAAGAGCAGACCAACCTTTCTCACACTTCAGAAGAAATTTCATTAAACATATCATTGATAACAACGCCTAAACACTGTATATGATCCCTCTCCACTGCATGCCTAACCTTTCTCAATTGTATATAGAGACTATTAGCTACCTGTATTATACTTATAACTGTCTTATATTGTATATATTGTTCCTGCACATTTCTGAGTGCTCACGGTAACGACTTAAACACACTGTAAATTTGTAACTATACAATTATGTAATACTGTACATTTGTGCTCAATACTGTAAATGTTTTATTCATAGCAAATTCGTTTTATGTAACATTGTAAGCTTTGCATATACCTTCTGCTGCGCCAGGTAACCTTTGGGTCTGGAGCGCATTACAAATAAAGAAACAAACAAACAAACAAAACCTAAAAACAAGCAATGTTGTACTAACATCCAAAATGCCCTAGCAAATAAAATAAAAACACTACAAACCAAAATTGCAATAAAAAAAGCCTTGCTTCCACTCATGGAAACTCCTACTATTTCCACCCCCATTAACAAGCCCAACCTAGCACCATTTAAATTCTCCAAGGTCCCCATTCAGGAAACTGAAAAAATGATTGCCTCACTAAAGCCATCAAACTGCAAAGGTGACAACTGCCCAGCCCAAATAATTAAGGATGCAGCCAGAGACTTAGCCCCCTTTATCTCGAAACTCGTTAACGCCTCCTTTTTATCTAATACCGTCCCAAGCTATTTAAAAGAATCCTGGGTGCTACCCCTTCTTAAAAAAACAAACTTTAGACCCATCCATCCCCACAAACTACAGGCCTAATACGACAGTCCCTTTCCTCCTGAAGATAACATATAGGGTGGCCTATCTTCAAATTCAAAAGTACCTTGAGACCAACCAACTATTAGGCTCCCGCCAATCTGGGTTCAGACCTCAGCACGGCACAGAGACGGCATCAATAGACCTTAAAGCCCAAATTGATGAGCTTAATGGCAAAGGAAACACAGCTATGCTACTCCTCCTTGATCTGTCGGCAGCATTCGACTTGGTGGACCATGCAGAATTATGCAAACACCTAGCATCGGCCGCCCACTTTTCAAGTGAAGCTATAGCTTGTATCCAGTCCTTTCTTGACAAATGAAGCATGCAAGTCTTCTCCACCTCAGCATCTGCAGACCCAATTGAAACAACATGTGGAGTCCCCCAGGGCTCATGTGTCTCACCAACCATGTATAATATCTTTACTAAGCCTTTATTTGACAAATTGGACAGACTGGGTGTCACCTACACAAACTATGCAGATGACACCCAGATCCTCATTCCCCTTTCGGGCAATTTCACCTCTGATACAGCCTTAGTAAATGAAATGTACACCCTCATTCAGGCATGGATGGCAACGCATTGCCTCTGCCTGAACGATGATAAAACGGAGATCCTGATTCTATGCTCGGCCAACATCCTAAAAAAACTTCACACCAACTACAGCTCCTTCAACATTGATGGCAATATAATCACAGTTGCCAAAGAAGTGAAGACTCTTGGCTTCTATCTGAATTTCACGCTATCCCTAAAAAACAGGTAAACTCCCTGGCCTCATCCACTGCCACCACTGGCAAACCTATTAAAGCATGCAGACCCTTCCTCTCACTAGCAAGTTGCATCATTTTATCCAATGTCCTCATCCTTTCTAAATTGGACTACCGCAATGCACTGTATGTAGAAGCCAATAAATACATCATTAACAAATTACAAACACTGCAAAACAATGCGCTCAGAATGGCCCTGAACCTCCCTACTAGAGAGCACATATCACACGCCAGGAGAAACTACAATTGGCTAAAAATCAGTGATCGGATCCTCTTTAAAACTGCTACATTAACCTTCAAATGCCTAAATAATGCAGCCCCCCCATACCTTAAGGTAAAAATAACCAGAAAGTCTTCTGCACGACTGACTAGGACAGTCAATTCCTACTGCCTCCAAATTCCTAGATTCGGACTAAAAAAAACAGGAGGCAACAGCTTCCCTGGAAAAGCAGCTCAGCACTGGAATGCATTACCAGTTGAGCTAAGAATGGATCAGTTTTATGACAGCTTTAGACAAAACACCTGCACCTGGCTATGCCACAATGACCACTAGACCAATGACCACAGATGTCTGCTCTCGTGTCTTGCCCCTCACCTGCACCTGTTAACTTTTGTAACTGTGCCTGTAAATATTCTCTGTACCTGTCCATACCTGTAACCAAGCAACCTGTAACCAAGCTCTAAGTATTCTTGTCATGTTGTGTGCCCAGCTACCTAAGGGTTCAGGGCGTCCTATAAATACATAAACAAACAAACAAACAATAAGGCTCTCTTCTTGATAATGATGTGGTAAGCACACTGGCATCGCACCACCAATTTGTGGACTAGCGCAGACTTCTCTTCCCATGACATTCCAAACCAGGTATGCAGGCTCAAAGTTGGTGCTTAAGTGTCACTTGTTTTATTTTGGGAATGGGATTTGTTCATAAAGTGCTAAGCATGCCAATAAGAAGCTTCAGAGTGAGTCTAATTGAACGCTGTATACCCCAAGCAACACTTCGTTTGTTTCTCCCTCTGCATTACCAACCCTCACTTACACCATAGGATGTACACGCAATGCTAAGGGCTGCTTAGGTCTTTAGTTCATAGGGAACACCCACGGATCTAATCTGAGAGCAATTCATATGTTTTTCAATGGTAAAATGTTCCTTTTCAGAACAGCAAACATACAATTTAACAAAACGGGGGTATGTTCGGCAGGGCATGCAGCAGAAGGGCATGGTGCTGTTCTCTGCATAGGTGTCCTGCAGATCACTGACTGGTAACAAAGAGGTTTGGAGCTCATCACACAATTCAAGGCAACATGCTGTAGAATCTGGTATCGCTCCACCTTGCGTCAACATTTTGTACTTAATCTGGCATTCACAGAAAACTGTGCCAGCGCATTCACCCCGAGGATGTGCTCTGCTGTTGCTGACACCTTACTGTATCAGGGTTGAAGGCCTTAGCACTGAAGACAGCCTAACACAAACCGCTCTGCTGCATCATGCCAGATTTAGTCATGGAAAAGGTTTTACCACAACAGATTGTGGTGGAACATGTGTAAATATATATAATCTGCTACAATCTTTTATTTTGTGTGCATATTTCGACAGGGGATGACTGTACAATTTCTAGGTTCTGGCTCAGTTTCCAAGGGATGAATTTGTTGACACTCCTTCTTTAATTTCATGCAACAGCCACATGTATTTTCTTTCCATTGTAGGGCATCATTTGGCCTTGGTGGTCTGCTTACATTCACAGTAATTTGCTTAAATGGGCTTACACACACTGATATTAACGCTACATATGGTGATCCATTCTTGTTTGGAATCTATAACATAGTACAGTGATGTTGTAACCATATTTTTCTTAGTGTACTGAGAAACAATGCTCTGTGATGCCACTTCCTGTTTTGTCAAGGGGTGAAAGTCCATGTGCCATCGCTTCACGTAATGCCACTTGGGGGTGGGGTTAAATGACATACCTTCATGTGATGTCATCAGAGGTCATGGGTTGTGTGATGTCACTTCTGCTACACCTGGCATGTTGGTGCAATGACGTGCCTGAGTCTGTTGTACCATTAAAAAACTTCTACCAGAAGGCGACAACACCATATACATGGTCAGTGTATTAGACCAAAGCTGCAAAAAGTAGAAAGAGTCACTGTGTAGTTGAATGTAAAGTATGGATATTCCAACTGTAGATGAATAATTTAAAAGAACCTACTTCTCTCTCAGTGACCCAATACACACGATCCAAGTCCATTCAAAATGCCACAAAATATTTTTCCTAAGAAATCGAACAACAATTCTCAGTCTCTTATTTAAATTATCTAAATTCTCTGGTTTAGGTTTCCTAATGTTGATCTATTTCACACAACTTACCCCATAAGAGTTATAGAACCAGCTCTCATGGATCAGTGCTAGCCAGTGAAAAGCACTCCAACTTGTCAATGTATACTATTTTAGTCACATGAGGCCGGAGCCATCATATGACGAAAGACATATCCTGCAATGTCTGTATGAAACACTTGTGTATAGGCGCGTTATAAATGCCATATCATATCATATAGGCAGGACGCCATCTTGAAGGGGAGTTAGGAAACTCAAGTTCTATACAAACAAACATGTACCAGGGCACCAGTCCTTACAATTCACATTACATACTTTCTTTCAGTTACTAGTAGATGTTTTCAATCAATATACATAATACAAACCATTGCCTGTAAAACTGTCCCACAAATGGCCAGTATACAGCATTTATAACTTCCAAATATTCCATGTCAAACACACTAGGACATTTTGCCGAAACCAGATCCTGAAAAACTCTACAAGCATGTTATTTCCATCCAATGTCTAATCTAAAGTGTAGCTAACCGCAGCGCTCGCTTATGTTTAAGACTCTATGAAGCAAATCACCTCCAAATTCTGTCTAATGCACCCCTTCATTAACCCCACTGGAGATGTCGAGGTTTGTGCACTTTACGAATGCAATAACTAACATTAAAAAAGTGCCTTTCTTCTGTGGGCTCTGCACCGTTGTTCACAGAAATTCAAAGTATATATATATATATATATATATATATACATGAATTTTGAACTGAAATCGGCAAGGACTTTGCACGTGGCTTTTCAGGTTATTATTATGCACCAGTAACCTGTGGATTAATTGTTTGTATTTCCTTTTCTCTTTTTAAGAAATAAAAATTCAAAAAAACATGTGAAGATCATGCCTCAAAAATCATTGTAGATTATCATTCACTAGTCGAGTTTGTTCATAACAATGCTCTGAAATTCTGCAGAATGCTGAAGTCCGGGAAACTCGGATTGAAAAAACCTATTCCAGCACATCAGTCACATGACCAGTTTGCGTCATGGCTGGGTATTTTCCGAACACTCCTACTGAAACCTAAAAACTATGCAGCGTGAAATCCTCAGGTTACATAATGGCCCAGGAAATCACCATCTTTATTCCGAATGACAGTGTTTGTGTTACAAGTAACACATCATTTTTGTATTTTTTTTTATTTACTTGGTTTAATGAGATTAGCGATTTTTACAAGAAAAAGAGAAAAGGAAAAAGAAACAAAAAAAAAACAAAAAAAATGTAGAAAGTAGAACGTGTTTGCTTATTGATTACATGCCCCAAGAATGTGTCTCAGTAGCTGTGCAGTTGCAATTGTCTAGGTTGTTTTTTCTCCACCAATTAGTCTTTCCCACCACAGAGGTTCATCTTGGGTGTAGGTAGAAGTCAGCTGCGCCAACAGGTATTTAGATCTTATAGTCTTAGTTCCCGGGCAAGTGAGAAGCAGGTGCCGTATTGTTTCGATCTGATCGTCTTTTTTACAGATACAGCACTTGTTCGAGTTTGCCAAGCCTCTGACTGCCAGGATCTCATTAGTTTCAAGAAGGTTGAGACGAGCTCTCAGGAAGGTGTTCCTTACCGACTTGTTTGGGAACTTTTCTAAGTAGTTCTGAACACAGTTTAGTTTCCTTGACTGTGGCGGAAGAGGAAACGTCGATTTGAACTCTGTAACGGGTTATTATTTTAACGGGAGGCTTTTTTTCTAGGAGGCTCTTATATAGTGAAGGATTTATACCTGGTGTCACAGAACAAATCTATTATCTAATCGAAACGAAGCAAAGGGGCTTTCAAATAGGGATTTCTACAGCCAAAACACTGTAATTTCAATTACTATAGCAACTCCTCCTCATGCTATATGATAAGCTGTGTTGAAAAGTGGGACAGTAGAAGCTGGTGAGAGTGACTGTGCCAATTTGGATAAGGGGTGGAATGTACACACATCCCCTGTATGCTGCCTTTTAGTAAGGGCTGATACAAGCCCATAGTGTTTCAGGGAGGCACACAGACCACTCTGCAGATTGCACCTGCTTGCCCTGGACTGCAGTGTGTCTGTCCACATGCCCCTTGGGTTGTCAGGGAAACCGAGAGGCCGGCACAACTTCTGGTCAGGTAGGCTTATGCGAGTTGCATAATCAAATAAGGCAGGCCTCAGGTTTGGAGAGAAACAATGCAAGAGACAGATTCTCAAAACATGTTTGGCGCAAGAGATGAGCTGCGCTTATGCCCCTGATCATTGCATCAAAAATAAATGTGCGTCCCATTCTCGAAGAGCATAGGCACATTCAAATGCCCTTAATCACCACACTCGCACAAATCAGAGTGTGCTTCTGTCCACTTTAAAGCCCATCTTATATTCACAAACCGGATGCACTTTAAAATGTGCATAAAATAAATGTCACTGTGCCTGTTTGCTCTGTAACCTTGTCATGCGTTTCCTTTTAAGTAGAACAGCCTCGTTCTGAACTATTGCTGTGCCGCGTGTATGTCTAGCCTTTAAGGAAGGACATACATTTCATTTTACACATTTCACAAGGACAGGGTCTTTAATGGCCCATCACTGTGAAATGCTGGCTGCTGGGTGGTGCCTGTCATACACTAGTGTCGGGAGCATGCTACCTGCCCAGCACATCTTTTGCAATGACACACGGGCCAACTGAAATGAGCAGGACACCTATACAAATAAGGTGATCTGTGAATATCTCGAACTATGTGATTTTTTATTTTTTTTGGAAGGTCGTTTTTAAGAATCTGCTTCCAAGCGATCAGCTCAGACATTTTGGAAAAAGCAAAGGATCAATGGTTTACGCTGTGGCCCTGATTCATGTGATGATTGGCGTGTAAAACGGGGATTTGCGTGCCATTCTACCCGCAAATCCCATTCGTCAAACAGGGATTTGCGGGCAGAATGGCACGTAAAATCCCCGTTTTACACGCAAATATTACATGGTTTCCCTTTGGCACACAAAAACAGGACAACTCACCACTTCTGACAAAAAATAAACTCCTTGTCCGAGGTTATGCGTGGCCTTCAGTAATATTCCCATTGGATGTCAAGTGCCTAATTTTTGCCAGGCTTGAATCCCGTTTTTGTTCCTTATACAGATTCTATGATAGGGCAAATCTTGATAGGATAGAACAATGATATGATATGGCATTTGTAACGCACCTATACACAAGTGTTTCAAGGCGCAACGAGGCAGGGAGGGGGGAAAAAGGGGAAGACAGACAACAATCCTACTAGGCCAGGTGTCATTCAGATCGTGCAAGTGAAGGGGTAGGAGGAAGGGAAAAAGTGCAAGGGGAGGGGGAGGGGGAGAAGTGCAGTACAAAGTAAGTAGAATAAAAAATAAATAAATAAATAGGGCCAGCTGGTGGCAAGTGCAAGGTAAGTGCAAACAAGTGCTGGGAAGGGGGGTGCTGTAGGGATACAGAGACAGTCCCGCAGTGCAGGTGTTGCCAGGGAGGCAGTGCAAGTGGAGAGTGGCTGGGCCCAGGACCGAGGTCGGTGAGAGAGGCCCAGTTGCAGATTCAGAGCAGTTTCAGTGAAGAATTTAGCAGGGGAGAGAGAGAGAGAAAGCAGAAGCAAAGAGGAAGGTTTTGAGGAGCTTCCGGAACCGGAGATGGTTCTCCTCAAGTTTCAGGGAGGCAGGAAGGCTGTTCCAGAGGGAGGCCCCTGCCGAGGAGAGAGATCTACCCCCAGCTCGTTGCTTCTAGAAGCGGCTGACCCTGAGGGAGTTGGAGACGGATGAGCGAAGGGCTCGGCAAGGAAGATATTTAGGAAGAGAGAGTTGAAGGTATTTAGGCCCCAGAAGGCCTTGTAGACAATGCAGAGGGTTTTGAACTTAATCCTCGCAGCCACTGGGAGCCAGTGTAGAGATTTCAGTCCTGGAGAGATACGGTCCCTGGGCTTGAGGCCAAGGACAAGTCTTGCAGTTCTGTTCTGGATGAGTTGCAGGGGACGGAGAGTGGAGGCAGGCAGATTAAGATAGAGGCTGTTACAGTAGTCCAGTTTCGAGAGAACCAGGGCTCGGGAGATAGTAAGCTTCTGGGGGAAGGAGAGGAAGGGAAGAATACCTCTGAGGAGGTGCAGCTGGTAGTGTGACTTCTTAGAGACGTCATATATATGAGGAGAGAAAGGGAGTGTGGAGTCGAAGATAACCCCGAGGTTTTTTGCCTTGCAGGTAGGAGCAGGAAGAGGGCCAAGAGAGGCTGGCCAGAGGGCTGCAGGGAAGGAGGGAGTGGGTGTGCCGATGAGTAGAATCTCAGTCTTACTGGCATTAAGGCAGAGGTCATTGGCGGCACACCATTCCTGGATAGCGGACAGACAGTCAGAGATGAGGGAAGGAGAGGAGGAGGCCGAGGGTAGCCTGAAAATGAGCGGGGTATCGTCCGCATAGCACTGAAAGTTGGGGCAGAGAGCGGCAATGCGATGGGCAAGGAGTGCCAGATACTGGTTGAACAGCCAGGGAGAGAGATTAGATCCCTGGGGGACACCACAGGTGGAGTAAAAGATGTCAGAGAGGAAGGGCCCCAGTTGGACCTGGGAGGGTCGATTGGAAAGGAAAGAGGTCAGCCACGCCAGAGCCTGACCAGTGATACCCAGGTTATCACAGAGACGGTTGAGCAGGATGGCATGGTTGACAGTGTCAAAGGCAGAAGAGAGATCGAGCAGAATGAGAACACACAGAGTGTTGGATTCGAGGTTGAAGAGCAGGTCCTCAATTGCACATTTTGATAAACAAAAATACCTCTTTATTTGAACCCAGGATTTTTGTCACACATCACATTTTAATGAACGACCTGTAAGGAATGAGTGGGATCCTTACACAACTGCCATTTTCTGCTCCAAAACTGCATCTCAGCATTTTGATACTGAAACGACTTCTAGTTTCAAGAAGTCCGACTCTGGTGTTTATTTTGAGTTAAACACAGACACGCGTGAGAAAAGTAAAAGCAAAGTAAGAAGGACGTGCATAAATGCAGCAAAATGAAATCCCCCCTTGGAGCACATGATGGCATTTCTGATGCTGCCAGCCCTCCCACTGTCCTTGGTCCAGGCAGGATGCACCTGAAGGCACGATTCAGGAATTGAAACACTATTGTGGTTTCTCATTCAAAGGAGAATGTGACCCTACTCGGGTTGCTTAGTGCCATGTAGACTGTAACCCCTGTTGAGTGTTCAGGTGACTGGTACTTAGCCAGTGAAGCCACGCCCTCCATAGAACAGTCTAAGCACATTGGCCACCCTTGTTTTGATGAGAGTATTGTGATGGAAAACCATTCGAGCTGCATCTCTAAACCCCACATTTGACTCTGATATACAGCCTCCATTTCGTCGCCTGTTTATGGTCATTCATTTAGACCACCACACTTAATATCCTTTACGAAGAAAGTCTTTGCTCTCACCTTAGAGAGGGAGTAGTGTACCCTTTACAGATGAAAATTCCACTGGATGAATTCAACATTTCGAAGACCGCAATTGTTGCCAGCTTAATGCTGAAATACTGCTGGCATCCCAGACCCACATGTTGCTGCAGATCGTTGCCTTGGCCCAGACCCAGAAACAGGTGTGCTCTCTCTCCACTCTCTGGGGGCAGAGGATTCAGCAGAATATAACTCTTCCCAGGATTTAGGTTCAGCTGATCACTAGACTACTGTTTGCCTTAGTGCATCATCATGTCCAGGCTCCAGGTCAGATAGTGAGTGTTCTCTCTCTTACCCAGATCCCGTTCAGGAGAAGAAATCCAAGAGACTCTTTTTCTTCAGGTTCCTGGAAGAAATGTGATGGATAATCCAGATCTAGCATACAGCCAGGCCTTAGATCAGATACAATCAGGACAAGTCATCCATGCAGAACCAGGCCACAGCACACTCAGACCTTGCTCTTGATCTAACTGACGAGGCTGAGGTCAACGCTCTGCTTAAAGGTAAACAAGATGTTAACTCTGTGTCACTCTCTCTCCAACCAGAACGGCTCACCAAGAACAGTCGGTGGATGAGCGCATGCCGCGCGCTGATGAACTTGAACTATGGTTTAAAGACAAAGAGACTTTGATGGCATCCATGTACCTGTGGGTTATTGCAGCACCTTTACTTGAGACTGAGAGATGTGAGTTGCCAGGTGATGAGTAAATCTTGATGTGCATGGACTCTAATATGGTGCTTCCTCATATTGATTTTAACCATGCTAAAGAAGCCGACTCACTGCCTCACTGTTAAATGGCTGAGCCTGTTGTCCCTGATTCCCTAACAAATTTGTCTTTGTCCTATGAGCCTCTAGTCAATTTGTATTCACCATTTACTCATCACCTTTTCCACCTCAATCCTACCCATTTTCTTCCAGAGCAGGGCCTGCAACTTGAAGCCCTCCAGATGTTATAGACTACTACTCCCACTATCTCTGACTGTTCACAATGCTGGCTAGGGTTGATAGGAGTTATAGTCCAAAACATCTTAATGGCCAATCCAGATGTTATGGACTAAAACACCTATTTTCCTCACCATTGGCTATTCTGCTCAGATCTACTGTGCAGTGTAGTCCTAAACATCTGGAAATACCTACCACGAGTCACTGGCATGCCTGTCCATAAACCCCTGACCTAGAGCCACTCGCATGCCTCTTCCAGATAGACCTCAGGAATGCCTGCCTATATTGACATTGACAATACTTCGGGGATCTAATGTCAATTAACAACCAATGGGATAATGTAATGCCCATTGAGCTCCAGATGTTATGGACTAAAACTCGTATTTTCCTCACCATTGGCTATTCTGCTGAGATCTACTGTGCAGTGTAGTCCTAAACATCTGGAAAGACCTACCACGAGTCACTGGCATGCCTGTCCATAAACCCCTGACCTAGAGCCACTTGCATGCCTCTTCCAGATAGACCTCAGGAATGCCTGCCTACATTGACATTGACAATGCTTCGGGGATCTAATGTCAATTAACAACCAATGGGATAATGTAATGCCCATTAAGCCAGTGACATTGCCCAAAATCATGATATGTGTTAAATACAAAGTGCACTTTTTAATGGTAACTGTCGGCACAGTATTGCAGCGGTTGTGATGTGGTGCGTGGTAGAATTTGTCAGCTGGTAGGTCATGATGCCTATCCTACTGCATTGTACCATAATCCACTGTAAGACTGGGTGGCACTACAGTGGCAGTGTCTTTGAGATGTCACGGGGCAGTCAGATGGGAGGTCCACTGGAACTGTCGAGATAATGTGGTCCTTCAATTTGTTTAATGGTATAGTGTGATCTGAAACAGTAATCCCTAGAATAATAACTCATCTTGACACACAACAACTACAGCAGCAACACAACATAGGTTACACAATGGAAAGTACAAAGTACACCAAACGAAGAAAAATGTCTACACTAAATTTGCCAAACACCACACTAAAGACGCACCAACACAACTTTCCACACTCCTTAAACTCCTTAGACACCACAGTCAAGCGCAAAATGTATGTTAGTAACCTGGAGCGCAAATTAACCACTGCTCTAGACAAGTTCGAAAACAGCTCTAACTTAAACGCTACAGGCAGGCTTATCTTTTCAGTTCTGTGGCACAGATCAACATTGTAACAGCACAACATTGCCCTGCCCTGTGTTAGTCTCCTAGCCCATTGCTTGCAGATCCTAAAGCTCCAAGAAAACATGAAAACAGTAGAATGTGTGCTGTGCAGGACTGAATAACTGGGTATAACAATTCTCATTTGGGGCAGTACTTTGAACGTCCCGGGCAACTTCGGTGGTTGGCAGCTGCAGGGCAGGATATTAATGTCAGTCTGCTATGCTATAATGTTTGGAGAAGTGACTGACTGGTGGGACTATGGGCCTGATTACACGGATGGCGGTAAGGATTTACCGGTACCGGTATTTTACCGGTACCGGTAAATCCTTACCGCCTTACTACGAGGTCCCTTTGCGGGTTGGGGAATTTAACGCCTGATTTTTGCAGGCGTTAAAAACCAACCCGTATAGGGACCCAGGGAGCTAATTACGGTACCGCAATTTGCGGTACCGTAATTAGCGCCTTCCCCATTCCCATTATGCCCTATGGGCCAAAAATGGGAATGGGGAAGGGTAATGGTGGAAGGGGGAATTACCGCCCCGCCAACCTTGGAATGGGGCGGTAATTCCCCTTTCCGCCAAGGCGGTGCCAGTATTTTACCGGCATGAACCATGGCGCTAATAGCGCCATGGTTCTCCGCCATACGTGTAATGAGGCCCTATCTCTATCTACCTGTCCAATTAAGTGTTATGGCAACTGAGGCACAGTCACCGCAGAAATAACGCACTTCTGGCTGGCAGTCTCTGGGAGCACTAATGCAGAGCAAGGAGACACCATTGTGTCCCTAAACTCATGATCATGAAATCATTTCCACTGTAAGGAAGTCGCCTTTCTGCAGTTAAGTTGCACAGTGACACATTTTGTTTAAGCAGCAAACCCAGGATTGTAACCCCCTCTGCAAATTAGGTACTTGACACATAACTTCGGAGTTTTACTTAGTACACATATGTACATTCTGGCTTTCAAGGACTACAGAAATACTATTTTTATAGTTTTAACTTGAAAAATCCACAGATATCTTCGTAAAGCAACTTGACAATATGTACATCCTCATAGAAACATGTTACCCTGAAAGACTATCATTGTACCTTACTTTTCCACATCCTGCATATACAGTGGCATCTTCTAAAATGCTAAAGAATGATATCCTGAAAAATATCCAATTGTACAGCACTGTGCGTTCAGCACTTTAAGAAACGCAGGCGATCCTTTTACTTAAATATATAAATTTCACAGAGGGGACATTTTACATTTCTCCTTGTACTCAAAGAGGTTCTCTATGCAAGTTTAGTTTGCAATATGAAGTGCAAAATAAGGGTATACATGCAGGTGTAACTGACTGTATGCCTATTTCAAGTTTTTTATTTCATGGTGAAAATTAAGAACATACCACTTGCCAGGCATGTATGCATGGCAAAAAGTATTTTCAATGGCTTCCTTTGGAACCTGCCTGCTTTTAGCTGGTGTAAAAAGCAGTCAGATCACAATAGAATCCAGCGTATTTGTGGCAGCATGAATGTCACGCTGGCATAAATACTTGTGATTTATATGACAGAGAAGATGGGGGTGACGGAAAAGTCAATTCTGTAACGTGCTCTCTGTGTCATACAAACGAATGAAAATATGGTGTGGTGTAAAAAGCATGCGTGAAACCGTTCATATGTACATTGTACACATGCTTTTTACGCTACTATAATAATAGCACAGTCCCCATTGAAATTGTGTAAAAAGGTAACCCGGCAAACTTACAGCTCGACTGTAATGCATGATGTTTTCAGCATTTGATTTCCACATGAAAGCAACCCTTTTTTGTTTGCATGCCAAGCTAGGATATATACTAATCTTTAGAAGGGAGCTTTATTGTTTTCCTAACTTGACTTGGATTGGAAGCAGACACAGATTTGCTAGATGATCGGAGCTGCAGGCGGGTCTTTCAGTTGGCAATGCCCCATTGCAGTGACATTTGCCTAACAATACACGCCTAATAAAGGCACCTCTGATAAGAAAAGGAAAGCAATTGCGAAGAAATCCCGTTCATCCTCTGGGTTTCGTCCTGCTCATGACGGAGCTGAAGGTCAGCAGGTCCCTTCAGGAATGTCCAAGAATTCGGGGGCATGGGGTGGAGCCCACTTAGCCAATAGTCCTGCGCCCATGAGCAGTATTCATGTTGTGTCTGACCCTATTGTTCATAGTTCCTTTTTCCTGATAGTCCAACGTTCCAGGAATCCTGAGTTTGCCATACTTTAGACTGCTATGCTGCTTTCAAGACCTGTGCTACAATTAGACAATTCTAGGCAGTTGCCTAACCTACCCTCAACTGAGCAGCATTGGGGGGGGCTTTACTTCTGGCCTCAATAAGGTCAACGTTGGCCATATTGTAAAGCATCAGAGGGAAAAATGGCGCTTTGCCTGCGCAGCACAAATGCTTGCACTGGCCCTTCCTGATTCTGGGGCTTATGTGGTTCACTCGTCCACTGTTTCCCGAGTTGCATACTTTTGCTATCTACCAGAGTTCTCTACCTTACCACTTTAGTGTTGTAAACTCTTGTTTCCTTTCCTTCCCAGAAGGAATCTTGGCAGCTTGTTCTTGTGTTTTTCCCTGCTCCTTATTCCTTGGCTCCCCGTTGTTTGCAGTGGGATTGTGTTTGGTATTTTTCTTGGCTTCCCACTGTTTATTGAATGTGGTGTGCTGTTTTCTTTTCAGCTGCAGGAGTGCTTCCATTTAAACTTCTGCCCTGCGATTAGCATTCCTACGTGCCCCACCCAGCTCTATTGAGTATTTATTTGTCTAACCTTTGCTGTCATAGCTTTTTGCGTTGCTGTATAATTGCCAGGGTTTTTGCTCAGCTGCCACGTCAGATAGTCTTTATTTTCCTTGTTGGATTGGCTTGTATGTTACCTTATATCAATGGTATTCAAACATTTTCATACCGAGCCAACCCTTGAGTAAAAATATGGTTTATGGGTCCTGAGGGTAGCCCCAGGGTGTAGCGGGGGACTGTGGGGGGATATGTGGAGGGAGGAGGTAGCAGTCTCTTTAATAGCATATTCTCTACTGCTTTTATTTTCTATTAAAATCAGTCACCTTTTAATCCTTTTTTATATTGAAAACAGTCATTTTAAAGAATCTGCCCTCCGCCCCCTCCGGCCATCCTATGGGCCCCCCCGTTTTAAGACCGCTGCCTTATATAGTATGACCAAAGTTGACATCTTCACAGACCCTGTCATTACTTGTTCTATAAGAGAACACAGACGGCACACAGTAGCTCCATCAGCAATTGTAAAAGGCACACTTGGTGTGCTTCTGTATATTTATGAGCACCTTCTGAATGCATGCTCTATGTCTGTAATAACTTTCCTGTATTGCAAACAGTGATGTTAGTGTTTATGCTGTTACGGATTTCAGATTGAGGCTTGTGTAAAAGATTTTTCCCACCAAAACAAAGTGAGCGACTTTTTGTCTAACAATATTAGATTACACAGATGGTCCCCGAAAGGAATGGGCAGAGCTTTGCCTTGCCTTCAGGTGAGGCTTGGATAGTTGCAGGTTCCATCAGGGATCCTCTTCATGTCCAATTAAGAGACCACCATCGCCTACTGAGTGAAAATGCTGTACAAAGAAATGGAGCAGCCACTTCACCTCTAAGGGGAATTTGAGCTGATGAAGACAGCCAAGTCCTGATCACATATGTATTCATTTATTTGTCATTTCATTAAAGTAAGGCCATTACCAAAATATGCATCTGAGCACTCAATGTACATAACGAGGAACAACAGGTACACATAATCCCAACATACAATAAACTGATCGAATAAATCATAAAAGCAAAACAGTGTCAACATGTACTTTAAAAAATGGGACAGAAGCCAGACTTTGAGCTGTATCCAAAGCAGGAGGTACTTGGACGTAAAGCAGAGCCGAGAAGACAAATGCTTATAAACTCAGTCTTCAGAACCTGAAAAAGGAAGAGGAGACTCCTTTGCTTCCCTAAAACAGCAGACTTCAATCTGGGGTTGGTCATGACTTCTAAATCCAGAAGGTCACATTCTTTTGCAGGATGGCTAGGAGCGGGAGTCCATGCAGCTGACTGGTGTATTATGGTTGAACGTTCATGGCCTGTCCACCTGCCTGGCAGTACCATGAAACAACACTTTCAGAGGAGTGAGGGTGGAATTTGGCAGGTCAACCAAGATCGAGTTCCTGGAGTGAATCCTAAAGAGGACAAGAGAGTGAACCATGATTTAGAGATCAGCCGAAGAAATAGAAGAACACATATAGCATACCAAAATAGCTAAAAGAGGTTATCAGTCTCCGAACATGGCCGCACATTGACAGGTAAGGATTGAGAGTGACATTCAGAGACTTAAAATAGGTACCCAGAGGAGGAACAATAATCCCAAAGGCCAGATTGATAATCCAGGTATCAAGCAGGAGCTTCATAGAAGGATTGGATAATGACAGGCACTGGGTCTTGGAGGTTTTACATTTATGACAGGGGTTTTTCATCCAACTTTCGATGCACAAAAGGCAATGCCTCTGCAACTGAAGTCCCTCCACGTTCGATACTGATAGTGAACGTTGTTTGTCATCCAGATACAAGCAAAGGGACATTAAATGCCTTGGACAGATCTCCCTGTAACTTAAAATAGAAGTTAAAAATGAGCCATGGAAGTAGACCCTTTGAAACAGTTTTAACAATGTGAAAGGAGATGGCTGCCCCAGTCATTACTGACTGAGTATGATCTTGAAGGAAGGGGACAGACACTGACCAAGCAATGACCATTTGTAGCTGCTAAATGTTAAGCATAATGTTGTGGTCAATAGTGGCTAATGCAGCTGAGAGATCTCATAGAGGGAGGCATTTGCCACCCACATCCACTATGCAGAACAAATCTTTCAGCAGGCTGACATTTTTGAGGATCATGACAGTCAAGGGTAGATTTGTTTTTTTCAAAGGCAGGGCTCCATCACAACCCTGCTCTGAGATTGGGTAACAATCCCTTTGTCAAGACAAATGGGAGAACAGAAAGAAAAATATGTCTTAATTATTGAAGCTGGAAAAACATTGATGGAATAGAAATGGTGTTTTATGAAAATTCATGGTTTTATCCAGTGAAACATTTTGGGCGTCACCAAATTAGTGGGTGCGGTGACACCCAAACCTTGTGTGATGCCTCGCAAGCAGATTATCATATGTTGATTCAACGTGGACTCCAGATACCCAATGAAAACGATACTTGGATATAGCCACTGTGGGCCTAAAACGGTTGTCTGTAACCATTCTAAGTGCTTTTCTTCCTGGTTATTTCTTGACAAACCTCCTAGTTCTGACAAGATGGGATTCTCTGGCACTGTCCTGAATTGGTTTACCTCCTACCTCTCAGGCAGACACCAGGCTGTTCAAATGAACTTGTTGCATTCTAACGGACTACAGGTCCCCTACAGAGTCCCTCAAGGTTCCATCCTCTCACCAATCCTTTTTAACCTTTACATGGAGCCTTAGGGCACTCAAAGATCCCTAAATAGCCATCGACCATTACACGGAGGATACTCAGTTGTACATGAGAGTAAATAGTGCGCACTCATCCAAAAGTGAATTCATCCTCATTGGCACCTATGCTAAAAAACAACTTGTCCAACAATGGCTCAATGATATGCGCCTAGAAGGATTTGATCCACAACTCTCAGACTCTGCTAAATCCTAAGAATTCACCAGTGAAAGCTGCTTGTCCTTTCAGAAACACATAGCCAAACAGACCCAAATAATAGCCTGGCTCAGAATCTCTACCCTTCAAATAATCAAATCCTTCAGCCTGTCGCATGACCTCCAAATCGCAGTACAGGCCCTTGCGGTCTCACACATCAATTTGGGAAATGCTCTCCTGACAGGGATTCCAGCTGCTCACTTGGCTCCCCTAAAAGCAGTCCACCACACTGCAGCAAGTCGTATGACAGGAGCATGGAGATTTGACCAAATTACCCCTTCTTACTCAAACTACATTGGTTTCCACTTCAAGCCAGGACACTGTTTAAAACTGCAAGTATAATCTACAAAGCAGTCACGAGTAGACCACCAGAGCAGGTGATGGCTAGGCTCCACATATCTGGTGGCACATGCTCCTCACAGAGCAAATCGACCAGCTGGCTTGAATCACAACTTGTCCGCAAAGAGAAGACCTGCAAACAATCCTTCTCTTGTCATGCACCGACCCTCTGGAACTTGATCCCAGTGTTGGCTCAAATGCCCCCACAATTCTCAAATTTCGCAAATCTCTCAAAACATGGCTACTTTAACAACACCTGATCAAGAACTAATGCCAATGGATGCACATACCGACACACAGACCTCACAGTACTGCACTACTGTTAAAACATGGCAGCCCAAATGTGGGCTACCCGCACACTGTACAGCACTCTGCTGCTCTCGAGCAAGGCCTACACTTTAAACAATAAAAGTAAAAAATAATATGTCAATTTCCCCCAATGTCAATCTTCAGCATCCAATGTGGGGAATTGTTTCTGCTAAAATTAATATTCTGAGATGGTTACATCTATGAATCAACTGCTGTCTTGATATTCACCCCAGAATACATCTCTACTTCTCACCGATAGTGTGTCTGCCCCCATCCCGTTCCTCCACCTGCTCCTCTCTGCATGGATGCCCACATCCCCTTCAACCTGCTTAGTTGTTTGTTCCCTCTGTTAGGCTCCTGGCTTATAACTGTCTGCGACTGCTTTCCTCAAGCTCAACATTCATCAGATTTACTTATTGCTCCATTATCAGAATTGTCCCCCTAGGTTGCCTTCACCTTCCCTCATTTCTCGCACCCTACTGTGCCTGCATCACTCTCCCCTCATGTCACTTCCGCCCCCCTGTCCATCCCCTCGTGTTTTTACGGAACTCATTTGTTGTCCATCTCTACGTCCTCATGTCGTCATCATTTGATCTTTTGTTTTGTGTGAACGGTGGGATTTGGAATTTTAAGTTTGACACACGGACTGAGCACACCTGAACACGGAAGCCAGAATAGCGAGCTATGTATGTTTTGACACCACATTCTCTTTGCATTCTTTATTCTCACGGGAACTATGGGCCTCATTCCGAGATTGGAGGTAGCCATGGCGCTATTTGCACCATGGCTGCCTCCAATACCGGGTCCGGCACCAGTTTTGTTTAATGGGGACTACTAAGTCCCCATTGAACAAACCATTCCCCATTCCCAATTTAGCCCCCATAGGGCTCAACGGGAATGGGAAGGGCACTGATAACAGGCTTGCGAATGGCAAGCCCATTATTAGCGCCCTGGTCCCTTAGCGGGACCCGTAAAGGACATGTGGTCCGACCACACGTCCCTTACCTTTCCGGCTAAGGGACCTCAGAATTGGGCGGTAGGGGATTACCGGCACCGGTCTCCTTACCGGTGCCGGTAATCCCTTACCACCCAACTCATAATGACCCCCTATGTCTGGTTGCAAGGGGGCTCCACTGTATTTTACATGGCACTGCCAGTAGTAGGCTGACACCAATCAGTGAAGCAATCAAAGCACCTGTGGGAAGAGGCAAAGACGTGGGAAACCGGGTACATGAGTTACCCAGACCCTGAGGTGGTTGGGGTTCCTCAGGGTCACACGTGTCACTGATGAATCCCAGGATGATCATCGCGCCAGAGTGGCAGATGACGATTTCCGGGCGCTCCATGTTAATTCTCAAATGTAGTTTACACCGAACCTCAGCCAAAGGAAGAAGGCGTAGCTCACACCGTACCCTGGAATGCCCTACTGCCGCTGCCCAGGCATCTTGCAGGCACTGCAGCGTGTTAATGTTATCTCCAATAATATTATCAGTGCATTAATTAGCCCTCCCTCAGACTGCAGATTTCAGCTTGAATCATCTTTCTGAGATGAAGGCTTGCTTTGCTGTTTCCTCCAGCACTTAGTACATTTTAAGCACGTGGGTGAGTCCCGGATACAGCTTTTATGGTTATTAAATTAAAAGGGAAAATGTCCATTATTTTGCACCAAACATAAATTATTTCTTATATCTTTTTCAGTTGAACTATTTTTAATTGTTTAAAAATGTGCAGTTACCAGTGGCAGCTTCTCGGTTAGGGCAGGGTGGGGTCACCCCCTTGCTTTTGGTGAGAGATGCACACTATAGATTACAATTCGAATGCACTTTTAGAATATTTATCTGAACGAACATCTCTCACAGAGTGCCAGGCAGCCCAGTCCACCCCGTGCTTTATTTGCATGGGGGGCGGGGGGAGCTGTGCTGCTAGTCTCTGAGCAGAGGTACGTCCCCCCACTAGTAATTCTTTATATGTTGAAATGTGGAGCCTGTTGGGCTCCACAAAGAACTTAGAGTGCAATAATGAGAGGCCGGCGTGGAGTAGGAAGCATATGTCTCTCATACAGCATAGATGCACTGAGTGAAAGGAAACGATCGACATCCAGTCTTGTTTGCGGCAGCTGTCTGCCGAGGATGTGAGCAGGTAAGTGTATAAATAATATTGATGTCATTTGTTTGTATTTATAAATGCATGCAAGGTGGGTCGTCAGAGTGCATGTGTATATGTATGTGTATGTTTATGTTATTTTTTATATATACGTGTATACACGGAGTTATCTTAATGCTGTGTGAATGTTGCGGTGAATGAGAGTGTGCATCTTGTATGCATGCATGTGCGTGAATGAGAACATGTGTATATACCTGCGTGTGTGAAAGGGGAGCAAGCTTTACGTTTTGGGGGATTGGGAGCTGCTTGCGCACATCATTTTTACTGCACAAAGTGGGTATCTTGGATAAAGCAAACAATATAAGTTATATTATGTGGTTACACTAGTCTGCATTGGAGGCACCCGGCTGCATATACTTTCTTACTGCGGCATGGCATATTTTACTCTGCATCAAGGGTAACGCAACAATTGTAATTATTATTAGGTGGCTGGATAGCCTACGTTGGTGCAGCCAGAATGGTCATATATTATTTTTCACTGTGCATTAAGGGTAAAGCAAACATGATAAATTAATTACATGGTTAGGTTGAACTGCATTGGTAGTGCCAATCTGAATATACTTCCTTACTATGGCATGGTATATTTTACAGTGCAGCACCGATAAAGCAAATATGATCATTGTTATCACTTGCTTAGACTGGCTTACACTGGATATTCAAATCTTTGCTAAAAAGAAAAAAAAAGAAAAGGGAAAAATCTATATATTCAAAGATGGTGATCAGATAAAAAAAGAATATTCAGATCTCTTTAAAAAAAAAGTCTTAATAAAAACAAATATACCTAATGTTTTCAACAACAACAAAAAATATTTTTTTTATATATATATATATATAATAGAGATCAGACCACTTATGAATGATGATGAGATCTGATAAAACAATAAAATGTCCAAAAATATACACTATCTATTAATGTTAAAATATTGCTGCTGCCACTATGAGAATGGTGACTGTTTGTTCAAGGCAACGGGGATGTGTATAATTGTATGATGCCTAGAGTTTAATGTATATAATATTTATTTTCGGGTATAGAACATTCAATTGGGAGCAACACATACATTCTAAGGCATTTAATGCTGTTTTCTCCTGCAGTGATGCCAGTGGATACCAGCAGTAGAAAAAAGGAGGACTATGTAGGAGTTGGGGTTGTGAGTTACAGGGGTTCGTGCATTTGTAGGGGTAGTGGGTTTATGTAGAAATACAAACATCATAAGTGGAACATGCAGCCAGCGTGTGAACCATATGGAAATGCACACATAATTGGAGTGAGCCCATGTTAAAATTATTTAATTCCTCTATAATATTCCATGTGACTGAATTTGCACCAAATTTAATAACTAATATACATTAACATATACTAATTTTTAATGAATCCCATCTATCCAACTGAATCCCATATCCTTAACATGTCATGCAAATTAGTTTACATGGAAATAAATGTTCTGAATCCAAATTTGAAATGCATGTGGCTTCATTTAATGAGGATTTTAATCGTGCAGTATGGGTTTGTTTGCTAGGCTGAACTATGCGAAGAAGGGCATTGTTACAGAAGGCCATTGTGTGTGCAGGAAGCGATGTTACATTTGTAGCAAGCAAAACAGGCATTTTTCAAAAGGGTAAAATACTGGGCTGAACAGATGGGGTGACATGAGCTGAGCAAGGGGAAAAGTTATTCTTCAGTGACAGCAAGATGCTTTAAAAAGAAACTTGGAGAGGGTGTGAGTCAGACGTGCACGGAGACGTGCAGGAGACACTTGGGAGACATCCACTGACATCCAGGTCATGTCGTTCTCGAGGGCTTCCTGAGAGCTGGGCTGGGACAGTGCTGAAAGTTGCTGCGGTAGTGACATTCCTTATCGCTGGCAAACCAAGTGAGAAGGTTTTCACAGTCAGCTGTGTCAGGAATCTCATCAATTTCTAGGTAAATATGGTTCATAACTGAGGATTTGCTGCATGAATGCTAGCCAGGTAGCCAGGCAGGGTTAGCAGACTGTTTTCATGTACAATGGTTATCAATGTTAAAAACCATATGTCTTCAAATGTTAATGGAAAAAAGTTGCTTTGCTGCTGTGATTTTTTCTCTCTCTCAAACTGCGTTTCCTGGCAAATTCTCTATAAGCAAGGACATTGGGTAAGATTATGCATGGGGAGCCTTTTGATGAGTGCAAAATTTGTAATAGTAAATATAATCTCCTATTTTTGTACACATGGCTTATACCTCATGATGTATTTTATCTCAATAACTCTGAACATCATTAGCATACAAAATCAGAAACTGAAAACATATTGAGTCGGGTTTCATTGCATGACTGCACTCATTGGCACAGAGACTGAGAGTTCACAGAGACTAGCCATATTTTACTATAGGTGGTAATAGAATTTACCAGAGGTGGCAAAATCTGAAGAGAGATTTTGTTTTTCCTGGTAAGTGAGTTCAGAAGTGAATGACACAGAATGTACTTTGATGGCTTTCTGGTTTGGAATAGAGATGTACTAAGATGTGCTTAGATTAGATGGTTCCTTCCGTTGGGGAAGGGAATGGCACCATTGGTGTTAGGCGATAGGAGGCAATGGGCCTCATTACAACCCTGGCGGTAGGGGGTTAACAACGCCGGTAGAGCTGCAGGTGCCGTTAACCCCCTACTGCCTCATTATGAGGTCTGCTTGCAGGTCCCGCTAAGGGCGAGCTTCTCTCTTCTGCCTTGGACACAGTCAACCATACCATCCTGCTCAACCATCTCCGTGAAAACCTGGGTATCACTGATCAGGCTCTGGCCTGGCTGACCTCTTTCCTCTCAGATTGACCCTCCCAGGTCCAACTTGGGTCCTTCCTTTCATCTATCTTCCTCTCTACCTGTGGTGTTCCCCAGCGGTCCAACCTCTCGCCCTGGCTTTTAAACCAATACCTGGCAACTCTCGCCCACTGCATTGCCACTTTCTGCTCAAATTTCCAGTGCTAAGCTGATGAGACTCAACTCATTTTCATGCTGCCCTCTGCCACCTCCTCTCCCTCTCTCATCTCTGATTGCCTAACTGCCATTCAAGATTGGTGTGCCGCCAATGATCTTTGTCTGAATGCCAGCAAGACGGAGATCCACCTCATCGGCACACCTTCACCATCCTTTCCCTCACTCTCTGGCCGGCCTCCCCTCGCCCTCCTCCTACCCTCACCTGCGAGGCAAAGAACCTCTCGGTAATCTTTGACTCCACCCTTTCCTTCTCCACACACATCTCTGAGGTTTCTAAAAAGTCAAATTTCCTACTGCACCTCCTCAGAGGTACTCTGCCTTTCCTCTCCTTCCCCCAGAAGCTCGTGGTATCCCAAGCTCTTTTTCTCTCTAGGTTGGACTATTGTAACAGCCTCTTTCTAAATCTACCTGCCTCTACTCTCCGCCCTCTGCAACTAATCCAGAACAGGACTGCAGAACTTGTCCTTGGCCTCAAGCCCTGGGATCATATCTCTCCAGTTCTGAAATCTCTCCATTGGCTCCCAGTGGATGCAAGGATTAAATTGAAAACCCTCTGCATTGTCCACAAGGCTTTCTGGGGCCTGGGTCCAAAATACCTTCAGCTATCCCTCAGCAAATACGTCCCCTCTCGAGCTCTTTGGTCCTCTACCTCCAACTCCATCAGGGTCAATCGTTTTTCAAAGAAACAAGCTGGGGGCAGATCTCTGTCTTCAGCTGTGGCCTCTCTCTGGAACAGCCTCCCTGCCACTCTAAACCTTCAGGAGAACCATCTCCGGTTCTGGAAGCACCTCAAGACCTTCCTCTTTTCTTCTGCCTTTGCTCCCTTCTTCCCTGCTGATCTGTTCTTTCTTGGCACCGTGCACCTGGCCACCCTCTGTCCTCTGGGCCCAAGTACGTGCTCACCCCGCCACCCTCCCGCACTGCCTCCGGGCCATCCCTTGCACTGGGGTCTGTATCTGTACCCATAAACCCCCCCTTTTTCTTCCTGCACTTACCGGACCTACCCTGTCTACTGCCTTCAACCTAGCACTTGCAAATTGCTGGCTACACTACCACTTTTTGTTGCCTTTATTATTTATTTATTGTTATTTATCTGTTTCCCCTCTGCTTCACTCTTTCCACTTCTACCCCTTCCATGCACTTGTCCCCTCCCCCTCTCCCATGCACTTGTGCGTTCTCAATGTCACTGGGCATAGTAAGATTGCTGTTTTGTTCTCCCCTGTTCCCCTCCCCTGCCTTGTTGCGCTCTTCAAACACTTGCGTACGAGCGCGATAAAAATAAAATATCAATATCAATATGATGTGCGTGTATCCAATCACCTGTTCATAATGTAATATGTTTTGCACTTTGGCTGCTATGGCATTTTTTCAGCATCATAGATAAGTTGCTGAAGGGTGAATTTACTGCCCAAATTAAGTGTAATACATCCAGTATCTAGTATCATAAAAGACCAGGGGTAAAGAGGACATTGTTAGAATATATTCTGAGGGGTGTGCCAACATTATGAAAGGGGATTATCACAAGAGGTGCTATGCTACAATAAATACCACTATATACCACCATAATAAGCTACCACAGAATTAGGTGTGACTCCTCCAGTAAATATATCTAACAAATTACACCAAAATATACCACACAGTCGAACTTGTAAAGATGCCCATTGTTTACGTGGCATGGCAGAAATGTATGAACACTGCATCTTGTTGCGAATGAGTAGAATGCCAATATCATAAGAAATGGATGAAGTAGATGCCAAACATGTAAGAACCTGAAGAGGATGTGGCGTGATATTACACAACAAACAGGTGAGTTGGAGTGCTAGAACATCATTCTTGGTTAGCCCTTTGAATTTGCTATCTTGTTGCTATTGCTGGCTGGATACTCATGTGTTTTTTCTAAATCAACTAATCTTTGCAATGTTAACAATACAAATGCAACTGTTATTGTGCTAGAACATGAACATCCACCAAAACTGATTTGCAGTTTAAATGTATGCGTTTCTGGCTGGCATGCTCTTGAGTCGCAGAGACTCATTTCACAATGTCACAGAGAGAATGTGAACAACTTGCCAAGTGTTGCTGTATAGCCAGGTGGAAGATGGTTCTCTGTGAATTACTGTGGCTGTGGAGTAACAGGATCTGGATTGCAATAACAAGTAGAAGAAAAAATAATAACGGCTCAATGACTATAACTGTTCAGTCAACAACACCAGTATAATCTGTCACTGGAGCTATGGCACAAGAGCAGACACAGTTTCTTGAGTGACAGTGTGGACTGGGGTGGGCTGGTGTGGTGGTATGGTAACTGGAGACTGGGAATTGGGATGCACTAAAAAGCTTCTGGATTCATCCCATTCTTTATATGTTATAACATTGTAAGCTACATCAAATATGTGGTACCTAGCTTGGCCCAATGCGTTCTGCAGCACACATGACTATTGTACATAGTGCAAGTGGCGTTCCTTCTTTGACCTATTGTATTATATTGTGGTCATCATTTACATAGTGGCATTTCCCCATTTGTATGGGCTCAATGCGCTTTGTTGTTGGAACTTCCTCAGGGACTGAAGTCCAAGTATAGGAACATTCTAAAGAGTTTATTTCGAGATGTGTGTGGTTTCAGATAGAGTGCTAGGGCAGGAGATTCAATGTGTGCCCAGCTAGACCACATTTTTAAATAGGTTGTCCCTGTATACTAATGGCAGATGTATTGAGCCACGTCGGGGATAAGCAAGCTGGTAGACTGGATTTCACAGCTCCATTCTAGAGTGCCTTGATGGGCAGCTGTTCCTGCGGCATGTGTACACAGATGTGGTGTGATTTATACACACCTTTGACTTAGACCGATTTTATTTCTTTTGGTGTTGTTTTTTTAGGGCTCTCAAGATGATAGATTGGTGGTTCGAACCGTTCTCTGCATACTACCCTTGGGAAGGACCTGGCTGGTGGCAATCTTTCAGTGCAATAGGAAATAAATTCAATTAAATAGATATTGGGCATCATTATGACTATGGAGGTAGCATTGCCGCTTTTAGCGGCATGGCTACCCCCTTACCGGGTACCGGTTCCTTGAATGGGGAATACCGGGACATTCCGATCTTGGAGGGCCCGGTATTTACCCATTCATGGAACCCAGACCCGGTACATCCCCATTCCCATTGAGCCCAAATAGGGCACAATGGGAATGGGGAGGATGCTAACAGCAGGCCCGTTAATGACAGGCCCGTTGTTGGCATCCTGGCCTGCTTGCAGGACCCGCTAAGGATGCCATGTTTTACCAGGCATCCTTAGCGGGACCCGCGAGCATACCTCGTAATGAGGCGGTAGGGGGCTAATGCCACCGGCAGCTCTACCGGCGCCATTAAACCCCTACCGCCAGGTCGTAATGAGGCCCATTGCCTCCCATCGCCTAAGACCAATGGTGTCATTCCCATCACCAACAGAAGGAACCATCTAAGCGCATCTTAGTACATCTCTATTCCAAACTAGAAAGCCATCAAACTACATTCTGTGTCCAATAGCCCCGGGTGAACTGGTGCATTTCCTCTATACCCCTAGTGAGACCTAGTGAAACCTATGGGTTGAGCGTTCTGAGTACTTGGGTAAGCCCCTTGATAATTTTGCAGGGACATCCAGCTGTTCACACTAGTCCGCTGCCGTTCCTATCTTTGGTGGTCTGTGTGAACAAGCATTCTGTCCAGACACCTTATAAGCAGCCACATCCAAGGTGTAATCAGATTTACAGTCGTTGTTTGGTAACTGGTTTGCACTGGTTATAGAGTTGGTGGTCATTGCAGAGGTGGAAGGGAGAACCTGGAGAGATGAAGGGTGATGTATGATCGACTGTGATGGTTGGAAGTGGGGGAGAAGGGAATTTTTATCACAGTGTACCGCTGTGAACGCTGCCAGCATCCATGGTGGTAGGGAAAAGTCTGTGTTTTGTTGGGTCTGGGACAGTACTTTTGTGTGATGGGCAATCAACATAGAATAGGAGGGGGTTCAAGAGAAAGGAGGAAAACATACAAGGTTTTTACTTTTTGTTGCTGGTGCAAGACGCCATACCCCGCTATGTACCTCTGGCTGCAAGGCTGTTGGTGGTGGGGGAAGCACTGTGGCTGCCACACACTGATGCTTTCCACTTTAAGATCTAACAGACTGTCTTGGAAAGACCATGTACAAAGGGGGACAAGTAGCTGTGTCCTTCACTCTTATCTCTGTAAATGTGACCTTATCCTCCTCCTCTGTACCAATGGTTCCAAGATGATCGTGTTGTGGCCTCGTTTTAGATGAGTCATCACCATTATCTTTGCTTATTTCATTGCCATTATCCTTCTACTCATCATTAGTGGATGTGGGTGGTGATGGAGGGGGAAACCAGTAAAATCCCACATGGTGCACGTATGCACTTTCTTTCTCGTGGCGCTTTAATAAATAGAATATGTAACTCCACTCCCTCTTACCCCCTGAGTGGGTGGGCTCAACCACCTCCATTTGCCTCAGTCTCTCTCGCACCTTTAGATGCTCCAGACAAACTGTCACTCAACATATTCACTTCTCCAATGCAACAATATGATGGCATATTGTAAGCACGGTTATCCCTACCGAATGCACTCTGTTATCTGAAATGTAGTCTATAATTGGTTATTTGCAACTTGTGGCAAGTATTTGGTTTGACCAATAAAAGATGGCACATTCATTCCCAGATACTGAATGCAATCCGCTGCTTGCCTTCAAACAATTATGTGAAAACTTTGTCAGGATTGGGCACGTATGATGCTGGTCAAACACAAACGCCAAGGAGAAAAATGGGGTGTCAGTAGCACAAACGCTTTAAAGGCACAAGAAGCAAACACACAAGAACTAGGTGGACTCATTATAGGGAGGTGGTTTAACAGACATGTTTTTCACCCAAAAAACGACTTTCCCCATATGGTTATCCACCTTGAAGAATGCCATACACCTTCAATTCAACGCCAGCGAGTGCTCAACTTCCCAAAGGTACAATGCTGTCCAAGTCCCACCTGATTACGGCTTCCTGTGGGACAATTTGATCTCTGTCACCATTTGGGGAAATCGCCCTATGTAAGGCCACATACAAAAAACCACCATGCGTGTGTTTGTTTCATCCAGAAATAAGGAAAGAAGTAACAGCTTACCCGACTGCTCCGGATCCAAGTCCCCAGTGACCGTGCCCAAATTCCAGTCCTAAAGTGGCCCTGACCTGCAAAGGGAGAACAACATGACAACACGTAAGATTTTTTTTATTTTCTTTATTTTTTACAATTATAGAGCACACTAAGCTCAAGGGCATAACAGTGCTGTTACAGATAGTGCTGCACAGGCATTATTGAGGACTTGAGAGAAACATGGTACAGGGAGAGCAGCTCAGGTGCTGTGGTCTGTGAAAAGCCAGGTTTTAAAAGGTTTGCAGAAGGCCCAGTAGTATTGTCCGGCTCTCAGGGCATAGGGAAGGATGTTTCAACGTTTTGTTGCCATAACCAGTAAACTGGCACCACCACCCTGGACAGTCTGAATTTGGGCATGAGGAGCCAGTGGGCATAATAGGTTCTGGTTGGTCTCTTATACTGGGCTTTAGTGATCTTCTATGCATGGTACGGCGGTGCAGTATATGAGAGGCACCTATCGGTGATCAATAGAATTTTAAAGGTGAGTGAATCTCTTATAGGGAGCCAGTAGGGAGCCAGTGGGAATTTCATCTTGCAGCAGAGAAATGGGCTTGCCTAGGAATGTTAAGGGCTTCACAAAGTGCATTGTTTTGCATGACTTGCTTTTTTTTTTGTTGATATTACTGGTTGAAGTGCCTGCAAAGTTTGCATTGCTGTAATCAAGTCTGGAGTCGATGAATACTCAGGCAATGGTGAGACAGTTGTCAGTGGAGAAGGATGGTCTGCCAATTTGATACGTTTGGTGGTATGAGTTGCTGAGAAGGCAATGGCGTTGACTTGACAAGTGAGAGGCATTCAGGTGCACTCCCAGAATGTTTACTGACGGTGAGACAGGGATCGGGATACATTCAATGGTGATGAAGGCATAAAGTTGGCCAAGTTTTTTTAGCACCGCCAGCGATCCCACTAGGAAGATTTAAGTTTTTTCGTCATTAAGACACAGACGGTAGTTAGTATAGAATATGCTGATTGAGTGCTGATTGAGTGAAGGAGGTCAAAGAGAGGTTTGGTAAAAATGCTGGAAAGGGTGGAAGCAGCGCAGGAGCCTTGGGGAACTCTGATAGTTCTTCCCTCCAGAAAGGAGGTGATCCAGCGTGTTGCTTCTGAGAAGTAGTAGGGCTGGCTTTCCAGTGTCCTCAATCTCATCTAGGTGGTTCTTTAAGTCAAGCAGGGCTGATTCCGTGCCATGACCAGGGCAGGATCCAGATTTGCTGCACCCACAGGATATGGATGAATTTCAGGTATTGCTGGATTAGGGAGAGAATTGCCTAGCATTTGGGTGCTGGACTGCCCCTGAGCAGGACCTAGACTGATATGATTGGGATATTTCTCCTCTGTGTAAAATAGTGAGCTAAAGAATCGGGGTAAGGCTCTTGTAACCAGGACTAATGTCTGCCAGAGAGACTCCCAGGACACCTCTTGTTTTTTGCATATTTAAGTAACTGTGGGTCTCACCCTAAGTTACTAGGGGAATCCAGACATGGACCCCTTGCTCACTAGTCTTAGAGAGGCACAGCTCCACCCTACGGATGAGGTCCAACCAGACCGAAACACACATGTCTGGAGTTGCTGTTGGTACTCTTGTTCAGAGGAGAATTGCCTAGCATTTCGGTGCTGGACTGCCCCTGGGCAGGACAAAGACTGATAGGATTGGGATATTTCTCCTCTGTGAAAGATAGTGAGATAAAGAATCTGAGTAAGGCTCTAGTAACCAGGACTAATGTCTGGCAGAGAGACTCCCAAACCCCCCTTGTTTTTTGGATTTTAATGTAAACAGCTCTATCAAGGATCTTGATGAGGAAGTGGACTGTGGTGATTGGGCGATAGTTGGCAGGGATAGAGGGGCCCTAGGAGGTTTTTATTTGTAAAGGTTCGACCCAGGCTTCCTTGAGAGTGGTGGGGACCAGGCCCGAGGTGAAGTATGCATTGATGAAACTGGTGATGAAAGGGGTCAGGATGGCCAAGCAGTCCTTGATGATTGCGGCAAGGCTGGCATCTCCTTTGAATTTGGATGGTTTCAGACCTTTCAAGATGAAGGAGACCTCCGCTTGGGTGACCACGTTGAAGTGAAAAGTGGAGTGATTTGGGACAAGGGTGGAGGACTGGGCGAGGAGGGAGGGTTGTGGAATGGTGGTGATAGCTTGTTTGGCATACATTTCTTTCTGAAGGGTACCGATTTTGTCGAGGAGGGCATTTTTAATCTTGGTGCGCAAGGCCATGTCTTTCGTAAGGTTGAGGTGGGAGGGAGAAGGGGATTCCAATTCTTTGAGGATAGTGAAGATCTCTTGTGTGTTGGATTTGGCGTTAGCAATTCTTGTATTGTATGTTTTGGATTCGGCATGTAGGATGACTTGTTTGTACAACTTGGCTGACATAGCAAACAGCTGTTTGAGGGCATCAGTTAGTGTTCTTCTCCATTTGCTTTTCTGATTTACATTTTTGGTAACAGATTGCTACTAGGTCAGAAGTGAACAATGCATTAAGGTGTGTAGTTAGTTTAGTTTTACGTGGTGCTGGGGGTGGGGGTGATGGAGTTTTTTGGTGTATAAATCCGCTAGGCAGTCAGGATCTGAGTAAGGTAACAGCTCTGATTGTAGTGTGTCAAGAAGTGGCAGAATTCAGGCCGCATTGAGGTGTTAGTGAGATTGTGTAACCTGCGTGCCATGGTGGGTGGCATGGCTGTGGCAATTCATGTCAGAGTATGGGCAGGCAGTATTGTAAAAGAGATGATGTCGTGGTCAGTCCAGGGGCATAACTGGTTGGATAGGATCACAAATTGGAAATTAAGATTGATTATCCATTCCAAGGTGCGATCTTTGGAATGGGTGGGTGTTGCAATGTAGCAACGGATTTCTAGCGCACTGAGCGAGTTGGCTACTGAGGCCGCATTTGTGTCATTGAGGCCTAGGTTGATGTCACCTAGAATAATGGTTTTGGATGTGGGCTTAATTTTCAAGCCGAGCGTATGTAGGAGGTCCTCTTCAAATAATAGGATGGGGCCAGGTGGGTGGTGCACTACATAAATGGTAATTGGGGTTGCATGGGATAAAAATAGTTTAGTGGTGAGTATATCAAGGTTAGGTGTCAGGGTGGTCTTGGAATTTCTGAGGGTCAGGGTGTCCCCGCTATCAGTGCAACCCCACCACCTCTTGAGTCTAGTCCATCACTCCTGAAGATGGTGAAGTCCAGCGGTATGGCGATGAACAAGGATGGGTATGATTTAACGTGAAGCCAAGTCTTTGTAATGGCTACGATGTCCAGGTTATTGGCCATGATGAGGTTGCAGATATCCAGGGGGTGAGGTTGGATAGATCCAGCATTAACAAGGGCACAGTTCAAGGGGGTGTGTGTCGAGCTATGTGACGTGAAGTTGGACATACTGCTACGGATGCTGATTGTAGAGTTCCTCAGAGTGTAAGGTACACATACAGCTGGATGGGTGGGTAGGCTTGTGCAGGTGGTGCTAGTGTTCTGGGAGCTGGGCGAGTCTGCTGTGGCTTGTTTAGGGTACTTGGTAGGCACGTTCTGGGACCATTAGGAGCCATGATGCTGGGATTGTGTGTAACCTCCCGCTTGGTAGCGCTACCCCAGAATGGTGTGCGGAAGGTTGTTCTGTTGATGTTATCCCAGAGGGGCGAAATTTAGGGAACAGTAACCTTTGTGGTGTTGCTCAGAGGGGTGGGGTTGGTGGACTGGGGTCAGTTGGTGGGTGTTCTGTACTGGTGGCTAATCACAACCTCCACTGCAAAGTGGCCTTGGGGGGCAGGGCTGGTGCGTGCAGAGGAAGAGCTATTGCTGTTAGGTGCAGCATTTTTGCTGGACCTATGCCGTGGAGCAATCAGTGGGGTGAGTCCACTGATGGCTGTCCTGCAGGAAGGGAGTATGTTCAAGTCAGGTGCCTGTGAAGTACGTCATTGGAGTCAGTTAAGTGGCTTTCGGAGTGGGTACAGTGCATTTGATGCATATGACTTCTAAGTCGGTCATTTCCTTTAGGTATAGGTACTGAGTAGAGATGCAGTCTGAGAGGCATATCAAGACGTGTGCCAAGGCGTGCTAGTCTTAGGAGGCCCAATACAGAAGCATGGGTGGACACGCTTGGGGAAGGTTCTAGTTTGGAGATCGGTGGTGTCTGGTGTAGGAAGAGGCAACAATGGCGTGGGTGCATGGGGGTGGTAGACACTGGGGGGGATTGATATGTAGAGGGGTAGCAATTTCGGCAAAAACAGTGTGGCATGATAGAAGGTACCAATAGTTTTGTCATACATGAGTGGCACAGCTGTAGTATTTGTCAGGCTGTTCCAGCCCAGACAGGGCCAGACAGGGGAAGCCCCACAGGCCTTAGTGGTTGGCCTATGTAGGGGGCCGGCTTCCCCTGCAGGCTCCCTGGGTCAAAGAGTCACGGCTGGGCAACCCTCAATCACAAGCAGGCGGAGGCGGAGGCGGGCAAGCAGCTGGGGTGCCGGTCTGTAGAGATCTCGACATCATGGCGACGGTGGCCATTTTTTCAGGGGGTACAGAGGAGCTTTTCAATGGCCATCAAGGCTTACCTTCATCAACTGATCACTCGTTGGTTTACCAGTTGCATTTTGGTGGTGCAATCTCACTTCATGGTAATCCAAAAAAGACACTAATCAAATCTTGATGAGTCCATTCGTATCTGCCTAAAAACTCAGTACACTTTGACTATCCATGAAGTAATACCCAAGAACCCGGAAGATATTGAATAGTGCATGAAGTAATGCTCAGTTCATTTGTGACTGTTAACCCGTGTAACCCCTCTTGGGTGAAAAATAGTATTTAAACTCCTTTTAACCCATTGCCTAACAGCACCAGCAATGCTTGAGGACTCTCATTTCAGACATTGTTAAAGTAGCAATGTTTGTCTATTCTCTCTTGTTTCTGTGTTTGGTCTGTCTGTGTAGTCTTCTGCTAGTGAACAAACCTGTTACTCCTTTAGCTAGTATCTCTTTGGATCTTTTAAAATAACCCTGGGATGATCACTTCACAGGCAAAACATGGGATAAAACAGGGATGGTTGGAACTTTCTAAGTGCAGGTAGTTGATAAGTGTGCCATTTTGTTACAGGGCTCACGCTGGAGCTGGGAAACACATATTTCTGAAGTACAGATTCAATAACCTTTTGCCGAAGATGGTCCTGATTCCCCCATCCCTTTGTTGTGCTCCCTTGTGTATTCAGTCTACTTGAGTGGTCAGAGTAGTCTCAAGAAGCAGCACAGGTACTCTGTCAGCGGAAGATATTAGCTTCACTGTGTTCCTTGCAAGACCAAGCCCCATACAAGTCATTACATGTTTCTTGTCACTCTGACAATGTCTGTTATGTATGTTTTCATGCAAGGTGGTTACTGGGATGTAGTAGAGTAATCAGCAGTGAGAGAATGGTGGCATAGCCTATAACAAGTGTCTCCTTCTCCTTAAGCTAAGTCCTATTTTAAGTTTTGACCTGTCCTTCAATCGTAGATTAATTTTGTAACTGTCCCTCAACTAAAGCCTGTAACATTTTCCCCCTCTTCCTAAACTAAATACTATTCAATTTCTACCTTTCCATCAACTACAAATAGCTTTGCTGCTCAACTTCTCTCGCAACATCTGCTCGAATCACTTTATTTTTTTAAGAACAACTCGATCAGTGAAAAATTACCAATATTTGGGTATTTTCGGCTATGTCTGAACACTTTCACACAAGCTTCCATGGTAGTGCGTCCAGTGTGTCCAGTGGAGGCCCTGAGATTGTTTTTTAATATAAAAGGGATCCAGTTTCTGAGGAAAACATCTCACATGCTTGTTATAAGATTCATGTGCTTGCTACGGCTCGCGGCAGGAGACTGGAAACGCACTATAGATATGCCCTATAGAGATCGGCCTAGAGGCCACCTAATTCGTTATTCATCACTGAGCTGCTGGTGGAGTTAGAGTTGGCTGCTGTAGGACCTCAAGTCAGGGAGGACAGACATCAGGGAAATTGAAGCAGCGGTGTAGAGAACCCCCTTCTGGAAAACTCGATATACAAAAAGAATGCGACTGCAGTGTCCCTCTGAAGATAGGTTAGAGTGTTCAGTTGCTCATAAAGGAACACTTTGATTGGAATACAAGCAGGTTTATATTTAATACGATGTTGTGAACGCAACTGCTATTGGATCTTCTTACACATCTGTAAACACTTTTTATGGTCTTATAGATGTATTTTTTTTTGTTTCTTTTGTTTTGCTTGATTTTGGAAAGTGTTTTTCAATTTCTTTCTTTCTTTCTCTCTTTCTCTCTTTCTCGCTTTCTTTCTTTCTTTCTTTCTTTCTTTCTTTCTTTCTTTCTTTCTTTCTTTCTTTCTTTCTTTCTTTCTTTCTTTCTTTCTTTCTGTTTAGTTGCTCTGTATTGGTTTGTCTGTTTTGAGTCCGTTGCTTTTAGACCTTGCACCTGACTAGTCGGCCAAGCTCTCTGTAAATTGTTCCATTCCTTGTTTTCCACATTCATCCAAGGCCGCCCTTAGGATTTTTGCCGTTGCTCGGGACCATGAAGACTTTGAGCCGCTCATTAGACGGCACCACCACACTTCTTCTTCAAACAAAGAGAATGGTTTGATTATAGGGCCAAGGAACGCTCTTCTCCATTTGATAGTCTTTGAGCAGGTTAGCAGAAGGTGCTTCACTGACTCCTTTTCTGATGAAACTTTGCACAGGCGGCAATAGTTTGTCGTAGAGAGCCCCCTGACGGCCCAAACTTCGTTAGTTGGCAGTAAATTCAGCCTTGCCCTTAGGAAGGTTAAGCGCAGAGCTCTGTCCGGAAATCTTTTAATGATTTCAGTCGTGGAGTGCAGTTTCTTTACTTGGGGGGGGCGGGGGTAGATGCACCAGCAATTTGTTTTTTTCTGCAATTGTTTGGGTTTCTATCCAGTCTTCTTGGTTCATTTTCTTTTTGACTTTGGTTCGATTTTGGATCAGTATCTCTTCTGTGTATGCAATGTTAGCCAGGCTTGTTTTTTGTTTGACCGTCCATGCTGTCAATGCCTTGCAGCTCTCGTTGTTCATTTCCATTTGTATCAGGTTGTATAGCGGTGGAGATTCGGACATAAGCACTTTCCTAAAAAGGGCCATTTCTCCTGCCTCTTTTACTGCTTTCAGGGAGCGAAGGTCCAATTCTCTTCTGATGGATGCAATGGATGTGGAGTTTGGAAATTGAAGACCTTTCCACCAAAAGTACCCCTCCAGTTTTTGCCAAATTATGGATGGGATAGCGGGCATTGCTTCTCCTCCGTAGACCAGGCACGGCACCACTTTCCCTTTATAGAATTTTAGCAGCGGTAGCAATGAGAACCAACCATATTTTCTGTCTATAACACAAGCCTGTGTTCTTAGCTTCCGTGTTTTTTCCCACAGGTGCTTTTGCATTGATACTTCTGTTTTGGAACTGTCTATCATCACTCCCAGGTATTTAAATTTTTAATTACCTCCAAGGGTGCTTTTTCAATGTGCCAGCTCGATTTTTTTGACTTCTTTCCAGGTGGTTTTTCCATTATCAAGATTTTCGTTTTCTCCTTATTTATCTCCAGATTGTTTGCAGATATGTACGAGACCAAGTTATCCAGTTGTCTTTGGAGGCCGATTTCTGTCTGGTCGAGGAGGATAATGTCATCAGCATATAGAAGTCGAGCAGAGCTGTTTGGCCAATTTTTGGCGGAAAATATCTTATTTGGTTGGCACTCTCTTTGTAATCGCCTAGGAATGGGATAAACAGAGCCGGGGCAAGGGGACATCCTTGCTTAACTCCTCGGAATGTTGGTATTTCTTCGGAAAGTAGGCCTTTGTGGGTCAGTTTAACTCTCATTGAGGTTCTGCTGTGAAGGGCTTTGACAGGGTCCAGCATTGTGTTCGGGCAGTTCCAGGAGGCCAGGATTGTTCTAGAGAGGGTACAGTTTTTGAAAACTTGACTGATGAAGGTGGCCCATTCTATTGGATGGTTTTTTAAATCGATGTTGGTAATTCCATCGGGTCCAGGTGCTCTTGAGGGTTTTAGCCTTTTTATGGCTGTCACGATGTCATCAATATCGGAGATGTCTTCCCAGATGGTGACTTCGGGGGCTTCTTCCGTGATGACTGGTTTCTGCGTGGGGTGCTTAAAAGTGGAAGAAAAGTGAGATATCCAGGCGTACTCCGCAACACTGTTTGTTGGTATGAGGGTCGAGGGGTTGTCAATCTTTCTTATCAATTGCCAGAAAGCTCCAGACTTTTTGTCCGCCAGTTTTCTCAACATTTCTTCGGCGTCTTGTTGGTAGAGGGCAAATCTGTGGAATCTTAGCCATGACTTGTATCTCTTTTGTTCTTCCAAGAAGGTTTTCTTGGCATCATTTGTATTTAAATTAAAAGCTTGTTTCTTCAATGTCCTCAGATTTCGCCTTTTAATTACCAACTCCCTGTTGTACTCGTGGATCGGGTGTGCAGTGACTCTTACTTTTTTTTGTATATTAGAATAGTAAGGGAGTAGGAGAGGCTGGTAGTCTGGTGTAGTTTCTTGTAAGTTCTGTGATCCTTTCAGTTGTGAGTCTGAGACGATTTCCTTGGGCTGTGGGTTCCGTAACTTCAGACGAGTACTCCCTTGTGCTAAACTCCGAGGGCCAACTGATTTTCTGGATGTTATGGTCAGTGGCAGTGGTCCGTAGGACCTCAAAGGAAGTTATCCAAGTAAGCAGTCCTTCTGATGTAAAGATATAGTCGATTGTCCCATTTTGAGCACCTCTTTCCCAAGTCGGGATGTGACATACTGGGGGAAGGACCTCCTTGATGTTGTGGAGGTTCCTGGTATTCATGAGTGATTGCCATTTCTGCCCTCGAGACTCTGTCTGTATTTTTGGTCATGAGTGGTTGGTGATCTGGCCTTTTTTCGGGCACTTGGTGTTTAAGTCGCTGCTTATTATGATTAGTGGCTCTTCCTGTGATGCCAAACTTCCATCAATCTCTGTTTCGATGATTTTGAGGACTTTCTCGTCTGTGATAGACTGCGGGTTCCAGTACGTTGTAATTATAGCCATCCAGTTGCTCACCTTTTTTTTGGAGGCTAGAAAAGAAGGTCTCACCCATTCCACCAACACCGCAAGATGGTTCTGGGTTGCAGCTAGGCGTTTCTTAATTGTCAGACCAGTGCCGATCCGGACTGCTACCAAGAGACCGGAAGACGGGCGACCCAGTCGCCCTTTTCTGGCTGGCGAGACCATTACAGAGAAACCATCAATTCTCGGTTTATTGATGAGCCATGTTTCTTGTAGCGTTATCATGTCATACTCCACTAGGTTGACTTCACCTGGTCTTGTTAAGTGGCTAAATCCTCTTGTGTTCCAAGACATCATTTTAAGGTCAGAGCTTCATTGGGTCCTCATGCTATGGTTGACCGTTGAAGGTGATGGTTGAGTCTTTTCTCTCGCTAGCAGACTCATTGGTGTTAATTGCTATTTTTTCATCGAGGGCGTTGGAGCTTTAGGCAACCACGCTAGCAATTGTTTGATTGGAGCAAATGTTGACGAGGTCTTCGGGAGTGGAAGAGGGGACCTCTCACTCATTATTTTGCCTTGTTCAAATTTTTAATTGTTGATTTAGGTGCCCCGTGTGGTACTGGACTTGGGTTTCTCCTTTCTCTTTCCCAGCTCGAGGGATTTTGGTTATCTTTCCTGTTTGAACGTTTGGCCTCTGCACCAAGGTCATGAAAAGTGGCCGTCCGATGGCTTGCTGGTTTGAGATGTTCCTGCGGGCTCCTCTGAGCTGCCGCTATGGATGACTTTGGCTTTGGGTACGTATCTGACGGGTATTCGGTTTCTTTGTCTGTTGTGCTTGGCCACTCTGTGATGGTGTAACCACGTTTGAGTAGGTCGATTTCTCCTTATTTGGAACCCCGCCTCACCGGGGGCACTTTAACGTGAAAAAAGGCCTTCGCCTTATGTCCTTTGTGGTATGGCTCGACTAGCGTTAAGTCAGCCGTCGTCAGGTGCTTAAAATCTCTGGCGTGCTTCAAGATTTTCAGGACTGTACACCTGTTCAGGGTTATCGCTTCCGAGTTTTGCGGGATCTGTTCTAGCTTAAAGATGATAGAAGGAGACAGATTGTGCTGAGTTCTTCGGAGTCGGGAGGTGTATTTTTGCCTGTAGGGACTGCTTTGCTTTTGCGGGCTGGATCCTCTTCGAAGACTGTCCGGGCTTCTTCTATTTCTTGGCTTTGAGTCCTCACGGAACCGTAGATCCGTTCTTTTTTGATGATTTTTTGGGGGTGATGAAAGGTTTCTCAACTTTAGCGGACCTCTCGGATAGCTGGAGTTGTTTGTTTGGCTCTCTTCCCTGCGGGGACCACTCGTTCGCCTGCATTTTTTTGAGACTGGAGAGGCTATCTTGTTGAGTTTTGTAGACGTGGTTTGCTTGCCAAAGTGCCAATTTTGGGGATCGGCGGCACTCGTAGGTGAAAGATGAAGGGTTAAGTTCATAAAATGTTCGTCTCTCATGAAGTCCTCTGCTGTAGTCGGTGAATGTCTTAAGGGAGCCAGAGAGGAACTTTCCTCTGGCTGAGAGCTCTTCGATGTAGGCCTCGAGGATTCATTTTCTTTGGGTTCTTTCTCTTTTGGCCTGACCGTGGGACCTGCTTGTTGAGCCTGTCCTTTTCTTTCTTTTGGGTCGAGTTGGTCTGAGACTTTGTCGGCCTGTAGTGAGGTTTTTGTTTTCTCAACCCGTTTTGCGGGCGTCTGTGCACCAGACTGTGTCTCCAAGGGTTTCTAGTTTAATGACAACTTTGTTAATTGCCCTTTTGGTTGTAAGGAGGGCTTGGAGTTCCCCCGTATGCTAGCTCCAATTGAAAATAGGTTGGTTAAGTCAGGGTGACCAGGGTGAGACTCATACTTTTTTTGTTTACTTTGGTGATCAGGACAGTTTCCAGGAAGCAATGTTTTGTCTGCCGCTGGAGGTTAAGGAACCAACTGTTGTTCCATTGTGTTGATAATTTCTGTTTGGGAGCCTTGGTCTATTGAGTCCTTGATAACAATGGTTCCCTGGAGTGGAAGCTCCGATGTTGGCCCAGTTCTCGGGGGGCCAGCAGGATTTTATTGAACAATTCAGTGTCCTGTTTCTCTTTAGCTGTGATGTATCCTTCCAGAAAAATCAATTTAGTGTGAGTCATTGCAAGTAAAGTTGTTTAGTCCTTGAGTGAGTCGCTTATTGCCTCGTACAGTTTGCCGAACGGGGCAAGTGCAATTGTTATTGCAGACATTAAGGTTGCCAGTCCAGTCTTTTTGTAGGCGTATGTTTCTGCGTTTCGTCATATTGCTGCTCTCCTGATTTGCTTTTGCTTCTTGGTGTGGCTGGAGGCTGAGTCTGAAGTGAAGGGACCTGTGTTGCACTTTTTGTTGGTCTTGGGTCCTTAGAAATTGGAGATAAAACTGGACAATGTGCAGGGCGACCTATTGGGGAGCTTGTGTGGTTTCCCACTGGAACTGACTGGATTGGAGAAGCAGGTAGGTCCTCGGACGGAAATTGAGGTCGCCGGACTCTCGCTGATGGTGTTGTGATGGGCAGGAGAAGGCGTAGAGACACCGGTTCTGTAGAGATTGATGCTGGCGAAGAGTTGGTAGCTGACAGTGGGGAATTAACTTGCACAAGCTCTTGACTCAGAGCGACACCACTGGAGTTATTCGGAGAGGGTAAGTTTGTCTCGATTGAAGGAAGGATAGGACGAAGTGGCCTCTGGTTTTCGATACTTGCAAAAGGATCACCGAGAGGGCCCTTTACTTTGCTTTGATCCTTTGTTGCAACTAAGGTAGGTTGGCTTTGTTTTTTGTCCTATTGGGTGTTCTATGGTGACTTCCAATATTTCTGCGTACGTGAGTTCTTTTAGAACATCGTATTTCCTTTTCTCTTGGCTCACGAAATATTCCTTCAAGGAATTACATATGACAGTTTTTGACAGAACCTTCAAAGCGGATGTTTTTTTTTTTTGTAGAGTCTGATGAATTATTATTTTTTTTGTTATTTTTTGACGTTGGTAGATGAGACACTTTTGGTCCAGTTCTTGTATTTGTTTTCTTTTTTGGAGGAGGGGTAACAGAAAGCGAGGTAGAGGACTCGTTAACCTCCCCCAGTTCTTCAATAGAGTCGTCGGCCTGATCAATGTTTCCCGGGGGGGGGGGGCACGCATCGCTCTTCCTTCTTACATTGGCCGCCTGTCTCCTTCCTGGAGCCACTTGGCCGCACCTCCACTCGGAGGCGGGGCCGCGCCTTCTGGGGCGTGGAAAAAAGCCTCCACCAGCCTTTGTTCAGATGACGTGCCGGGGATCGGTGGAGGCCCCCACCCCCACTCTGCGTCGCCCAGCACCGAGAGCGCGGAAGCAGCACCTGCGCTCATGACTCCACAGGGGACTGCAGAAGCCTCGAGCAGCAGGCTGTGGACACCCAACTGCGGCGCCGTCGTGACGGTGAGTTTGAATGAAGGTGGAGAGGAGGGCTGAAGCTTGTTCCTTGGGAGTTTGTGCCGCCGGAACTTCCTCAGGCTGTGTTGGAACATCCGATGCTGCTCCCGATGCTGCTCCCAGTAGGGCTTCCAGTACAGATGGAGTATGGAGTTCGCTGGAGTCAGCCAGGTCATCCAAGACTGGTGAGTTCTGGAGAAGTTGGGTAAGGGTAAGCGACCCGCACGAGTGGCTGATGTTGGCGCATTTACAGCGTTTATTGCTCCCTTTGATTCTTTAGACAGAGTCAGTGTCAATGGCGGGCAGCCACGAGATCCTGGGGTCGAGCGGGCTGGGGGGCCCCAGTTAGAATCTGGTCTGTTGTGGGATAAGATGGCACTCTGCTTCCAGCGACCCTCTTCGTCCGTACCACCCTGAGGGTTTTCAGACTCCATGAAGGGGTGGTCCGCCAGTCCTGCCCACGGACTTCCACAGACTGCGGCAACTCAACTCAGCTGCCAACTCTGCGGCCACTCCGCGGATAGTAAGAGTTTTTATGGGTCCTCCCACAAACTGGAACAAACTGTGTGTCCCCAGTACTAGGCATTCTCTTCCGCAGTGTCTCTGTTTCCGGTGTATAGATGTATAAGGTCACATTAAGAGAAGTACAAGCCTTTCTGGTTAGCCAGGGATCATGCAAGAGTGTAGCAGAGTCTCCAGATCTGAGGAGATGGTTCTGCTGTTGCCAGATGAGCTGAGATTCCCTGCCCGAGCAGCATTATCATCGGATTCCAATCTTGATGTGTCCATCATTATTTTGTGTATCTTCAGCTTTTCACTCTGTGACGGGCAAACATGTGTTTAATTGACACAAGGGTGTGGGCAGAATGGGCATGGTGTCCAATTTCCGTTTAACCACAGCTCATGTGGTCACGTGTTTGCGTTGTGTAGTCGAGAGTTCTTCTGTTCGCGTGCGTTTCTGCCAATATATCCATAGTATACTGTGCTCCCCTTCTTATTTTTAGTAGCGCTTGTTTGATTTGCAGAAGAAAGGGCCTTGTGGATGTGTGTGTTTTAGTCGCTTTCTTTGACGTATTTGACAAGCACCCACTAGAAAGTGGGTATGTGGTGGATGTACATAGCGTTTACTCGCTGTTCAATTTACAGATGAATGGCACTTCTTTTCAGAGCAATGGGATTCAACGTTATCTGATAGGACACCGTAGCTTTACACAGCTTTTACTTGGTGTGCAAGGCAGGCATTACACATTAATGGTATGTGTTCCCCATTGCAATGGGATTCAGTATTATCTGATAGGACAACGTGGCTTTACACAGCTTTTACTAGGTGTGCAAGGCAGGCATTACACATTAATGGTATGTGTTCCCCATTGCAATGGGATTCAGTATTATCTGATAGGACAACGTGGCTTTACACAGCTTTTACTAGGTGTGCAAGGCAGGCATTACACATTAATGGTATGTGTTCCCCATTGCAATGGGGTTCAATATTATCTGATAGGACACCCTGGCTTTACACATCTTTTACTTGGTGTGCAAGGCAGGCATTACACATTAATGGTATTTATTCCCCATTGCAATGGCTTCAACATTATCTGCTAGGACACTGTGGCTTTACACAGCTTTTACTTGGTGTGCAAGGCAGGCATTACACATTAATGGTATTTATTCCCTATTGCAATGGGGTTCAATATTATCTCATAAAATGCAGTGCAGTGGATTAATATAGATTTTACTCAGTGTACAAGGCAGGGCTACGGATTATTGGTATTTCTTTCCTATAGCAATGGGAATCAGTATTATCTTGTAAGGTGCAATGTGTTAATACAGAGTTTACCTAGTGTTTAAGGCAGGGGCACATATTAATGGTGTTTCGTTCAAAAACAATGGGATTTAATACTATCTCATGGACTTAAAAAGGATTGAATGAACCTATTTAAAGAGAAAAGGACATTATTATCTCATCCTAACAGGTTCAAGTCGTCTGCCTCGAAGAAACACTCATTTCAAATAAAGGCTAAATCTATACTGAAGTGAAGGTGGATGGAGGAGGTGGGTGGAGAACCTGGACTGTGTGCAAGTAATTGGTGATAGATGCGACAAAGCCAACTTTCAGTTGGTAAATTGCGAGACGATGAAGATGGAAAGGGAGTCCATTTAGATAGCCACTTGAATCAGTGGGCATTTACTATTGACAACATCTTCAATGTTAATGGGCCAGCTTGACCAGTGTTTGGAAGTCCATGTAAGCAAGGCTGCCATCTGGAAACATGTTAAAATTATGTTTGTGGACTTAAAACAGACTGCAGGACCCATAGTATACTGTCAATCCAGGTTTCCTAATGGCACAATAAGGGAATTCCCTTTCTACTCCCTTCACCATGATGCTGCTGCCACTTGGATTACATTTGCCCAAAAAGGTCTGATAGTTTGATGATTGACAGGTTAATTGATTCAAACATGTTAACATATCACGCACCTGCAATCACAGTATTTGATATCATAGAAGAGAAAACATAGAGTAACAGATGGAGAGTAAATGCTGCACTCTTGAGGGATATTTTCTTTGTAGAATCACTAAGGGACATGCATGCAGATTCATTCATTAAGCATATGTCAAATACCAAGATAATTGGATACAACTGAGATATTTTCCAGGTGTCAATTCACAGCCATATTTGAGCTTTCGTTGCACATAAGAACACTTATCTGACGACGTAGGCCGTGGCTCATCTGAAGGAAATTAGGGTGTTTATAAGCTAAGCTGCAGACAGCGGCTCGGCCAGATTGCCATGTATTTAAGAACCGTATTGTGCATGGAAATCCCTTGACCGAGACAGTCTCTAGCCTACACTTGCATCTCAAGTAAATCATGTTTGTATAATTAATGATAATACAGGGTGTGCAAGGACATTTGCTGAATTGTATGTATGTGTCTTTACACTGTGGCAATGGAGTGCAAGGTCTGGGAGAAATGAAGTCCCAAAAAGGTGAGGCATAACCATTTTGTCAATTTAAGGTTGCTCTGGAGCTCTGGTAAATGAAATACCTCAATAAAATGGTGCCAATATACAAGTACAAGTGATACATATGCAAACACAATGATATAAGTACAAGCACAAATGATACAATTAGGACAACACACGGTAAACTATACTGGTAAAATGCTACACGTGTAAATGATAGAAGAACTAAATAATTGGAAAAACAGTGTCAAGTCCGAAAATGGTCTTCATTGTGAAAGCTTCAAAAGTCGACAGTTGCAAATGTTGAGTGGCTGCATTTTTCAAACCCAAAAGTCAACACTTTCACTGAACGTCTTGGGACTGTCAGAAACGTTTCGCCTGCTTTTAAGACGTAATATGGAAAGAGAACAGCTGGAATTTGTAAAAGCTGCCCGGTTATTTGGGCATCCAGTGATATAATTGCTGGAAATAACATTGATGGTGAATTGATATTGTTTTAAAGGCACTATCCAACCCTTTCCCCAACAATTCTAGGACTGGAGTTAGTTTATATAATTGTACCAGTGCTAAAATATCGAGTCAACCTCAATGTTATTTCCAGTGATATCACATAGAAACATTATTTGTCATGGTCCAAAGTAAGAATTTGCTGTTTTTTTATTATCACAGGTCAGTTCAATGCCATTAGGCTGAATGGGATCACTGTGAATTGGATGGTGAATATGTACTTTGTTGGATTTGCAAGCCAGCAAAAGAACGCTATCTGTTCTTCTTTTGCCCGGTTTATGTGAAACCCCATCAGCACTTCTTAATCGCAATTCTCCAACTCTTGAATTTCAGACAATGCAAACCAGCCTTTGTTTTCCTGTTAAAAGCTGAGATACCACAGTATGGAAATTGCTGGGATTTCTCAAATCTTCGTTGAGAACATGGGAACAAGAGGGATTGTGATAAAAGAAGATTACAGTTCAGGTCTTTGTATGGCTGTACCAAAATCTTTGAAGTTTTGGTATCCTTTTATTAGTTGCTACACTGTTGTTATTTTATTACTTGTCATACGGTGGTTCTTTCTGTGTTTTTGTTGCGTTTATTTGTAGGTATTGCAATGATTATGCTATTGTAAGAGTGAAGGATTTGTTTTCCAGAATAAACGTTATGCAAACAACCTTAGTGAAAAGGGGTCATCTAAGAAAAACAATCATGTTAGAATAACAATACCAACAATGATATTGTTATTGTAAGAGGTATGGGCAACATAACAAGTTACAGGTTGACAACACTTTTATTATTATTATTATTATATTATTATTATTATTATTATTATTATTATTATTATTATTGTATCATTAATAATATGACAATAATTACAACAATAATCACAAGAAACATGGTATTGACATTTTCAAAATGTATATTATAATAGCAATTACATGTGGATTGAAATACCCCTACCGTACATTAGAAGGTTATTGTAATTTACTGAGGAGTTCCTTTATATGGTCATGTCACAGGTAGTCAGTCACAAGTAGACTGTAATAAGTACATTATTTTCAGGCGTTCATACTGGTATTGCTGACTGCCATGTATTATAATTACATATTTCGTGTTTATTTTTACAGTAATAACTATATTCCACATAATATTAATTACTTATATATATATATTACAGGGCAGCAATAGCCACACTATAGTTAAGGTGAGTCGGACTCCCATAGGAGCACCTTAAATGTTTATTGTTAATAACCTTTGATTCTAGCATCAATTTATGTCAAGGCGCAAAGTCCAAACTGCTCAGCGGATTTGGACCAGGTCTGAAATGAATTAGGCACGAAGTGTTAGCTTGCGATCCATGCTTTGTTTGTTGTTATTCCATGTAGTAGTTATTTGAATATTTGATGGAGAAGGGGGTGCCCCTTCTTAAAAATAGATTGCTATATCTCTGGGATTTACCCAAAAATGATTTTTCTTTATGAAACAGCTGCCATCTTGTTTTTCTTTCGAGGTGAGAGATATTTGAGGTTATAGCCAAGGATATGGGAAAATGAGACACAGGAAAAAAGACATTTGCAGGTTAAAACACATGCAAATGCTATCAGCATTGTGGGATATTTTGACCCATTCCGATATGCCCCACTGCAACATTTTACAAATGGGGAAAGAAACAGACAAAAATTGATGTGCTAACCCCTGTGCGTGCAAAACTCTCCAAAACTGTGTGTGGGTCACAATCACAAATGGCTGCAAACCCCTGCCACACATAGTCAAAGTGGGGGTGAAAACAGAATTCTCACTGCAGGAGCATGCCAGTGGGTGCTGTTACATTTGACATGAAGCAAGGTCACAGAATTGGGCTAAAAAATGAAATGCCTTTTAAAATGCAGCTTTGCAACCTTCAAAGTGCTGTATTGGCACTGGATCCATTCATTTTCCAGTGAATCATTGAAATTAAAATGGTACTGAATTAACAGATAATCCAGGTGGCACAGAGGAGCCGTGCCTCATTGACTGACAGCAACTAAGAAATGTATCTCATGAAAAACCAGCCCAGCAACATTTGTTTTCAGTTCCACTGGAAAAATGCAGCTACAAATGGTAACATGTAACAATTTCAGCTGTGCAGAGAGAACTCCAAGCAAAGGCTGGATACATACATCCAGACTGCAGACAAATCCTAGCATTCAAGGACAGAAATAATGCTGAATTAAATGTGTGTGTGCTGCATAAGAAAATTGGATTTAAAATGATTCAGTTTAAGGTGCTTTTTCCATGAAGAAAGTGCCAAATCACCTGTTTAAAAGCATGTTTTGGTTTAAAGGTTTAATTCTCAAAGGATTGCTAATGTCAAAATACACTGATATCTGTGCACATTTTATATGTCTTAATGAAAGATGTAGGTAACTTAAAGTCGAAACCCAGCCTTGAGGTAATTAAATATTTAATTATGAGCAGACAGCCTCAGCCTGGGAATGGGTAACACCTCACTGCTGGCAGGAAAAGACTAATTGCTGTTGGGAGGTTTTCGCATACTCATGACAAAGAACCCATCAGACCTTTGTCTGGGACTCAGCTAAAGACAATGGCAAGCTTGAACACTCATCCCTACAGGCAGGAAACTTCCCTCTCAAGGAGGAGGACACCCACCCTGATCAAAGGAATTTGACAGCTGTTGCCAATTAAAAGAAAAGTAAACAAAACTGCTAAGGATTTTTGGTGGTTAAATGCCTATTTGTAATTAAGCTTTAAAAACCTTTAACTTTGCTACATGAAGGAGGATAAATCTAAGAATTGGTGGTTGTAAATCTAATGTTATGCTCTTTCCTTGATGATGTGATTGAATCTGGTACTGCATAAGGAAAAGAAGTTATAAAGAAACACTGATTGCGCCAAGACTATTAATGTTGCAGAGCTAATATTGTATACCCGTGTTCTAGGGGTGATTGCACAGATATGTACTGAATTAGGAATTGTTAGGCCAAATCGTTATGATTAAAATTAATAAAATTCCACAGAAAGACAAAGCCAGCTCTCACTCACGTGGGTAATGTGTGTAAAGATAACCCACAAAATATGTAATGTATGTGTCCGATTTTATTGAAGAGCATAGTTATAGAAATGGGTATTTGTGGGAAAGTTAAACTGTGGTCCAAATAACTGTGGGAGTTCCCAAGTCACATCATAAAATATGACAGCTCTTTCTGGCTTTCAACCAGAAGAAGGCAAGTGCTTTTGACCAATCACAGCTATGTGGGTGTGGATTGTAATTCTGCCTCTACCATAAACTGAGTGATGTCACTTGGCATGATAAATAAGGGAAGCTCACCTCACACAGACACACTGATTCCTTACTACATCCTGATTTCCGCGTGATGCCCTGTTCCAGAATTCTTCACCTTGTTCCTGAATTCTTCATCTTGACCAAACCAAGGGCTCAGCATTTGCTGAACTCTTTTTAGCTAGGCCCAAATCCTGAACCATCCCAAACTTAATGGAAATCATTCTGATCCAGTCTGTCTTGCTACCATTCATGCTTGCCTGCTGAAACTCTCCATCCTGCTAATGTACAGTGTCCAGTGACCACAAGGGCCAATCCAATCCAATCCAATCTGAGGTGCAGTCCAATTGCCCAGAACCGCCAAGCTGACCATCCCGCCAGAAATGCCCAGCTGCCTGTAGACCTGATCCACAGACCTCTCTGGAGCTTACTGTGTTTCAAACTGGTAACCAACCTGAATACCTTAGTTTAGAGCATAATTGTCATTGTAAAAACTGATTTCTGTTTTCATTGTCGCGCCTTTAGTTTCAAAAATGCCTCCCATTCAAACTTGCATAACTTCTTCAATTTTATAGCTAGAGGCATAATTTCAACTCTGAGTTAAACCTAAGACCTGTAGCAACATCCACAACTAAACAGTATATTTGACCCGTTTTTATTAAAAATCAGATATTGAAATTTAGGTGAGAATTCGCAATTTTGCAAAAGTTTTACATGTGTGTTTTCCCATTCAAAGTATTTCTAAACTTCCATTCTGATTTTAAGTGTGTGTCATTGCTCATATGGTAGATTATGTTTATTAGGACCTGTTCGGTGTTGCTCTCATAGGAATTTATACCAATTTAAGGATTTTTGCATACTTTTCATTGTTTTCCTAAGCCATTTTCAACTGTCAATTTAAAAGTATAAAAGTTCTGAAATGCTTTTCTCTCTTGTTTAGGGAGGAAAAATTGCATTAAAACTATATATACCGTTCTTCATTCCTATATACCTGCTGGTTACTGACATCTGTGTAGAACTACTCAATTGTGAATTAAGAACTTTGCAGGGCGAAATCTTAACATAAGTGCTATCTTTTCACAAGAGAAAACTGTTCTTTTCTCTGTGTTTTACATTCTGTGTCGCTAAAAAGTGAATTCAATTGCCTTATTACCTTCTTATTTGTATTGTCACCACATTAGTGAATGCTGCCCCATATATTAAAACCTATGTGTGATTTGAATTTAAATAAATATTTACTTTTACCAACCAGCCTGATTCCTGGTTCATTGGGACCTGGGGGGTATTTTGAGAAGGGTGTGATATGAGTATTATATCACTCAGAATATTGAACCTATAGACACAATAAATAAGTTATTCATGTGTGCATTACATGCTAGGCGAGAACCGGGTGTATTGCCTGATTAAAATCCTTAACAGGATAGAAGCCACCTATTGAAATTTGTGAGTTGTAGGGACTGTGTTTGCAACACAAAGCTTTCTGTAGCCTTGGCTACAGCCAACTTCTCCAAGCAGACATGCATTACATAAACAGTGTGTGTTATGCAGGTCATTTGGGGAGTGGGGAGAACTGGCACAGATGAGGGCATGAGGGGGGCATCTGTTTTTCCAGCTATAGAGGACTTACGATAGCCAAGGGTATGTGTAGTTTAGTACCTGTTGTTACATTTGTTTTTAAAGATATTGTTGCAGCTATAGTGATGTCTGGGGTGTGGCCAGTGACACAATTGCCATCCAGGTCTCCCATCTATGCAGTAACCAAGGCAGACACTGCTTAGCTTCAAAGTAAGGAAGGAGCCAGCCTCTTTAGGACATGTTACCTGATAAATGAGCTACATTTTCAAGACTACTTAGAGAAACGGGCTGGCCCTTTCCTTGCTTTGAAGCTAAGCAGGGGCAGTCCTGCTTTGAAACTAAGCAGGGTCAGTCCCAGTTACTGCATGGATCGGCGACCGGGTGGGGATCCACATTTTATTTTTTAAACTGTGCTACTGTCAGTCCTTGAAAGTTTTGCACTGAGATTTTTGTTTGCCTTTTGCTGTATTGCACTCTGGTATTTGTAGTCTCCCAGTGAATAATTAAAAAAAACAGATATTTTTACAGCAAAAGTGGGTTTCCTATCCCTGCAATAACTCGGACGAACCCTGTTTAGCTTCAGAGCGAGAAAAGGGTTAGCCCCCTAAACTCATGTTGCCTAATAAATGAACACACCTTACAAAGACACTTAGAGAAACATGGCCTAAGGGGGCAGGATTATTTCTCGCTTTGAAACTAAGCACGGTCAGTCCTGCATGGATGGGAGACAGTCCACAGTCCCGAATGCTGTGTATTTTTTTTGTTTTAAATATCTCATAACACACGGCATCCACATCATTCTTTTTGTAACTGTGCTACTGTCAGTGTTTGTAAGGTTTGCAGTCAGAGACAATTTTCATGCCTTTTGTTGAATTGTATTCTGGTATTTGCAGTCTCCCAGTCAGGATGGGGGAATAATGCCACAATTGTACACTTTTGCCTAACATAGTTCTATAAGGATTTATATATTTGAGTAACACTATGGTATGTGTAATTTTCAAGTGATCTTTATAAAGCAGAGTATTGTTGAAAACCAAACATGGGGGTAAGGAGGGGAAATTATGAGCGGGCAAGTAAGTCATGAGTTTTTGCCCACGATGTGACAAGAGAGTTTCAATCCTGGACATTGGAGCAGTTATTCACCCCTGATTGTGTCTGCTTTTCAGGGCACAAGTAAAGGACACATGTGGCTGGACAGCGTACCTTTTCCTCAGAGGGCAGGCACAACCCTTTGAGTTTTTTTTAAGTTTGCAAGCTTCCTCAAGTATTTGGCTACCAGGATTTTACACAGGTTGTCATGTTCCTAGTGCATACGCTTACTCACAAGATCACGAGCACCTGTTTTGTATTGGGATTTAGGTTTCTAGGGACTATTTCATAACAGATTGCTGGGTTTAAAAAGTGATCACCTTTTATACTTTGCAAGCATATTTATTGGAACATTTCCTTTCTCAGGTTATCTTTTTGGTGTTCATTACATTTTTTAAAAGTCCAATGCTATTTTGTCTTGCGCACTTTCTTGTAACGGAAAGGTCAAATGAACTTCATTTGTATATTTCACTTTGGTATATGTTCACTTACTGTGCTTATATTCATGGGTGCCAGCTTTTAGTTTTTGCTATTGGTCCAGAAAGTACCTGGGCATATGTTATTGTTGCAGAGGGTCATGTTCTTCCTGTGTCCGTGCTGCTTAAATGTGGTCAGTTGGGGTTGTGCTATGTATCACAACAGTCATCAGGAGACCAGCCATAAAACAAGGGGCTTGTAGCACGCTGCTTAACCAAAGTGTGTGGTCCATGGCAAATAATCTCACTGCGCATTGCCTAAACATATCATGAGTTCTCAAAGCCTGCATTCTTTTATAAATAACAATATCACTGTCAAAACATGAAAACATCAGTTTGTGATTCATTAATGTCTTTGAGAGATGGGTTACAAGTGTGTTAAAATATAGAGTCGCCATGCCCACCAGCCATGGCTGAAGGCCATGGCTAGTGGTCTGGTGGTGTTTTTATATGGACAGTGGGCACGATCAAAGGCTGAAAACCATGCTACTTGTCTGGAAGCATTCTACAAATCTATGGAAAAACAAAACCCTTGAAATTCAAGGAAAACACTCTAATTGCATGGACGTCAAGGTGAACAATAGATTGGAACAAAATCTTTGAAATTCAAGGAAAAAACATTAGTTGCAGGGATGTTCAGGTGAGAACCTAACACAGCGAAACCGCTGAAATTCAGCTGAAATCACCTTAACTTCGTACACCTTGTTGTGCAGCCTCTGACCTCGATGATGACATCACAGTTTGCATCACTGATGACATCACTAATTACATGTTTTTGAGAACATTGATGACATTACAAATCAAACCACTGATGCCAACATTGGTGACAACACTAATGACATTGTATATAACTGTTTACATCAATAATGGAATAAGACATAACATCATTTATAAGTTAGCTCATGAAAACAATGATTGCCTTAATGTCAATTTAGGCTGTGGACTTGGCCATGACAAAGGCTGGAGTCACTAGCCAGCACCAAAAGCCATATTTAGTGGTTGGTTAGTGTTAAAATACGGAGTACACTGTGTGGCTGTTTCTAAAACACTGGCGTTTCATTCAGCGCTCGGCACTGTGACAGTCTGCAATCCTCCGGCATTTAATTCCGGTTTCAGAATAGAAACAGCCACACTGCGTACTCCGTATTAGCTGCACCATTCCGGCCAACATTGTGTCGATTGACACCAACGAACAGGCACACTCCCGCCTGGGTATGAAGTCATCCTAACTGTGAGTTCCCACAGTTACCACCATCAAATTCGGTCTACATGGTCACCAAATCCGATGCCACACACAGCTACAAAGCAATTGCAAGCATTATCACTGTGCCCCTGAGACTTATCCTGTGGCCTCACAATGTATTGTCCTGAAGAAGGGTTCAGCACACGTCTCATAGCAATCTAACGTCAGCTAGAGAGTGTTTCTTTCTAACAACATCAGCTGGTACCCAGAAACACATTTCTCTGTGTTGACAGAGTAAAGGACAAATAATAACAGCTGTTGAGGATATATGAATTGTCAATATCACACTTGTACTAACCCCACAACACTGTTTAAAAATGATGTTTGCAGTTGTTGTCTTCCAGGTTAGGAAAAACGCTAATTCTCAAAATATGTTTTTATGTTTTGTGTAAACGAAATGCATTGTTGTTTTTTTAACATGTCGAGTTTTCTTATGTACTTATTAAAATATGTTTATCTCTATCCCTTTTCCCTGTTCGGATCTATAGACCAACATGATTTGTTAACACTTGGTGCAACTAGTCACACCTAGCATGTGTGTAGGCGAGTAGCTGTATTTAGTGGCATTCCTGTTTATACACGTTTGCATTTTGTCCTTAGCCACACAGCCCCCTAAAAAAGAGGACTTTTCTAGCTCGAAACGCTTGATTTACCCCTTTTACTCCACTGGTAAAGGCCAACATCTATGGTTGGCAGCCTGTTACTGTTTTGAAATATTCAGTGCACATGGGTGAAGGTTGTGACCACTGTCCATAACTGCAGTCAATGACTAGTACCCATTCATGTGTTAAAATATATTTGGCCATGCTTAATGCCAGTTACTGTTGTAGTGTAATTAGTGATGTCATCAGTGATGTGAACTGTGATGTAATCATTGTGGTCATAGGCTGTGCAAAATGGGGCGCAGAGTTAAGGTGGCTTCAGCTGAATTTCAGTTATTTGTTTCGTTGAGTTGTCACCTTAGCATCCCTGCAAATAAAGTTATTTTCCTTGAATATATATGTATATACAACATTCATGATTTTTCAAATTAAAATCACCAGTTTCACTAATTGTAGATTTAAAGTATTGATATTAAAGGTAATATACTTTTAAAGCAATAATGATTAGCTTTGTTCTAATAAAATAAATGTAGTATTCACTCATTATAACAGCATATTAATAATAATAGTATTTGTAACAGATTCATTTATAATATGAGCTACTTACAAGCATAGAAATAGAGATTTTCTGACACAGCCACAATAAACACTTAGACGCTAATTTAGTATAGGATGTTGCCTAGATGTACATATTTTTTGTGCACAGTGAAAATTGGCAGGCGATAAACATCATTAGTACCCGGCGTGGGTGTGTCCACGGGATACACGTAACATGATTGGCTCGTTTCCGAGCCATACCATGGTGTAATCCCGTAGACCATGGGTGCACAACATACGGCCCGCGGGCCAAGTGCGGCCCGTGATGCTGCTGGATGCGGCCCGGCAGGGTTGAAGACTTTCCTAATGGAAGGCGGCCCGCAAGCAGCAAAGGTCGCCCTCCATTAAGAAAGTCTTTGTTTTCCTTGCCGGGCCGTGAGTCACGCAGTATGTTTGTGTGTGTATGCTACCAGGGAAGCTGGGGCTCAGTGACCTAATCTGCCCTGGCAGGGGTGCAGAGTAGGGGGGGCTGCGGGGCCCTCCTCCCCCCCCACCCCTGGCAGAATGAAGTCGGGGCTGAGCAATCCCCACCCCCCCACGGGCCGCACAGAAGAGGGGCAGTATGGATGGCCCTTTGTTCCATCCATACTGTCTCTCTCTGGCGGCCCGGGTAAAAGCCGGAGAAAAAAGATGTTAAAAATGGAGGGACGGATGCAAAGCAAGAGGCTCTTGTTTTGCATCTGTCCCTCCATTTCTAAAAATCGTTTTGGGTTGGGTATACTTCTACATCTGTGCACCGGGGTGCACAGATGTAGAGGTACACCCAACCCAAAACGATTTGGGCAGTGCCAGAAGCCTCGCCAGCGTTCCAGGATGTCTGGGTAAGTACATGGTGGGGGGGCTGTATGTTTGTGTGTGTGTCTGTTTCGGCTGCGTCCTGTGTTTTTTGTTTTTGTATGTATGTTGAGATGCGGAGGTGGGGGTGTGTGTCGGGTGTGTATGGGTGTGTTTGTATTTGTATGTCTGCATTGTATGTTGAGATGCGGAGGTGGGGGGGTGTCGGGTGTCTATGGGTGTGTTTGTATTTGTATGTCTGCAGTGTATGTTGAGATGCGGGGGTGGGGTGTGTGTCGGGTCTGCTTGAATGTGTTTGTGTGCAAGTGCAGTGTATGTTGAGATGCGGGTGTGGGGTGTGTCGGGTCTGCCTGAATGTGTTTGTGTGCAAGTGCAGTGTATGTTGAGATGCGGAGAGGGGGTGTGTGTCGGGTCTGCCTGAATGTGTTTGTGTGCAAGTGCAGTGTGTGTTGAGATGCGGACGGGGGGTGTGTGTCGGGTCTGCCTGAATGTTTGTTGTTGTGTGAAAGTGCATGTTGAGATGCGGGTGTGGGGTGTGTGTCGGGTCTGCCTGGATGTGTTTGTGGGCAAGTGCAGTGTATGTTGAGATGCTGGGAGGGTGGGGGTAGGGGGGGTTGGGGGAGTGAGGTCGGGTCTGCCTGAATGTTTGTTGTTGTTGTGTGCACGTTCAGTGTGTGTTGAGATGTGGGGGGTCCGAGTCTGTATGCGTGCATGCTTGCGAGTTTGTGTGCTGAGTTGGGGGGGCTCGAGTTTGTATGGGTGCATGGTGTATGCTTGTGGGTTTGTGTGCTGAGTTGGGGGTGGGGGGTTCGGGTCTGTATGGGTGCATGGTGTATACTTGTTAGTTTGTATGCAGGGGTGGGGGGGTTGGGGTCTGTATGAGTATGGGGCATAGTGTTTGCTTGAGCGGTGGGTGTCTTGGGGCATAGTGTTTGCATGAGGGGTGGGTGTCTTGGGGCATAGTGTTTGCATGAGGGGTGGGGGCCATGGGACATAGTGTTTGCATGAGGGGTGGGTGTCATGGGGCATAGTGTTTGGTTGAGGGGTGGGAGCCATGGGGCATAGTGTTTGCTTGAGGGGTGGGTGTCTTGGGGCATAGTGTTTGCATGAGGGGTGGGGGCCATGGGGCATAGTGTTTGCATGAGGGGTGGGTGTCATGGGGCATAGTGTTTGCATGAGGGGTGGGTGTCATGGGGCATAGTGTTTGGGGGTGGGAGCCATTGGGCATAGTGTTTGCTTGAGGGGTGGGGGCTATGGGGCATAGTGTTTAATAAAAATAGGGGTTCGAAAAAGCCTCCTGCCACACCACGCCCCACCGCGCCTACCGCACTACCCACATTTACTTTTTGGCCCACTATAGCCATCATGTAAGGTACTTTCGGCCCTCTGTCAAAATCAGTTGTGCACCCCTGCCATAGACGCACCTAGGTGCCTGCGTTTGTTCCCAGCGGGGGGGACGTGGCAGCATTAGCCAATGAAGAGGCTCGAAATGGGCAATCCCCGCTCCGAGCCTCCCCAAGACTGGAGTCTGCCTTCGTCCCCCATCGGGGACTCAAGTATTTTTTTTTTCCTCCACCCCAGTCCCCTCAAAACTATCCCCACCCCACTCTCCCAACCCCACTTACCTTCTTTTTTCTTCTTTTCTTGGGAGCGAATGAGCTGGGAACACTTCTGTTGCCAGCGCGTCCTCTCCCGATGGCCGCCATGGAAAGGGAAAACGGACTACATTTTCACATTCCCGGCGGCCATTTTATTTGACTTTTTTTTTCTGTTCCGAAACGCAGCAGCGTTTTGGAACACAACAATTTTTCATTAGTACCCCGGTCTAATGGCCCGGGATACTAATGGCTATAAACCCATCGACAGTGGGCCAATACCGCCCACGGTAATGCCCCCAGGGGTTCGTTAAGCCCTCGCTGGACTCGTCCCTTTAACTACGGCCCCGGGGGCATTACCTGGGGCCGTATTGGCCCGCCGTCTTGTGGCTTATTGCCACAGTGATTTACAGACATGCGTATTTGTGACATTAGGTTTTTGAGTGTAAACTGTGTGCTGTGCCCAATATTCTATTGTGTTTTGGACATTTTCGTTACTTTGCGTTTGAACCATTGAATGTGTGGTTTGTGCCTAATTTTAGATTTGTTTTGTTTTTTGCGAATTCACGTGAATCATTGCATATCTCTCTATGCATATGTAAGACAGCGAACCATTGGCAAAGATGATATGAAAAGTCTTGATATTGCCCCGAAAGCCAAGTTAACCTGGAGCAGAATGCCTGAACAGGTCTCACCAAGGCCCTTTTACTGCTCCACCACTGCTCTGTGTGAAACGGGGATCACGATAGACTGCTGCCACCCACCTACATGTGCTCATCAGGGAAGGCAGGTAAGTGTGGGCTAACAAGGTACTGGGCTCAACTTGTGCCTGTCCCATAAGTGCAGTCCTGGGTAGGTCATGGAAGGCATCCATCCTGGCATAGATGGTGGCAGCCTTTGCACTGTTGCACAAATTAAACAGAAATTTAATTGCCACTGGAAATGTTCACAATGTGCCCCAAACAGCACATGAATGGTCAACTAGAAGGTGAAAAGACAGCAAAAGACTGCCACATATATACACCAAACTGGATCCAAGCACCCACATGCACATTGCAGTTCCTGATCTCGTGAAGTTGTTGTCTTTGATCCATTGTTGTGCCACTGGATGTTTTCAGGACACAGTAGCCATGGCTGTTGGTATTTCTAAACTCTCATTCTACCATATTTGAATCCAGGTAATAGAAGCCATGCACTCGATAATGAGGGATTTCATTGATTGTCACAGCACTGATGTGACATTGAAGGTGGTGAAACCCATCTTCGAAGGCCTTTCATCATTAACACATATAGTTTGGTGTGTTAATTGGATCTGTGTGAAGATTGTGCTTCCACAAGCAAAGGATCAGATTAACCTTAACTGCAAAATGGCATCTTCCCTGAATGTCCAGATGATTTGTTCTGCTGATCTGATTGTAGGACACTTCTATGCAACTTCCCAGGCCTAAAAGCATGATGTATTCGGAGGAGTGACAGCATTCCGCAATTCAGGATGTCTCTGCAATATGAGGACAATTCACTACTTGCTAAGTGTCGATGCTGGATGACATTTGCCTCATTGTGACGGTTCAAGCATCCTTCTACTACGTTGATGGCCTCCCTGCACATGGCCCTGCAGGAGAAGAGGGAGAGGGGATGCAAGTGGGATAGAATAAAGCAGATGAAAAAACCTGTTGTATTCAGGATGCGACTGTGAGTACATCCTACCATGGTGCCTGTCGTTTTGCCAAGAGGTTAAAAATCTTGGCACAAGCTAAAGGCAAGCATCCATAAATATAGCACCTTGCACGCATACTCAGCATTGGTTTGTGCAATCCAGAGACAAATAGATCACATTCCAACATCAAAATATGCATTGGTACCCCAGCTCCCACCATCCCTTCCTCCATCTGGCCGCCCTCTATGGGTCCCCTCCTCTCACCATCTTGTGAGGCAAAAAACCCTGGTGCCATCTTTATTCCTCACTCTCCTTCTCTCCTTACATTGCAGACCTTGTGAAGAAGGCCCCCTATCAACTACACCTCCTCAGAGGCATTCTCCCTTTCCTAGCCTTCCCCCAGAAATTCAATTTCTCCAGAGCTCTGGTACTCTCTAGGCTTCACTACTGTAACATAATTCTTCCTTCATCCTCCCTTCGTCCCCTACAACTAATCCAGAATAGGACTTTGAGACCTATCCTTGGCCTCAAGATCAAGGACCACATCTCTCCAGCCCTAATGTATCTCCCCTAGCTCCCGGTTGCTGCTAAAATCAAATTCAAGACCCCGCTACATCCAACTCTCTCTCCCTAAATACCTCCCTGCTTGGAGCTCTTTGGTCTGATAGCTCAAACTCTCTGCAAATCAGATGCTTCTCTAAGCGAAGATTGGGGGTAAATCTCTACCTTCCACACAAGCCTCCCTCTGAAATGATCCCCCTGCCTCTCTCAGGCTTGAGTCGGATCTCCTTAAGTTCTGGAAGCTCCCCAAGACCCACCTTTTCTCCTCCTCCTTCACTCGCCCGCCCCCTGCTAACACCTTTGTTCTGTCTCAGTGACTGGCTGCCTGGCTCCCTCGGAGTACTACAGGGCTCCAGGCTCAGGCACCCCCTCCCATTTTACTCCCCCTTACATGCACTTACCTGCATTCCCTGCCACTTGCCCTCTGGCCTCCCCTTCTCACTTGCACCTCACCTCTTCACCTTTCTACCTTCCCACCGTAGCACTTTGCTTTTGCACAGACCGGTATTCCCTGCCCCTCTCCCTCGCACGACTTTTCTGCACTTGCACAACCCAAATTTCACAAGGCCTAGCAGGACTGTTATTGTATCTTTCTGCCTTGTGCCCCTCCCACTGCCTTTATTGTTACATGTGGTTCCTTGAAACACCACGTGTTGTATAGGCATCTTACAAATATCCAATACAAAATGAAATATAAATAAAATAAACAGCAAAACTCAACTACTTCAAGAGCATCTCTAAGGGCAAGTTCTCTAAAAACATGGAGGAGAGCAACAATGCAGGCTCACTTAAGGATCCTTGACCACCAAACATAGACAAATACGGAAGGCGGTAAGGGTTAACGGTCACCGGTAATGGTACCTTTGGTTACCGTAATTAGCACCTTCCCCATTCCCATTATGCCCTATGGGGCAAAAAGGGGAATGGGGAAGGGCAATGGGGGAAGGGGGAATTACGGCCCCACCAACCTTGGAATAGGGCGGTAATTCCCCTTTCCTCCAAGGCGGTGCCGGTATTTTACCGGCATGGACCAAGGTGCTAATAGCACCTTGGTCCACCGCCTACCGTGTAATGAGGCCCAAAGAAATGATTAGAAAGAACTCTTCAGCCTATTTCTACAGTGCACTTCTGAACAGTTCTCTCTAAACTCAAATAGGTATAATGCTTTTAAAGACTTCCTTCATTAAGCTACTTTTCAAAATCACCTGTGGAAAAGTGGATGGTCCCACAACCTGCAGACCAATTTTCACTATAGCATACCTAGCAACTATCTCTGAAACGTATGTGTACAGTAAAAACATGTTGAGTCCAACAACATACTAGACCACACATTAGTAGGCTTTAGATAGACTCATAAGTGGAATGGAATCTAGTCTTCCATTCATCTGGGATGATCTTAAAATGAATGTAGATGCCAAAATCGCCTGGCCCTCATACTTCTAGACATCTCAGCAGCATTTGACATTGTTTACTAAATATTCCCAATAAAGAGTCTGAAAGAAAACAAAGAAATCTCAGTGTCTTTTGACACAGTTAACTACATATACAATTCAAGATGCTGGAAGAAACAGAACTGTGCAACACTGGTCAGCAATGCATGATGATTTCCTCGCTCACTGAACACAACAGAAACCACATGGCTACCCACTTTCAGTTCAAACTACAGCAGCATAACCTGAGGCGTACGACAATGATTAGGTCAACCCCTCTGCTCTCTACTCATGGCAATCTCAATAAAGCAAGGACTCACCTATTTTTATATTTTAGTTTATTTTATTTATATGGTGCAAAACAAGGGCCCTGAGGCATGGAGGCACTTAACAAGCCAAAATACAACAATCAACAATAAATCAGATACATCAGGGAGTCTGGAAATCAACAAGTAAGGAGCTTTAAAAACAGGGGCCCCTGTTTGAAGCCAGATAGTCATGTACATACTCTCAAGTCGGGTGGCAGAGCATTCCAGAGTTTGGGAGCTGCATGTGGGAAGGACCTGTGTGCCCCACAGGAGAGTCTGGTCTGTGGAGTTACCAGGAGGGTGCATTATTAGATTGCAGTGTTCTTCGAGATGTTAGCCACAAGATGCAGTTGATTTGTTTTGATTTATTGTTTGCTTTTTAGGCACTTATACAACAAGTAAAATACTGTTTCTAAGCCCCCACAGGGCGAGGGGAGGAAACAAGGGAGTGAAACACATTACAGACACAATATTTGAAGCAGTGGAGGGAAAAAAGAACAAACCTACTATGCCTTGTGAATATTCAGAACGTGCAAGTGCAGCAAGGAAGAGGGCACAGGGGGTAAGTGCTGGGGAGTCCGAGCTCATGGATGAGCGATGGATGAAGTGCTTGGAATGTTGAGTGCTACACTGCCTGGAGCCATGTTTGTTGTAAGTGCGAACCTCCAGACAGGAGGGTGTTAAATAGGTACTTACGCCCCTGCTCAGAATAAGTCTCGATGCGTGATACAATGTACACGAAAGAGTATCCTGCTACTGACTGGGAGCCAGTGCAAGGGTCTTCTGAGGAAACATGATCTGTTCTGCGCAGCCCTTCCACAATGCAAACAGCATTGTTCTGGATGACCAGGAGCTGGGTGAGCTCCCCCTTGGAAATGCCCAAAAAGAGACTGGCACAATAGTCCAGTTTAGCCCCTATGATAGCGTGTGCAATGGTGGTACAGTTGATGCATTCAAGAAGGGACTGAGCTGGACCAGCAATTTCAGATGGTATGAAGTACTGGAGACCAGGCTATTGCTCCACGGTGACCACTAGAGTCTTAACCTTGGATTGGGTCTTGATGGTACAACCCGCGATATTGAACTGCCGATATTCTAGGCTTGACGTCTGTAGTTGTGGTGTAGTGACTACAACCATTAGCTCTGTTTTAGAATCATTAAGTGCAAGGCTATTAGCTCACATCCAAGTTTCAATCAGATTGTAGGTGAGATTCACGGTAGTGGGGTCAGTGGCATTGTAGTCGGAAAGAGGAACAAGGCATTATGTGCCATCTGCGTAGTTGGCATATATTATGCCTGCTGCATCCAATTAAACAAATAATGGGAGCATTAAGATGTTGAATAGTGTTGGCAACACACATGATCCCACACATTTGATCTTCTGCCATTTAGAGAACATATACCTAAATGTCACCCATTCATCCATCAAGGATCCCCTACTACATTCAATGACACATACCCGATTTGAGCATATTGTTGTTTTGCACACAAAAAGTAGATTCCTTAATCATGTGTTTCCCCTTCGCCTGTCCCCTTGCAGCAACCAATAATCGAAATGCACTAGCCACTTCTTAGGAATTCCCAGGCAGCCTTCCAGACAAATGGGATGTTTTCTCTCATACTCTCCAGGCATACCGTCCAGGCATGTATGGCCACACATGGACTATGCCTGAATGATGATAAAACTGAACTTATTATTCTAGGTACTACCACCAGCTTAAAGAAATTAGGCCCTGCCTATTGTTCTTTCATAATCGATGGCAATAGCATCAAAGTAGGACAAGAGGTTAAAACACTAGGCTTTTACTTGGACTCTATCTTCTCCTTCAACAGACAGGTGAACTCTTTAGCCTCCTCCACGGCTTACACGTGTAAACTGATCCGTGCAGCCAAACCCTTTCTATCCGACACTAGCTGCTTGACCCTCGCTAGAGCCCTCATACTGTCCCGCCTGGACTACTGTAATGCTCTCTGTAGTGGGTCTTCTAAAGGCACCACCAGCAAACTTCAAACTCTCCAGAATAACGCTCTCAGAGTGGCAATGGGCATCTCCAGAAGAGAGCATATTACAGTATAATGCCAAGAGAATAATTTGCTCTCTATCAATGACAAAATTCTCCTAAAAACTGCCTCACTCACTCACAAATCCATCAATAACGCTGCCCCAATCTATTTGATCGACAGATTTCATAGATAGACCACCCTGAGACCCACAAGAACAGCCTATAAAGACTGCCTATCTGTCCCCAACTTCAAACGTTCCACTGTAGGGGGTAACAGCTTCCCAGTGAAAGCAGCTAAACTGTGGAACTCTCTACCGCCAACTCTCAGAATGGACTTGCCCTATCAGAACTTCTGTTCTAAGGTCTTTTTATGGTTGAAAACGTAGGCCTCCAAACACATCCAGGCGCCTAGTCTCTCAGACTCCTGCCATCTGTACATATTGAACTGCCTATTGCCTGTACTTATTGCTGTCTATTTGTATATAATCCTGATATAACTTTTACTGTGTGTATGTAAATATTTTTTGTTGTTGTAACTAATATTCGCAATTTCCAAATCTTGCACAAAAACTCCCATCCTTAACTCTCGAGCACTGAGAATTAACCTAAGTTCTTCTTTCATATGTTTTTCAGTTATTTTCCAATCACCCTCCGCCAGACATACAATCCCCTTCAATTCCACATCTAATCCAGTTCCACTCATCCTTGCCAACCACTCCCCTCAAACAGTGTGACCTCCTGACAAGCAATTTCAGTTTCCCAAATCTTCTCCTCTACTCTTTCCAGCGGCTTCATTGAGAGAATGTTAGCAACCACTTTGTCTTTGCCTTTTTGTGATTAATACCAAACGTGCCTCCTTGCTCTTGCATGCTAGTGACACACTGCACAATGAGCTGGGACACTTCATCAACCCCCTAGCCTTTGAAAACTGCAACAAGAGGTTTGAGATCTGTTCAGATTGCAAAAGTCATGTGCATACCATCATGCGTAACTATATTGACATGCCATACATAACAGAGGGATGGCCTTTTTTATCAAATATGTTTTGCAAGATTTTGAAATAAGATAAGACCTAGGAGCTCTATACCGGATTACTTGAACGTTTTTCCAAATCCAAAATGGCGAATGGAATTCTTGAGATTTCGGTTTGAATTTATTGCCAACAGGCGAAATTCTAAGAATTAGAAACCAACTTGACTCTATTGACAAAATATGTACCCTGTGTGTTGAAGCCCTGCAGCAGACAATAACACATTGAGACATGTTTTGACAGTGGAGCCGGCTAGGGATAACTATATGAGACGTTTTGTGGATAGCAATTTAATAGGGGAGGATTTTGGCAGAGAATATCTTTGGGACATGAAATATTTTTAACGATGGAAGTGCTAAAATTGCTGGACAGTTTAGGTTTTATAGTTATGTGGGGCAGTAAGAATATAGATGTCCCGAGAATTGGTTAGGTTGGGTAAAAAAAGTTTCCATTAAATATTTGGTTTGATGTGTTTGTATTTTATGTTTTGCTTTGCTTCTTGCATTTTTCTTCCTTGTTGTAAATGCGATAACAATCATGATTTGTTGATTAAATCGCAATTAAAAAAAATAAGACAACAAACTTAAATCATCCTAACTCTACCACAAAATGTTAAACGGAACCCTTGCATAGTCTCAGCGTCAGACATTTTAAAGGCCTCCCCTTTCAATGGCAGTGCTTCTACTTGCTAGATGCTTCAGGGAGTAGGAGGCATAGTCCACAGGTCTCCCAATGCCTTCTTAAACTTGAAACATATTACTGCTGGCATCAATACAAATGATGAATGTACATTTTCTGTCACAATGCTATAACACTGTATATTGTGTTCGCACTCTTGTGCTCAAACAAGCTCGACACCTTTCTTGCCTATCACTGATGTGCCTGTTACGGTCAAAGCACTCAACACATTTTGAATCCACTCACCCTAGGTAGGACATCACTTCTTGTTTATCCAGTGGCTAGTACGTTGCTGAAAATTGCTTTGACTCTGCTTGAGCTGGGCTCACTCATGGGTTAACCCAAACCCCATGAAGGTGATGTATTTCTTAAAACAATTTGGATCTTTCACCTTCTGAGGTGAACTCCTCATGTCACAGCCATTCCTGTTCACATCTATGGTGCTTATTTTTCAGTTCAGTTGTTTCTCCTGAAACCATAATATCATCCGGCAAACAACAAACACTGCCAGCTTTCTCAAACTAAATGAGCATCACTGATTGAAACACGAATGTCAATGTTTCTAAACCGAAAGGCATTCTGCGAAACAAGAACGTGACTTTGAGTGCATGCTAGTGATAATGCCCCCAGAAGAGAGCTGTCATTTAATCTGATGATATTCAGAATCCAAATCAAAGATGCTAAAATAGAAAGCCTCCAATACAATGCACGTTTCACACATTTTGGGAAGGGGAACCCCATCTACGATAAAATACATATTTGCTGCCCTACGATTAACACAGTGCTAATTGGCGTGGCGGCCCTCTGCACAACCACCAGTGAAGACAATTAAGTATCTGCCTTCACTGGTTCAATTACTCTTGTCTCTTGAATCTTTAAAGATTCTGCAGTCATTCCTTTTCATAAGCTAATGGGCTACACAACTTTGCAACAACCAGCAGAGAGGCTAGCTTGAGGCAGACCTGGTGCTGGAATGCCTTGAAATAACCAAGCTTTCTGGAAAAACATACTAAGGACTCTTCCCTCAAATAATTACCAAAATCTATTGTTAATAAGGGGACTCAAACTACAGATTAACTGACCCACAGAAAGTTCGAGTATTTTTAGGTAAGTTTGTCCTGCTACATGGAATTCCTGGGTCGAACCTTACCTTCGGTCTCAATGTGGAGGTTGAGGACTGCCGGTCAGTCGGGAGGCCTGAGACTCGTTACACCAGCCAATCAGACCTCTTGATACTTGCTAAAACAGGTTTTAGTGCATTTTGTAAGTCTCCTGCTGCTTTTTTGGAGCGTTTTGGAGGATATTTTTCGATTTTGTAGTGCTTGTGGACTTTGCCGTTGTTTGAACCACTTTTGTCTTTTCGCAATCGTTTATGGTGTTCCTGGTGTTTGTTAGTTGCTACTTTAACCCGTTTTAACAACTTTTTCTGTGTTTGTACGTTTTTACAAACCCTGCCAAAACCTAACATTTTAACCTTATGTTAAAAAAAAAAAGAAACGGTCATGTTGTTCTCCCCAGCTCCTTTGTATTTTCCCTTTTCATCACCTAAAATGTTTATTAAAAAGTAAAAAAAGATTTCTACCACCTTTGCTTTCCTCTGTGACAACTTTATGTAAACCTGGGAAGTCTTCCCGTGCTGCAAATTAGCAGGAGAAGCATTTCCAGTTGAGTCTTGTGATATAATCCCTCTGTTTGTCTTTATCACTTGTTTTTTTCTTTTGCACATTGGCACCTTAGGCAACATGTCATTTTATGTGGAGAGAGCACTGAAGATAAAATGAGGAGCTGGACTTCTCCTCAACCTCATTATCAGAGGGCAAGGTAGTCTTCTAAGAGGGCAGACTGAGGTTGAGGAAGGTCAGATTGAGAATGTTTGGAGGGAGGGGTGGATGCATTTAGTTCTTTGTAAGGCAGAATATTGGGCCTACAGGTTTGGCAATATTTTGGTGGTAAATCTGCTGAAATACCTCCAAAAGAATTACTGTTACTGCCCCTTGGTCCTGTGGAGTTACCAAAGGATTGCAAGTGACAGGAATCCCCCATTTCTGGAGTCCTAAGGACTCCAAGGGGATATTTGGTAAAGCTACATATGTTTGGAGTTAAAGTGGAAGATGTACCTCCTGCAACAAGCTGGGGGTGAATCCACCACTTTTCCTCCACAAATCGACGGATTTACCTTGTGTAATTCTGCCGGCGGTAAATCTGCCCAAAAAGTTATAATTTGACGGTGTGAGGAAAGTGGTGGTAACAGAATTACTGACACTTTTTTTCCACACTGCCACACTTGTAATGAGGCCCAATGTTTGGGCAGGAAGGCCATGGGCCAGAGGTGGTGCGGTGCAGTGGGAGAATATGTCTACCAACGAGGTTGAGAGGGTGGCAAATGAAGGGACACTTGAAGAATGACTAAAGAATGTGGGTAACTATATTTGCCTTGGTATTGGCGGGAAGAAATCGGCACTCAGGAAGGAGTATGGGGAGAATGAGCAGGGATGAAGGGATGGAGGTGGTGTTGCTGCTAGAGAATGAAAAGCACTGGGCAGCGGAGCCAATGATGGTCGACCCAAGAATTGCTCAGGCGGGGAATACAGTTCATGCAGATCGGGCAAGGAAGGGTCAGGCTTTCCTTCAGAGGGTAAAAAAAGTCCATCTGGTCATGGGTATGATTCTACCTTCTCTTGGTGGGTGGTGTGGCTTTCAGGGGGAGGTTGGGAGTGTAATATGGAATCTATGCATGCATGGCATCAGGGCAACCCAAAAAGGAGCTCCTTGTTTGTTCCTTTTATGAGCAAGTGCTGTACTCTGTGTGACAAGGATGTGCGCAGGGGGAGCACATCACACTCCACAGGCCCCGCTACAGCAGCACTCTCCTCTAGTGGTGGTGTTAGAGACAAGAGACATGTAATCTTGGCCTACTCATGCTCTAGCAACAAAGCCCATTCATTCCCTAAGTTAGGTGAGTGTTAGAAGGGTTGTTGTCCGATGTAACTTCAGAGTGCACAAACACATCTTTTGTAGTTGCACTTCTTTCTAGTTGAGAACGTTCTGTTCTTTGTTCTATTAGGTGGGCTACTTACATATGTGGTGGTATGTTCATTGTTGCAATGAGACTTTTACCTTAACTATGTGATTGAATTCCCTCAAACATAGAGGTGGTATGTGACAATAATTGTTCCTGATACTTAGCAATCAGTTGGTGGGTTTTATGATGTTATAATGTGCCAAACATCCTTTTTATTATTTTCTTTTAGATATCTTATCACCATTCTTACACATTACACAATGTGTGTTTGCCCCTGAGGAAGATCCCCACGTTTTGTATGGGAATGAAACATGGCATGTCGGGCTGGGGTGGACTGACCAATAGGGAAATCTGTAGATTTCCTGGTAGGCATCTGCTCTCTGGCCTTCTTTTGTGTGGTGCCTATTTTATTTCCAAATATCCTTTAAGAAAAAGGGTTGGACTTGCTGAAAATATGCAGTATGGGGCCACTTTGAAAATGATTTCCAGGGCCTCTTTTGGTTCTTAGTCCACCCCTGCGTCGGGCTGCGTTGTGTCTAAAAGTTTGAACTTGACTGCGAATGTTGTCTGCTTTATGACCAGTGTTTTGGCGTGCAATGCAAACTCAGTATTCCAGCCCCATAAGTCAATGGTGGTGTGGTTTCCAATATTAGAACAATTAGCTATACCAAATGGGTGCGAATAGGTTGCATTTAGTAATTTAGTATTGATAGTTTTAAGGTTGTCCTTTGCTATTATGTACCGAATCATGAACAAACTAGACCAATACCTCTCCCATGTGTTGGCAGTGTTAATATAAGGAGTGTTGTAGAGAATCATTTACATTGGGACACTTTGGATTTTTACCATTGTTCTGCCCCTTCTTAAGGTTCTTACCCTCACTGGCAGAGTTGTTGATGTTCACTTTAGCAAGAAAGCCCACCATGACCCTGACATACCTTCTTCCTGACTCCCTGTGTCTGGCCACTGGCACCATCGACTAGCAGGGCTGCTTTAACTCCACTAGATGTGTCATCTCATGTTGGTGATCTTGAAATTCTATGTGTTGTGCCATTTGAGCAGGTGGGAAGAGACAGGGTAACGAGTAAACTGGCAGATACTTTGCATTGCCCCTTCTGTCAGATGGGTGGAGGTCAATCCCCTGTTAGTGGCTGTCCTGGAAAAGCCATTGCTCACGCACCACCCTAATCATTTGCAAGTGACTGGGCAAGAGGATGCTATGTTATGGTATGTTGATTTATACTGTGCACCAATACCACCCAAGGGCAGTCTCCAGGCGCTCTAGTAAAAGGGGAATCATGAAAAATTCAGTTCAGTAAAAATATGGGATTGGCTCCACTGGTTGGTAGATCCAAGTTAACTGAGGTCCAAGTTCCAGTTTGTGGATGCATTACTGATCCAGGTTGTGGATGCAGTAGACACTAACCCCACTGATGGGTGGAGCCAAATAGAGGCAGAACCAGCAATGGTGAATCAGCAATGTTTACCAGACTGAAGAAGCCAAAAGTAAATGATGTTGTGGGATTCTGCTGATTGGTAGAGCCAAACAAATTATTTTATTGCTGAAAGTAGTTTTACGCAGTATGTCACAACTAGATGTATACATATTAATCGTTTGGTAGAGCCAAAAATAATGATGAAGAACCTCCAGTTTATGAGACCAGTACTATGGCTGTAACGGTTGGTACTTGTTAGAGCCAAATAGAAATGGAACACTATACGTTTGCTGGTGCAAGAACTCAAGTTCCTCATTAAGCTGACAAGTCCACATTTTGCAGAATCGTGAACATGGAAGTTTGCATATCCACTACTACTATCAAAGGCAAAGCGACTACAACCTTTCCCAGTGCCTCCATCCTTGTCACCGTAGATAGTTCACACACACACACATCTTGATAATTCCGCATAATCTGTTTTGTGGTCTACCAAGTGATGGCTGCGGATTTGGCAATTTTATGTGCATTTATTTTTATGAAAGTAATCAACCTCACTTGTGTGTCATTGAGTCATACTGTTGGTTCTGAGACAATCACACCAGCAGTGCTAAATACCTGTTTCCTCTCCACGCTAGCTGGTGGCAGCCTAGGGTTTACACGGACAACTAAAGAAGGGCAGATAGCCACACTGACCTCTTGACAAACCAGAATTTAAGTGGATCATAATCGCTACACATTTGGCATGTGTAAAAAAACAGGCATAAACCATTTGATCATTAGTGGGGCTACTGTTTTCCCATGGGGACTTTGAGGCATCCTGGCAGGAGGCTGGTCAAGAAAGCTGTCCCACAGCCTGTTACATTTTAACACTGTTCATATGTTTTGAACTTTTGAACTTTAAACTATTGTCAGAAGTTAAGAAACCCTTCTCTGCAGTTATGGAGTCTTCCCCTGCTTTGATGTTATCTGACGTTATGTATAGCAAATTGTTAGTGCACACCCACTCCTATTACAATAGACTTTAAGTTTTCGAGGAAAAACTACATTTAATTTGGGTGTAGTGGAGGAATACCGGCCCTGACACGAAGTCGTAATATCAACAGAGAGAAATAAGAGTCCAATCTTTAGACCCTCCTGTCCCCTGCACACCCAGATACTGAAAACAGTCAAAGGTTTAAACGTATATTCTGTATAAAAGATTAATGATACATATAATGCATAGTTCAAGTACTGTAATGTTCAAAGCGCATTTTATTCAGTTGTTATTCATTGAGGAGGCCAATGAGCGAAGTTCGCGGTCAACACGTTTTGGGGCTAACACTCCCCTTCTTCAAGAACAATTCACACTATGAAAGAGAAGCAAACCCAAATAATTTTAAAAAGGAAAGTAAAAAGAAAATAGAAAACACAAAGAACAATAAAATCATTATCCATCTAAAATCTGAATACATTTCTGTTCTCAAAGGGCTCTTGGTGGCTACTTTGAGAGCTCTTTGATAACAGAAATGCATACATTGGGTCTGGCTCCTCCGCCCTGCTTACAATCACTGCATTGCGAACAGTACAGTTCATGTACGCATTTTGAAAGACGATAATGTTGTCACCTCTCTCCACATTGAAAAAGTGCACAACCTCTTTTATAGTTAATCGTGAACGAAACATGTTTCTGAGATATTGCACAAAGATTCGCACTGCACCACTCTTTCTTCACACCTCTCTCTCCCTCTCCTTGTTTAAACCCTTTTTCTACCTCTCTTTCTCTCTCTAACTCGTTGTCTTTTTAACTGCTACTGCCCACATAGAGCATATACACAATGCAGTAAATAGCAAAAGGACGGTAAGACCTTCAGTGGCACTACAACTGCTTTTGCAGTTCTAATACTGTCTCAAAATAAGACAAGGTCTAGACTACCTCTGCATCAAAGTAGCACCAGGATGATAATAATTGTGCTTCTTTTGAGATGTGGCTATTTTTAAGAGGCGTGTATGTGTTTACATAATTGCTCAGTGACTTCAAATGAGCTGCTTTAATCATGTGTAGAATTCTTGCAAGGCCTTATTTCTTTAAAGCAATGTATTTTCAGCTCGTATGCATACTTTTTTGTGATGTGCTATTAGCAAAACATAGGAGGTGCATGTATTATGTATGCATGCATGCATGGTTTGGTGTCTAGGCAAGTGTGCATGTGAATGTGTTCAGCGTGTGAATGAGAGTGCAGCCAGTGTATATGTTGCAGTGTATGGGGGAGGGTGTGGAGGAAATAGAGGGTATGTTGCATGGATGTGCGCGTGAATCGGTATGAATGAGTGTGAGCTGGAGTGTGATGCTCTGGTAGGGGAATGTTACATTGGTGCAGCCAGTATAAACATGTTTTCTTACATTTGTCATGGTCTACTTTGCTGTCAATGTTGGCAAAGCCAAAATAATGGGAGTTTCTAAGTGACCATACTGGCTTACATTTATGCAGCTAGTATGGATATGTTTTCCTACAGTGGCATGTCATTTATTACTGTTATTATGGGCAAAGCCAACATAATGAGTATTGTTACATGAGCATACTGGACTACTATGGTGGAGGAATGAGCCTGGACATCTGCTCTTACAGTGGCATGGCATTCTATTACAAGCATTATGGGCAAAGCCAACAGGAGTTCATATTTGGGGAAACAGACATACATGTGGCTACAATAGTGCAGCCAGCCTGGACATGTTTTTTATAGATCATTTCCTACATTATGGGCATTGCAGATATGTTATTTTGTGGGAGTACTGTCATATATTGACATTGGCATGCTTTGGCATTGGCATGCTTAAGTTTGGGAACAACCAGCAAGAAACATGTGTTTTACAGTGGCAGAGTGCTGGCATATATTTTGGCCAAGGTCATCATGAAAAAGCATTGGATATGCTCCTGCACACTATTGGAGGTTTGGAATCTATTGGATTTGTTCATGTGTTAGTACCCAAAACTAATTGTAAACTGTGTGGGCCTCATCACGGCATTGGCAGTATTGCAGCGGTAAATGCACCAGGATACCAGCAACGCAAATATCGCTACCAGAACTCGGTCTGGGGCTATTAGCCCTGGATCCCGAGTTGTGGTAAGGCTGTTACTGGATATTTTTTGTAGAGTCGATAGGACTCTAATGGGAAATAAATGCGCTATGACTGCTGGCGGTATTAGCGCCGCAGTAATAGCACCGCAAATGGGCAGAAATGAGAGAATTTGACCACCAACAAAAAGCTGGAGGGAAACCTTCCACTTTCCTCCCAAATTTAGGATTTGGTGGAGCTGTATCCCCTGATGATGTCCTGTGGGTTTTAACTCAATTTTTTACAGTAAGTGTTTTGTAAAATGCAACCATGTTATTGTTAGGGGCTCGCTCACTGTGCCTGGTCACTTGCACACATTCATGTTAAGTGTTTATGCACCTTCAATTCAAACATTCACAGCCCCCACTGCAGCTGCCACACCCAGGTTGTGGTTGAACGTATAAAACCTGTCCTGCTTTTTGTGATAATTTGTAAAACGCTCAAAAGCCTTATGAGTGGTTGGCTGGATTAAATAAGTCGTCTGCATTTTATTGTATCTGCAGGCAAGATGGTGTTTAAACAGGGCTAGTGAAAATGAAATCTATGAAACAGCATGGCCTTCTGGTATTACGATGTGGGATTGTGGGGAAAACCCCTGTACTTTGATTCTTCCACAGACTTGGAAGAGGGTCAGAGGTTGCTTTACCAGCCAAAAGTCACAGTTCCCCATTTGCAGGGGTTGCAGGTTCTAGCTGACCTCCATTTGGTGTCTTTCACTGTTGCAAGGCCCCTCGATGGAAAAATACAGCTAAACTTGATGCAGGACCCCTCTCAGGACTGGACTTGAGTCAGGTAAGAAATGTCAGATGGTGGTCACTGCAGCACAGTGATGCAAAGGGACTCAACTGCTGCGGTCAGACTTTCCCTACTATCTCGGGTCTCCTTGGTGCTAGGGTGCCAAAATTACATAGAGTTTAGTCTCGTAGGGCCACCTGAGGATTCCTATGGTCCAGCTCGAAACTTGGAACGGCGTTGCCGGCAGCATGGTAGCCTACATTCAGAGCTGGTCAGCCGCAGGACGGTCCCGGGACACTTCCGAAGGCTCTTTGTTGCACGTACTGAGCAGACATCAGGAGTGGATGTTCCCTCCACTCCAAGGGTCGCAGATCCTATGCAGGACTGCTAAAGATCTTCAGCAAGACAGGGATACTCCAGGACAGCAGCAGACGTTGGTAGCTAACCTTCCTTCCTTTCCGAAAGGTCTCACGGTTTCTTTGCAGGTCTCACATTTGGATAGGATTCTTGGCTTCTTCAGGTTTCTCCAGGATCTCTGAAGAATGGGTGCAGGAGTCATCTTCTTATCCTAAAAGCCAGTTAAGAGATGCTGCCCTCATTAGGCAATGACAGGACAAGCCCACACACACACACGCCCCAGCAGTGGTCCAATCAGGACCACTGGTGAGAACATTCATGCATACCACTCAGACACACTGAAACCAGTTTGTGGACTGGTACCTGACAGTCCCAGCCCAGATCCTGCCAGCAAACACACACAGCACTCCAGTAGCCCGCCAAAAGCTTCTGCTTACCCGGGCACTGGAAGTCCTTATAAGGATTTTCCTGGTCTATCAGGCCAGGAAGAAGGCTAAAGAACAAGATGGCAAAAGGACGAATTAAAAATCTTTTGGCACAGCCATGTTTGACCAGTAGCCACAATTAGTAGCCAAATGTGGTAAACGCGGTAACACTAAAACGAAAAGTCCCCAAAAGAAACTGTTTATAAAATATTGGATCACCACGCAGGATGAAAGACAATGTTATAAACTTTATGGAAAACCACTGGAGGAATCAAGGAAACTAAACTGCCCACCTAAGTATTTAAGGCTGTTTCCAAATTGGTTCCTCAGGGATCAATTCATGAGGCTACGCTTAAATCTTCTTCCTACGCGAGAAATTAGAAGACCCCGTTCAGAAAATGGAGAAATCTCTTGGAGATTATGCAAAGGACCAAATTCGGGTGAGTCAACAGAGCATCTGATTAAGTTCTGCACGGCGATGATAGACCTCTAGGTGATTACATCACAGAGTATTCGAGCAGATCTGAAGAAGATTGGTGGCCAAGATTGTTGGAGTGCGACGGTTGACTGTAGCTCTGACACAACTCGTGATTGAAGCTTTTAAAAGACTTATTTTTAAGGATGCAACACGGCTAAAAAAGCCGTCAAGTGATGAAATGGAATTAGTCAAAAGTTAAATGATTCATTTTTCCCTTTCCTTTTCTTTTATTTTAAGCAAATAATTCTGAATTTTGGCAAAATGTTTATCTATTTTCATGTTTAACCTTTGTTAAACGGTAATTATGCAGTGCCTCCTTAGAATTTATATTGGCCTAAGCCTACTCGCGCTACACGGAAAACCACGTTACAAAAGTTTCGATTTTGGGTTAACTTCGCCGCCATTTTAAGATTCATCCACCATTTTGATTTCTACTTGTGTGTTCTTTGTTCTAAAATGCTGGACTATGTTTTAAACTTGTGTAACCAAGCCTTCCGACCTTTAAGTTCTGTTAATGTTTAGGCGGGCCGGGAGCCAACTGTTTAGACTGAGCAGTGAGACCTTGTGCTTCATATGACTGTTGTTTAAGTGTTGTCTACGCTCACAAGACTCATCCTTGTATAAACATTGGGACAATGAAGAACCAACCTTGAGCGTATGCATTGGTCGAACTGTATTGTAAAGGAACTTGGTACAAGGCTTACCGCGGGATTCGAGAACATACATCACTATTGTGTTTTCATGGAAAATGCAAACCTATGTAATCCTTTTGCATAATAGTGTATAATCTGTATGTGAACTAGGCACAAACTCTAGACCACAAATTATTAACATGAAGAGAAGCTGACAATGTTTCATGAATTGTATAAAAGCACAAATATTTAGATGTCCAACAATCTCTCACCTCTCCTTGTCGGCTGGTACACATCACGAGGTGTTGGGAGCCAGATAACTATCTGTTTTGCTTTGTAAACTGTACAGTAATAAAAGATCTGTGAATCTTTTTAGCCCGTGATTGGTGCATTTCCTTTGTGGTACTCAGCCTCAATATGTCTTTGTTCTTTCACCACTGCATGCCAAATAACAAATAAAAGTCCCCAAAAGTGGGAAAAAGTGACTGTTGCCACCGGATTATCCTTTTAGCACACCTAGAGTAACCAAATATCCTCTGAGTGTTAGTCTAGGGCAAAACAAAAATGCACCCCTTTGTACTGCAGTGTAGGCTGCATTGTACAATGATATAAAGTTCCCTCAAGTGATACAAAAGTAACCAAAAGTAGTCACACAGTAACATGACTAAGGGAAACAATGTTTCCCAGTACTGACATACTGAAGGACATATCCATTTCCCAATAACATATGAGCAAAAATGCTACACTGCACTGCAAAAAGAGAAGGTCAGAATAAGAAATAAAAGCAACACGTTTAGGAGTTCCATAAAGATGGAAGGAAAAGTGCAGTAAAGAGAAATGTTTCCTAACAGGGAGGCTGAGCTGTAGACATTTCCTTTTGCCAACATGTGGATGATAGTGTCTCATGTGGGCCCTCAGAGAAGAGGTGAAGAGATGACTTTCATTGACAAACACGTGTCCACATATTTTGCGTGTGGAAAGGCGTGCGTGTATCCTTTCTGTTGTAAAATAACTCATCCAGAATCTGGATCTCAATTTATTATCAGCTGAAAGAGCTCAATCTTTGTCAGGTTCTTTATTGTCAACAGTTTCCAAGCAAATCAGTGGTGGGGGAGTTTCTGGAATCACTTCTTGATTATCATGGGTTGGCTGAGGTTATGTCATCTTCTTCCTCTTGTAACTGAGATGGTGAGGGTTTAATCTCTTTCTCCTATTGAACTTCTTCCTCAGTCACTTAATGCAAGAGTGAGAAATATGCATACACAATCACAATTCATCTCAATGTACAGGATTTGCTTAAGGCAGATACCCCTGGTTTTGGCAGAAGAAGGGATCTATGGCTACTGATGGATTGCTATGGCATGCATACAGAGGTACTTGCTTGGTTTTTCCATTACAAACAGCTGCTGCCGTAGCAGGTGAAAAGTGAATATCAGGCACATGCCTCCCCCTTCCTTTAGTATAATTCTTGACACATTGGAGTACTGTAGCAGAGTCACCTATGTAACTGTTATTCAACTCCTCCCTACTATAAGCAGACGGACCACCCTTTATTTGATGTGCTCCTCCAACTACATATTTCATGTTTGCCCAAAACTACTTTGACATACTTTTATGCCTATCAAATATACATCTGCCTAGAATTCTTTGGCATACTCCTCAGCCTAAAACATTCATATGTGCCTGAGGAATGCCACTTCTCCTAAAAAGTTCATCCCAGCTTAAAAATGCTTTGGTGAGCACATCTGCCTACGAAATTTATGTCTGCTTCAGAAATCTTTAGTGTCCTCCCTGCCGAATAAAATGCACAGGAACATAACACTGTTTTTGCAAATTCCACTGCTTGCAAAATTCCCATCTACCTAACAGTGCTTTGGTGTACTCCTCCACCTTTAAAGTTCACATTTACCTTTGACTGCTTTTGCGTATTCTTCCCCTGACAAAACATGTGGCTTCTTTGGCATACTCCTCCCCCTACAGAATTCATGTTTGGCTAAGACCGCTGATCCCAATTCATTCACTTACACAATTTGCATCTGCTTAAGTCTGATTTGGTGTGTTCACCTGAAAATTCATTTGTTCTTAAGAGACTTTTTGAAAAACTCTGAATGCTATGAACTCATCATTCTTAACCAATCAAAGTATTGTTGAAGTGGTCCCATACCTTGGAGAAAAGAAGGAACATTATCGAAAATCTTCAACTAAGCCAGTGAAATATTTAAAAAAGAAACTAAAAAAAGGTGCTTGTCACATGAACACTTGGTTTTCTGATGATCTTAGGAAACTCAAAGCTCATGTGATCAAGTGTCTTTATGCTTGGAAATCCAATCATTCTCCTTCTACCTTAGCAATTTATAAAATAGTAACTAAATACTACAAACTTGCGATTGTTAATGCGAAAAAGAATAGTCTTAACACAAGATTTACGAATGCGCAATCTGAAGTTAAGGAACTGTTTAATATTCTCAAAGAACAGGAATCCCCGTATAGACAGGATACTGTAGCAGTAAATAAGGATGCTGCTTGGTGTGCCTCAATTCATGAAGCTTTACAGGGGAAATTTAAAAAAATGTAATTAGACATTGTTAGGAAAAAAGAGAATCAAACAAAAAAACCAGGCGTTATAGGTACTGATTCTCAGGACAATGATCCCCATGTTCCCCCTTTTAGGTTTACGTCGATAACCATAGCTGAATTGGCCACAATAATAGAGCAGCTTAAAACCACTACATGCAAGGGTGATCCCTGCTCAGCATTGATTATTAAATCCTGCCCTTTTTTTACTGTTAGATGTCATCTGCAAATTTGTGAATGCTTCTTTTCAAGAGAAGCTAGTGCCTTTAGGTCTTAAAAAGGTGTGGATAATACCTATTAAAAAAAGAACAGGGTTGCCAGCTGATAACCCGCTGAGCTATAGACCAATTACCAACACTCCTTTTTTATTGAACATTCTTGATTGGGTTGCCTATGTTCAGATTTGCGCCCTTCTCTATGCTACCCGATTCTTAACATGTATCAATCAGGGTTCAGGCAGGGGTTCGGAAAGGAGACCGCCCTCCTGGAAATTAAGTCAAGGTTAGTTGATCGTGTAGATAAGGGTCTCCCATCTTCTCTTATGCTTTTGGACTTATCACCAACTTTCGACCTGGTGAATCATTCCATCTTGATCCCCAGGTTGAGGGAGGTGGCCAACGTCTTGAAAGAGGAAGCACAGTGGCTCCCCTCCTTTCTGAGTAATCAGGAGTGTAGGGTCTACTGTGGGGAGGAAGAGTCTCCTCCCACAATTCTAGAATTTGGTGTAACACAGGAAGCATACTTATCACCATGTATCTACAACATCTTTACAGTTCCATTCTTCATGCTCCTTGAACAAAATGGTATAATATATACTAATTATGCTGATGATACCCAGTGAGGCATTCCCCTTACTGGTAACCATGAGAAAGATGAACTATATCTTAACAAAGTATATAACATCATTGATAGCTGGATGGTGCAGTCTAGCCTTGAATAGGGACAAAACCGAACTCTTGGTAGTGGGCACCCAGAATATGATCAGAAAATTGGGACCAGCTAATGAGAACATTAGCTTAGAGGACACAAAGATCGTTGTTCAAAAGAAGGTCAAGACGCTGGGTGTCGTGCTTGATCAACATCTCAGCATGAAGGCTCATGTTAGTAGCCTGTGTCGTCTTCTGCCTGCTATATTAAACTCTTGACTCACCTTCAGCCCTTTATTACCCAACCGAATGCTGAGACCATCGCAAGGGCGATTGTGGGTGTGAAAATTGACTATTGTTGCAGTCCCCTATTTTGTATTAACAGATGGGAGTGTAAGCACCTGCAGGTTATTCAAAACAGGGTGGTAAGAGTGGTGACGGGGACTGCACAGAGGGATCATATCTCAGAGGCTCGTCGTAACTTACATTGGCTGCCTGTCGAATCCAGGCTGCTCTATCGCCTGTTGCTTATTGTTCACAAATGCTGACTGGGTAAGTTGCCGGCATACCTACAGGCTCTAATTAAAGAAAAAACTCACACAAGAAGTCTTAGATCCAACAACACTGATCAGTTGACATTAGATAAATGCAACACTGTTAGGGCCAGCAAAGGAGCATTCCTTAATGCGGCCCCTAAAGCCTGGAATGGACTTCCTCCAGAACTGAGGGCCATAAAATCGACCAAAATATTTAGGAAGAAATTGAAAACATTGCTTTTCAATTGACTCTCTTTCATCCTGTCTTGACCTTCTGCAATTCTGCCATTTTTTCCTTCTTCTGCATGTTTTTGTATTGATGCCCTTAAGACTTTGGGTCCATGAATTGCGCGGTATGTGACTATAATGAAAGGACAATGGCTAAGAAAGATGGAGTCCATTAAAGTCATACTGAATGAGAATAAAACACATAACGTTTGTGAATTGTGAAATGATTGAAAATGAGTCCCCGGCGATGGTCAATCAGAATATAACAAGCATTCTGATTGGCCATCGCCAGGGCATTACCGGGCCGGGAATCCCTTGCACGCACGTACGTGCCTGCGTTTGTTCCCGATGGGGGGGCGTGGCAGCTTTTTTTTCCTCCCCTTCCCTCCCCTGCAAACTAACCCCTCCCTCCCCTCCCAACCCTACTTTCCTTCTTTTTTCTTCATTTTCTCGGGAGCAAGCCCGCTGGGAACAATTCCATTCCCAGCAAATCCCCTCCCGATGGCCGCCATGGAAAGGGAAAATGTACTACTTTTTCCCATTCCTGGCCGCCATTTTATTTGACTTAATTTGACTTTATTTGACTTGTTACGAAACGCAGAACAGAAACAAAAATGCTATTAGTACCCCATTCTAACGGGCTGGGATACTAATGAAAATATGCCCCGAGACCGCGGTATTGGCCCACCGTCTCGGGGCTTATTGCCACACTAATGCACATTGAATACCGAAACAAATGGAAACCTACCATTGGGTTGCTGTGGTACTCTTGTTCAGAGAATTGCCTAGCATTTCGGTGCTGGACTGCCCCTGGGTAGGACAAAGACTGATATGTGGGGAAATTTCTTCTCTGTGAAAAGAACAGTGAGCTTAAGACTTGGTTGAGACTCTCCCAGGGGCCATCCACCCAAGAACAAGGGCCTCATCATGAATTGGGCTGTAACGCTGGCGCTAATGGTGATGGCGCTATCTGCCCTACTGCCAAACCCACCGGCGCTATTAGCGCCGGATCATGGGTTTGGCGGATTTGGAAATCCCCATTCCCAGTTGAGCCCATTCGGGAATGCCCCATTCCCCATTGGGCTGAATGGGGAAATTTCGCGCTCATACCGCCAGCAGATTTCCCGCCGGCAATATGAGTGCACATTTTTGGCGGATTTCACACCAGCTCAGAGCTGGGGAGAAATCTGCCAAAGCCCTGATTTGGCAGGCCCTTAAATCTGGCGGTAATAGCGGTACCGCCGGATTTAAGGGTTACCGCCAAACTCGTGACGAGGCCCCAAGTCAATGGGCTGTGTTTGTGCTGGTAGAGAGTTTCCCAGACCCCACATCTGTTCTGCATACCATTGAAGAAAGCCAATGCATATTGACCACCAACTAAAGGGAAATTTAACATTGAAGCAAACTAGAATATATGGAATACTGAATATAATTGAGCAACATAAGAGCACATTGAACCTTGAAGTACAATTGAATACTATTAAATAAAGGTTGCAAAACAAATTAAATTAAACCTTGAACTCAAATACATTTAAGGCTGAAGGAAGCCAAAAAGTGAACTTTAATAAGTGAATGACGTTTGAAAAGGGGTGTGTGACACATAGTGCCAAGAGGATGCCAAGGAGAAGCCAGAGAAACCCAAGAGTACACCCCAAGACCAGAGGCCAATAAAAGGAATCCAGTAAAGGCGGCTTGGTGCACAGGAGCAAGTACCGAGGAACCTGTGTGGGACACTGAAGTCTTGGGGAAGGGAACCCTTAGACTTAAAGGACTACAAGTGTTGTCTTGGAAACAGAGTCTCAAGTCAAGACCCCTTTGTTTTGGATTTGTGTTATCTGAAACCTGGTGAAGGGAACCCCGGGATTGGTTGTGAACTATCTTACCTTGAACTGGGAAAAGTTATACTTTAAGACTCTTTTTTATGGAACATTCTTAGGCTTGGGGAAGGGGAGCTGAGAGAAAGCTGTGGGCTGGAAGAAGCTCAGAACTTTAAGTTAAACACTGTTTCTTTTCACTTTGATATCCTTACACATTTCTTAGTTTAGTTGTGAGGGCAAGCATAGGTTTTGGACACTGCCTTTTAAAATGGACTCTTTGACTCAGACGTTCTTTAATTTCGTTCAGGTAGGGAAATCCCACCTTAGCATAGGGTATGGTAGGCATTCTAGCATCCTGACATTTGAGTTAATAAATTGCTTTGTTTTGAATCTTGAATCTATTGTCTGTGTCGTCCTTCATGATGCCTTCACAGTATATGTCGTTTATATTTGCAACCTGGAGTTCTTGAAATGTCCAGGCATTTACTTATGTCCTGTGACAAATTAATGGTGCATTATGCTTTGCACTTCAATAAGTATTTCCATAATATTGAGCATATAAAGACGCCCTGTTTTTGGGTATATTGCTTAAGAGGCAAAAGCGTAGCTTTTATGGTTGGCTTACTCAAGCTTTCGAATTTGATTGAAAAGAATGATTTAAGGAATATTAACAATTAAATGAATTTAAGAATACCTGAATAAATGTACATTTTACTTAGTGAATTTGCAATTATTTATACATAGGGTAACTATGAACTATGTTGTGAATTATGTGAATAGCATGTATTGTATATCATATATTGTTTGTTAGTATGTCATTATTTATTGTGTAAAGTTTGCGTTAACTATGTCACACTATTTATCTTATTTATTTATTTTTTACATTTGTAAAGCCCACTACGCCCAGAGGCATCAAGATAAATCACTAGTTAAATACAATAAAATAATGGACATTTTGACACGTTAGGCACCACAGGATTACATGGATTGGCCAGGATTACACATGTAGGTTATGAGATGAAGCTGGGATTTGAGCCAATCTGCATATTCTGAATTTGACACATTGTCTCCCAGTCTTTATCACAGAGCAAGGTACAAATGTTTGATTATCAACTTTCAGGATTGCACGTGATCAATATATTCCACAGAGAAGGGTGAGAATGCTACAGGATTTGTGCTATATTGAACAGAAAAACTGGGTCAAATTCTCAAATTGAGTGCAGTGAAAAACTCAGAGCAATATGCTTTTTTCATTTGCGCTCATTTCAGAAATGCAGAGATTACCTTATTCTCAGTGGTGACTTGCGCATTTCAAGCGTGGCTGAACCGTAGCGCAAAGATGTGCTGTCGAGCCCCCTTAGAATCATTAGTGTCAGGTGTCTGCTCCCGACACTACTATATTGCAGGCTCCCATATGGTTGCTTGGAGCATATTTCAAAGTGACAGCCTTCCTTTCACTGTGACATGCGGACAAAAGTAGAAATGCCTTTCTTTCCTTTCTGGAAAGATAGAAATGCAAGTGGGAGAGCTGCTCTCGCACCTCACAGAATAAGCATGAAAGGTTAAAAAAATCATCTATCGCGCATTGACACGATGGAAAAATCTTTCATTTTTGTGCATTTGAAAGCACAAACCATTTGTGGTATGCGCATTGGAATGTGCAAAAACACCCCCTTTTATGTTTGCAAATGAGGAAAGGGAGAGAAAATGGGCATGTGAATGTAAGTATCTAAGAAGCACACATTCAGCGGCCCTTTGTGGATTTAAGTGCAACTTCTTTTCATGCAACTGATGAGATGTGTTAGCACATTTCATCACTTGCATCAAAAAAGGTTTCAAAATCTGGTGTTCTACTGTGAATGCAGACAGCTTTACAGAGTTAATTGATCAGAACAGAAGGTAGTTTACTGTAGTAAAATTCTGGCAGCAAATGTAGAGCTTTAGCAGAGCACCATAAAACATCCTGGCATATTTTGTAAATAATGGGCCCTGATTTCTTTAAAGTAGGCAGCCATGTGGGCCCCACGCCCCTGGGTAAGGGCGTGGGGCACATGCCAATTTTGCCCTCCCATAAAGACATCTCAGTTGGTACTCATTGGGGTTTAGACATGATTGGAGCAGTGGCTCTGCAGTACTGATTTCCTCCGAATGGTATTCATTCTTGCTGTGGGCTGATGTCCCAGGTGCCACTAGGATGCCACCAAGCAAACCGGCATTGTACCCTCTCAAGTAGGATGGCAACTGCTGTACATGTGAGCAACATTAGACCGCCTAATGGCCAGGTATTCTAACTCTGCCACTGCATAGTTACCCTAACAGAGAAAGAGCTTTCAGCTGATATATCAAATGTGTTGTTCAAACCCACTGCATTCTTGGGAAAGCACAGCCAATCCTTATCACGTGGTCCTTTGTTTGTATGATGAATGTATGGGTGAAGACTGGCATAGTGAGGCAAGTGGAATGTCAAAGTGAGTATCTCCCTCTTTTCAATAGGTCATCTGCGGCATGAGTCCATGCAATGCTTTGAGTCTTTAAAGTTTTGAGCTGCTCTGTGAGAGGCCTGATGATGGTGAGGGATGAGCCGTCTTTAGGAGCTTACTAATCCTAGGAAACGTAATTCTTGCTGTTCAGATGGGAAACCTTCTGTAAAGGATCTACTTTGGCTTCCTTAGTTTTCACTGTACCTTTTCCCAGTCTACACTCGAGATACTCCACTATGGAAAAATCCAAGAGGCACTTGTCTGGGTTAGCTTTCAGCCAGGCTCTCCTTAGGCTTTGGATCAGGGTGTGTAGCCGAGCATGTGTTCTACTGATGACTTTCTGTAATTGATGATATCATCAAGTTGTTTGGCTACCATCAAGCCCAAAAGGTAGGACAGGGAATGTAACAAGACATGCAACTGTTAAAAATGCCCTCTTCTCCTTGCCTTCTGCAGAAAGAAAGATTTGCCAGTACTCCTTTGTTAAGTTTTGAACAGAGGTTTAGTTTTCCAGCCAGGTTCTCCCAATCATCTTTCTTGCCAATGCTGGGTATAGGGTATGTATGAGAACAGTAGATCTCCGTTTACTTTAGGGAAGTTCATACAAATCCCCCATGACCCACCCTGCTTGGTCACCCATATGATGGGCGATCACCACTGGCTATGGAGGGGGCTGTATGACTCTGAAAATCAACATCCTATGTACTTAAGAGTGGACTGCCTGACATCAAGCCTCTAGTAAGAGACAGGGTTGGATTTTGTCATATGTTTGTGAAGGGGTGTTGATGTGATGCATCAGCGTACAGCTGGTCATCTTTTCAGGTTTGCCCACTAACACATCTTGGAGGTGATTAAGATAATATTACAGATCAGTTTCATTCGATCTATTTACATTCTCAGGGATCCTCTATCTTAGATTGATGTTTAAGCTAGACTGATCAAAGACATGTGTGTTGGTCCTAAAATCTGTGACTCTCTATGCCTTAAGCCTGTCAATAAAATACACCTGTGAAATCTTCTTGGATTCCACCTGATAAATGCAAAAGTTAGAATTGTTCAGAACCTCTGTAATTTGGTAAAGTCCATTCCACTATACCAGGAGCTTGCTCTTTTATGTAGTAAGGAATTCTAAGGGTTGATCTCTAACTTGGATTTGTTTGTGTAAGTGAGATTGATGGCATTCAAGTACTTCTGTTTTACTTGACTCTCTGGTAAGTATTGATGAACCATACTATTTACACATCCCACGAGCTCTATGGTGCTTGGACAAAATGGGCTGCATTCTGCCATGTCTATTCCTTCACATGGATCGAAGTTCAAACTTCATCCAGTTGTGTGACTTCTTCCTCACAGATAATCTGGTCCATGAGAGCAGATTATCACAGTTTTTGGTTTCTGACTGAATCTCTTAACTGAGACATCCATTTGAGGCCTATGAAAGCAGATGCAGACTGCCTCTATGTGTAATAGTGTTATATGTTCTCTCGTCAATTGATATGTGAAGGTGGGCCCCATATCCACCAGGCTCTCTTTTCAGAAACCACCAAATCAACAATCACCAAAATGTATCTGTTCTGTTCCCTGTTTTTGAAGGGCTCAGTGTCTCATGATATCCATGTCTCGCCTGGAAAATGGTACGTCACTGATAGCTAAGGGTTGCACGGTGGCTTGCTCTGTGTCTGCTTGTGACGTCTTCTGACAAATATCAAACTCATTACATATCTTCTTTGCATGGTTGCAAATCCTTTGGCATCTTTATGGCCTGCTCGTATGTGTGAGTTAGTTACACCATTCTTCCAAGGGGAGTGGTACCAAAAGCTGCTATCAGAACTGGCCATTCCCTTTAACATTGTCCTCAGATAAATAGAGCAAGCCCCACTTTTTGACAAAGTAGAAGCCCTTCTTACCACAGCTCTTTTCACAGATATACTCTGGTAACAGGCAGACCAGAGGGACAGGCTATTTGTTTTGTAGCTCGTGGCCAAAATTGCACCTGGTTAGGCAGGGCTACATACTTGTCCCCTAAGAGAAATGTAGAAATGCGGCCGTACCGGCACCCGCGAGCATAGCATGTCGGATGGACCGGCACCATTCTGAATGCCTATGGTGCTCAGATGGGAATAGGGAGTCAAAGTTGCCGGCCCCTGGCAATGGGACTGTTTTGATCAACACCAATCCTTTTCAACACAACATTAGGTTGTGGCGTTGTTACATTGACGACATTTTGGTCATCTGGACGGGGACCACACAACAAATGGATGAGTTTTTGGAATGGCTTAATGTACAGAATGCTTTTCTAAAATTTACCTCATCATATAACAATCAGACGGTAGACTTTCTGGACTTTACGACTGTGGTAGATAACACCTTGAAGACACTTTTCGTTAAGCCGTACAATAAACCTACAGATAAAAACTCGGTCCTCCATTATGAACGTTTTTACCCTAAACATGTACGGGATAATCTCCCATTCTTAAGACTCAAGAGAAACAGTTCAAGGAGAAGAGACTATAAAGAAGAAGCGAATAACATGCAGGAACGCTTAGTCAAACGAGGGTACCCACAACATATTGTCGAGACCGCTCGTAAAAGGGCAAACAATAACAATCGGGACTCCCTCCTTCAATACAAGGAACAGAGGGACGAAAAGACAAAGAATGAGCGCCTGGTATTTGTCAACACCTTCAGTCACATGTCAAACGCTATTAAACGTTTGATTTTTAAACATTGGGACATACTGGAGAAGGGTAGTGATCCCATCTCAAGACCGATCATTGCCTTTAAACGGAGCCAGAACATTAAGGAGGAGATAACTCGGAATGATATAACATCCAGACCAACCACCTCACCTACCCTAACACAACATTGGGGACAAGCAGTAACGGGTCATTTCCCATGTGGAACATGTACCTGCTGTGCATTTACTAAGAAAACCACATTGATTGATATTGGGTTGAAAACCCCTTGGTTACAAAAAACGTTGGCTAATTGTAACATGAGTTGGGTAATCTACGTAGTTTGGTGTCTATGCAACAAGTTATATATAGGCAAGACAGAGAGAAAGGTTAAATTGCGGATAGGTGAACACCGTAGCTGTTTAAAAAATCGGACTAAGAATGCCCCGTTGGTAGAACACTGGGTATTGTAGAATTCCAATACGGTCTGTTAGAGGGTTCAATAAATATTATAAACCCTGTCTGTCATTCTGTAAGTAGAACATGCACGGCAACTCTTGTATAACATCGACCTGTTCACCTGGTAACGCGGCTCCTCATCCTCCCCCTCTATGATATGGATGGTGGTGGAGATTTGTAGTTTGCTCCAGGCTTTTTTTCTCTTGTTTTGGTCGTCCTGGGGTGGTTCGCTTCTGACGTGCCACTTCCCTGTGGGCGGCGATAGATCGGCGACCATAGAGTAGAGATCGGATCGTACTGAACAACATTTCCGTGTTATGCAGTTGGGTCACATGACACAGTTAAGATCACATGCTGCGAGAGGCACTCTTTGATTGGCTAATCATGAGGCGCGCGTAACGAATTTAAAGGTAGATGGTTCCTTTGAACCGAGAGATACGAACACGGGGGACAACGGCAGTCACTAGGAAGGTTGTTGAGACGGACCAACGCAGCGAATGATCGTATGCTGTGACGGGTCCACTGGTCACAAGCCAGACGAGGAGGCGAATCGAACGGAGCTCGGAATATCCAGGATGCAGTGTTAGACCCATACAAAGGTAAATAAGAAGTCGGCTAGCGATACCAGACCGAGGGCTACTCAGGTGGGGAATAAGGAACCAGACCTTACCGGTACCAACTGCCACTTGCTGATACTGTTGTCTTTTTTTGTTGTCAACAGCATTGACGCTTTCCGATGATCCCACGTAATGGGGATAGGTCTGACTTCAAACAAGTCGCACTCTAGACCTCGGGTCATTTCGGCTGTGCGTATTCCGGCTATCAAACAGCAATAGCGGTTCAGCTTCCGCTGTGGGATGAATTATTCAGCTTCTACAGGGTAAGCCTTACCCTTTTAAGAGCAATTAGAAAGCGCCAAAGGCAAGAATGTATCTGATGGGGGAACTATAATGTAACAAGAATGGTTGCTAATTGTTGGCCATATCATCCTTTCTAGATTTATAATCTTGTTGACGTCCAGCGAGTTTGACACGTATAAGGAAGGTTGTGACTATCAACAAAGACAGCGCTAATTTGCTTAGGATAACGTGCCCCAGCCGTGGGTAAGCTAACCAGGGCTTCATGAGGGAACATGCGAGATGGGTGATTAATGCCCGTGTTAAAGGGCAGTGAGCCAAAATAGCCCCCCTTTTAGCACTTCCTGTATGTTTTGTTATCTCCAGACACTTTGTGCCTTCTTCTCCAGACGCTCTTGAGTTCTCGAGCATATTGTCTTTTTTCTCTTCTCATCGAGTTTCCTAGTTTCATAGTTTCTCAATCTCTGGTGTACCTGTTTGATTATGTATTGTCACACATGGGGTTGAGTTCTCAATAGGACAGAAACTTAAAATCACTAATTCATTGGAAACTCTCATGACATAGAGGGTAAGAGATATATATATATAGTTCTTCTCAATGGTGGTGGAGGGGGGTGTCTTTGGCTATGTGCCATGGTTGAAACCTTTATTGAGCTAGTCATGAGCTCTTATACACTGAATACGGTAACGACTATGTTTTTCAGGTACTGGTATAACTTTAAGGTATAGCTTTGCTAACAGTTAATTGAGATACTGTTTTTATGTACCGCTCTCTTATAGGTGAAAACTATCTCATGAAACTATCGACGAGCAATTCCGTGAATGCAAAGATTGGGATTGCCAGTTATCAAAGTATTTGGACTTTGAGGAGAATTTTCGAGTTCATATAAAAGCAATCACTGTCAGTATACAATGATTTGTTTTTGAGTCTGCCCCTGATGAATTTCCTAGAATAACCTGTATAAGGAAAGAAACATGTTGGGCCTGTTTTTATCATTGTTTAAACGTTTTTTTGGTGTGTATCTGTATGAATGAATCAAAAGATCTGTATGAGATTATTTGGTACAAATGGTGAGGAGTGGGTAAATGAATAAGTGAATTATGATCGCATATTATCACTATGTATTAACCACTTTGTCATCTCGGCTCCCATTTACGGATAGCCAGTAGTGAATTACATTGCATCAGTGATATGGAGTGATTCTTTTTTGTTTATGTTCTTGCTCTTTTTTCTCTATTTTTGTGCTCTCGAGATTAATTCAAGGAGAGCATTTCTTAATTAGAATTTCTTAACTAATATTTTTGAAATGATCTTTTGTATTGAAGATATATTAAATATGTATATGAAATGTTCAAATAAAATATGAAATTGTTTTATAATGTTCAATCTTGTGGTTGTGCGATATCGATGAACACGGTAGCCTCTGTTGACATGAGATAGCCTTTTTCTGTTTAAGAGAGCGGTACTTTTGCGAGTCACAAGCCTTTTTGTTATATGCCAAGGGTTCCACCCTTAATGTGAGTGTCTGCTTGTGACGCATAACCTTTCCCTCAAACCTCTCAGTGTTTTCTTGTGAAATACAGGGTCTGCCAGGATTGTAATAGCCCTGTATTTCCCCATTGCCAGGGGCCTGAAAAATGTGCAAGTTTGGCGGCAGCCGGGAAGGCTACAGCTTAACTTGTAATTAGGCCCAATATGTTATTTACTGCTTGTGTATTGAGTGGTGTTTGTGGAACCTACCTGGACTGAACCTTGCAGTCTACCATGAGACTGAATGGAATGTTGAAGGAAAAAAAGACAGAGCTCCCCTGCCCAAGAATTGGCAGGGCAGCGGAGAAAGGATTCAAAGTTTCTAAGAAAAACTTTGAAAGTGACTGTTAAGAGAGAGACGGAAGAGAAGGATCAGCAAATGGTGACGCTGTGGGGTGCCATGACACTGAGCGGCCTCCCATGTGATCCAGCATTGTTACAAATGGCCCGGGATCCGTGTACAGAGCAGCCAAGCACCCACAGGGCTGTGATGGTTGTCTGAAAAGGCCCAGACCACATGAGTGGGTCTGGCTGGGCAAAGAGAAAGAAGAGCCAAACCTGGTGACCCAACCTTGCTCCCTATGCCCCGCTTCATGGCCAGGAGAGGCGGGCCCCAAAGAGATGTTCTCCCACGCCATGTATCCAGGTGAGACCCGGGAGGTGAAGAGTCAGTGAAGAAATGTCCCAGGCCACTGTGTCAGGTGGCTTGGGTGGAACAGGTAGAACTGGCATGCCAGAAGGAGCTCCAGAAGGCAAGCAGCCACCTCCTATGCCACTCAAATTTGATGAATAGAGGGGTCAAGCCATGAGGCCTAGCAGTGCACTGTGGGCACAGCGGGGATGACAGCAATGTCCCCATGGCAAACGAGATGCCGTCTAAATAGTAAATAGTAAATAGTGCTAGGGCTGCGGCAGTGATTGTCACAGAAGTAATTCCAGGTGTCTGCCCAGGCATAAAGCCACCCAAGAGGGTAGAAAAGGACCCCAGAACATGGCGGTAAGTTTGGGGGCCCCACGGCGAGTATGAGGCAACCCCATAAGAGCAGACTGGGGGGAACACCAAAGCCCCCATTTCCATCGAGGGGCAGATTGCCTCGTTCACCAAGGACAGCGCCAGAGATCAGCTACTGAGAAGGGGTGGCTGACTGCGACAGGACCTCCTATATAATATAATATGTATTTATATGTTAGTGTTTGTGTATTTTAAACATGTGCATATGTTTATGTTTATAGCTCTGTGTGGTTATTTCTATTGATAGGTTAGTGAATGTTAATAGTTAATTAGGGGAATGTGAATAGTGCAGGGTAGTTGTGTAGAGAAGGGGGTAGGAGAAATAGAGTGTTGTTTATACCCTGGTGTGAGGTAGGTAAGGGAGGTGGTGGTCTGCCCATGCCTTCTTGTGCGGGACCTACCACTGGATTCATCTTCTGACCACCTCTTTGCAGAGAAGGGTGCTAGATATAGGTCAGGGGTCAGTTCCACCTTATGGGTCTCCAGAGACCTCTAATGAAGGCTGGACTGACGAGGCAGATGCCTTTAGAAAGAGCTCATTCCACTGGAACATAGAAAGTGGATTTGTTTTAGGAGTAGGGTTTTGGGTGGGCTAATTTCCGCCCATGAAGTGAAAAGTGCAGAATTCGTACTGGAATATGCTTCGCCCATTCAACAAAATCCAGCGATAACTGAAATGTATCCTGATTTTGTCAGGAGTGTGCTGTTTCTTTTCCATGTTGGTTTTGTGTAGCGGGACAAGAAACTTCACACAGGTCTTTTTTACGATCAGTACTAGTTTTGTGCAGCAAAACGGGTACCTTTATGCAGGTTTTCCAAACTGTGCTAGTTTCACACAGTAACATGAAAAACTTTGCACTGGGTTTTGATTCAAGCTAGGTTTACAAAGCGATATGAGAAACTATGTGTGGGTCTTTCGCGATTTTTGCTAATTTTGCATAGAAAGACAACAACATCTGTGCTTTTTTTCAATCCAGGCTAGTCTGCCCAGTGCCACAAAAAACTTTGCACCTCTCTTTTCAGTGTGTGTTTGGTTCACGCAGTGACACGAGAAACCTTTGTGCAGCTCTTTTCTGGGTTTGTGCAGTGATACAAGGAACTTTGCGCAGTTCTTTTCCGTTCACGCAGTAGCAAGAGAAAGCTTGAAGTGCACATTTTGATACACGGGGTGGTGGAAAGCAGATTGGGGTGATGCAGAATGAAATTAGATTGTTTTCGCTTCCATGACTGGTGGAACGGAATCTAAAACTTTTGCTCAGCCCTACTTAGGAGGGAAGGGTAGGAATGTTTACTAAGAAATTGAGGTCATGGGCCTCATTACAAGTTTGTCGGTCCGGTAACTACGGTACCGGTAAACTTGCCGGTACCATAGTTACTGGACCGGAAAACTATGAGTTCTGCTCGCAGGTGCCTTTTCACCCACCAGGTCGGACACTGCCAGTAGCACCGGCACCATTCTGAATGGTTCCGGTGCTACCGGCCTCCCCATGGGAATGGGGAGCAAAAGTTTCCGACCCCGGGCAATGGGGAAATACAGAGTCCGCCAGGCTTGTAATAGCCCTGTATGCCCCCATTGCCAGGGCCTGGAAAAATGTGCAAGTTTGGTGGCATCCTGCCGGTTTTAGCGGCAAAGCTACCGCCAAACTTGTAATGAGGCCCAATGTGTTTTTATAAATAAAGAGGTGTCCCAATTGGGACCCCTAAGAAATCTACCTTGGTGTCTGTGTCCCATTGAAGTGGGGTAAGGTAAGCCCACCTCCTGTTTAACAACATATTTATTTACAGGTTGCAGTGCACCCCTTTCTTCCCAGGTGGTCTTATAGGTCTTATGGGTGAGGGTGATTTGTTCCAATGAAGACTACCACTAGTGTGGACTGAGGGTAGTGTGCATCCTTGCCCCGGACCAGGCCCAGAAAACAGGGCCTACACTTTGAGCTAAAGCAAAGTCAGGGCACGGGTGAAGGGAATCTGCAGATTGTCCCGTTGGCCTCGTTTCCACTTCAGGATGAGAGGATCCAAACCATTTCTCTCCCCTAAAGCTATCAGGTAATTCTGTGGATTCTGTCTAATTTGGTTTAAAAAATAATGTAAAACTAACTAGGACATCCAACTCCTATTTTCAAAATTATTATGTCAGTGCCAGGGTTACAAAGCAAAACCTTAACTATCTAATAGGATTCTCATCCACCACCCTAGACCCTACATCAACACTGTACTTTACGGCCAGCCCAGACTGTGCTGCAATCCATTCAAAAGACTAACTAGATAACAGTTTCTTCAAGCAGGTAACTATTAGGGTGTGGCCTACTGTGGGAATGTCCACCACACTGTTTATGCTATATAACTTGGGGCGGTCTGATCATGGGGTTTTCTTGAATGGGGGTTTCACTGCTTGGAGGTCTTCAAAATATTTAACAGAGGTGAGGTGGGCATGTTAGTGTCTCCTGGACAAGCACCTTTGATCTACTTCTGACATCATATGCAAGGAAGCAGAGTAAATTCAAACCATGAGGCTAAACACAAGTTTAATGGTGTTATTTACAAAGGTGGGCCAAAATAAGCAAACGGCAACACAACTCTTCAATAACAATAGGATGTCCTCTCCTCAAATAGAACAGTTCAAGCCTCAATCTGATTCCCCTCTTAGGTCAATTTACAGTCACTCACAGTCCTGGTGTTTTGAGTATTCTCACACTTGTTTCTTCACTCCTTAGGCTAAAGAGTTCTGATGGTCTGCTGCTCATCCTACAGTCTTGAAATGCCTGCTTGCGCTGGGCCCACATGCACCAGTATGCCAGACCAGTCAGAGGGCAGACACTGTGGTTGAGCATTCTAGGGCAAAGCCCCAAGGCTTCCACCACAAGACTGACAAACTGAGCTGGCCTAGAAACTCTCCCTTGTCTTCCATGTCCGCTCGCAATCTCAGTGTTCTGGCCGCATTTCTCCTCAGTCTATCATTATTTGCCTCCTCAGTAGTCCATCACACTCATGTACCTATTGCATCTCTCCTACACCTTCTGCCATTTCTCAACGGACTGTCTCTCCTGTATTTTTTCATTTTAACTTCACCCTTGGGTTGTACCTCTGCCCCTCTTGTGTTCACCATTATTACTCAGTGGATTCACCTCCTCAACAGTATCCTGTCCCACCTTGGTGCTCTTTCTATCTGTCCCTCTCACTCGTTGGTGCCTCCAACCTCCTTCTGGGCTCTTCTCTTCTGTTTGGGGTTCTTTGCCACCTTCTGCTGAATGTCATCTCCAATCTCTATTCACGCTCTTCTTCCAAACCCCTCTTTGTATCACTTCCTCATTACTTTTCACCAACCTCTCTCTCCCCTCCAGCCACCTTCACTGTGATGTTTTCTACACCCATCCTTGTTCTTCCTATATCGTCGACCCACTCCAGCAATGTTCCCCACCTCTTCTTCAGAGCCTTTATCCACCTCATCCCAATTTCTCTCTCATCTCCTCTCTATTGCCACTCTCCAGCTTCTTCTCAATGCTTGATTCCACCTCTTCTTAAATCATCCCAGCCTCCTTCTTCCAGCTCTCTCTCAGCCTCCAGCTCCCTCCAATACTCTCGACTTCTCACACCACACTACATTGCAACTGATAATGGTGACACCTCTTGGTACTCATTGAAGATGGGACATGATGTGATTGGAGCAGTGGCTCTATGGTACTGGTTTCACAGGTAGGTAATTCCTACCTGCAGCTCCGCACAACACCACAGACCAAGGCAACTTCAGACTATTGCACCATTTCGAATGTCTTACGCATGTTTGGGACTTGGCAAACAAGGGTGCTGGTATCACCGGCATCCTTCCCGGACCGCCAAATTACGAGACTGCTGGTAGGGGCATGGTAGTCCCTGCGGACTGACCTGCTGGGAGTTCAAGCCCCTACCAGCAGGCTTTTCACTGCAGCACCGGCACTGTTACTAATGGTGCTGGTGCTTCAGTGTCCCCATTCCCATGGAGTCCTATGGTACTCCATGGGAAAGGGTTTGACTGTTCTGCCGCTGATCAAGATATCCCAGTAGCACTGGGATTTCCGGCAGCAGAAATGGTGTTATTGGGTCAGAGGGTGGCCCGTTGGCTACCAGCGGGTTTTACCGCCAATCTCCTAATGAGGCCCAGTGTCTTCTCCAATTTTGTTCTGGGCACCTCTGACATGACATCCCATCTCCATAAGTATGGCTAATGTCTTTTGCTCTTTTGGTGACCACACAAGGGTACCATACATGTCAGAACATTGGATGGTCTGTTTACTACAGGGCTAGTGGGACCAGAGAGACCGGTAAGAGGTGGGCAGGGGGTGGAAAAAGTGCATAAACCGATAGTAGAGACTTGTCTTGCCTGCCTATGCATGGATCTGGCAAAAGAACGCACATAGACCATCCCCGTGCTAAACCAGCATCACACAGTATGTAGTGGCCCCCTGTCCGTGTGATGTCCCGCCCCGAAAACCCCATGCAAAGGCAAGGGACTTAGTCACAGCCCAAAGTGCCCAGATGTTAATGTATTGGCAAACTTCAGTGTGGTGCCATTGTTACTTAATTAATAGGTGGACAGGCTAACTTGCAAGGCTGGAAGTTTGTCCAATAGGCCTGTTCCTTCTGGAAGTGCAGTAGGACTCTGAAGCAGAGTCATTTAACTAACTAAAAGGCAAGTTCTCAATTTGCCAAAAGGTGCATCAACATCTGTCCAGCTCAAGATGATGATCACCTATTTACTGCTTTGCAGCAAATTTCATATTTCTAGCTATCACAGGGCTGTGTAACCTCAAATTTCTTAATTATTCATGTGGATTGATGGAGCAAAAAAGGATGATATTTGGGATTCAATAAAGGAGGACCTGCAGAGTTAATGCAGTAAGGGCATCCATACATAACGTGATTGAACCCCAACCCAATATGGAAAGTACGCATGCAACTGACATGAAACGAGTCAGTCTTGGTTACGGAAGTGAACTCAGCTAATGAAAGAAACTCGTGAGAGCATGACCACTGGCCCAGAAGGGTTGGTTTCAGGATGCAATATCTTTGTGTTATATCCAAGGCTCGTCAGCTATGTCGCTGCTTGTGTGACAGATGGAACCCAAATGTTCTAATTTGGAATGCCATTGCACGTAGTATGATTTGTCAGTGTAAATCCATTCATCCATTTGCCTATGCTCCCAGAAGACGGCGTTGGGGTCGTTTACTTGAAATATACTTGAAGAACTAATAGATGGTTGTGGACCTCTTCATTATTACAACACTTTGACTGGGAATCAGTTACATTTCAGAGCACAATCTGTTTTGATGTTGTAATTATTTGAAGAATTTTCTGGCAATACAACTCAATGGATGTTCTAAGTTCTGCATATGTCGTATTTGCACGTAACTTAGAGCATTGTGACTTCCCTTAAGGTTTGGGGTTTAAATCAGTCCTGGGCAGTTACCACTCAGAATTCTATGCAAGTCAACAGCTGATCACATATTGTAATCACCCAGATCGTTGAGGTTCTACAATGTTGTCATAAATAAGCGAACACATGTCCGGAACTGAATATCTATCTGTTATTATTATTTTTTTTGTTATTATTATTATTATTATTATTATTATTATTATTATTATTATTATTATTATTATTATCATTATTATTACTATTAGGGCATTTATTGAGCAACCTACTTTGGGGAAGCAATGGACTGTTTTACAGGTCATAGTGGGAAGGACACAGTCCAGGAAGCAGATCAAAAGGGATCAGTTCAAAGGAGTGGGGAGATAACAATGGAGTATGTGGACCGCAGCAATTTGGCAGCAAGTAATCTAGAAGCAATCAGGGGAGGAGACAGGAGTGGGGAAAGCAGATCAGCCGGTATCTGGTTAGGTGGGGAGTTAACAGTGTGTGGAACTAGGTGTTAGGGAGGACCTAATCCTTGTAGAGGAGGGCATTTAGCTCTTTCCTGAAGAGCAGAAGTGAAACGCCGAGTCTGGTGTTGATGGGGAGGAGGTTGCAGAGTATGGGGGTGTGGGTAAAGATGGCCTTTCTTCTAGTTCTTACCTTCTTGCACCAACCCTCGCCTTCCTGTGAGGCAAAAAACCTTGGTGTCAATTTTGAATCCACTCTCTCCTTCTCTCCTCAGATCACAGAACTTGACATAAAAGCTCACTCCCAGCTGCACCACCTCAGAGGTTATTCTATCTTTTCTCACCTTCCCCCAGAAGCTCACTATCTTGAGAGCCATGGTTCTCGCCAGGCTAGACAACTGCAACAGCCTCTTTGTCAAACTGCCCATCTATACTCTTTGCCCTCTACAACTAATCTAGAACAGGACAGCAAGACTTATTCTTGGCCTCAAGCCCAGTGACCGTATATCTCCAGCCCTGAAATATCTCCACTGGCTTGCGGTGGCTGCAAGGATCAAGTTCAAGACTCTCTGCATCGTCCACAAGGCTATCTGGGGCTGGGACCCACACTACATCCAACTCTCGCTTCCAAAATACCTTCCTTCTAGAGCCCTTTGCTCATCTACCTCCAACTCTCTTGGGTTCAGATGCTTCTCCAGGCAGAAAATGGGTATAGAGCTCTAGCCTCTGAAAGTGCCTTCCTCTGGAATGGCCTCCCTGCCCCTCTCACACTTGAGCCGGACCAACTGAGGTTCTGGAAGCAGCTCAAGACCCTCCTATTCTCCTCTGCCATCTCTCTCTCATTCCCTTGCTAACGCACCTATTTGCTGTGCTGACTGGTTGCTTGGTTTCCTCAGAGACTCACTGGAACCAGGCTCCTCCAAGTCCAGTCTTACGTGCACTGCCTCCTGACCTACCACGCACTTAAGGGTTGTAACTGTAAACACTAGAGCCCTCTCCCTCCTTGCACTTACCCTGTCACAGCTGTCAGCAAAATCCTCCTCTTCACTGAACAATCCAGTTTCGCCCCTCCCCCGACTCCTCACCATCAGTCTTCTTCTTGAATCTTCCTTTCTGGTAGAGTGAAGGTTTCTCTTTTTTTTATGAAGGAAAGGATGCCACCGAAAGGATGCCACCGTGTTACCGTGAAAGGTGCGACGGGGGCAGCCTTCCGGAGACGCTATTTGCGGGGAAAAAGCATGAGGCACAAAAAACCCTGAGATAGTTCCAAAGGAATGAAGATCTGGCTTGAGTGGGAGGTACTTGCAGCAGCCGGATGTCGAAGCGAAGTGGATTTGCACAATTAAGATGAATCTGCCACAAGGATGGTTGGGTGGCCGAATCAGCTCATGCTGCAGGCTGAGAACAGATAACCAGCGGGTTGTCTGACAGCAAGGGAAAGGCAGAGGCAGTCCAGTGAATGGGCTGTAAGCGACTTCAATTCAACACTACAGCTAAGTCAATGCCTAGTCTGGGATGCTGATGGAAGCCCTTATTGATGTATTTTTATGTCCATTTCGTTTACTCAGGATGACAACCCTTATATAACACCCCTCTCTCAGAATCCCCCTGACCCTGCTGAGCCAGGAAGTAGGTTTGTTTTGCAAATTTAAAAGGTTTATTTGAAAATTAAACAATATATATATATCACACTTTTATAGTAAATTAATATTTGATAGCACACTTGTGAGGATTATAGTGATCAACAATGGATAATGTTACAGTGGTACACTCTTTTTGATGGCTTAGAAGTGATATAGAGAGGATAAAGTAGCTGAGGATGCTTTTATGGCATCAAGAACAATGCAATGATGAATGAAAATGCAGTACAGAAAATATACTTGGTATGACTTCAACAAAAGACAATGTAATCACTTTTCTTTGACAATTCACCCCCCCCCTTTATGCAAAGTAAAGTGATGGAAGGAAAGCACACAGTTCTCAGGAATGCAATCAAATATAATTCAGTTCCCTTCTAGCAAGCTTAGAGGGAAACAGGTAGGAGTTTTAAACACAGGCAATATACTTTGATGTGGTATGCAAAGAAGTGAAAAATATGCTAATATGATTTTAATTCCCTCTAGAGGTTTAGGGTGGGTGACAACTACTTTGTATTAGTTCAGGATCACTTTAGCAATGCTCTATGAATGATTGTCAGGTTGCAAACGAATTTCAGCAAAGGAAAGCAAGGACAAATCTTTTTACACGTGGCTGAAATTAAGAAAAATGTCAAATCGCGGCAAATTTAGTCGCGTGCGTCGAGCGCAATTACGGAGGAAGTATGAGGAGTAGCAAGCCGATTTAGTAAAGGTAGTTTTTCGGATTTGAAATTTTAAAGCTCAGAATGACAGATGACAGTTTTCAGGTTTAAAGATGACAGAATGACACGATTCTAGGAGGCAGTTCTAATAGGCTAAAATAGTTTGGATTAGATTATTTTAAACTAGGAGATTGGTTTTGGCACAGTGAGTACTCACACTATATTTTTGAAATAAGCCGTCAAGGTCTGGTCAGGTTGGATGGGACTTCCGGCGGGTGGTTCTGAAGTCGGGCTATCTGGGTCAGCTCTGCTCTCTTGGTCTGTCAGGCACTGGTTCTGCTCACAACGGTCTGGTCTGAGTTTCTCTCTGGTTCCGCATACAGCACTGCTTTCTGGATACTGATAGAGGTTCTTGCAAAAGTTCTTGGCAAAGAATTCAAACAGCTCGCCCGGCTGTTGAATAGTTTGGTTGGTTTTGAGGCCTGCTGAAGAGAGCTCAGCTTGTGGTTTAGGCCTTTGCTTTAAATTGTGGAGTCAGAGTTCTAAGTTCTGGTCTCTGTCTAGCGGGAGTCAGTCTAGGTCTTTGGAGTTCTGGATGTGAATTCGTCTGTCAGCGTGCTCTGCAGAAAATGGCAATTGACTGTCTGTACCTGTCCCAGCAGTCTCTTTTTATGTGTTCTACAAGTGGGTGTGTGCATGGACATAACTGAGCCGGCACCTCGCAATCTATCATTGGCCACGTCCTCCTCTCTCCCTTGATTGGGGAGCTGGGTTGTGTGTCATCTTTATGGCTTACAGAAAGACACTCCCCTTGTCAATGTGCACACAAATCTATTTCTGATCCAAATACATATTTACCAGATACACAATTTGTTGAAATTACATGTACATATTACAGATTCCTTATGGTCCATGCTTGTCCAACTCTGATCTTCCTGGGGGCTTGCATTAAAAAATGACAACTTAATTTTGTTTTTAATTGGTTTACCAATGTTAAATCTGTATCAAAAATTACACCAATGTACACCCTCCTTCTACACACATTCCAGTAATTTACTAGGTTTCTAGCATAAACCCGGTGTCTGTAATATCAATAAATAGCGGGGTTTCGCCTCAGAACATGGTACAAAGTTGAATCAAGTCTTGAATTGTGGGTACATTTCTTAGATTGAGGTTCTCCAAATTGCACATTTTTGTAAGCTTAATACAATATTTTAGAAGCATTTAACTTAAACATATATTTGCTGCAATATGATTCCACAAAAGTGTCTGGGCCCACCCCCCAGAAACTTGGGAGTACCACATGCCTCTCCTCTCCCAGCAGGGCTCTGTTTACAGTCCACACTGAAAATCAACATACCCCATTCAAGTGCAAGGGTCTATTTTGTCGGCTGAGGTCAGCAGGCCAGGGGACCACTCTGCATTTGGTTAGCATGTCCATGTGATCTCCTGGGCTGTTGTGTGAGTCTCTGAGGTGAGAAGGTTTCCCAGCCTCTTGGCCTGTTAATGCAATCAGATTGTCTCTGGGAACAGCAGGTGGTTAAGAGTTTTAATTAACCAGTGGGCCTTTGAAGGTTTCCAGCTGTCTCAGGAGGCTGATTAGCTTCTGAAGTAGCAGTTCTCCTGTCAGATTTTAGACCGCTAGCGCCGGTTTGTGGACAAAGCTGGTGCTGCACCCATTTTTGGGATCTGTCCTGAATTAATGCATTTCAATAGAGTGGTCTTTTGCTTGATAGTATAGGATCCTTGCTTAACATTGTTTTGATGGCATCCTTACAGTAGAGTGGTGATGTGGAACCCACCACAAGAAGGTTGCATCTTTAGAGTGGTCTTGTGCCCATGATTTTAGCAACTTTTTGACATCAATAAAAACGGATTTTGAACAGAACCATCTTTCTTTGCACTGGTGGGTGGCAGATTAGGTGACCATTTTGGTGTGCGCAAACTGCGCAGTTCTCCTGGATTCTGGCATGAATGTGGGCGGCGACAGCTCATCCCCACATCTACCCAGTCTATTGATTTAGTTTGTTCTGGGATAGAATAATGGGCGGCGACAGCTCATCCCCCCATCTACCCAGTCTATTGATTCAACATGGGTCAAAACCCTTGACAAGCCCCCCGCCCGACTGCGCTTTGATTTGGAGTTGAGGGGAAGTCGGGTGCAAAGGATGTTTTTGATCCACGCGCTGGTATGTCCGCATCATCTTCTTCCAATTCCGTAGATGGCACAGTTCAGCATATTTTCCTCCATCCGGTTGGATCGATCGGTTCTCCTCGCCGGTCCTGATGGGAATATTGGGCGGTACCCCGGCCCCTCGGATCTCTGCTCCCGGTCCCCGGTCGTCCTCCTTGGTCAGTCTCCATGGTTTCATCTCTCCTAAGATGAGAAAGCAAAAGCGGCAATACCTATTCGTAGACATTTATCCCCCACTATTGATCTAGTGGGGCGGCATGTACATTTTATAAATCAAGAGACATAGCATTCTTATTTTGAAAAACAAGATATAATTCAAAAACAGTTGCATACAAGAATCATAATATTTTACAGACTATATGTGGGATATTTTAGGGTGGAACTGAATTACTCTGGAGCGGCCCCCTCTGGGATTCCAGAGGATTCCTCCAGTTGTTGCAGAGTGTGCCTGGGATGGAAACACTTTAGCTGATTAATATAGACCCACTTGTCTTCCCCCTGCACCGAACTACCTTTGGGGATGCGGATCTTGCAGGCTACAGGGGAGATTTTGTCTATAATTTCAAACGGTCCCTTCCATGTAGGCAAACATTTTCGCTGTTTGGCCTGGTTCCTTTGGAAATTATATAGATAGACCCAGTCTCCCACAGTATATTCCTTCCTGGTGGTCTTCAGGTCGTAATGGGTTTTCATGCTTTCAGCTGATCTTTCTAGATTCCGCTGAGCATAGGCAAAAGCATGCTGAGGTGTTTCCTTAGATTCTCCATATACTCATGAGTTGTGGAGGCATTTATCAGTGTCTGCTCTTGGGTCCTGTAGAGCAAATGCTGGGGAAGCACCATCTTGCGTCCGGTCATCAACTCAAATGGTGACATTTTAGTTGCAGATGAAGGGGTAGATCTGATGGCCATTAGGACCAGAGGTAATTGGATATCCCAACTTGGCCCAGAATCTGCCACAAACTTTTTTAAGATGCTCACAATGGTCCGGTTGTAGCGTTCCACTGCCCCAGAAGAGGCTGGCTGGTAAGCAATATGTAACTTCCTTTTGACCCCCAGTATCTCCCACATCTTTGTCATTACTTCACTGGTAAAGTGGCTACCCCTGTCTGACTCAATCCTTTGAGGTAGACCAAAACGGGAAAAGATGTGGTTAATCATCAGGGCAGCTGCTGTTTCTGCCTTGCAGTTTGGGGCCGGGAGACATTCCACCCACTTGGTAAACAAGCATGTGACGGTCAACATGTATTGTTTCCTCTAGATGAGCGAATTACAGGGCCTATGAAGTCTATTTGCAAATCTGACCATGGCAGTGTCTTCCCCCTCTTTTGGAGAGGCGCCCGGTGTGTGAGGGATGTTGGCTGGAATTGTGCACACACCAGACACCCCTTCAAGTATTGGTCGAGGTCCTGCCCCATGTGTGGCCAGTATGCAATCTCTATTAAGATTTCAAGTGTTGTATGAAACCCCCTATGACCGGCTGTGGCCACATCATGGCCCTGACTTAACATCAGGCTTCGGAATGAGGTAGGGACCACCCACTGATCATGGCCAGCTTGGGATTTCCTTACCAACAAACCGTCTTAGATTCGGAACATCTTTGGACATTTCATCAACACTCTAAGGTCCTCCTACCCAATGTAATCGGTATCCGTCAGGGGAAAGTTCTCAGGGTCCTCAATGTGTTGGTAGAACTTACCAATTATTGTATCCCCCTTTTGAGCCGTGATTAAATCAGCATCAGGGGTCTCCTTACTCCATTGTGCAGTTGAAAGATCATTGTGAGCATTTGTCTGGGACCTAGTGATAGCAGTGACCTGGATTTCCCCCAACAGGGACTCTATTTCTATTAGATGCTCTTGGATGGCACCGGTTTTGGCCAGCTGATCAGCTAAGTCATTTCCAGTTTTGTCTGGTCCCTCTACTTTGGAATGACCCTTGATCTTTTTCCAGTAGATGGTCATCCCATTCGAGATGACCAGATCATCAATGTTTTGAATTAACTTCCCATGTTTCAAAGGTTTGTTATTAGCACATAGCATGCCTCTGGTTTTCCAATTGACCAGGTGCTCCAAGAACCCGTTCCATACATAATCCGAATCTGTGATTATGACCAGTTCGTGGAGTTGATGTTGGACAGCAGTGAGGATGGCCTGATGCACAGCCATCAACTCTGCCACCTGACTACTTCGGGGACCAATTTTGTACCCAGCGGAGTGTTCTGGAAACTCCTTCACCCATGCATTCCCTATGCCGGCCACCAGTTCTTTCTCCCCGTTGTTGTCAACATGGTAAGAGCATCCATCCACATAGACAGTGGGCATTCCTTCACACTTGTCTTCTTCAAAGACTTTGTGTGGGGAATTAAGGTATGCCTCCATGTTGTCCTTGATTTTTAGACTTCCGTCCTCGAGACAGCTTTCTCTGGCACAATCATGCAAGTCAGCCAGACCTTCGGTGAGGGGACTCTCCTTGTTTTGGCCATATCTGACCTCCACAGGAAAGCCTTGCATTGACAGAATCCAGGAAGTAATTCAGGAATTACTCACATTTCCGGCCCGGATTCTATCACTTTGGAGATATTGCAGAGGCTGGTGTGGAGTCTCCACTATGATGTGTTCCCCCTGGATAAACGGACAGTAATTCTTCAATGCCCACACCGTTGCCAGGAGTGCCTTCTCACAATCGTTGAATTTTTCCTCCACAGAGGATACATTTTTGCTCGCATAGGAGATTACTTTATTATTTACTTGCTTTTGGTATAATACTGCCGTCAAGCACATATTAGAGAACCCTGTCTCCAGGAAGAACTCCTTGTTTCTGACAGGGTAAGCTAGGCAAGGCGCCTGTGAGAGGCTTCTCTTGAGTTGTCTTACTGCCTCGGATTGTTCTGGACCCCATTCCCACTTGACCCCCCCCTTCAAGAGATGAATCAGGGGTCTAGTGATCTCTGCGTAGCCTTCAATGAACTTTCTGCTTTAATTAGCTCCTTAGTTCCCGCAGATTTGTGGGATCCTTCAGTTTCTGAAGTGCTTCCACTTTCTTTTCTTGGGGACAGAGACCCTGAGGAGTAATCTCATGCCCCAAGAAATTAAGACGGGTTCTACACCATTGTGCTTTCTGAAAGGAAAGTTTTGCTCCGGCGGCCCTCAACTGCGTCAGAAAATAACGGATCTCAGCTATGTGTTCCTCCACAGATGAACATTTGATGAGGACATCATCTACATAAGCCAGGTTACCCCTTGCACCCAGGTCGGGCATGGCCTTATGTAGGAAAATGTTGAATTACTTGCCAGAGTTGAGGTATCCGAAGGTAGTTTGGGTCCATGTGTACTGCTGGCCCCCAAAGGTGAATGCCAGTTTGTATTGGTCCTCCCTACTGACAGGCACGGTCCAGTATCCATTGGTCAGGTCTATTGCAGTGAATACCTGTGACCCCTGAATCTGTGCCAGCCCTTGGTCAATGTAGGGCAGAGGCCATCGGGAAGTATGGACCCATTTGTTGAGCTCCCTAAGGTCGGCGCAGAGTCTCCACCGGCCATTTGGCTTCAATATTCCCAGCACCAGATTATTGAAGGTGCGGTGTACTGGAATGATTATTCCCCGGTACTCAAGGTTCTTAATTATTTCAGTAAGGGACTCCATGGATGCGACAGGCAAGCGATATTGCTTCACAAACACTGGAGTCATGCCAGGGTCCGTGGGAATTGTTGTTGTGTGGATGTCGGTGCGACCACAGTCATATGAGTCTACCGCAAAGAGATCTTGGAAATCCAAGAAAACATGTTTCAACTTTTGCTTCTCTTCCAGAGTCACACAGGCATCAGCTAGGTTGACTCTCTCTTCCATCATCTGCCTGAAGCCTGGAAAAACTTCTGGTTTGGCTATCTCAGCGGCCTCCTCCAGCTGGGTGGAGAAGTCCCTGGTCAGAGTGCTGATTTGGACTGGAGGCTTCATGTGGGAAAGGCAGCCCTCATGGACCTGGAAAATCACCTCATTCCTCCTGAAGTCACAGGTCACATCTTCCTTACCATAAGGGCAAGTAGTGTACACCAGGAAGTTCCCCCCATGCCGGGTGAAAATCCTGTCTGGTGTTGTATTGTCTTCACTGTCACTGTCAAAACAGTCCTTGGGGATTGGTCCTAACAGTTCATTTCCTAAATCAATGGAGAAATGTCGGTCATCAACCGCCATTCCAATAATGGTGCCTGCGGCTAGAATAATACTCTTTAAGTCGCTGTTATCCACCTCTATTGGAATGGTGTCATGTTCATTGTTGACTAATGGTGTTGGGTTTACCCCCAACCTTTGCTGTTGGAGAGAAGCATTTAGATGAATATAAGCATCAGGGTTTTTCAATTTTTGTCCTCTTTTAACTTTCACTTCCAGGGAGAAATGTCGGGTCCTTTCTGGGATGGTGACTTCCTCTTTAATCTGAATTTCAACTGCATAAGGTAGCAATTGAGCAGACCAAAATGCTTTTTCTGAATCATCAAAGCCCATGGGATTATCCGCTAATCGGGACCAAGCTTTGAAGTTTATTAGGTCCAAATTAATGGCAGAGCGATTGAGAATGTCACTGCCTAAGTAAAAGGCGGCAGTGACGTCTCGCACGACCCAACAATTATGGACTATGATCTTGTTGCCAATGGAGATTTTGAGCATACACCTGCTTGGCAGGAGATGTTTGGAATTGGGTGCTTCCAGGTCCATTTCTCATTTGTCTATCAGTTTGAATGTGGGAATGGCTGGATCTTTTGGGAGTTGGTGGAACATGGCTTCGCTGATGGAGCTCTTACCGTTGTTCACACACACTCGAGCGAGAGCAGAGTCCTTCCCATCATTTAACTGAACAGGGATGAACAACTGCTCTCCAATTTGCTGAATATCAGCCAGGCTCTGAGCTGATTTCACATCTTTCTGGACTATAGGAGTGGGAGTGTCTGATTGTAGATTGGTAAAGAATTTCAGAGTTTTTTCTTCCAGTGTGGAATACCACCTTAAACTGGAAGGAAGGTTGATTTTCAGAAATAGAGAGGACCCCCCATCACCAGTCTTTTGTCCTACTGCTATTACTGTCAAGTCTGGAATTTGGTTGTTCTGGAAGTGAAATTCTACTTGGTCAGATTTTTGTTCAACCATGTGGCAGGTGCCGTTTAAACTATGGTCGGCTAGTCTGGGTCCAGAGGACCTTGTTTACGTAATCTATTAGGGGTGACAACCTTCTCAGGAGGTCATTCCCTAGTAAACAAGGGGTGCCCTCTGGAGTCACTATTATGACCGGGTGTTTCACCTTGTGTCGCCCAATTTTGATGTCCAACTCTGCAATCCCCTTGACGGGAATTTCCTTCCCGTCAAAGTTCTGAAGTTGTCCAGGAAGAGTGGTGACGGGAATTTGGTACTTCTCCCCCTACCTGAATTCAGTTCATCAGAGGCCCTTCTAGACAGAAGGGTGGCTTGAGTTCCAGTGTCCACCAGCGCCAAGATTGTACCCTGCCCCTGTACTTGTACCGGAGCATAATATCTTCCCTCCTTCTCCTCAAGGGGGCACAGATAATGCACATTTTTGGACAACTGGTGGGCTAACTTTCTGGATTTGGACATGGCGAGAGAAGAGATTTGGGCAGAATTCTGTGAAGAGCCTGGGGAATCTGAAAGAAAAAGTTGGCAACTGGAAATGGTTTCAGGTTCTGGGCCACCCCCCCCCTTTTTGGAGGCAGCCATCAGGATGGGTTTGACCCATGGGATTTTGGTATTGTTGGTTCTGGGATAGAATGATGGGCGGCGACAGCTCAATCCCAACATCTACCCAGTCTATTGATTCGGTTTTAGGTTCCCCTGGTTCCGGTTCTGGGCCGCCCCTGCCTTTTGGGAGGCAGTCACCAGGATGGGTTTGAACCAGGGGTTTTTGGTTTTGTTGGTTCTGGGATAGGATGATGGGCGGCGACAGCTCAATCCCCACATCTACCCAGTCTGGATTGGAATCTCTTGGGACCCATTTTTCCTTGGGAGGAGTTCCCCCATCTCTGAAGGAGAAGATCCTTTTCCCAGGATCCTCTTGGGATCCCTCTCCCTCAAATTGGAAGAACTTTACCTCCTCCACAAAGTGGGTCTGTTTGGGTCCTTTGTTTCTCCTACCTCCTCTCTGCTCCTTGGGTGGCAGACTTTCAGGGGTAGGAGATTTTGTTTCCGGTTCCTGGTTTTCCAGGGGCTGTTTACAAGTTGGGAAGGAAGCTTCCTCCAAGGCTTTACACCCCCCTTCCCCTTGTGCCTCCTCCCTGGGAACCGATGGGTTATCGGGGTGCTGCCCCCGTAATTGTTCTGGAGCACCAGGTCCAGAGTTTGGGGCATTCTGTGCCGGCATGCCCATCTGAGGGTTCTGTTGGGCCCTCAGCATGCGGCCCAAATCCTGTGCCATGTTCTGAACCTGGCGCTCTAATTGTGAAACCCGCTCAGGTTGATACAGGGTTCTGTTTTCTCCCCTGGGCTGATCCTGGGAAGGGTAGCTATCCCTTCTCTGGTAATACCCTGGGTTGGGAAGATTTGGGTACCCCTTCACCCTTGGCCTCCCCTCTCCCGGATTAGGTTGTCTGGGCTCAGGGAATTGGGGAAAGAAGGATGGATGGTTTTGGGGTTGGAAATTGGGTGGATACCTGGGAAAAATGTTCTGCCCAGGATTTGGTGAATTTCTGCCCTCCTGGGGGAAGTTAGGAGGGAAGTTCCCTGGGTTAGGTGCTTGGCTGGATCCCCCCCCCTTGGGCTGGAGGAGTCCACACATAACCCAGGATGGGTCGGTTTCCCTTGTAGCGGGGACTTACACAGTCAGGGGAGCGGGGGACCGCATTCGTGGGACTACCACCTCGACTCCCTGTCTGTGACTGGCCCGAGGGCCTTCTGGGCTGTGAATTATTTGGTGCAGGCAGGTTTTTAGGCCCCCCACCTCCAAATCTAAAACGGGGGCAACCTTTACCTCTGCCACCTTGGCAGCAGCAGGGGTGCTGTTGGTTTTGGGGTTTTTGGGCGCATTACTTTTATTTTCTATGGGCTTCTGCACCTCATAGATACGGGTGGCTTGCTCAATGACCCAGTCTAAAGATCTTTTTTCGTGAAAATCTCTCACGAGCTGGGTCATTATGTACTTGGGAAGAGCATGGAAAAACGTGTTGATGAATTCTCTGCTGTGCGCACCCTTCTGGTGGTCTGCGCAAAGGCACGCTTCAATTCTTGCACGAATTCTTGTGGGGCCTGATCCTCCTAACATTGCAAATTGTAGGCTGCCTTGCAAGCCTCTTGGGGATTTCTATGTACAGAAAAATGTTTCAAGATGGCCGCCCTATATGTGGACCATCTTGAATGGTTTTGGTCCGGTCCTCCAGCCCCGCAAAGAAACTGGAGTATTCAGGGGAGAATGTCCATTTGACGTACTGCATGCAGCTACTGCTGTCCTTCAAATGGAAAGTCTCCATCATTTGCTCATAGAGCTCCAAGTGTTCCCAAACAGAATACTTGGCGTTCTTATGATAAGGCATGATGACACTCCTGATTGCCTTAATCTGTTTTAAGGGGTCCTTAAGCAGGGCTCTTTTCACCTTATTGGCCTTTTTGGTTCGGGTAACTCTGGTCCATTCATCCTCTGATTCAGAAGCACTGCTCCCAGAGGTGCCCGTCTGATCTTCCAGGTTTTCCCGGATTCTGCAAGCCTGGGAATAGCTGGCAGAATGTGGGGACCTGGTCTCCTGTGTCCTGTGACGCTCAGAGGAGTCTTCAGATCCCTCCTTGCTACCAGGATTTGATGGTACCCCCCCACTGACCTAACTGGGCAGAAGTTTTCAGGATGCCCTTAGTGGGCCTACTCTCCTGGGGTTCCCCACTAAATTGCACTGTACTTAGGTGCCCATACCCGGATGCCCGCCCATCCATTCCAGGGTGGTACTGGCCTATGAGCCCCATCCTTTTGGCTGGATAGTAATCTGCCATCCCTGTGGCCCTGTGCTCATGTGCGCCAGGGGACATGGGGGTGGCAGAGTCCAGGGACTGGTAGAGATGAAGGCCTCTGGTACTAGGGCTCCTGAGGTTATGCTCAGGCTTTTCCCTTTCCCAGCGAATCTCATCTCTATCAGCCCCTGCACCCTGTTGCAATGCAAGAGCCTGCGCTTTCAGTTCCTTAGTTAAGGCCTTACTAGACTCTATCAGTCTCTCCAGCATGGCTACCTGTTGCTGGAGCCTATCATTGTGCTGTCAGAGAGCTTCATTCTTACTCTGTGCCTCCTGATTGGTCCTGGAGTACTGGGCCAGTCTTTGCTTGCTGCAGGAGGGTTACCTCCTGAGTCCCATCCCTACTGGCCTGCTCCTTTCTTGCCAGAGCCTCTTCCACCCTCCTGGTGTGCTCTAACAAGTTCTGATGCTCTTTTTGGAGGTCCAAGTGATTTTCTTCAGTTTTTTTTTTAAATGGCAGACTTCCTGGCCTAAGGTGTCCCTTTCCTGACTAAGAGTCTGCATCTGTGCCGCCAGGTCGTCCCTTTGCCTTTGAAAGGCACCAGCTTTCTGGCGCTCCTGATCAAACTCTGCCTGGGTATCCAGGTCTTTCAGGATCAGTTTATTGCTCTCTGCCTTTTCCCTATCTAGGTGGCTTTGCAGGGTGACTACCTGCTCAGCACATGCCCTATTGAAATCTAATTGTTGCTCCAGCTTTTTCTGGCTCTGCAGTAGGGAGTCCAAACCTTCTTGGTACTCCTTCTACCAGAAATCTGGTATCCTGATCAGACTTTTCCTGTTGCAGGATACACATGTCCTCTTTGATTTTAATGAGATACTGTCTGCTCTCATTTTCTGACTCCTGGCTTCTGTGCATCCTCTGCTCAAAAGAGACCAGGTCAGATTGGGCCTTCTCTAACGCGATCTGTTGCCTATTTGCCAGATCTTGGCCTTCAGCACATTTGTCCTGCATGGCTCCCATATATAGATACAAATATGCCGCTATCCTAACCATCTTGTCGTGTTCATCTTTAGCTTTAGGAGCCATGTATAGTTCACTCAGGGCCACATGTAAGGGACCCTGATCCCTCCAGATATCTAACCCAGTTGCAGTGACCTGTTGTGTGATTGCCTGCAACCACGCATCTTGGCCCTGCTCAGTCCATTCACCTCTCACAAATAGCTTATGTAAGAAGTGCTCTCTGGCTATTTTGATGTCTACCAGTGTCGTCATTCTGGAATTTGAGTTCCTTCCTGATTTACAGAAGTTTGTATTTTATTTTGTAAAACACCGTTTCCTTAGAGCGTTCCTTTGAGGGGTGCTTTCACAGTGTAAAACAGCGTGGTGATCTAAAAGGATATGTGTATCCGGTCAGTTGGCACACTGTATTAAGCTGCACAAGTGGTAAATCTAACCCAGAATTCCCGGCTACGAGCCCCCACTGTGTAAGCGACTTCAATTCAACACTACAGCTAAGTCAATGCCTAGTCTGGGATGCTGATGGAAGCCCTTATTGATGTATTTTTATGTCCAGTTCGTTTACTCAGGATGACAACCCTTATATAACACCCCTCTCTCAGAATCCCCCTGACCCCGAAGAGCAAAGAAGTAGGTTTGTTTTGCAAATTTAAAAGGTTTATTTGAAAATTAAACAATATATATCTATCACACTTTTATAGTAAATTAATATTTGATAGCACACTTGTGAGGATGATAGTGATCCACAATGGATAATGTTACAGTGGTACACTCTTTTTGATGGCTTAGAAGTGATATGGAGAGGATAAAGTAGCTGAGAATGCTTTTATGGCTTCAGGAACAAAGCAATGATGAATGAAAATGCAGTACAGAAAATAAACTTGATATGACTTCAACAAAAGACAATGTAATCACTTTTCTTTGACAATTCACCCGCCCCTTTATGCAAGGTAAAGATATGGAAGGAAAGCACACAGATCTCAGGAATGCAATCAAATATAATTCAGTTCCCCCCTAGCAAGCTTAGAGGAAAGCAGGTAGGAGTTTTAAAAACAGGCAATATACTTTGATGTGGTATGCAAAGAAGTGAAAAATATGCTAAAATGATGTTAATTCCCTCTAGAGGTTCAGGGTGGGTGACAGCTATTTTGTATTAGTTCAGGATCACTTTAGCAATGCTCTATGAATGATTGTCAGGTTGCAAACGAATTTCAGCAAAGGAAAGCAAGGACAAATCTTTTTACACGTGGCTGAAATTAAGCAAAATGTCAAATCGCTGCAAATTTAGTCGCGTGCATCGAGCGCGATTACGGAGGCACTATAAGAAGTAGGAAGTCAGTAGGCTCGTTCGAAAGCTTAGAATCTTAGCTTTAAGATAAAAGTTAAATTTTGCTCCTAGCGCAAACGGTTCCGGAGATACGGCTGATTTTGTGAAGGTAGTTTTTCGGATTTGAAATTTTAAAGCTCAGAATGACAGATGACAGTTTTCAGTTTTAAAGATGACAGAATGTAACGATTCTAGGAGGCAGTTCTAATAGGCTAAAATAGTTTGGATTCGATTATTTTAAACTAAGAGATTGGTTTTGCACAGTGAGTACTCACACTATATTTTTGAAACAAGCCGTCAAGGTCTGGTCAGGTTTGCAATTTGCGGTACCGTTATTAGCTCTGAAGTCCCTCAGCGGGTCCCGTCCTTAAGGCCTGGTCAGACCAGGTGTTAAGGACGGGACCCGCTGAGGGACCTCGTAGTAGGGTGCTAAGGGATTGCCGGCACCGGTGACCTTACCGGTACTGGTAATCCCTTAGCATGTACCGTATAATGAGGCCCTAAGTGTTAGTATCAATGCTACCTGACTACACACAGAATATCGCACATCCTTTAGCTCATAGCCTCTCCTACAGGACCCGTTGTGTGGCAGCCATTTAGACTGCTTGGAACACAGGATTTATTCAAATGTCAAAGACATCTTTCTGAGTAGTTTGAGCATTGCCCCCACGCTCAACTATGGTTCTTACCCAATGTACTGCTCCGTACTACCAAGAAGAAAAAGCAAAATCAGCATTCATAAGAGAAATGCATGGACACTATTGCAACTGCCAATATATGGGTCCTGTAAATGATACATTCACTTGGCATGAGGTAAGCTGCCAGTGCAAATGGCAATTAGAACCTGTTAGAAGGGGTTCAAGCCTGGTAATAATGCTGCCAAGCCCACTTTAAACACAATTGCATTACTCACACTTTAAACCTGAGCAGTGGGTTGAGCTAACCAGGACAGCAAACCAACGCTCTTAGTGCCCTGGACAAGAAGCCCACCCGGCATACCTGGTAATGTACAACACTATGGTGGCATAGGAAATCAGGTGCTCTCATCACAGGGACATTCCACTGTATATTTTACTCTCTAAGTTAATAATAAGGGGTTCGGCTTCAGTCTATTTCAAATCACAGCCTACTCGTAGGACTTTAATGCAGACGACCAAAGCCTAGTTGTATTTCTGTTCTGTCTATGTGGGTAGGAATTTCAGTTTCTAAGTTCATGTATATATATATAGAAATTAAATATGCACCAGAATGGAAGTGACTGTGCAGAAGGTGGGTCTTACCTTACCAACTCCTTTTATAATAAAAAGATAAAGTAACAGCTGTATTTGGTGATGGTATTTCCAAAGCCAGCTGCAAGGAGGAAGATGCAGAGGTCTTACAACCATCAGAACTTGCCATAGACCGAGCCTGAACATTTACAGGGCAATTCATAGAATTTCGCACAAAAGTGGCGCACGCGGCTGGCGCACAGTGTCCCCGTGCGATACACTGCGCCAGCCGCGTGCGATAAAATCCATTTCATCGCACAGCGTATTCATGGATTTTAGCCTCCAAAACCATCCGTGGCGCAGAGTGGCGCAGCGACCCTGCAGCAGCGCAAGTTACGCCCCCAAGAACGCCCTCGCGCAAGGAAAAGCCATCAAAATCCCCAATTCATCGCAAATGTCTGCGCTAACCCTGGACCAGTTCACAGGGCTGCCAAACAGCAAACGCTAAGCGGGGAACGTGTATATCAGAGGTGTGCGGGAATTTCCACACAAGTTTGTCCTGGGTACGTGTATTCCAGGGGTGCGCGGGAAGTATCACACGCAAATTCAGCAGGGTACGTGTATTTCAGGGGTGCGCAGGAAGTGTCACACGTGATTCCATCAGGGCACGTGTATTTCAGGGGTGCGCTTGAAGTTTCACACGCGAATTCAGCAGGGTACGTGTCTTTCAGGGGTGCGCGGGAAGTCCCACACGTGATCGTCCTGGGTACGTGTATTCCAGGGGTGCGCGGGAAGTATCACATGCAAATCCAGCAGGGTACGTGTATTTCAGGGGTGCGCGGGGAGTACTACACGTGAATTGGCCGTGTGGGTCCTCCCAGGTGTTCACTCTACACCCTCCACGGCCCCTGCAGGCAGCCCACACCACAAGGGACTACCCTGCACCCCTGCTCATGTCCCGCAGGCAGCCCATCCACCATGGGCATGCCCCCATCCCAGCCACATGTCACCTTGCACTACTGATCAACAACGCATGTCTCCCATCACCCTCACCCCCCAGCACTGTGGGGCACCTGCCAGCAGGCCCCCACTCATGTCCAACTCATGTCCCTCTGCACCCCCACCCCCCAGTATGCAGGGGCACCCTCCACCAGGCACCCACTCATGTCTCCCAGCACCCCCACCCCCCGCACTGCACGGCACCCTCCACCATGCCCCCACTCATGTCTCCCATCAACCCCACCCCCCGCAGTGCACGGCACCCTCCACCAGGCCCCCACTCATGTCTCCCAACACCCCCACCCCCCAGCACTGTGGGGCACCTGCCAGCAGGCCCCCGCTCATGTCCAACTCATGTTCCTCTGCACCCCCACCACACAGCATCCAGGGGCACCCTCCACCATGCCCCCACTCATGTCCCTCTGCACCCCCACCCCCCAGCATCCAGGGGCACCCGCCACCAGGCCCCCACTCATGTCCAACTCATGTCCCCCTGCATCCCCACCCCCCAGCAGTGCAGGGGCACCCTCCACCAGGTCCCCACTCATGTCTCCCAGCACCCCCACCCCCCAGCACTGTGGGGCACCTGCCAGCAGGCCCCCACTCATGTCCAACTCATGTCCCTCTGCACCCCCACCCCCTAGCATAAATGGTCACCCTCCACCAGGCCCCCACTCATGTCTTCCAGCACCCCCACCCCCAGCAGTGCACAGCACCCTCCACCATGCCCCCACACATGTCTCCCAGCACCCCCACCCCGCAGCACCCTCCACCATGCCCCCACACATGTCTCCCAGCACCCCCACCCCGCAGCACTGTGGGGCACCTGCCAGCAGGCCCCCACTCATGTCCAACTCATGTCCCTCTGCACCCCCACCCCCCAGCATCCAGGGGCACCCTCCATCAGGCCCCCACTCATGTCTCCCAGCACCCCCACCCCCCAGCACTGTGGGGCACCTGCCAGCAGGCCCCCACTCATGTCCAACTCATGTCCCTCTGCACCCCCACCCCCAGCATCCAGGGGCACCCTCCGCCAGGCCCCCACTCATGTCTCCCAGCACCCCCACCCCCCGCAGTACATGGCACCCTCCACCATGCCCCCACTCATGTCCCTCTGCACCCACACCCCCCCAGCAGTGCAGGGGCACCCTCCACCAGGCCCCCACTCATGTCTCCCAGCACCCCCACCCCCAGCAGTGTGGGGCACCTGCCAGCAGGCCCCCACTCATGTCCAACTCATGTCCCTCTGCACCCCCACCCCCCAGCATCCAGGGGCACCCTCCACCAGGCCCCCACTCATGTCTCCCAGCACCCCCACCCCCCAGCACTGTAGGGCACCTGCCAGCAGGCCCCCACTCATGTCCAACTCATGTTCCTCTGCACCCCCACCCCCCAGCATCCAGTGGCACCCTCCACCAGGCCCCCAATCATGTCTCCTAGCACCCCCACCCCCCCGCAGTGCACGGCACCCTCCACCATGCCCCCACTCATGTCCAACTCATGTCCCTCTGTACCCCCACCCCCCAGCATCCAGGGGCACCCACCACCAGGCCCCCACTCATGTCTCCCAGCACCCCCACCCGCCCCCACAGTGCACGGCACCCTCCACCATGCCCCCAATCATGTCTCCCAGCACCCCCACCCCCCCGCAGTGCAGGGGACCCTCCACCATGCCCCCACTCATGTCTCCCAGCACCTCCACCCCCCAGCAGTGCAGGGGCACCCTCCACCAGGCCCGCACTCATGTCTCCCAGCACCCCCACCCCCCAGCACTGTGGGGCACCTGCCAGCAGACCCCCACTCATGTCCAACTCATGTCCCTCTGCACCCCCACCCCCCAGCATCTAGGGGCACCCTCCACCATGCCCCCACTCATGTCCCTCTGCACCCCCACCCCCCCAGCATCCAGGGGCACCCTCCACCAGGCCCCCACTCATGTCTCCCAGCACCGCCACCCCCCAGCAGTGCAGGGACACCCTCCACCAGGCCCCCACTCATGTCCAACTCATGTCCCCCTGCACCCTCACCCCCCAGCAGTGCAGGGGCACCCTCCACCAGGCCCCCACTCATGTCCAACTCATGTCCCTCTGCACCCCCACCCCCCAGCATCCAGGGGCACCCTCCACCAGGCCCCCACTCATGTCTCCCAGCACCCCCACCCCCCGCAGTGCAGGGCACCCTCCACCATGCCCCCACTCATGTCACCCAGCACCTCCACCCCCCAGCAGTGCTGGGGCACCCTCCACCAGGCCCCCACTCATGTCTCCCAGCACCCCCACCTCCCAGCACTGTGGGGCACCTGCCAGGAGGCCCCCACTCATGTCCAACTCATGTCCCTCTGCACCCCCACCCCCCCAGCATCCAGGGGCACCCTCCACCATGCCCCCACTCATGCCCTCCAGCCACCACGTCATCAGAATCTAGATCCCTGGCCCTTATGGGCTGCCTCCACATGCCAAACACCCACCCAAGTATTGCAGCCACCCACTTAGAAATGCCAATTACATGATACAACCCCAATGGCAAGTATGTAAATGAACACATGTCCCTCACATACACACAATGGGTGTCAGTAAATGTCAAAACACATATCATGACATGCATGAAACAAATGAGATGCTACTACACATTGAAGTTTGATGAGGAAAATGTATTAAAAGCAACATAAATGGAATCAAAAATAAACAAACGACAATGGGAATTAAAAACAAAAAGCAGCATGTCTGTAAAATAATGTAAAACCACAAATCATAATCCAAAGGAAAGGTGTCCAAAGTCACAGTTCATAAATAGTAAATCGAAAGGAAAATCAAAACCGAAAACCATTGCTCCATGGGTAAATTCCAAATAAAAAAATAAAATCCAACAGTCAACTATATACAGCTTAACCAACCCAGGGTCCATGATCCCAACAGAAGAAATGAAACCTATCTACTAATACTACCTAATTGAAGAAATATATACAAAAATGTGGTCCATTGTCCAAGAGGTCCAAAAAAAACAGAAAAACCAAAGGAAACCTAACACTAACTACATAACTATTTACAAGGGCAGCGGGCTAGTCCGACAGCTCACTTCGGGATGTTCCGGGCCAGGGCATCATCGAACTCCTGCTCAATATCCCGGAGGCGGTCCTCCTCCATGGCCCCGAGGGTCTGCAGGGCCGACGACATGTTCTCCTCCAACTCCCTGACCCTGACCATCGTGAGCTGTGCCTCTTCCGCCCGCTGCCACTCCGCATCTACGGCATGGCCCAACCGCTGCCACACGGAAGACACTTCCCGTCCTGGGTCCTCCTGCCCTCCCGCCTCCCGTCGATGCCTGCCCCTCCGATGTCGAAGGCCCCAAGCCATCATGGCTCCCACCACATTGCTGCTGCTGCTGTGCCTGTGCCCTGGCTCCTGCTGCCTGCACATCCTCCACCGGCCGGGGTGCAGTCATTGATGTGGCCACCCCTGCTGGACGTCCGACTCCCGTCTGTGGCAGGGATGTGTCCTCCACCAGCCTGGCTGCACCATCAGAGGCAGCTCCACAGGGCACCCAGGTGACAAATGGGTGGAAAGATGGCACGGAGGACGACTGGCGCATAGGGTGTTCAGTTGAGGAGGGGGTCGGAATAAGCTCCAGCAAACGGAGGAATCCGGCCTGGGTGACCTGTCCCAGTAGGCCGACGCGGTCAACGAGCCATTCGAGATGGCGTGCAGTCTCCTCATGAAAAGACTGCAGGTCACCTTGCATGGCCCGTTGACGCAATGCCACACCAGTCAGGACAGGCTCATCCCATACCTGGATAGCCACGTCTGCAGGCAGAGGAAGGCCAGTTGTTGTAAGCTCATCCCCTGCCTGAAAACGGGTCTGGACGTAGGCATCCCTGCTGGTGCAAGATGATGCAGTGACTGGATCAGGGACAGGATTGCACACAGGCACCTCCGCGGCGGCCTGTGCTGCCTCCTGTCCCTGGTACTGCACTGCACCACTAGCACCAGTGGAATCCCCACCTCCAGACCCCGTCTCTGTCGCTTGCACGGCCTCCTCCTCCAGCAAACCCCCCACCAACCTGGATGACTCCGTGCCATCTTCCCCCGTTGGGCCCTGTGGGGTCCCAGCTGCCCCTTCTGCTGCCAAGGAGTCCAACTCCGACCTCCGCCTCTTGGACCTCCCCCCGGCAGCTGCAGCCTGGGACGCGGCACCGGACTCCTCACTCCCCGACGAGATGACAACCTGGGAGGGGAGCCGGGCCTTGCGTCACCGGCTGGCGGTGCGATCCCCGCCGCTGTGCCCCACAGCACCTTATCCGCCCTCTTCATCAGTGGACGCTGCAGACAGGGATTAATAAAACACTGGCATCAGGGCACTGTACAATGGACACATACACACATGACAGTTGTACATGAGTGGCATTGGCAAACCTCAGACATGGCATCACAATCGCCAACACACATGTCATTTCAACTCGCACACATGAGCCATACCACAGCCATATCGCAACAGCCAGCACCATCCATAAACATACAACTGCATGAGCAGGCAAAGGTGACCCAGACATCACATGCAACACAGGGAGTGCACTACACATGCACACACACCACCACTCTTGCATGCATATGTACACTTTTCCAACTGTCGCAGTGTTCAGAATGGCATCCATGTCACATCTGCCAATCAGGCTTCCACATCCCGCTGTCACATGCATCTATGCTGCATCACTGTTGCACCCTTGTCAAATACACACACATGTACACACTGCTGATACATGCAGCTGAAACCAACATCCATGTGTGACATCACGAACATGCCTACTTATATACACATTCATCCAAACATGTGTGCCCACACAACTGCATTTGGCATGCAAGCCTACACACACACGCACCATCCATGTCTCACACATGAGAGCCCTCGCATGTGTTAGCCTCACGGCCCTGCACACCCCACCCCATACTTGTCCCCATAAAAACACATGTGCAACTTGCACACTACTGGCACATCACCACACACACATCTTACAATGATGATGCATGTACACTTACCGCTCGACTCCAGACAGGTCTGCCTCTCAAGGACCTGGACGTGGAGCACTGGGGATATGCGTTCCAGGACCCTCATCTGATCATCCGACAAGTGGCCCCGGCGCCCCTTAGCATCCGCTGCCTTCAAGAGGCGCCGGGCCTTGTTGAGGGTCCTGGACCTGAAGTCCTCCCAGCGCTTCTTGACATGATGGAATAGTCAGACTGCCACCCCCTCTGCGTTGATGGCAGTCACGATGTCTGTCCAGATCCGAGTCCGTCCTTCGTTGTCGGCGCGCAAACTTCCGAAGAGGGCATCATACTGCCCCAGGACTTGCTCCACCAGGACACCATCTTCTGTGGCAGTGAAGCTGGTGCCCCTCTGCCTCTCTGGCCGGGGGTTGCCAGTGGTGCCAGATGTTGCAGTGCCGACATGACAACCCCAGAGGCAGGAGTGGGTGGGCAACTGGGTCCTGGGGCTGGTCTGTGGAGCGATGGAATCCCAGTCGGGAGTCTTCGGTTCCAGCAGGGGTGGTCACAGCAACAGCACCCCTGGCTGATGTGCAGGCAGCAAATGGCAGGGCACGTGGGCAGTAGGCAATCAGGCAGCTGCAGATGGCAGGTGGGAGCGTGCTCAGGGCTCTGGGGGGCAGTAATTCGGCCTTCTGGGCAGGAGCGTGGTCTTCCGTGTGCTTATGCATGGCCAGCTTGATACGGAGTGATTTGGCACGTGAAAATCAAGCACGTCTGCGTGTAATTCGAGGAAAGGGCCTTAGCGCGTAAGCGCGTCAGCACACGTACGCAAATTCATTGGCCCAAAGGCCACCAGCACGTATGCGCGTCTGTGACATGTGCGTGGGCGTTTCCTTGTACACGGGTGCATGTTACACGTCCAATGACTGCACGTCAGAGTGTCAGCTCGTGTAATTGGAGGATGGGGCCTTAGCGCGTACAGGCGGAAGTGACGCTGGACATGTGGGCATGTTTAAAAGGTATGTGTAGAATGCCATTTCCTTGTACGTGCTTTTCGTGGAGAGCGAGTGGGTGAAATCTGTACTTCTTGTCGGTTCACACGCGATTTACTTAACGGCGTTCCAAGATCGTACTCCCTGTTACCTCTGACAGCTTTTTCTCTTTTTGTCTTTATCCTGGGCCTGTTTCCTCAAACAGCGTTCACTTCTCTTGTTGTCCTGTCTCCTCAGACAGCGTACAATTCTTCTTTTGGCGGCGATGTTGCCAACGCGCACACACGCATATTTTTCACGCGATTTTTCCTGGCAGACGGTGAGTCGTGCACGTATTTAACATCTGTGCTTTCCCTGTGTGTTGCCTACCCCTTCAGAGGTCAGTCTAGGCTGTGTGTGACACGCATACGTTCATTTTTGTGTTTCTGGGTGCCACAGCGTAGTGCAGGTTTATTTTTCCATGCACGTGGTCTAGGACGGGTTGCGTGCACATTATCTCCCTTTTTTGGGGTGCCTGTGCGTTGCGTGACCCGTCATCTTCCCCCAGGGGTCACATACAGCCTTGCTAGAGCACTAGGGTAGGAATTCCATCTAGTACCCTACCCCTTTGACCCCCAATTGCCCAGGACAATAGTTTACTGCAACTCCCATACGCACAACAACATCAGTGCCATGGTTGGGAGGAGAGCATGCGGTAAGGGTGGCAAAGGTGGCCAAGCCACAAGAGGTGGCCATGGTGGATACGGTAGGGGACGTGGCTGGGACTTGCAGGGTGCCCCTAGCCCCCCATGTGTGGGTGACAAGTCAGGAACACCCATGCCCCCCCTGGTTGAGGGTAACGTGGCTGACACCATCCCTGCTGAGCCCTTGTTGGACCAGCCCATTGTTGCACCAGACCTGGCACAGGGTGACTCCTTGGCTGACTTCCAGGTCAGCAGGTCTAGGCCATGTGTGGCGGTGCACGTTGGTGTCACCAGGCCACGTGGATCAGGGGCAGCTATGTCATCTGCTGCCCCGAGTAGGCAGGGTGGGGAGGCTGCAGGGGCAGCTGCGGCTCCATCCACCCCAGCTCTGAGTCTCCCAGCCAGGACAGTGTTGGTCCCAGTCCATCCTGCTGACGTTCCCCCTGACTACATCACACTTCAGCTAATGCCTGCACCAAGTCCCATGGTGAGTGTTCATTCCCACACTCCTAGTCCACAGTCCACCAGGGCTCCTGCCCCTAGTGTCCAGAGCGGTGTAGGACACTCAGTATCACCACCACCGTCCAAGCGGAAGAGGAAGAGTGCTTGTCCAGTACAGGCTGATGCCCCAGACACGGCTACACAGTCCGGCCCACCAAGGAAGCCCAGCTTCAATCAGGCCGAACTTGATGCACTTGTTGAGTATGTGTCCACACATGACAGCGAAATGGTGATTACTGCAGGATGCAAGACCACACCTGCACAATGTCAGGCACACCGGTAGACCATCGCGGACCTCATAAGTGCCCTTGGATTCATTAGGCGCACAGCTAATGATTGCTACAAGCGCTGGAATGACCTGAAGCGCAGGGCAAAGAAAAAGCTGGCCTCAAGTCATGCCGCAACTCTAGTGACTGGAGGTGGGTCTCCAGCAGAGGACATAGAACTCACTCCACATGAGTATGTTGCTGGGACCTACGACACAGAGGAACAGATCCAAGGCGTGGAAGACCTGCCAGATTACGAGGCATTGTCCGGTGAGTGCACATGCATGTGTGTGTCATCCATGTGCATGGTGTGTGTGTGAGGGCTTCTGATTGAGTGCCAGGTGAGGGTGTGTGTGCCTGAGTGGTTTAGGTCACCCATGTGCTTCATCCAATACATTCTGCGCACCAGGATTTGGTTATTGCAGTATCCCTTCTGGCAACAGTAGACATTCAGCCCATCCTCACGCCAGTTGCCCTTGAAGTGTCATCTTGCCACAACATAGTTGTGTATTATTCTGTGTTCATTCAGGCTGATTGTCTGCATTCCACCACTTTCACTAGGCATTTCTCAGTCCTATTGTCACATGTGTGACATGGCTATGGTACATGCCATCTGTGTGATGGCATGTGTCATGTATGTGTATTAGACATGCCAATCACAGGTCAATGTGTGATGGCACTGCTAGCCAGCCTGCAGCAAATGTGTTGGTCTTCCATCTTGGTGTCATCAATGTGTGCCATTTGCCTCCCCTTCATACGCAGTGATGGTGCATGCATGGGAGGGTTATAGTCATGTGGGACATGTGGCAATGAAGTACTGGTTCTGTTGCTTCTCAGCCCTAATTGTGTGCCATGGTGCTAATGCCTGTCCCCATTTCTTTTCTTTCATGTCTTTGCAGGGGATGACACACTTGATACTGCTGGGGTTGTGGAGATGGTGCAGACCCAGGAGGGGTCTCAGGCCCGACCGGGCACCAGTGAGGGATGTGGTGTGGTGGTGGGTAAGAACCCACACTTGCTGCAGACCATCATCTCAAGGGGTGTCTCTGGGTGCACCTCCCCCGAGCTCTATTCAGGTGTCGATTCGGATGATGAGACCTATGTGCCGTCGCAGGTAAGTGTTTCTGGGAGGGATTCTGTACTGTCCAACCCACCTGCACCAAGGGTAGAACCCTCAATGGGGATGTCAGTGTTGGTAGGTCCTCCTTTGGTGGTTACGGATGCAGGGTCACACTCCGCAACATCCGATCCTGTTCCTGGGCCAGCAGATCAGAGGGGGAATGCAGTCCTGCAGCCTCAGGCAGTGCCGGCAAAGCAAGGCACAGTTCGCCTTGCCCCAGACAGGTGTGGTGCCCGCCGACGCGGTGGCCGTACGCCACCTGGCAATACCGCATGGGAGCAATTCATATACGGTAGGGCAAACCAACAGGCAGCATCATCTGAGATGATGGCTCAGGCCATGGATAGGGTGGCCACTTCCATTGTCCCCCAAGAAAGGCTGATTGAACAACTACAGCAGGCAACAGACACCATTTTCCAGTCACACAGGGAGGACATGTTGGTGTCCAACAGGGACAGGCGGGCGGCACTGGAGACTCTGCGGGAAGCCATTTCTATTGAGTCCCAGGGCCACAGAGAAGCCCTGAGGGTGGAACTCCGTCAGCTCAGGGTAACTCTTGTTGAGCTTGAGGCTTCAACTAACACAAGGACAGAACAGCAGCTGGAGCGGCTCACACGTATGCTCTCAGCTGAGATGCAGGCAACTAGGGAGGAGGTCCGGGCATCCCGTGAGTTGTTGTATGGGGACCTCCGCACGATTATCCTCCAGAACCAGACCTTCCACACCTACATGCTTGCTTCCATGGAGGACCAGACTAGGGTTTTGCGTGGGCTGCCTCCCATAGTGCCACCACCTCCTGATGCAGAGGGTGAGGAGAGCGACAGCAGCAAATCTCTCACAATAGGGTAGCCGTGCAGGCCATGAGCCCATGGAGGGTTTTTTTTCGCAAGATCCACACAGGTGGGTTTTGGTGTGCACCCTGTCCTCGGACCTCCTGGGTGGCCTCCCCCACCCCCCGGCCCATTTATGGCCATTTTTCTATTTTTTATTTTTTATTTTTGAATTTTGATTTTTGATTTTTTGGACAGTGTGTTGCCTTGTGTGGCTACCATGGGAATACGCTGTATTGTGGCTGGGCACATGCAGGCTTGTCCTGAATTTGGGTCAGATGCTTGGGTTTGTGTGACACACACCCCTCCTGCTTCCCGTTTCCATGGGCTTGCAAAGGGTGTGCCCAAGTGACATTGACTTACACGGTGACGTTGGACTCCCATGTGATGTGTGGGCAGTCTGTAGTCAATACTGTGTATACATTCCTAGTGCATATTGTTGTTGTATTGTACACTGCATGGTATATTGATATGTGCCTCTGCATCCATCTCATCCCCCTTATTTGCAGGTCCATTTCTCATGTCTTCACAAGGCGGTCTACTTTGGAAATGGAGTCCATGTTGTAAGCAGTGCACCTACACTTTTGCGTGGCGCTAACACTGTACAGTTGGAAGTGTCGAAGTGCTGGCATTATCAGGTAGTGAGGCTACCAATTTTTTAAGTCCGTATTGTCATGTTTATGGTAGGTTGGAGGTTGTGTAGGTGATTAGTATTATTGGTAAATATTTGGTAATGTGTGTTGTTGGTCCTGCATTACTGTGAGCATTTCATGTGTGGCCAGTTTCCATTAGGGACACTGTAGTTTGTGACACTTGTGTCATGTTGTGGGGATTTATTTGTTTGCTCTCACATAGCATGACATGCCATGGTGTGTTGTGTGGCGTGCAGGGGAGGGGTTGGGTGACATGGCACTGTTCTCATGTTGTATTTTGCAAGTGGGTATTCATTTTTGCTGCATAGAAGTGTGCATTTTGATGACACTGCATTGGTGGTGTTTGTGTAGGTAGGGATGCACACATTGTGACACTTCCAGATGAACTATCTCAGGCTGCTATGGTTCTGACAGTTGACTGTCCCTTAATTCATCAGAATTGTCAGATTGAGTCATCATTGATTGTCAGATGGTATGTGCCAGGGCTGTGTGCACTCCACAGGGGTGTGATTTCTATGTGAAGTAATTAGCCACCAGCTGCGTACGGTCTGCCTCACTCTGTGCCCTTTCCCCTCTCATGTGCAGCGGGCGTGCATGTGGTTGGGGATGTGGGGGCACCACCATGTTCACAGCCAGGCCCCGGCGTGTTGCAACATTGTGCAGGACACATGCTGCCACTATGATCCTGCACACTACTGAGGGAGCGTATAACAGCTGCCCGCCAGAAAGGTCAAGTGAGCGAAAGCGTGACTTGAGCACTCCGAATGTGCACTCCACAATGCCCCGGGTTGCAATATGGGCTGTGTTGTATCTTACCTCGGGAGGCGTGATGGGGTTCCGAATTGGCGTCATCATGTGGTTGCTCAGAGGGTAGGCACTGTCCCCTGGGGGGGTGGTGATGGGGATCATTAGGGGGGTAGTGACATTACTCTGTATCTGTCATGCATGCGTGTGCTGTGGCATTTATACTCACCAAGCAGCCATGCATCGCCATGCCGCCCAGCTTCCATGTCCCGGTTTAGGGTTGACATCCCGTAAATGAAGCTGTCGTGGGTGGACGCTGGATAGTTGGCATATACTGAGGTGATGATTCCCTTGGCATCACATACTACCTGGACGTTGATGGAATGCCAGTGCTTGCGGTTTCTATAGGTGTACTCAGATGCCCTGGGGGGACGTAGAGCCACATGGGTGCAATCAATGGCACCTAGCACTTTGGGGAATTGTGCCACCCTGTAGAAATCCTGGCTGACAGCCTGCCTTTCTGCAGGTGTTCTGGGCAGGTATATGTGCCTGCGGACTGATGGGCGTGCAGTGATGATGGCCAACACATGGTGTAGGCACCGTGACTGCGTGGCCTGTGACACCCCCCCACTATGGCACTGGTCTGCTGAAATGATCCGGTAGCCAAGAAGTGCAGTACATTGAGGACCTTCGCCAGGGGGCTGAGTGCTTGGGAGCACAGGGTGGGTGATGTGAGGTCATCCTCCCACTCACTGACCAGGTTGAGTATTATGTGTGGTGGAAACCTGTACCTCCCATACAACTGGTCATCAGGCATACCAAATAGGCTGGTTCTGGGTGTGAAGATTCTGGCCCTGACTATCCTTCTCCTCCGCCTGCGGTATCCCACGGCCACTGCTGCTAGGAACGGTATATTCATCCTGGCGTCTGAGCTTGTTTGTTGTTTGCGCACTCTTTTATGCTGCGCGGGACGTGCACCTGCTTCATGCTGGCGTACGTGTTTCCGGATTGGACCTTTTTTTTGGCGCGTTGTAGGCGACCGTGTAAATCTTCATGCCCACCCCAGGAATACATCTAACACGCTCTCCCAGGCCCAGTCGCGAGTAAATATTCCCGCCCACCCCTGGAATACACGTACCCCACTCTCACAGGCCCAGTCGCGTGTGGAACTTCACGCGCACACCGAAATACACGTACCCAGAAAATTTGCGTGTGAAACTTCCTGCGCACCCCGAAATACACGCACCCAGGGCAATCGCGTGTGGAACTTCCCGCAAACCCTGTAACACACGTATCCTGCTGATATCGCGTGTGGAAGTTCACGCGGACCCATAATACACGTACCCTGATGAAATCGCGTGTAAGACTACCCGCGCACCCCGGAAATACACGTACCCAGGCAAATCGCACTGCTGGGGGGTGGGGGGATGGGAGACATGAGTGGGGGCCTGGTGGTGGGTGCCCCTGGATGCATGGGGGTGGGGGTGCAGGGGGACATGAGTTGGACATGAGTGGGGCCTGGTGGAGGGTGCCCCTGGATGCAGGGGTGTGGGGGTGCAGGGAGACAGGAGTAGGGGCCTGGTGGAGGGTGCCCTATGGTGGGGGGTGCAGGGAGACAGGAGTGGGGGACTGGTGGAGGGTGCCCCTGGATGCAGGGTGGTGGGGGTGCAGGGGGACATGAGTTGGACATGAGTGGGGGCCTGGTGGAGGATGCCCCACAGTGCTGGGGGGTGGGGGTGCAGGGGGACATGAGTGGGGGCCTGGTGGAGGGTGCCCCACAGTGCTGGGGGCAGGGGGTGCAGGGGGACATGAGTGGGGGCCTGGTGGAGGGTGCCCCACAGTGCTGGGGGTGGGGGTGCAGGGAGACAGGAGTGGGGGCCTGGTGGAGGGTGCCCTACAGTGCTGGGGGGTGGGCGTGCAGGGAGACAGGAGTGGTGGCCTGGTGGAGGGTGCCCTACAGTGCTGGGGGGTGGGGGTGCAGGGAGACAGGAGTGGGGGCCTGGTGGAGGGTGCCCCTGGATGCAGGGGGATGGGGGTTTAGGGGGACATGAGTTGGACATGAGTGGGGGACTGGTGGAGGGTGGCCCACAGTGCTGAGGGGTGGGGGTGCAGGAGGACATGAAGTGGGGGCATGGTGGAGGGTGCTCCACAGTGCTGGGGGGTGGGGGTGCAGGGAGACAGGAGTGGGGGTCTTGTGGAGGGTGCCCCTGGATGCAGGGGGGTGGGGGTGCAGGGGGACATGAGTGGGGGCCTGGTAGAGGGTGTCCCTGGATGCAGGGGGGTGGGAGTGCAGGGAGACAGGACTGGGGGCCTGGTGGAGGGTGCCCTACAGTGCTGGGGAATGGAGGTGCAGGGAGACAGGAGTGGGGGCCTTGCGGAGGGTGCCCCTGGATGCAGGGGGGTGGGGTGCAGGGGGACATGAGTTGGACGTTAGTGGGGTCTGGTGGAGGGTGCCCCTGGATGTTGGGGGTGCAGGGGGACATGAGTGGGGGCCTGGTGGAGGGTGCCCCTGGATGCTGGGGGGTGGGGGTGCAGGGGGACATGAGTGGGGGCCTGGTGGAGGGTGCCCCTGGATGCTGGGGGGTGGGGGTGCTGGGAGACATGCGTTGGTGGGCAGTAGTGCAAGGAACAGGTGGGTTGGCTGGGGGGCATGGCCATGGTGGATGGGCTGCCTGCGGGACATGTGCAGGGGTGCAGGGTAGTCCCCTGTGGTGTGGGCCGCCTGCAGGGGCCGTGGAGGGTGTAGAGGGAACAGCTGGGAGGACTCACATGGCCAATTCACGTGTAGGACTCTCCGGCACCCCCGAAATACACGTAGGCTGCTGGATTCGCATGTAGAATTTCCCGCGCACCCGGAGTACACGTACCCTGCTGAAATTGCGTGTGGAACTTCATGCGCACACCGAAATACACGTACCCTGCAAATTCACGTGTGAAACTTCCCGCGCACCTTGGAATACACGTAGCCTGCTGAAATCGCGTGTGGAACTTCCCGCGCACCCCGGAATACACATGCCCAGGCCAATCGCGTGTGGAACTTCCCGCGCACCCCGTAATACACGCACCTGCTATTTTTCACACAGCGGGTGTCCGTGTTTGTCGGTACCCCTTTGCCCCTTTGCACCTCATTTGTCCTAGAGGGCCACAGTATGGATCATTCATCATAGCTGTATATGGGTGCTTTTTGTTAGCGCACATTTTGGCGCACATTTATTTCAGGCGCAGGGACGCTACCACCTGCTTTCTTGTGGCGTACTTGTTTGGCCCTGTGCGCGTCTTTGACCATGCGCTGGTTTGCCCTATTCGATTCCATGAATACGAGTTGGAGGCGAGCGTGTGGGCGTTCCGCGCACTTGCCTCCTGTACTTCCCCCGTGACGCCCATATTTTCACGCATTGTTCCTCATTCCGAGTGTTACGCCCCGTGTTCCGCCTACTTTTGTTATGTGCGCCGCGCTATGTGCGATTTCGCAGCGGCTGTGGTGCACGCCGTTGGATGACCTGTGCACCGGAGTGCGCCGCGCACTTTTTCAGCGCACATCCAAAATTTTTCTCGCGCACGGACTTCCATGAATCGATGTGCGCTGGTTTACCTGCGATTTTCGCAGTTGCACTGTGATTTTCGCACTTTTACTGCAAATCGCATGTTTTGGCACCTCTGCGCCGGAATCTTCGGCGCACATTAATTCCATGAATTGGCCTTTAAGTATTTGGCTGGTGGAATCTTCTCAGTTCAGGTGCATAGTGAGCTCCCAGCGCCATCCGGAGGTCTGACTTTTGAGCAAGATCCTACCGGAACTTATCTGAACTTTTGAACCAAACCTTTGGCTCAGAACTGTACTTTTGGGATGACTGTTATCGTTTCAACCTCAACAAATTTGAACACAGTTTTTTTGGGCAGGTTCTGTGCGTACTACCTTGCTAGAAGCTTTTAATATCGTTGTTGGGCACTCTCAGCTTCTTAAGTGCTTAAAGATGTTGGAAATCTTTTCCAAGTTTTCTTTTCAGTACTTTTTATTAGCCTTTTATAACAAATTAGCCTTTTATAATTAAACGCGCTAAAGAACGTATATGGCATAAGAGCCACACTCAGGCGGACAGAGAGAATTGGAAATGCGCCGATCAAGCGTATCGGAAGGCAATCAGAGAGGCAAAGTCCAATTACTACAATAAGGAAATCGAGGCAGCCCCAAATTCGACTAGAAAACTCTTCGATATACTTAACGACATGGAAAAGCCCAAAATCATCTCCCCTCCTCATATCCCCATGAAAGAGGATTGTGAAAGGGTCCAAGAGGGTTTTGCCGCTAAAATAACTAAAGCCAGGAACAACATAATCCTGGCTAGAGATACCACCATCATAGAGCTCCCCGTTGGGGAAAAACCTCTATCCTTGGAAAGGGAAAGTTTCAGTTTTGTAGAGGTCTCAGAGGAAGAATTATGTAGGGTAATGTCAGGCATGAAACCCACCTCCTGCGCTGAAAATATCCTCCCTACTAAGATCATCCTGGACAACAAAGAACTCTTCGCCCCAGTACTGACAAGGCTAGTTAATGCCTCCTTTTCAGAGGATGTAGTCCGCTCGTTAAAAAGGCAGGCTTAGATCCTAAGGACCCCAACGACCTCCGTCCGATCACTAACTCCAATTTTATCTTAAAAATTCTTGACAAAATTGCCACTAATCAGCTGCAGGAACATGTGGAAACTGCAGACGTGCTACATGACCAACAATCTGGCTTTAGAGCGGCTCATAGCACAGAGTCTGCCATGCTAGACTTACAGACACTCATGTTAGAATTGACAGAGAAAGCCAAGACTGGGTTACTCATGCTGCTGGACCTCAGCGCTGCATTCGATTTAGTAGACCACCAACTGCTACAATCAGCCCCAGATAAACTTGTAGGGTGCTCAGCAAAAGCACAGGCCTGGTCGGCCTCTTTCTTGAAGGACAGGATGGCAAGAATACATTGGGGCGAATATTTCTCCGAATCAACCCCGATATTGTTTAGAGTTCCCCAAGGTGCTAATCTGTCCCCTCTCCTTTTCAACCTTTATATAAGAAGTCTCTGTTCGCTGTTAGAAAACATTGGCGTGATTTTCACCAATTACGCTGATGATACGCAGCTAATTTTTGAATTAACAGGAGACCATGCAACGGACAGCGCCAAAATTGCGAAAGTATATAATATCACTGATAACTGAATGCAGAGGCACTGGATGTGCTTAAACAACACTAAGACTGAATTAATGGTTTTCGGATCAAACCAAGCCAGGTCTAAGTTGGACTTCCAACATAAGACATTTCTTATCAAAGATGCTGTCATACCAGTAGTACCCAAGGTAAAAACCTTGGGTATGATGGTTGAAGCCTCACTGGGATCAGGAGCACAGGTCAGTTACCTATATAAAAACAACTTGTACTACCTGCGCCTCCTGAGAGCAATTAGACCATATATCAATGAGACCAATGCAGCTTCTGTAGCCAGAGCGATCCTGTTATCACGCCTGGACTACGGAAATACCCTGTTACTGGGAGCCTCAAAAAAGGAGCTAGCTAAATGCCAAGTCATGCAAAACGATTCAGTTCGCATCATTAAAAAGAAAAAACAAAGGGACCATATATCAGATGGTAGGAGGGATCTACACTGGCTTAGAATAGAGGACAGAGTCAGGTTCAAAGCACTGACGGTTATCCATAGATGCCTCTTCGGAAAGGCGCCAGCCTACTTCAAAAAGCACTTCTCCTGGTATGCCCCCCGAAGAGGCTTAAGATCAGCAGATACGGGCCTTCTAAACATCCCAGAAGTGAAACGAGCAACGGGAAGGGGCAAATCTTTCCCGTTCAAGGCATTTAAATATTGGAACAAGCTCCCTGCTAACTTAAGACAACAAGAAAACTACTCCACTTTCAGAAAAGCCTTGAAAACCCGACTTTTCCAATAATTGAGTCATCTGGTTCTTTACCCCAGCGCAGTCCTACCCCAAGTAAACTACTGAGAGTTATAAACTGTAAGTGGTTCTCTTTGCGCTCCGCCGTGCCCTGATGCCTGCGGGCTTTCTGCGCGTAACAAGCATAAAGTAAAGTAAAGTAAAAGTAAAAACATTTTACCTCACTTGAATTTGAAAGTCTGGACATTGTGTAAATATATTTGTAGTGATTCAATCCAATTCCAATAACTAGTTTATTGTGTTTCCCAATCTTGAAAGTTGCCTGACCACTCAGTGCTCCCAAAAAAGGGAGAAAGGGGTCTCTGGATCCTTTGATCCACCTTGCACATTTGTGGCAGCCAGATTTGGTGGGAGATATGACCCGTTGATTAAAAATCTTTTGTCGCATCTCCTGGACCTCTGAGAGTCAAAGAAGTCCTAATACTGTTGGTTAGCCTACTCCCAGTGTGGGTGTCTATAAAGGTTAAATCATGCCTTTGTATTCACCCAAGAATTCATTTCCCAGGATATGTAGTAAGCCCCCTTTCTCAGCCGCATCTCCCTTTTGATCACCCTGTGCTCAGGACTTCGGCTTGCCTTTATTAACGAATCATCTTCATTGAGTAAATGTGCCAACTCAATAAAATGAAATCCCTTTTACATTTTACTTACATGGCACTGAAGTATGTAACATTTAATATTAGATTTAAAAACATAACTGAGTTCGCTCGATAAATTATGCAGCAGAATGTTAGGTGTTAAAATACTGTATCTTGGTGTGCGATAAAGATTAAACGCGTGATGGATACAGATGGAAATATGGGAGGTTGATGAATGGCCGATGGTACGCTCTGATATATTATTTAATTGTGGTGACATTATGCCTATAGTTAATACATAATGGAGCTCATAACCTTGTGAATGATGGCGATTCTACTTAATGGCATTTTACGCTGGTGACAGTCATCCCGCGACATCGGAACAGTGATAATCCTCCACCAATGTTACTGAAATCGAATCTGTGCAAAGAACTTGACACACCACAGTTGCATGGTGCACCCCTCTTTACTAGGGGTGACTACCTGCAGCATCAACACTTTAGTCACCCGATCCAATGCTCTCAGAATGATGCAGTCCATGTGTTTTTGTTCGGATGATCCTTATGGATAAATCCCAGGCCATTTTTCCAACCAGCCGCTCACTTGAAATGTTCTCTGTGAATCCTTGTGACGTTTTGCCATACATGGAAGGTGTGGGGCAGAGAGACCACCCCCCACCATTAGTATCTTTAAGCGAATTCTGCAACCATTGGTTGTCAAGATGTTTTGGACTATTCCGTTGGTCCTATCCAGCCTATTCAGTGGTGATGGTTCATTTGATTTGTAGTTCAAAGTATCTGGTGAGCCCGAGGGTGCAGACTCCTGGCCTATAAAACAAGCAGTGGCAAAGCCAACGGTTTTGTTTGCCTGAGATAGGAATTTTCCAGGCACTGACATAATGGAATTACATGGCCATAAACTGAATACATCTGGAGAATGATGTGATTACCTAGGCACGGCATGACAAATATATATCTAACCCCCATACATAAGCTACAACTGTTGGCTTGACAATGATTGTTTGTAAACAGACTTGAGCACATGAAACAATAAACATCAAGTGGCTCAAGGCGCACTTGGTTATGACACTTGTATAACAGCAGGAGTACACTTACAGCTGAAATCAAGTTGTTAACTCCCAACAGTCTGCTTAGAAATAACACTGGCCAGACAGCAATTAATGTTACTACTTGATAGAGCAAGCACATAGCGATCCCAGAAAGGATGTAATTTGGGTGGGGGAGGGAAAGGTAGTGAGTGGGAATGGTTATAGGGAGTAAGAAGGCCATGGGAAGTCAATGAGTCAGTAAATTAACAAACACCCACACGCTGTAGGTCCCTTGCTCACATGTCTTCTCCCTCCTAGCTATAATCCATTGCAATTGATTTCATTTACAAGTGACGCTTATGTGCCACCTAAAAGTAAAAGTAAAAATATAATCAAGATCATTGAAGCTACTTGCCATATAGGGAGACTTTTACCCTAACGCCCCATGATGGACTATACAACCACAGCAGCAGAGTTATTGTAGAACGTTTGTGGCTGCCCAACGCTAAAAGAGTCCATATGAATAAGCTATGCGGCCGCAAACAGGGCAAAATACAGTGCACAGAAATGCACAATGTGAATGCACAGAAATGTGCGCATGCACAGTATAAACTGGCAGGCTGGCCGTCGTTTTTCACAGAAGCACGCTTTCTCTGGAATTCGCGCGCTCCACAGGAGTGGCAATTATTGCCAGCTCCACAGGGGTGACAGGCACTGCCTATATATGACGTTATACACAGTGCTACCTCCTTGTCCATTTGGGTGCCTCTTCCAAATATTAAGCTATACAGCGCTCTAATCAGCACTCTACAGCGGCAGGAAGCTGTGGGAGGCTTTGCAGTGTTGCGCGTATCATATCCTCCATGGCGGTGCACGCTATTGTTTGATAAGTGTTCGCTGGGGGTAGGGCGATGGGTTAGCGTGGGCCTCCGTGTCTTTGGAAGGGTTGTTGAGCTGTGGTTGAGGGCTGCCTGAACATTTTCGTTAATGTTTGTCAGGGGGCTTTCTTTTTCTTTTTTTTTAACTGTTTTATTGACATTTATATTTATTATCAACTGACAATTGCACAATAACTTCAACCCTTACCCCCAACGCCCTTCCATCCCACCCCTCACCCCGCTTCCCAATTGGCATAGACCTTTTCACAGTTATGTACATACATCAAAAGTTTGTGCATTTCGGGCTGATTCCTACATTAGTTATAAATGATGAGCTCACTACCGGAGCCGGGGCAACCATGATGTTGCTATGGGTACATTCCCCCATCTTTTTCCTGTTACGTTATATATCAGTTTCAGTAGTCCACGAGACCAATGTCTGTGGTGTAATTGAAAGAGGCCGGGTTTCCACTTGACTCTGGTTCCATGAAGCTGGTTGTTTCCTGGCTTCTTCCAGCTCTGTTATATAGTGTCTGAACAGTGCCCAACAGTACTTGGGTCTGCCGCTCGGTGGGAGCGTCTGATTATACTGTGTTTCTCGCTTCTCACATTTAGACATAGCGGTGATCCATTCCTGAAAGCTGGGTGTTCTATTCGCACCCCATGTTCTGGCGATTAATGATGTTGCTGCTATCAATGCCATTCCCATGAGGCGCATCTCGCTCCGGGTGCCGGATTCTATCAGCGAGCAACCACACCGCTGGGGAGTGTGATGTTTGAGCAGATAGTACAACAGACATTCTCTGCGCGATCATACCCCATAGTGCGGGTATCGGGGGGGCACTGCCAGGCAACATGGTAGAAGTCTGCCGGGGACTGGTCACATCGTTTACAGTTGGGGAACCTGTTGGGGTAAATCTTGTTCAGACGAAGTGGAGAGAAGTCTACTTGGTGTATATATTTGAAATGTATCAGGCGGAACCTATTATTCATGGATATGTGTCTAGTTTGTGCACATATTATGTCCCACTGGGCTTCTGACAGTGTAAGTCCCATATATTCCTCCCAATTATTCTATAAGGGCTCAACGGATGGGGTGTGTTAGAACATACTATTTTATACAACGTAGATACCGGTTTTCCTTTATGCAGCGGTGTGGTGGCATTCGTCATGACAGGTGAGGCGGTAGGGGCCACTGGGAAGGCGGGCCAATTGGGCACAACACCTCTCACAGTTGGTAGTACAAGAATAGCGTTATGGGTGTCCACTCCCCTCTCCCTTTGAGTTAGTCTCAGGAGATAAATCTACCTTCTACTGTCAAGTCGCCTACCGTGTGTATGTGAAGGTTCGTGAAATGTCTTCTGAAAAATTCTTTGTTTGTGTGCGAGTGGAATGCCTCGAACGTGGTAGATATCCATGTGTGGAGAATACCACTGTTCCAGGCCGGCCTTGTCCGCCAAGCGATCCCATGCTTTAAGTGTGCCTGCCAGTGGCTGTACCTCAGTCTTAATGTCATCCTGCTCTCGGGTACCCCACAGCAACCCCCTCACATCATCGGGCGTATTATTTCCTTTTCTAATAGTGTGTGTGGAAGATCAATCATGGCAGACCACCACCAAACAGCGTATTGGGCTTGCGCTACCAGGTAGGAGAGGAGGAGATCTGGGACGTCCAGTCCACCCTATGAGTGTGGGTGGCACAATGTGTCTAAGGAAACTCAAGGGTGCCCTCCTGCCCATATCAACCTGTTCATCAGGCCTCTGAGATGCATCCAGAATCTAGCTGGTGGCCATATTGGCACGTTGTTAAAGATGGATAGAAATTTGGGTAGAATTACCATTTTGGATAGTGAGAATCTAGACGCCTGGGAGATAGGGAGACATATCTAAGTATCCACTTTATGTTCCATACTTTCCATGCCCGCCACATAGTTTTCTTCATATAGCTTGACAGGTGGATGTGGAAACCTGGATGGCCAAATATCGGATCCCCTGTGAGCACCAAGCAAAGGTGTCACCTATATCATGTTGTGCTATGTGTGGAGAGAGGGAGAATCTCTGACTTGGACCAGTTGATCTGTAAGCATGATAGTGCCCCAAAGTCAGCAATTTCCTCCATTATCGAGGTTAGGTTGGTCTGTGGATGTTTTACGTAAATCAACATGTCGTCCGCGTATAGTGATACTATCAAAGTGTACGAGTGCAGTCTTACACCTCTATGGGAATGGAATTTGTGAAAGGTGGTGGCCACAATTTCAATTGCTAGGGCGAATAGGATTTGGGAAAAAGGGCAGCCCTGTCTGGTACCCCGTGTTGGCAAAATTGCTTCTGATTGCATTTGGTTGGTGTACACCATTGCTCTGGGGGTCGTATACAATAGATGTACCCATTATAGGAAGGTAGTGCCTAGGCCTGCCCGACTGAGTACCTCAAACAGCAAGGGCCATTAGACAAAGTCGAAGGACTTCTCCACGTCTAGGGCGGCCATGACTATTGGGAATTTTGTGTTGATGTGCCCTGCCTGTTCCGGGAGAACCAGGCTGGGCATGTAGGGGAGGAGTCTATCTGCCAGGAGTTTGGCCAGGATCTTATTGTCTGTGTTTATCAGGGACAGGGGTCTATATGAGTAGCCTTTGCAAGGTTCCTTGTCGGGTTTAAGAAGTACTTTTACCAGGGCCATCCTGGTGCACTCCGGTAATGTGCCCCCCGATCTAGCGAACTCGAACATGCACGACAACTGTGGTATACGAAGATCGGGATAGGTCTTATACATTTCTGCTGTAATGCCATCTGAGCCGGGAGCTTTACCATTTGGGAGGGAGTGGATCACTTTAAGAAATTCCTTGTCAGAGGGAGGATCATTTAGTGATGCGCCCTGCTCCGGGTCCAGCCACCCCAATGCTATCCTATCTAGGAACTGCATAATACTGTCATGGGCCGCGGCAAGCTGTGTAGAATATGGTTTCTCATAGAAGACCCAGAATGTCTCATTAATGTTCCTGTTGTCTCTGGCAATGTCCCTGTTATCCATCTCTATTTCCAATATGGAGTCAGGGCGCCTTTCCTGTTTAATTGCCCATGCCAGTGTTCTACTAGGGCGGTCCCCACACCATATCTATAGGTTCTGTCAGGATTCGCTCCTCGCTGGCCATTAATATGCACATTTCCTCCATTTTTTTCCCTAACAGGAACTGTATTTCTTGGGTGTCTTTCTGAGCTTCCCTTGACTCCATATCTTTAATTTCCCTTTCCAAGGTTAATATGGACCATTTGGATGCATTTCAGGACTCGACCCTCCTTTGATATACAACATCCACGGATGTAGACTTTGAAGGTTTCCCAGACCACTCTGGGGTCTGGGACAGAGTCCATGTTTGTGTGGAAAAATGCAATCATATTCTGGTGAATATCCTCACGGAAGGTGGTATCTTCTAGTGCCTGGGCTCTGAATATCCATCTAAGCTGTTTAGATGGAACATGAGGCCTCTTGAATTGTACTATGACTGGGGAGTGGTCCGATAGAGTCCGAGGAAGGATCTGGGTATTATGAGTCACCCGGACTAAATCTGGGGAAATCTGGATGTAATCTATCCGGAAAGAGTTACCATGAACCCCCGAGTAGAAGGTGAATTCCCGATCACTGGGATGTAGGAGTCTCCAGGTGTCAGTGAGGGAGTGGTCTCTCACTATGCCCTTCCACTTCTGGGCTGCCCGCGTGCTTGTTGTCTGGATGGAGGAGGATCTGTCCATATCTGATTAGAGGGCGATATTGAAGTCCCCTGCACACACCACGTCATAGTTTGGGAGGGTGCATAGATGGTCTGCCCATGATTGGAAGAAATCTGGGTTATCGTTGTTAGGGCCGTATATGTTGATAAAGGGGATGAGCCACCCCGTTATCTCCACAGCGGCTAGCATAAATCGGCCTTACGTGTCTGTGATTATTTTGTGGAGTTACACAATTGGCTGGTCCTCCGACAGTTATGAGCTAGGTTGGGGCATGAGGCAGTGCTTCTCTTTATCGCCTCTACTCTTCATGTTAGCGATGGAACAACTGGCTGTGAGGTATCATTCTGATGAGAGGATAGAAGGAGTCGGACATGGAGATGCACCACAGAAGCTGTGGTTTATGCCAATGATATGCTGCTTGTGTTACAGGGCCTGGATTCTACACTGCCGGTTTTGATGAGGCAAATAGACACCTTTAATTCGTTTTTTGGATATAAAATAAACTGGGCCAAATCTGAAGCCATGCCGGGTTCCACCTCTTGCACCAGCACATGTGCCATTAGGTTTGGGTTCCTCTGGTGTCCAGATAAGATGAGTTATTTGAGAATATGGCTCACCAATTTGGTCCGTCAGATGGTAGATGTGACTATGCCATGCATAACCGCAGAGCAAGGTGGTGAGAGCTGAACCTGTCTCTTTGGGGGAAGGTCAATGCCATTACGATGTCTTCTGCTCTGCATATCAACTATTTGCTGAGCATGCTGTCACTGCATGTTAAGAGGAAGTGTTTTGAGGGCATTGACAGAATGTTGCAGAGTTTTCTGTGGGAGATGAAGCTTTGGAAGTTGCAGCTCCCCTGTGAGAGAGATGGTCTGGGAGTTCCAGATTTTGCGATGTACCACCTGCCGTTTTCTGCAGTTAATCTGCTTCCGTTCCTTGATGAGTCGCCTTATAAGTGGGTGAAGGCAGGGTCTGGCTGAACACGCCACTGGCCATTGAAGCTCTCTTGACTTCTACAAATATGAGGGGGTATGCAGCTTCGGCGGCGACTGATTTTATGCAAAGAACATAGAGTAAATTGGAGGACTTGACTTGGGGGTCAACATTTCTCTTCAGGCTCGGTCACCTATCTGGTGCTTGTGATCCCCCCAAACAACTCCTGTTGGCAACGGCAGCAGGTTCCCAGATTCCCATGTGAGGCTTGGCATGATTGTGACATGACACATTTGGAGCCTTCTAGGCATGACTGGCAGGCGCAGGCTGGTGCTGCATGCAAAGTACTTAAGTGACCCAGCACCTGAGTTAATTATCACAAATGGCTCAAAGAACACTCCAAGTCCCAGAGAAAGTCCAAGGATTTTCATTGCGCTCATTTGCAGGGCACTAGGGCTGTCCATCACTCATCTAAAATGCATTAGACCGTCCCTAACCCAGGGGTGCAGCTTCCCACAGGGCAAGTATATATAAATTTGTTGTCCTTACTTTCCTCTTCTACCTTGCTGTGACGGTCTAAAGGGGACTGCCTTATCTGTCTTAACTCAACCCGAGACTTCCTGAACCAGCTCTGCACTATTGACGTTGGTAGTGGCTAAAGGGGTTATACGGTTGTACCTTTAGACACTATACCAGACTAAATCTCCTTCCTCTCATGTCCTGATGTTCCTCTCACTGTCTCTGACAGGTGTTCACTTATAGCTACTCTCCCTTGCCTCCAACTCCACCAGACTACACTCGTTCTCTCTATGTCTTCCTATTCCGTCCCTATGAGGTTTTTCTATCTCTCTTCCTACTACCTGCCTCCAACCATCAATGTAACTACTCCCTTCTACACATTACTACATCCTCCTCCACACTACTACTCCCACCACCACACTACTACTCCCTCCTCAACACTATTACCCCCTCCTCCTCACTACTACTCCATCCACCACAATACCACTCTCTCCTCCACACTATTACTTCTTCCTCCCCAATAAGACACCCTTTTTTCACAATCCTATTCCCATTTTCAGACTTGTACTCTCTCCTCCGCATGACTACTCTTGCCTACACAATCTCCACTCCCTTCTTTTCAGACATCCTCTTTTCATTCTCTCAATTGTCTTCCACCAACCTAGCAAGCACATTCACTACACTATACCAATTCTCCTCCACACTTGAATCCACTGCCACCTCCTCCTCCATTGACCTCACCCAAACAACCCACACCTTCTTGTTTCCTGTTACCTCTCTTATCTACCCACTCATTGGAGTACTGGCCCTGGCAAATCATGCCCAATCTTCTTTGTCCATGAGGTTTTACAAACAAAGCGTGTTACCATTGGTTTATAGTCATAATGCAGAAAAAAAAATGTCGACTTACAAAAATGTAGAAAAAAAAATGTAGAAAACAATAATGTCGAAAACATATACATATAATGAAAAGAGTCAATTTTTAGAAAAAAGAATGTCGAAGAAAAAATGTCAATTAGCACTATCAATAAATACATAAACAAGAAGAGTATCATTTACTAGGGGGGGTCCCCCCAACCCTCCTCACCCAACACCCCCTGGCCACCCCCCCACCCCCCCACCACCCTCTCACCCCTCATACTCAACACATTTTAATTATATATATATTTATTTATTTATTTAGAAAAATTCGAAAACATGTAGAAAATATTTGACATTATTGTTTTTCGACATTATTGTTTTCTAAAAAATGTTTTCGACATTTTGACTTTCGACATTATTGCATTCTACATTATGAGTGACCACCGTTACCATTAGCGGGCTAGGCCCTGCACCTTTTCTCCACAAGGGGCCGCCATGCAGCAACAAGGACGGCTCGCATTGCAAAGTGTCCATGTTTTTGTTAGGAGGCCTTAGCAATGATCCCCACAAGGGAAGTGACATCTTTTAAGATAACTGTTGTTCCGCAATAAGACCTTGTTGAGATGAGTTTAGTGCAGTGGTGTGGTTACTGTGAACAGCATTTCCGGCAGTCACGGAAGTGCTCCTGGTTCTTGTTCGCTGGCTCTTTCTCTTGCTGTGGCTCAGATATCTGTAGGATATTGGTGTGTTGTGCTGATGCGTTGTAATCTTGTGGGTGGTTTCTCAAAACTAACGTGGTCTCACTTCTGGGAATAGGAAAGAAAGAGAAAACTTTGTAAGCATTTTCTTTAAGAGGCATGGGGTAATGCAAGTTTGTACTTTACATATATAAGCAGGTACTCGAGGAGGGGACATGAGTTGTGGCCATCTTACCTGCCATTGTCCTCCTCTGCTATACGACTGGCTCTGGATTCCACCGCGGTGGGACTCCCATCCCAGTTCGAGGCGGGTTCCTTTCCCCTCATGTCAAGTTCAGGTCAGTGACCTTGTCACTTTAATTCACTGCAAGGCTGGTTTTCATGAGTGCTCTTAATATCTGAGGTCTCAACCCCTCAATAATGTGCAGTAGGCCACCACCCATCTTCCATCACGAATTTGCTGAGGTCAGACATGATGTCACCATAAAGAAGGACAATGGTGACCTTCCTAGCTATAGGGGCTTGACAAATAGTAGAGTTTAGCATAGAACAAAACGGTAGTGCCGCATAGAAAACGACTTAATTTGTGTGCCTCAGCAGCTCTTTGAAAGAACACAACAACAACTGAAAACATTTCCTAAATGACAATGACACCGCCCCAATAAGTGACGAGCAGCCAACAACCACTTTATGCTCTAAAGTTGGCAATCCATCTGCCCATTGATCCCTGATACAATTATTTTTGCATGCCAAAGTACAAAAGAAGGGAAGAATGTCACTCCCAATCTAACCCACCTACAAAAGACAAGAGGACAAGAGTTACAAATGGTAACATTATAAAAGATAAATTAAGAACCGTGCGAAAAATTAAATGGCAACTTTCCAAATTCAGCAGGGAAGCCCAGGAGGTCCAAAGGGTGGTGGAGAATGGGGTGGATAATCATAGGCCTTTTGTTTTAATATAAGTAAGGTTTTCCAATTGCTACAACCCATCATTCTATGACATGATCATAGGGTAGGAGTGCATATTTCTTTAATCCCCTCCCAAGAGTGTTAAGTTGGCAACCAATCACCTTCAAATCAAGAGTGGAGGTCATCAATCATTCACCCACTTAAAGGCTATCCCTCCCACCTTACTTCACAAGAAAGGGCATTTGAAGCTGTGGTGCTGCCAGCAAATAAATCAACGCTTGCTTCACCCATGATGGATCTAACCCAATGGCCAGAGTGGTGGCCGAAATTGTGGTCTTTGTAGGGACTCTGAAAGGAAATGAGCATCTACCTTGTAGCAAACTGTAGTTTACTGTGATAAGAGGACACTGAAAAAAGGCAGTGCATGAGACTAGCCTTAAAAAAGCGTTTTTCTTCCTCATAATCGTAAAGAGTACCTCGTCTGGATAAAGTCCTTATTTGAGATGCGAAGGGCTCATCCATTAGAAATACATCTAAAAGAATCACCCAACAAAAAGAAAACAGTTTTTAGGAGATGCGTAAGGGTAAGATAAAATAGTATACAATTAGTCAAATTCATACTATATCACACTAATGTCATGATCTCTGTGTGGGCAAAGGAGGTTCAATATACAAAAGAATGCACAAAAAGGACTATAACTAATGGTGATATGCCTGTGGCAAAAAGGTTACTAGAACTATTTAGATTCTTGGGCCATTTTGCAGCTGTATTATTTTCTGAAAAACCTTGCACTGGTCCTTCCTTGTTCTGTAGAGGAGAGACAAAGGACACTAATATCATTGTTTTTTGTAAGTATAAAACATTTGTGGAGTTGCATTCTATATTTTTTGACAGTTACTTGAATTGAGTGAAGAAGGAAAAAAAATATATAATTTTTACCTACCTAATTTACTTTCAGGAATTTGGACATAAATAATGCATTCATGTACGCCATTAATTATGCTACCCTGTTTTATACATTACAAGAACACATATTTGTTTTATGAGGAATTTGAAAGAGGGCATAATATAGTACTGAAGTTGCCTCATTTTCAGTCCATGTTAATTATTCTTATTATGGGCACCCTGGCTGTGGCATATGTCCTGCTAGTATATTTCTTTTTCCTAAATACTTTTTCTCTATTGAGCCTCTTTTGACCACACAGAGATCATGACATTAGTGTGATGTCGTAAGCATTTGACTAATTGTATACTTGTTCAGGTGGTAGATTGTTTGTAGATTCTATACTTTTCCTTTTTAGATAGGCAGCACATCACCACTGCCTAGGGACAATTTACACCAAAGGGTAAGCTTTTTCTATAGGGAAACTATTTAGTGACTTTGAATACGCCTTCCTGAAAGTTTTTACATTAAAAGGAAATTCTTTCGCACATGTGTTAACATTGATTTGAACATTCTAAACAATCAGAAGGCGCATTTTGTGAACTCCTGTGTGGTGTGGTAAGGGTAAGATCAGCCATTCCTTGTAAGGACAAATCCACTTTTGGAGGATAGCGCAAGGGCAACGTGCTCGCCTAGGAAGCAAGACGACACAGAGCAAGAGAGGTTCGATCCCAGAATCTGCACTTAGAAGCCTCTGGGTATTAAGTGTGTTATAAATAACCTATCATATCATATATCACACTTTCCACATCCAGTACTGCTGCCTTGACTTGTATTCATCAGGATCTTACAAATGTGTTGATTCCTACACACTAAGTGTCTATCAAATAGACAATAAGTGTCTATCAAATAGACAATGACTGGCCAAAATTGATGATCTGCAGCAGTTCACTCATCTGTAAGACACTTGTCTTAAATGTCAGTGAGGAAATTGACTAACATATGTGGAAACCTTCATGGAATCCAAGTTGCTTAACAAGAAACAACAAACCAAGACATATTGCTATGATCTCTACCTCCACATCTTTCCACGGGCCAGATATATTTGAAGAAGCTTCAAAGCTCATCACAAAAGGCTGTGGACTCCTTAGGTCTTTCAGAATTCTTCCTAATAAAACGGTCAGCTTCCAAGAAAAGATCAGTATACTGATACAAGTGGTCAAAGTGGACGGGAAGCGGTTGGGAGCATTGCTCCTCTCATTTTTTTTAATCAAGATTTTCTGTTCCTATACTTCTATTTTAAAAGAAACTGTTCCTGAATGGTTTTGTTTTAAAAAAGAAGTGTAGGTAGAAGTGGAAACTTGCACTTTCATTGCACTGCACTAAGTGTTCCCTTAAACAGCAGGCGCATATGTTTGGATCTTTGTATTGTGCATGGGAGGGGGTGTGGTGATGAGGTTTGTGAGGAGCGGGGAGGGACCAGAAGCGAAAATAGTTCCACTACTTCTTTTCATACACTTCAGGCACTGCCTGAATCTGTCCTCGGAGATGAGTAGAAGCTCTTGGTATGATTGGAAGAAGGAAGCCATGCCTGGAAGTGAAAAACCCTAGCTGACCAGAAAGGTATAACTAAGACCTAAACTCCTCTGAATATGAAAGCCACTCAACATTATAAAGAAACAAAGAATACCATACCTATGAAATGAATGCTATAGAAAGGGCGATAAGGTCAACCCCTCCTCTTATCACCCAGTCACATTGCTGGATGAAATGTCTAAACGTTACTCAGGGATTTTGCTCAAGAGATTGGAGGAGTGGGTTATATTTGATCCTGTCCAAATATGTGTCTCTGTTTGGGTCTCCTGTCTATGTGGCCATTGTGCCCTAAGTTCGGCCTTTGACCACGTGGACAAGATACTCTTGTAGAGTTGAGTTTCCCAAAACCCCTGATCCAAATGATGGAGCACCTCCATGCTAACTCACAGTTTCAGGTCTGCTATGGGAGGAGAGGTGAGTTAAGTGAGCCAAATGGGGTGGAGAAGGGAGTACTTGCACCCCTCCTGTTTAATTTATATATCAAATCCCTAGCATGGACATTGGCTGCTACGTGAGTCGTTGCTGGTTTTAAGCGGATGATGTAGTTTTAGTTTCCAGTACCTCCAAATAACTGCAGGCACTAGTGGATACATATATCAGTTCCATGCAGCAGAGTGGCATAATCGCTAACACTGAGGCATGCAAGGCCATGCACTTCTCCAAGAGTACAATACCTCTGCAGAAATTACACATTCTATTGAATATCCAAAGACTCCAGGTCTGCCAGGACTTTGTCTACTTGGGGATCACTTAGTACCTCACTTGGTAAACACTAAAATTAACAATCAGAGGTTAAGAATGAACCCAGTCAGTTGAGGTTTGTTTCAGTTTGGTAGGTCTCTTGAGCATTTCTCGTTTGGACACATGTTGGCGATTTACAAGGGTAAAACCATTCATACTGGGACTTTTGGGTGTTAGCTTTGGGGCTACTGAAATGTGGAAACTTCAGAGGGGTGAAATCTTGTCCTTGCTCCTCTTCTGGGTGTGCCTTCAACTACAGCTATGTACTTGACACACTTGGAAACTGGAACATCTTTTCTTACGGATTTGTTGAGGATAAGGGTGATCCTGATGTGGCGAACTGTGTGGGCTAATAAAGAGGGAACTCTAACGAGAACACATTCCCCAGACTAAGGAACCTCCTCAGTCTGGGGAATTATCACAAAGTTGGCTGGTTTCTGCACATTAAGAGAACAGCCTTTTATTTCAATAACACAGAGAGTATTGATAGCTTGCCGATCTCTTTGCTTAAATCATATCTCTGGTCTGCCCAGGAGGTCTTTGAGAGGATACCAGATTGTACATCCCACTGAGCCTGGCCAGTACTCCAGCTGAGTATCTTTCCCCTCTGTTTCTAACACTTACCATTGGATATGTTTAACTAGGGCCTGTTTTAATTTTTTTGTGCCTCAAAGCTATCACATGTAAGTGGCAGGGGGCTTTTAATTTAGGCAACAGTCAATGTCTGTGTGGAGAGTTGGAATCATTGTCGCTATTGTGTTCACTCTGCAGTGACATACATAAAATGTATTTACATAATGTGCTTAGATTTAGTGGCCTACAGCAATGGAGAACTGCCCTTCTGTTTCTATTGCCCCTCCCCATGGATGGCGTTGCCTTTACTTTTTCATGTTTCTTTTTTTAATGTTTGTATTGTATCTGATTTATTCAAACCTTTACAAAATGAACAACCAGTACTAAATTTACAAAATAATCAATCAATACTTAAAAACATATACAAAACACATTCAATGTAAACTATGGTTAAGTCATTTTGCATCATATTTATAAAAATTCCATTCATGCGTCTCTAAAATCAAGCATTACAACATCTAACAAAAATTCGTAAGAGGATACTAATATACAAAAAAGGGGATTCATCAATCATACTAAAACCTCAAAGTAAATGAACAATTCACAGTCTTCAAAAGACTTGCACAACCCTATGGTTTGTGATTCAATAATGATTAAAAGACGACATAAAGATCAAATCAATGAAATATTATCTCCCCACATCAGTCGGGCCCAAAAAAGATTCCAGATCAAAAGGTACCTTGGATTTAATATAATTCTAATCAGCCTAAAGTGAGGAAAGTTGATAACCCAGTGTCTTAGTGTTTCCAGACAGTCCATTTCATTAAAGAAACGGCAGTTCATGGAGACACCCAAAGCCTGAGAATATGACCAATATTGTGTCCGTTCCCTGGTAGCAAATTGATTTGAATGAAAACCCAACTCATGTCTAATAATAGCATTTGTAATGGCATTTGATAAACCAAGAACCATCCAATCCATAAAACAGGCTCGGCTCATCTTCATAAAATAGTACTTCAGGAATGGGACTATCAAAAGTGTACACAGCCTAGAGTATAGACATTTCATATGCTATAAAAGAGGCCAGAGATTTTCTAAAAGAGATGCCTTCCTCATACATACAGATAGTTACAAAGATTATAACCCAAATATCTCAATTCCAAAACTCAATCAATTCTCTCAGTGTGCATTGTCCAATACATTGTTTTTATTTTATGGCATTTCAAAGAAAAAAAAATCAATCGTAGATTTGAGGGCATTAACATGCAGGTTATTGGCTACTACATATTTCAAAAAAAGATTTAATTTTACTTGCAGTCAGTCCCATAGCAGTCCTATCAAAGAGGATGATATCATCATCAAAGGCTAACAATGCAGCCTTAGCCTGCCCAACCTCACTGGCGATATGTTAGAAACAGTAGATGTATATGTTAGAAGCAGCAGTAGAAACAGAAAGTGTTCATAACCTAACTGATTATCTTTATGCACAGAAATGCTTGCGCTGCTTCAAACCGACTACTTCCCTATGTATAATTATCACATGATGTGACTGCACCCTAAAGAAAGTAATGCAAATACAAATATGACCATATCCCGAGAAAGTACAGTAATAAAAAAATAACAAAACAATAAGAAAGTGTTGATAACCTTACTGATTGTCTTCATACACAGAAAGTATTGCTGTCTTTCAATTGTGTATTTTCCTTATGTATATGTTTCATATGCTGTGAGTGCACCCTAAGTGTATTATTGTAAGAACAGATTAGAAGTATAAGTTTACAAATATAGTACTTTTGAATTTTTTGTTCCTAACTATTACTGGCCAAGATATATCACTAAAGGAAAAAAGAGAGAGTCAGGCATGTGATGTCATCAGTGATGTCATCAATGACATTTGTGATGTCATCTTTGATGTTCTGGGTGTTAGTCTCAGCAATTCACGGTGGTCGCGCACGTTATGGTTGCTTAGTTTACCATAGCTAGTGAATTTCAGGGGTTTTTCGGTTTTACTTTGAACCATAACGTCCCTTTAACAAAGTTTGTTTTACTAAATTTCATAGGTTTTTAGTAGCACAACTTAACCATAACGTCCCTTTAACAACGTTTTTCTTTTTACTGAATTTCATAGGTTTTTAGTAGCGCAACGTAACCATAATGTCTACGAACATCTGACTTCATTGCACACCTTCCTGAGAATGGCACATGACCATATGCTTGTGCACAGCATGATGACGTGCCCGAGAACCCATACGCACTTCACAATAACATCTGTGCTTCATGGACAGTTTGGAACTACATTTTCTACTGATGTAGGAACTTGCAACTTCAACATTTCCCTTGCACAGCTCTAACACCTATTTGTACTCATCCATTATCAATCTAGTACACAGTACATACTTTTGGCAAAACGGCTATTTACGTTAAAATGACATCACCTAATGCCATCCCTCCTTCCCAAGAGGCACCACCACTGCTGTAATCAAGCACCATGAGAAACACTGCCCCCTAGGCTGGCCAACTCTTTGATAGTATGTCGCAGGACACTTGGCCACAAGGAAGTGATGACATCACTTCATTCACGTTTAGGCCGCCTCTTTTTGAATTTTTTTTTTTTTTTTTAGTGGCTCTTAATTCCTGGCTTAATTTAAATACAAATGCTTTGTCCTGGGGAGGTGATGGTCACGTTTTTTAACTGCAAACATCACCATCACGACCCCAGGAACAAAGCATTAGCATTTGAATTAAGGCACATGTCCGAGCGTTACAGCTCGACCTGTAGGCTCAAAAGGAGCCAGGGCTGAAGAGGCACCCAGAGAAATAAAGCAGCAGGCGGCAGCGCCATGCTGAGCAGATGGCTCTTGAGTTTGCAGAGTGGCTGTGCTGGAGGCAGGTTGTCCGACACAAGTCTGGACAACCTACGTCCCGCACATCCATCCTGCAAACCGCGGGACGGAGTTCCTCATTGCGGGACAATCCCATGAAATCGGGGACACTTGGCCACCCTAATACCCCCTACCTTAGAAATAACACACGCACAACATTTCCCCCTTTTCCATCTGCCCCTCCATATTAGTGTTTGGTGCCTCTTCCCTCATTTCCGTCCCCACCTTTCGTTCTTAGCTCTCCTGCCAAAAAAAATCCATCCAAAAACCAAAATAAATGTTCCTTTAGGAACCACCTTTCACAGGTAAAAAATAGAAGTAAAAAAAAAAACGCATAGACTCCATCTACTTTGTATTTCTCAGTAAAATACATAGACGCAATAAGATTTTCCAACATTTCCATTTGCATTTTTTGTTATAGTAATGTGAATATTGTAGCGTTCATGCGACGTTCCAGTCACTGGACCGGTGGATAACGGCCCAGTAGTCCTAATAATTAGCCCAAGCGAAGCGAGGGTGGATAACAAGGTCTCTGGACCATTACCCCCCATTTCAGCCCCTAAAATGGGGGAAGAATGCCATTACCAGCCTAGGTTTCCAAAGGGTTAACCCGTGATACTAAAAAATTGGATTTCTCGTCCTATATCGGGACGCGGCATCCCGGTTTAGAAATAAAATCCTTTTCCAAGATGGCCACCATGGAAAGGGAAAGCGCCAGTTGCATACAGGGCCCATCTTCCCTTTCCATGGCAGCCTCCAAAAGGCCAAAAAAATTCCTCTAACCATATTAACATAAGCATATTTTTCTTCCCTTTCAAAGCTATCCTAATTGCGAATAACTTTACGACAAAGCCAGTCCCAGGTGGACATGACCACTTTAATACTATGTTTTGTCCCTTCTGGTCATGGCCAGTAGCCACATTGTCCGGATCATGACCTTATACCATGAACCCGACATTTGGGCCACTGCCCATGACTACAGCCTACCCCTCAGGCACTAAAAAAACCATGCTTCTCGATCCTTGCCAATGAGCCTTACGCAAATTTGCTGTTAATCCACCCACGTTTTATTTTTTTCAAAACTGTCAAAATAATACACAAATCATTCGTCATATAAGCTGTTTACAAAATTCCAACAAACTTTGTAAAGTTATTTGAAATTACGTCTGAAATATTCCAACCATGATGATCACCCCTCACCTCCCCAAACATTATTGCATACGTTTCACAAGTGCAATGCTCACGAAATATTATTGTCCCGAGGGTTTGACCATGTATTTTTGTACATACGTTGATTTATCACGAACATTTCCACATTAGCTTACCGCATTTCTCCTCTTTGAGAAACGTACAAAATCTGGCAACAGGGCGCGTCCATCTTGTGCTATTGTTAACCATTGCTGCATCGGCCTAAGCTAAACTGGCCGGACGTCACTAAATCATATGCCACGCCCCTGTCCCTCACACAACCAACCCTAGTGATAATGAACACCTTTTTCAGTGACGTTCCTCTTCAGCGTAGCCAAATGCACCCATAACCACCTACGTGACGTGACGCAGAACCCAAAAATCAACACACAGCGACTAACAACATACCACGTCACAATACAAATTATTAAACCGCTCTTTAAAAGAAAACAATAACAGTATACAATTTGTAAAGTACTTTTATTTCACAATAAACTTTCCAAGAACATCCGACTGTTCCCATATTCAATCAAATTGGAAATTTGTTTCTACGCTCGTGATCGTAAATGTTAATTGTGAGACACACGTTCTTCTTTTTCCATACATGAAGTGTTCGTTTTTGATGAAGAAACCGCTTGGGTCCCACAGTGAATTCCAGGGCGTCTGCATCAACTTATGCCTAGACCACCATAAAAGATGTTATATTACTACGAATCGCGAGTGCAGCGTACGGACAAATGGGCCCTGGCTGATCGTCCCACAAAACAGTCACAGTAATCCACCCATTCACAACAACGTGCACCTGACAAATGAAGAACCCATAAATTGGCATCTGGAATCCATGGCAATCACAGTAAGGCAGCATGTAGCTATTTGGAAAACATAACAGAAAATATGTATCAATACCCGACCTTTATTACACTTTATTGCAGTATATGTATTATTTTCTTAATTCAGCATAGAGTTTAAACTAACGATTAGCACACACATCAAACAATCTAAAAAAAGACAAAAAGAACCTAGAAACTGATACACAATTCCATATAGTCATACATGACATTTTAAAGAAATAATAGCGTTGAACCTGGGTGAATCTAGTTATAGTGGACATACAACTACATATTGCACTTCCCATAACCACATAAAAAAAGACAACCACACAGAAAAATAGTACTTGAGTTACATTGCCAAAATTAATTTCAGATAATAATAGGTTAAACCTTGTTCCGGAATACAGTCGTCAAAAGCAAACTTACATAATATTCACCGTCTCCATTGTATTTGCGAAAATCAGTCCATAATGCTCAATCCGCTTGCATCAAATAATCATCATGAACTGAATTCACATGTCCCGTACACACTTTTGGAATGCATAACCTTATCAAATTCACTGAATGTTCACGAAAAAATCTTTTTCTCTCAAGGTCAAAAACAATTGACCCTTCTACTTTCTGTCCCATGCGATAGATATCACTAATTTTTTGAGACCTACTTTTTGATTGTTTAAAAAAAAACTACTGGACCGATTTTCACCAAATTTACAAAAGCACGCTTTCGGGACCAAACCGCTGCTCCTGCCACAAATTGACTTAACTTGCAATCAAAAAATCAAAGTTGCTGACCTTTACTCAGAATCTAAATACATTCTCACTTTGCAACAACACTGCTCAATGCACCCATGAGAACTCGTATTGTCATACACGTGCACGCCCGCTGTTTCCATCAAACACTGCAGGTGGCTGCCTCAGATGCCAAAGTCTAGGGGGAACCAATCTGACTCCAATATCATTTTACATACATTGTAACACAGACACATTACTCCTTCACCGGTATTTTACGCACAATATATTGAGGAATACCTCCAAATAGGGTGGCCAACTTTGTCACATCCCTTTGCGGGACAAAAGTTGGTGATGATGTCATGGCGTCATTCACCTGGCAGAATCAATGCATTGCACCCGAAGCTACTGACATGACCGGCCTGCAAGCCTGTCACGTCAGTAGCTGTGGTTGCAATGCAATACAATAGGACTCTTATTTATAGATTAACTGCCACTTGCCAGCCACTGTTATTCCCATTCGCGGAAAATTTATTTATATGACCCCCTCCCCGCTTGGCCCCAACCCCCAGCATGACAAATTGTGACTCCTAACTTACTCTGTTAGATCACAAATTGTGCTCGAACAGAGCAAGTCGGGACAACCCGCGTCCCGCAGAGCCACTCGGCAAATTGCACAACACAGGCAACAATTCCGGGACCATCCCGCAAATTACGGGACAGTTGCCCACCCTACCTCCAAATATACCATATGACTTTCTTGCCAAAAAAACACCACTTTGTGCTTCTTGCTGCCACATCCCGTCCCATCCTCATCAACCCTCACCTCCCCAGACAGTATTTGATAAGTTTTTGTATATGTTTTTGCAGTGATGTCCGCGGACACCAAAACATGGATCAAAGATGGCGGATGCATCAGAACAATCTGACACACTTGACGTCCTTCACCATCCAATGACGCGCCTGATTACCCAATCGGTGTCCTGGCCGTGGAGCGAACAGGGAAGTGTGACCGCGCAGCGGTCATAGATATCACACATTTTTTTAGACCTACTTTTTGATCGTTTAAAAAAAAACTACTGGACGGATTTTCACCAAATTTACAAAAGCACGCTTTCGGGACCAAACCGCTGCTCCTGCCACATTTGGTGAAAATCCGTCCAACGGTTTGATCTGTAGCCGTGTGCAAAGCTTTCCCCCCATTCAGTCTATGGGAAAAAAGAAGTTTTGGGACCCCCCTATAATTTTACCCCCCCCGCACCAAACCTCATCAAACTTTGCAATATACTTTTTTGCAAAGATTGGTGAGGATTCGTCCAGGGGGAGCTGAGTTATAAGCCACCCAAAAAGTGCTCTTCCAATGGAAACATGTATATATATATATATATACATATATATATATATATATATGGGGTGGGTAAGGGTATAGATTAGGTTAAGGGGAAGTGGGGGGGTGGGTTGCAGGGGGGGTCTCCCCGTATTTTAGATAAAAAAAGACATTTGATCAAATGTGATTAGGTCAAATGTTTTAGGTCGAATAGACCCAAACCTGCCACTATGCCATGTGACAATAGTAGAATCAACCCAGGATGTTACCTCTATTTGTTGTAGATCCCATTCAGAAAGAAACTGATCCAAAATCCTACCTCTTAGACCACTACGAGAAGCCAAAGAGTAAGACATAGAACTTGAGATTGTTTTGAAACTCGGAGAACAATCACAATTAAAATCACCCCCAAGAATTATTGATCATTTAGGGCACATACTCACTTATTTCTCAAAAAGATCTGATAGATTCTGAATAAAACCCTCCTGATTTTGCCTAACTGGGTTCCAATAGAGGTTAACAAGCATCAGTGCCCACTTCTTGTCCATAGAGTTAACACGGGCCACTAGTAGACCGTCTGATGAGTGGACCAGTTCTGAAGATACTTTTAGAGTTAAATCAATAGAAATTGCTAGTCCACCGCTTGGTCGGCCAGAGTCCCCTTGTGAGGCAGGAGTAGTAAAGGTCACGAAACCACACAGATCAAAAGGAGAAGAGGCCATTGTTTCCTGAAACATAAGGATCTTACATTTGTGCAAAGTATCCGGATTATGAAACCATCTATTCAAATTGGTCAGATCACAAGCATTCCAAGACAAAATACTAACCGACTCGAGGCTAGGGTTAAGACTTGCCCTGCTTAATAGCAGAAAAGGTTTTTTGTGCTAACTCTATCCAGGGCCAATCCTCTCCTTTCAACAACCCAGAGAAATGAGCCACCATTGAGTCAGCTGAAGAGGAGGCGTTGTTGACTGGCTTTGAATCTTTAGATACAACCATAGAACCATGTATGCAGTATGATACAAATTCACTGGCTTCCTCCATGGAGTTAATGGCATGCCATTTGAAGCCCAGTGACTGCAAATAACAGTGCTGCTCCCATATAAGCTTAGCAATAATTGTAGACTGAATGCCACAAAACATGCAATTATTATTTACTAGCGGCAAAGTGATCCACTCGATGTCATCAGAGAGCAAAGGTCTAAGTGCCGGAATCAGTTTGAAAATATCCAGCAATTTATACTATTCAGTCTTGATGAATAGTCTTTGAGAATTCAAAAACACAGAAAGAGATGATTGAGGGAGCACTGCCTGTGCAGGACTGGATGAGTCTACTAACACGGGTTCATAAGGTTCACGATTTTTCACAATATATTCCACGAGTGGTGTAGGACTGTTCGACTCAGAAATCTCTTCCTCAGATGAATTGACACTACCCTCCCCCGTGGGCAAATGCATAGTCGACCCTTTGTCCAGTTTGTTAATAATTTCCTCAAGTAAGGCCAATTTGGACACATTTGAGATTGCAATATCCCAAAAATCATAGTAAAGCCTTGGTGGGGGATCCACAGTACATTGCATAGCTGTTTTTTCCAACTGTAGTTCAACACCCATGAACACATTTGTCCCGCTTAAAGTGTCAAACCCACCCTCCCAAAAAAAAAGAGACTGGCTCTTGGGGTAGGCATTGACCCTAACCACTTTCAGACTGGGTCTGGCAGGCCACCAACCTCCCAGAATCTGTATACCTCACAGACCCATCATATGAATTAACGACATGCCAAGACAAAACCTTCCAACAAATTCATCTTGGCAAACATCTCCTTCAAAAACAACCTTACTTCTCGAATTTCAGATTGAGTAGTGTTATGACCTTTATATAACAGATTCAAAATCCTAGTAAGAACAGGAAATGAACAAATATCAAGGGGGGATTGTTACCTGTGACTGTGCAGAGGTCCTTAATGGTGTTGAAGGAAGGACTCCATGAGTTAAGGCATGAACCCCTTGCATAAGACATGTTGAACTAGTAAAGCCCCTTGATTGCAGAGGACCCTTGGCTTGACCCACAGGCACTGCCTGATTTAGCTGAAAATCAGGAGGGCCAGAAAAAGAGTAATTAATAGATGACTTCTCAAGATCAACCCCCACAGGGCAGGAGGGCTGTGAAACTGTAGGGTTGTATAGACACACTTCATCAATTGATGATGTCAACATGGAACTTGGCGTTGGTGGCCCCAAAGACAGACACACACGTTTTTCCAGTTCAGATAACATGACAGGGGCCAAAATGTAAACATCAGAAACAAAATTATTGTCTGCACAGTTCAACAGGTCCTCTCGATCTACATGTGTTAGTGAGCACGAGGCATCATATATAGATTGATGTAATTGTTCATCCTCCACAAGTTCAACAGGAGCCCAAAGAATAGACTTGCAATTGGTACCCAGATTAGGGATAGTCTCAGTAGTAATTTCTTCATTGTTTCAGAGGTTCCAGGCCAAAAAAGCCGATCCCATACCCCTTGAGGAACGTGAACTAGTGGGAGTTACTTCAACTCCAAAAGTAGTATGCGTGTACTGTGACATGGCTGCTGATTCCTTTCTGGATTTTGAAACAGTTTTAGAGAGGAGAGGTGGTGGATCTATAAGGCGCTTGCACTCCTTAAGCCCACTACCATATTTATTTTATTTATTTATTCTAATTTGTATAATGCGCCACATGCCCGTGGGCCTCAGAGCACAACACTAATATATAACAAGACAAACAAAACGAGCACCAAGAGAGAGGAGAAAGAGGATCAGCAGCGGGATAGGTGGAAAGGGAGAATCCTAAATGAATCCGGTTTAAGGTTAAAAAGATGGGTTTTAACTGATTTCTTAAAAGTAGACAAATTGACAGCTCGACGTGTGGGAGCAGGTAGTAGATTCCAGTGTGGGGTAGCCTGAATGTCTAAAGAGGTCCCTCCAAAGTGCACCAGCTTGTACCTAGGCTGAGTGAAAATAGGCGCTCCAGAGAAACGAAGCTTCCTTGTAGTGATGTGAGGCTTAACACGATTGGAGAACCAGGCCAGATAAATGTTGGATATGCATTTGAAGGCCAGGATCAGGATCTTGTGTGTGCTGCTTTGTTTAATCGCCCGCAAATGCAGAGCTCTCCTGGTATCAGAAACATGCGCACGCCGAGATAGTCCCTGAGTAGCCCGAACAGCATTGTTCTGGGTGGCTTGCAGAGCCGACATGTTGAGAGCTGTGGAGCCTGCCAGCAAGCTGTTGCAGTAGTTCAATCTTGAATTAGCAAGTGCTGTAGCAAGCAGAGCACAGTTCATAGAATAATTGAGTGTGCTCCCCCTCAGCACCAAACTCAAATGACAGCACAAGTAACACTCACGCTCACAATTGGGCATGGGGTTCAAAGGCCTTGCCAAGAGTCACTCCCCAATTCCCAAAAAAAGAGGCAAAGCAAGGCTCACAATATATGTTTTACCTGCGTTTACAGTTCAAAGGCAAAGATGCCAGCAGTCACTCCAATTGCCTCTTAAAGTTAGTTTTCTCTTTTGATCCAAAAGGCCTAATACCTAAAGACAGATAATACTCTCCGAATATTACACCAGAGATAACAGCAGATGGCGTGTGTTGGAGTTGAAAGGCAAGATGCTCGCAGTCACCCCAAATGCCTCAGAAAGTTAATTGGAGTTGGTCATCCAGTTGGATTTTAAGCAGACTTTGAAAAAGGACAGGAAGCGTAGAAGGGGCAAGTGTGGGAGGGAGCGATGAATCCAATAAAGCAACCCTCGCTTGTACACAGCCCACGGTCCCCATAGTTCACATATAGCCCCGTAACCGGATATAAGTTGTAGAGTCGTTGGGTCAATCAATGCATTCGCATTCAGTGCAGACCAATATAGGAGCAAACAAGGCACTCATCAGGGAGTAGGAAATCGAATGTGCATACGTTACTAGAAAATACAGAGTACAGAGCACCACACAAAGGCGAGCTCTGTTCCAGCAGCTCTCTCTCCCGCTGAACACTGTGGAACACAAAGAGCACTTCCTTCACACTTCGCCTTGCTTCCGGGCTGCTTCCCTCTGCTTCCTGGTTAAATAGTCCACAATTAAAGGCACAGCAGCAATTATTAGTGCAGTGGCATAGTCCAAGTACGTCGTCATTCTGGAATGTTATCAAGGTTATGAGAACGCAACAAACACAGCTCTTCTGGTTTCTTAAAAAACGCATGGCATAAAAGAACCATTCTCTGACATGAGGCTGTCACGTTATGATATATGTATGTTTTACACTGTTCCCCTCACTTTCAAATAGTTGAGTTTTATGTTTTATTACTATGAGAAGGTAAATTATGTGTTGGTTTCTGATGCTATATATTGTGTGTTATTGTTGGTTAATCGCAAGTGACTCAATGTTATGTTTTATGAGGTTTGATGGATCTCTTGAATCAGAATAAACTGATTGGACTGAATGCTTGTCCTGATGGAAACCGTCTATAGCCACCAACTTCAACATACATGCAGTTGGGCCATAATGTGAGAGACAATGAAGTCCACAATGGCCAGACCCCATGAACAGGAGAATCAACCAAAAGACTCAAGGAACCGACTTTCTGTCACTGTAATTCCAGAGGAAACTCGATTTTCAATCCTCTAACTCATTTTAGATGCCAGGAGGGTTCTTGGTCAGGACATTGATTCTGCCATGTACAGAGAAGTTACAATATTACTGCAGCATATCTAACAAAAATGCAGTCCTAATGTCACGGACAGCTGATGGCAAACACATTGCCCTTTCGTAGAAGAAAGGTGCAACTTCTGGGGAATTCCAAAAGGTTTTCCAATGTGAACGAATTTACAAGAAGCACATTGCATGTGTTGTGAAGACCCTTCTCCAGGCCCTTCCAGCTGCCACTGCGAGTGACTAGCTCCCATCATAGATTATTGCCAGTGTATTGAATTACATTTTCTGGAGGCTGCCAAAAATAATCTGAGTATTCCAGGCTTCTATATAGTTGTCAAGTGTCCTGGAAGCGAGACAGTGGGCTGCTGTGCCAAACCCCGCACTCTGGTCCTAAACCTGCTGATGTTGCATGGCCCCTCAATGCATGGGGCTGAGGAACATTCCCTGAGTGGAAGTTGGTAGAAGTCATATGACTCTAGAGTAAATGAAGTCCACCAAAGAAGGGATCGCAAACTTCATTTCATACACTTTCCTTTTGGACTGGACTGCATGCTGTACACATTCTTAAAAGTCAAAAATAAGCACCATGATGTCCAGATAATATAAAGGTTTCGGTTTGCCTACTTAAAAAGGATGTCATACAAATGGATTATCAAGCACATCCATTGTGATTGCACCTATGAGGGGTATCAGCTGCAGAGAGTGCATTGGTGAAAATCTATGGCACAGAAACATATCAAATTGCTGGCTGGTGCATAGCCAGACTTGAGCATCCAAAAAGTAAGGAACATGCCTCTGGTGGCTAAAGAAAAGCTTGAATCCGAGGTTTTCCAATCCAGTGCTAAAGGGATGTTCTATGGGAGGTGTTTATCCTTCATTTTGAAGTGATGATATACAACCGTCCATTGACGGCTCACAAACTGAAAACTGTCTGTTCCTTCTGTCTATTTTGGCCAAATAAAATGCTGCTTTTAATACTGATTGGAGTAACAGTTATGGGAATTTTAGCTCAAGTCTGCCCTTTTTAAGGGGCCTCTTGTTCTATCAAGATAGAATAATCAGCAAACACAGGAATTAGATGGGGATCGATTGGGGGTGTGGTCATATAATTAAGTCATTTAATCATGAATCGGCTGCACTACCATTGTCACTAGAGGAGAACGCTATGCCAGGCTGATGGCAAGGGGCAAATGGGAAGATAGTGAAGGTAGCAGGGCATTTACTAGTGACATATTATGAAGAATATGCACAACCTCTGGTATGTCTGGCACCATTTATTGATACATGTATTTAATGAAGTCTAGTAACTTGCTGCATGAAGAGCTAACAAAGTCAAAGCCTGAGGTGGGTAGGGAGAGAAGGGGGAAGAAATGCAGTGGCAGCAAGTGACAAGGTAAGTGACGGTGGTTACTATGACAACAGACCTTGGGACACGATGATTAAAGATGGACAGAACACAAGACCTCAATTTTAGGGTTCTGAAATAGGCTTAGATACCACTCAATTAAGTGTGGCAGGACAGCAGAGCAGTTTATGGACGTATCTGATCAGAGGGGTAAAGGTTAAAGATGGGAGGCCACCAGGGGTCTCATGGATTATGGTAGCCTGAACGTGTGCTCCTGTCCCGTCAGGTTCTGAACGTGGCTTGAGCCCCCACTTCCTGACCCCCTTTAAGAAGTGAATCAGCAGGAACTGTCGTGCAGACACCCCCCCAGACCAACTGGCAGCAAAAAGTGACGAATTTGGTGATCGGGGAGTGGAGAACCAGAGCAACGCAATGACCGCGGGAGAGGGAGAGGAGAACTTTCCCTGCCTGCCTTGTTCGGAGCGGGCAGTGTGGGAGACAAGTAGTCATTCCCATGGCCAGGCAGGGGGACTACTCGGCACTCCACAAGTGGACCACCGCTCTACCGGTCTGGCAACCAGCAGGTGGGTGTCCCCAGCCCAGGAGCATAACCAACACACAGGGAAATAAGACGGCCGAGCCCCCTCCCACGCAGCACTACGCAGCGTCAGGCATCTGGGCCCTACAGTTGGAGCAAGGAAAGTGTACCCAGCACCCCACAGGTGACAGCTAGTGATCCAGAAGATTGAAGTGGCCTGGGGGGCCCAAATCAGGCTACACACTGTGCTGGAGGAGGACACCTAACAGGGAGCACGGGACTGTTGGGGGAGCGACAGTGAACACGGCCTAAGGGAGGTGGTGGCCCCCGGTAACGGGGCATGTGCCCGCCTCCAGAGGGCCTTGACTAGCAAGGAGGGAACTGGCAGATGACCCCATAAGATGCTTTAGGGATCTGGAAGGTGGACCCCAGAGGGCTGCGAAGGAGGGAGGTCATCCCCCTACCCCCAGTGCCCCAGGGATCAGGAGAACAGGGAAGGAGTAGGACCCATGAGAAGAAGTAGATGGACCCAAAGACTGCCCGATGCTGACAATTGCTACAAGAGGAAGATTAGTGTGGAAAGGGCCTGGGGCCACTGGATTTGCATATCACTCAAAATTCGATAACCTAATGGGACCCATAGACCGCCCAGTGGTCTAGTGACGAGCTGAGGACACAAGGAGAGCTACAAGGGCCCAGATAGGTGTGGGCCCCTGAGAAAGGGGAGTGTGCCCGCCTCCAGGCCAGAACTCCCCAATGTGGTTGGCAAATGTGCAACAACTGGGCGAGAAGCCCACACAGGAGATAGGTGCCCCATGGAGGGTCGGAGGAGCGTCTCCCCCATGGGGGCTCTGCAAGAGGTCCATTGCCCACTGACTGCTGGGGGCACCGCAGGTGAAGGGCTGTACCTTAACCGCACAAGTGAAGCCCCCCCAATGAAAGACAGGAGCAAAGAGAACCCTAAAAGAGTGCAAGAGGTGGGGGTAAGGTGACACATGGACTAGGCATCGGCGCTATCAGGCTACGAATACACCCTGAGGGCTAGCACAAGGAGTGCCAAGCAAAGAGGAAATATGGCAGGGAAGGATGTGGCATCCATAATGGACGAGATTAGAAGCATGAGGGCAGACATTGGTGGGAATGTCGATAAGATTACACAGAGGATCGATACGATAGAAGAGAGACTTCAGGAGGTGGAGTTCAATCAGTCCTCCCTCCCTCGATATAGTAGAATCTCAAATAGACATGAGGATGTCTGAAATTGAGTTCAGAGAAGCCAAAATTGCCCTAAGGATGGATGACTTTGAGAACAGAGAAAAGAGGAATAATCTCGCGTCTTCGGGATACCGGAAAAAGAAGGGGAGATGGAGAGAGACTTGAAACGGAATCTGTATTTTTGGAAATTACTCCATAGACTATGAGAGTGCAAAATGGAGAGGATACATAGAGCAGGGGACAAATATGGGGAGCCAGATCTGTCCTCACCCGCTTCCACACTACCCGGATAATGTCAAAATCCTGGAGACAGCAAAGAAGGAAGGGCCGGTCACCTACGTTGACTCCAGAATCACTATCTTTCAGGGCCTATCCTCCTTAACCCTTGCCAAGAGAAGACTGTGCCAGCCCCTCACCAAATGGCTGAACGACAAGGGCGTACAATACAGATTGTGTTTCCCATTTTCAATTTCTTTTGAAATCGATGGATTCGAACACAAGCTAGTCACGAAGGACATACATTTCCCAAAGCGGTAACCCGTGGTGCTAGAAAAATAAAAGGATGTTTCTCCTACACTGGGACGCTCGCGGTGTCCCGCTGTAGGAAGGAAAATCCTTTTCCAATGTGGCCACCATGGAAAAGGAAGGTGGGGCTCTGTACAGAGCCCCTCTTTCCTTTCCATGGCAGCTTGCATAAGGTGAATAGAGAACCATATGACCATAACCACGAGCACATTTTTTTTCCCTTTCAAACCTATTCCATTTTCGAATACCTTTACCACATAGTCGGCCCCAGGTGGACATGGACAATTTAACCCCATTGGTTGTCCCTCGTGGTCATGGCCAGTAGCCAGATTGTCCGGGTCATGCCTTATGCAATAACTAGGACAATCTGGCCACTGCCCATGGCCACAGGCTATACCTCAGTCACCAAAGATATATCATTATTGTTTGCTTAGATTATGACACTTGTCAAAAAATAAAACATGGGCACATTTAAAGTGTCAAAATGTACATACAATATTCATATAACGTATCCCCCACTTGACAAAATCAATTTAGACTTTGCACAAACATTCAAGGTTGGGTCTATAATCTTTCTGAAAACATTTGTCCACATTCGTCAAACGGCAATGAACATCTAAATGAAGCCATCTAAACATTTTGAGATCCCTGCTCTGATTTATTCCCCTCTTGACAAAATCCCACCAAACTTTGCAAAAACATTTATATCAAGATTTAAAATCATTTGCAAACTTTTGTGCAGATTCGTCAAATGGCACCACATTAATAAGCCTTTATAATATTTGCCCCCCCTCTTATTTTGTTCCCTCTTGACAAAACAGTTCCACGCTTTCCATAACGATTTAAAATCTTTTTTGCAAACTTATGTGCATATTTGTCAAATGGGACCACATTTATAAGCCTTTACAATATTTTGGGACCCTCCATCTAATTTTGCCCCCTGTTGACAGAATCCCACCAGACTTTTCAGTAACATTTATATCTAGATTTAAAATCATTTGTAAACTTTTGTGCAGATTTGTCAAATGGCACCACATTAATAAGGCTTTACAATATTTGCCCCCCCCTCTTATTTGTTCCCTCTTGACAAAATAGCTCCACACATTCCATAACCATTCGGAATCAGGTCTAGAATGAAATTCCATATTTTCATACAGTTTCATTGAGTGGTGCCAAAGTTATAATCGATCCAAAAACTTCTTTTCACCAACCATGTAATGCAGAAATTGGCACATATGTCCCCGAACATCTGGACTGTCCGTGGACTACAGGCATGAAAAACACCCATTTTATGGCTTCTTACGGCCATATCCCATACCATCCTCATCATGCCCCACCTCCCCAGAGATTTTTTTATGAGTTTGACAACTGCAATGTTTTTTAATAGGTTTTTTCCACGATGTTCAAGGGCAACGGTGGCTGTCCGCGAATCCAACATGGCAGGCGTTTTCCAAAAATCTGATGCACTTCACGCTTTTCACCATCCAATCAGTGGGTGTGTCTGATGTCTGCGGACATCACGTCGCCCTCTAGGCCAATCGGATGCCCGTCCGTGTGCCGAACAGGGGAGCGAGTCCACGGACCAAACCCAGATATCACTGATTGTTTTGACCTACTTTTGCGATTTCGGGACAAGCCACCGCTCCTGCCACATATTTGGTGAAAATCCGTCCAGTGGTTTGAGCTGTAGACGTGAGCAAATTTTTTTCCATTGGGTTGTACTGGAGGTCCCAAAAAAAACATCTGTTGGGCCTTGGCATCTCTATGGTCAAGAAGATACACTGAAACAAACAGGACACTCAGGCTTGGTTCAAGAAGACACCAGGCTTTATTTCTCCAGCAGGCTTGTACACTTCATACATCTTGGACATATCTGGAACTCTGCTTTCAAGTTATGAAAATGTCTCTCCTTTTATATTCTTTTTAGTTGGCTCAGTTCCCTGTCTATGATGCAGCACACTCTCATTGGTTCAGGCACTCCAAGAAAAGCCCCTTCCTCCTCTAGCGTTGGCTGACTGAGCTGCCAATTCACAAAAGCTCCAATGTCATATTTACATTGGTTACTGATAAGATTGTGTGTGCTGTGCTTAACCTTTAAACAGGAACATTTACTGATGTCTGTCCTTAGACACGTTTAGTTATTGCATCATGGTTTCCTGTCTCAAAGGCCCAGATATGGGCATCAGCTGTATCCTCTCTGCTAATTGAACCAGCTGAATGCGTCATCCACATTCTTCCCTTGACTGTTACACCGCTCCCACACAGTGCACTGTTAAGATTAGAGATAAGAGTCTAGAAAGTCCTGTCTCTGGCTACTGAACTCTCATTGAACTATCAATAGGTAATTATATATTTCAGTATATATCTCAGTATCCATCTTCAAGGTGTTGGCCTTAAAGGTGCTGGGCTTAAAGGTGCTGGCCTACCACAAAATGGGGGATTACCCTATTTCTGTTCATTTCTTGACATCTGGTCCATTTCAAACCTAGTTTTTTAGTAAAATATACTTAACATGTACTATTTAATAAGTCTTTCATTATTTAAACATTCTGACTTTATAAACATAATTCGGTTTTTACACCGCTTTTGCTGCAAAGCAGTATAATTCTAGTTTTCTGCATATTTGAAGGTATAGATCACCCCACCAAGTTATTCACACTCGGTTTAAGGGGGAGGGGGTCTTTCTCCATTACATTCAGTTTAAGAGGGGGGTTATGGAAAAAACAGAAATTTTGGGACCCCCCTGTAACTTTGCCCCCCCCTTGACGAACCCTCACAAAACTTTGCAGAATATATCTGACAGGCCATATACTTGTTTTGCAAAGTTTGGTAAGGATTTGTCCAGGGGGGCAAAGTTATAAGCCACCCAAAAAGTGCTCTTGCTATGGGTTCAGCAACTTAACCATAACTACATAGCCGCTACTGCAGGTCCTGTATTATATATATATATAGATATATATATCAGTGAAAAAACTTTGTTAGTGGGTGTTAGTCTTAGCAGTGCACAGTGGTGGCGTGAGTTATTGTTGCTTACCTTACCATAACTGTCGAATTTCTGGAGTTTTCCGATTTTACTTGTTACGATAGTATCCATTTAGAAACTTTATCCACTGATTTTGTTAGGGTTTCATTAGTGCAACTTAACCATAATGTCCCTTTAACAAATATTTCTCATTGAATTTGATAGGTTTTTATTAGCGCAACTTAACCATAACTTCCCTTTAACAACTTTTTTTCACTGAATTTTATGGGTTTTTATCAGGATACCCTTAATTCTTCTACATGTGGATAATCTCTGACATCCTACTGCCCCCTTTGCCCCACCGTAATAGCCACAGAGTCCACAGACTACGTGACTGTCCGCGGACCATGGACAGCATTCACACTGCCCAAAAGCACAGGGGTTACCGTACATTGTTCTATCCTGCAATGGGCAAAGGAATGTAGATGAAACAATAACAGATGTATGTACCACATCCAACAATAAGTATATATAGAAATTCTGTACTTGAAAAACCAAAAGTATGTTGCATAGGTTGCACACCATAATGGAAAGCGCCAAGCATAAATGTCAACTGAACACCTAGCAGTATCACCTCACTGCAACTTTCCTTACACACTGAGAAGCAGCTGGCAGTTATTCCAGAAGAACCCCTTTGAAAAATAGTAGGTGCACTACATTCCTTTCTGTACCATTACAATTTGTTATGCATACAGAACCTATAAGAAATAGCAGTATTGTTTCCTTTCCACAGAGGAACATTTCCCCCATGACGAAATTACTGAAGGGAACAACTCTAATGGTAAAGAATATATTTCTTCAAGTGGAAAAAGTGATATATTTTGTTCAGATGTCACTGAAACATGGTTTTCTTTTTAACAGTACATAGGGGGAATGAATAAAGTGGTCCAGAATTACAATTCAATGAACCAGAAGATGGCCACAGATAACCCATCAGTTGAAATGCACAAATTGAACTACAAAACTTATCTGCAAAAAAGGATAAATTAAATAATAATTGGGTACAGTTAATGACATTTGTAAAAATTAATGTGAATGAAAATATCCGATACCACTGCCCGACTTGCACCTGTCCCCACCAATCATCCCCATCAAATTCCCTAAAGGAAAGACGCTATGATGAGACCTCAATCCCTTCCTCCCCTCATGAACAGTGTGTACAAAACCATGATTTTCTTATATTTGTTTCCCATTCTGTTTCACGGTCTCTTTCCTAATTCATTGTATGTTTTTGTTTTAATAAATATGTGTGTGTCTTCTGTTGGTGTATGTTTTTTTTAAAGCCCAATTTGGATTCTGCAGACAGCGCAACTGTCCGGGCTGTCCATAACTAAAATGGAGGTGGCCCTGAACATCGCGCCTGTCTGGAGATGTCCGCCAGGACGTATTGCACTTTTAAGTAGTTGGGGGACCCTGCCCCTGTCCTGCAGACTCCTGCACACATGCATACCTGAACTTGCTGTGCCCCTGAACATTGCGCCTGTCTGGCGTTGTCCGCAAGGTCGTGTAGCACTTTCAAGTATTTTGGGTACTCCGCCCTGTCCTGCAGACACCTGGACGCATGCACACCTGATCTCACTGTGCCCCCGAACACTGTGCCTGTCTGGAGATGTCTGTCAGGTCGTGTCGCACTTTTAATTAGTTTGGGCACCCAGCCCCTGTCCTGCAGACACCTATACGCATGTGTCCCTGATCTCGCTGCACCCCCGAACACTGTGCCTGTCCAGAGATGTCCACCAGGTCGTGTTGCACTTTTAATTAGTTCAGGGGCTCCACCCCTGTCCTACGGACACTGCCACACATGCACACCTGATTCCTTGTGCCCCCGAACACTGTGCCAGTCCGGTCATGCCTGCTTGCAGTTGTCGCACTATTAATTAGTTCGGGGGTTCCACCCTGTCCTACAGACACTGGCATGCATGCGCACACCGTATCCTGCACAATAGCTGTCCACAGGACAGCCGTCCTGTCCGTGGTTGTCCGGGAACATCATCATGTGACTGCACCCGTGCTGAGCATGGGAAGTATCTGCGGACACTGTCTGTACCCCGGGCAGTTTAAAACTGCATTTTTGGCCAATCCACTGAGTTTAAAGCTTAAACTTCACCCTTGCAGAGGCCCTAGACCATGTGGTGGTTGATCTAGCAACGTTTTGTGACTTTGGAACCACACCTGTATATGGAAAGGTCCGCGGACATTTGTGCAGTCTGCGGAAAGCCCCTGTAAAGGACAGACCCTCTAAAGGGACCCACCCACTACTGCACCTCATTGTGTTTCTGGCTTTCCAAGTGAGAGCACTTGCTGCAGATTTGGGATATATTTTATCTCTGCTTTGTACTTGGAGATAATGGCATCCATGGCCACTGCAGCTACCCCATCACCACGGCCACCATCTGGAGGGCCTGGACAGGGGGACATGTGTGGTGATACAGAGGTGGATCAAGAGGAAGAAGAGGATGATGTAGTGGAAATCCCTATAACCGTCTCCCAGTGTGAATCTGGGGTGTGGAAGCTTTTTACCACTGTTGGGGGGTACCTAAGGCACATGCAGAGAAGTTTAGATGCACTGAGTGCAAGGTTGTACTCAGTTGCAGAAAACCGGGTCTGTATAGCTAAGGGACCAGCTCCATGTGGCACCACCTCAGGTCCAATCACAAAGTATCAGTGTGAAAGGTTGTACACCTTCGAAGGGGCGAGTAGGTTGACATCCACTATCACACCCTCATCATCCGCTCCTGCCACCACAAGAGACACTCCTGTGGGAGCTTCACAGGCCATTATGACACAGTCAACCCTTATCTTACCGAGGGTGACAGTGTTCTGTATGTACTGTGACACACCGCTCTGTAGGTGGGAGCAGTTTCAAAGTGCTTTCGAGGCTGCAGTCAGGGAGCATGAGAAACACTGTCCCCTACCTAATTAAGGCCCGCCCAACATCTTCCTCTCTACACCTGCCCCTTCGTCCCTGCAGCTGGTGCCCCTTCCCTCCTCACCCTTTGCTTCCCTCCCCTCCCTTTTGTCTCCTGTGAAAAAAAGCCTAAAAAAATATAAAAAACAAAACATCAACAAATAAAAAGGTTTTTTTCAGAGCCACTTTTCACAGTTCAAAAATAGAAGTACCAAAAAAGTTGCAGGCACCTACTAGTCCTGCGGAGTCTGTGGACAGCACGGCAGTCAGCAGACATTTAAGAATTGTAGGTGGTGGTGGCATCTAAACCATTGCACTTTTTTGCGTGGGAAAGTGGTGGCTCTGAAAAAAGCCTTATTTTAGTATTTTTTGTTTTTAAAAGATTTTTTAAGCAACATTCTACTAAACTAAACTTTTTCTTTCAACTTTAAAACAGTAGACATTCTGTTTTTGCCATGCTTCCTTGCATCTCTTTTTCTCCTACTGCAAAAATGCTTTATATATTTACGAAAAGTGCTTCACAGCATTTCAAACATTTTCCATAAAAAGCTGATTACCAGCATCAGTCAGATGTACTCCATCTCTGTGGAACATATTGGTATTGTCAAATTTAATGTTTTCATTATGGAAAGATGTCCTGCCAACAACTCCCAAAAATGCACACAGAGCCTTGTTGACATTGCGCCTTGCCTTCTCCATTTGTGGACCAAATGAACTCGAGCACATACACATCTGTCTCTGGGCAATGCGAGAAAAAATCAGTCTAGAATTCGGGAACATTTTCTTCAATTTGCCAAATGTTTCCTTCATTGCAAACTGCAGTGAAATTCCAGTGACATAACCTAAACTGTTTCTTCCTCAATGAACAATGATAATGTCTGGATGTTACCTGGATGTTACAGTGTGACCAAATTGACACAAAATGGGAGCAAGTCCACCCACTTCATACTGCACACTCCATACCACTTCACATCAACATGATGAAATCCAAGATGTTCACCCACTCCACAATGCTCTGCATACTCCTGCAACCAATGGATCCACGAGTCCCCCAAAATCCATACACTATGTCTCCTGAAAGACACAGCCATAGCCATCTGTACTAGTCTAAGCAAAAAGACCTTCTGCCACACTCTCTCCTTTCATACCACACCTTGGAAACCTGATTGGGTAATCCCCTGCACTGCACAGTCCCATTTTCAATTTCCATGCGTAGCATCCTCAAAAGACTTGAATGTGGCACGTGCTGTTGGCAGACTACCACAGTGTCCGAAGACAGATCGTCCAATTCAAGGGGGTGGGGAGAGAAATTAAACGCTGGGTAAGTTATGTACTCTTTACTGGTGGCTCTGAAAATAACCTTTTTTTTAACGGGGTTTGTAAACAAACACCTTTTTTATTTATTTTATTTGCTTTTATGTTGTTTTGTTTTTCCTTAGAGGAACCTCTTCAATGAATTCCTTACATTATAAAGGAAAATTGCATTTCCAATATTTGAAAAGTGAATTCCATCTAGAGCAAAAAAATTCACACCCTGAGAATGGATGTTATCATTCCCAAAAGATGACATTCCACAACCATAAAAAGCAGATGCACCATTATTGACAATCTGTCTTGATTGTTCAATTTGAGGACTACAAATGTTTGTTGGACATCTCCATGTGCATCTCTGATTTATTTCTGAAAAAAACAATCTTAGCAACAGGAAACAGTTGCATAAGGCTTGTAAAAAATACATTCAACGTGACTTGCAGAGACACTGGAGTCACAAACCCCACATGTCCCCTCCACAATGGACAATAAGAATATCTGGACTATGCATGCCAGGAAATTTCCACTTCTGGCAACCCAATATCTCCAAGAATGCCATGATTCTCAGCATTTACCTTCAACGAGTGAATTGACGAGTCCCCCAGAATCCACACTCTCTGCCTCCTGAAAGACATAGCCATAGCCATCTACACTCTTCTCAGCAAACCCACCTCCTCCCAAACACTCTCCTTGCATACCACACCCGGGAAACCTGAATGGCTAGGACTGCACAGTCCCATGTCCATGCCTGGCATCCTCAAATGACCAGGATGTGGCACGTGCTGTCTGCGGACTACCATAGTGTGTCTGCGGACATATCATCCAATTAAAGTGGGTGGGGAGGGAAATTAAACACAAGGTACGTTATGTACTCTTTAGTAGTGGCTCTGAAAATAACCTTTTTTTATTTGTTTTATTTCCTTTGGGGGGATTTTCAGATGTTTTTCTATACCTACTGACATGCACTCTGCATCATTTTACAATCGCTTTCTAAGTGTATTCTGAATATTAGAAAGAAAGATTTCAAAGCCACAATCCGTTAAAGTGATGCCATCACTAAAGAAAGGACTTCCACCATTCTCCAGAACATTGTCATTTGGGAATGATGACATTGCAGCACAAAAATGAACATATACCTTTGTTGACCAGACAACTTCCTGTGTTTTGTTGTGGACAAAAGACATTGGGGCAGGTCCTTAGTGCCCTAGGTGGTATATGGGAAAATATCCCCTTTCCACAAGGAAAGAGCTAAATTACTGCCTTCAGCAACTTCCTTCACTGCACTCTGCAAAGTGATTTCACTAATGCACCCCAAATACAGTCCTCCACAATGCACCACAATGGCATCTGGAGTGTTGAAAACAGCCATATTTGTGCACAGTGCAAATACACCTTTCAAGTTTTGCCCAGGTTCACCACACCACAAAGCCTCAACTCCCTCCAATGCAAGGTTGGCAGAAATGGCACATATTTCTGTCTACCTCTGTCAATTAATCATAAAACAATCTGCCACCATCCACAAAGTTAGCCTCTTCATTTCTGCAACCACAGCCATCTTCACTACACACAGCAATAAAAAAAACGATTGCCCTCTCTTCCTATAAAGCACAACCAGAAGACCTGATTGGCTAATCCTCACAGTCGTCTTTCCATGCCAGGCATCCTGAAAAGATCTGGATGTGGCACACCCTGTCTGCAGACTACCACAGTGTTCACGGACACCGTAACACAGGACAGCCCTTCTTCCCTTTCCACTTCAATCTTTCAAGGCTTCCTCATTGGCTACTGTCAAGCAGTCAAACACCCATCCACCAATCACATTCAAGAACTCTACATCTAACTCTGTCATCTCAGTTCAGCACTTCAATGTACTGTTGAACACTCAGAGTACATGTCTCCTTGTACTCCCAAGCACCTGCATCAAAAACTACTGTACAAATCTCCAAGATTTCTACTTGCACATTCAACCACACCTGCATTGATCAACACAAAATACAGGTATGCATATATTTTGAAAAGTACATTTCCAACTCTTTTACAAATGCATATAAACAGGGTTCCTGCCAATAACCTTGCATAACCTACTCATTAATCATACTCTTGTTTGTCCCACTTCCTGGCATCAAGTGGCAGTTACTTACAATGTTATGGGCTTGGCAAGTTTTCGTTTAATGTTTGAGTGCCAGATCCTGTGTGAAAATTCAATATATTACCAGGACATTTATTCTTGCCCATATCACCCATTATAATGTACAAACTGTTATCTTCTTCTTTCATTCTGTCACTTTTAACACCACTTCTCCCACTAACAAACGTACACTAAAACTCACACAATGCAAACTGAAAATGAAAACTGCATGTATGTTACTAAACCATGGCATATACATGGAATGAAAAACGGCAAACTGAAATCCGTTTAAAACTATTAATTTCAGCACCATTTCAAGTAATACTCATCCACCTATAGCAGAATTTATAGCAAATGTTCAAACAAAACTGCTAATAAAGTCAGTCAACAAAACTGAACCAGCTGGCACTAAAAAAACTAGGGCCCCTCTTCCGAAAAGTAAAAATAAAAACTCATGTATAAAGAAGAATAAAACTGCTAATAATGAAACGACTATATCTACCAATGTTAACATAGCCACAGTTAAGCATTCAAATATTTTTTACAACAAATGTTCCACCTTAGATTGCTTCCAAATCTTATAAAAACAGCAGAAAAGTCATGCTCGACCCTTAAAAATTACTGCAGATGACTAATCCTGGAAGCTCTCATTGACAGCGCAATGCTCCTCAAAAGAAAATTGTTTATATTAATTTTAACCAGAATGAAACCACTAACACAATTAGTCAGTAAACTACAAAAACTACTTCTAAACATGCATAATGTCAACATAGATAGCTTTGTGAACTTCTGTGCAGTTGAATGGATTCACACAAGCAGCACAGAACCGTATTTCCATGAAGAGGCATATAAACAAGAACAGAAAAACCCAATTGACATACATGGTAGTGGCCGAGGCTATGAAATGCTAGACAACACCATTATGGCACAAGAAACCCTTATTGAAAAAGCGTCCCCAACAAACTTGCAATCAGCTGTTCCTTCAACCCAACCAATCCGTGCAGTCTACAAATGGCCATGCACCTCAATGTGTAAAATACAGAAACAATCCTTCAAACCTTTACGACAACTCCTCAATCACTATGTGAAAGTAAAAGACAAAATTAAAATAAAACCTTTGCAAAACATGGACTCCTGCCTAGTGCGCAATTACACTGGACTGTGAGACATTCATTACCCTGCATTTCTGGACCTGCTTGCAAAAGCACCTTCCACCACATCAAAATGTTAGCAACACACCATTCTACTTCTTCACCAGAGAATGTACTATGCAAAAAGTCCTGCTTTAAAATTGCAACATTTTAATAACATCCTCCTACATGGCACAGCCAAAGCACTCCTTCAGCAAATAAATCACATCAAAAATAAATATTTTCGAAGTGAAGATCACTTAGAAAATTCAGTAACTGTAGAGAACATTAGCAAACACCTTCCAAATGCCAATCTTCCAATAAGCATGTACAAAAAAGAAATAGCTACTTTTAAAAGCACATCTGCTGAACTACCAAAGCAAGTATGTATGTGCTGTTGCAGAACTTTTTATAAAAAAGCACAAAAACCTTAGATATGACTTACAAAATAGAAGAGGAATACCAAGTGTTCCAATTAGCTCTATATCGCATAACAGAAAACAAATACAAAATAACTGACCCCTCAGTACTTTGCAAATACTGCAATACAAAGCTTGATAATAACCAAATGACTTTATGGCTATCACTAATAACTTGGAAATATTCCTACTTCCTAAACCTTGCCAGCAGCTTCAATTGTATGAGAGCATTATAATCCAAACAGTGCACCCATTTCAAGCTATAATACACCTTCAACCCAAAACAGCCAAATTGCCTCCTTCTGAATTACTAAAAGGCATTTGTGGCAAAGTAGTTTATTTGCCATTATATCTTAATGAAAAAATAGGAACTCTAGGAGTGCAACGGCCAATAAATCACTCTTTGATTATTCTAGTTAGTGGTGTACCAACGAAAGACAAACAAACTTGCAACAACTAGTAGACAAAGTTAGAAAAGCCCTACAATATCTAAAAGTAAACAATGACTACTACAAAGATATAAACTTTGAACAGAATTTAGGGAAACCACCCAAATAATTCAGGATTACTCATCAACTGGCCAATTTGAACTTGTGGATACTATTACAGCATCCAATATTTTAGACTAGTATACAATTCACCCACTGCACTCCAAAGACACCATAGACAATACGTTAGAAACATATCAAATGTGTCAAGCCAAAAGATCTCCAATCAGCATATGGGAGAAAAGTGTGGAAGCACGATCCTTTCCTCTTCTCTTTCCTACAGAAAAAGGGTGAAGATATGATGAAAGATGCACACAAATAGCATCAGAATACCAATCTTTACGAATGTATTCTGAAGACCTCAGATTCAGACAAAATGTTGAATACATACTCCACCTCTAGTTCGAAAGTTAACTAGCAACTCTCTGTTACAGAGTTGCATACACATTGAAAACAGGTTCCAATTTTTTTAACATGCCTGCTACAAAACTACTTCAAAAGATAAAAGACAATCATGACGTTTTGCAGTCAAGTATCACATATCTCTTGGCAAAAATGTGTGGTACAAAAGAATACTGGTTCTGACAGCACGCTGATTTACAGTGTATGCTAAGGAATCTTGGCCCACCCACAAGGTTTGTCACTTTAAGTTGTACAGAATATCTATGGGAGGACTTCCACGACTTCCTACGCATAGCAAACCAAAACAAAGAAGGGATAGACATAAAAACACCAGGAGAACTCTGCTCTCTTGAGCCTGTAAATGTATCAAGATACTTTCACCACCGCTTTATTGCCACGCTGCACTTCATCTGTAATAAAAATATTCGTCCCAACAGAGAAGTGGAATACTTCTTTTGGAGAAAAGAATATCAATTCAGTGGAGCACCACATATGCACATGTTTTGTGGCTAAAAGATGCTCCTACATTTGGTCATGACAGTGATGCCACTGTTTTGCAGTGTATTCACAAATACATAATCTGTGACATCCCTTCAGAAACCACACATAGTGAGCTACATTCACACATTTTACGCTTCCAAAAACATAAGTGTGGCAAATACTGCTGATGCAGATATAAAAACAAAGGTAAATACTACACCAAATGAGCAAAAGGACAAGTAAACAGCTTCATGTCTTCTGTTAGATACAGTGTGAAAGGTAAATCTCCTAAAACACATACTGCATTAAAATAAACAAAGCTTCAAAGTACATTAATGATTATAATGCAATCATTGCCCTCTTGTGGAATGCAAACATAGATATAAAAGATATTGCAGACAATTCCACTACTGTTGCAAGATATGTCACAGCCTACCTAACCAAAGCTGAGAAAACAGTGCTAAAAGACCTATGGGATGAAATATCATCTGACAAAACACTGTCACAACAATTGTACCGCTTTGGCATACAAATGTTCTCCCAGAAAGAATGTGGATGCTACAAAGCTGAAGACCGTTTAACAGGCACAACCTTATATGGCAAATCTGAACATATAGTCTGGCTAAGCCGTGTTTCAACTGCATCCAGAAAAAGAGTGCTGAAATCATACCAAGACATAGAAAGAATACCTAAAAATTATCCCAACATCCAAGACGTTTTGAAAAATAATGAATTAGACACATTCTACCCAAAAAGACATTCTACCCAAACATAAGTACTACTTTGGAAAACATGTACATATACCACATAGCCCAACATTTCTCCTACAAGAAGAATGTTAAACCAGATGAAAAAGTGGAAAATACATGATCTCAGCTTGTGAAGGGAGCCTTATCAAACTTACCAAACCCAGCCTAATTAATCATATGAAGTTATCATTTAAAATGCCTCAACATAGAGAACTTTATTCCATGTCCCTACTCCAACTTTTTAAATCATGGAGCAAAGAAGAAGATTTTTTAGGCACCCATGACTCATTTGAAGCTGCATTGCAAATGAAAGCAGTATAACACATGTCAATTTCAAGCAATACAAAAACATGTTGGACAATGCATGCCAACAAGAGGAAGAAGGTCAAGCACAACTAAATGAAGACACTGCTGAGGGCAGTCAACCTTCTGTTACAGGAAGCCAAGAACCACTAGGATAGCCACTCATAGTAAATGAAGCAGAATTAGCCATGACTGAAGTAGAGAACATCATGTATCAATATGAGCAATCAGAAGAAAACTTGGCACTGCTGAAATCACAACTAAATGATGAGCAACTAAGCATTTTCCTAGAAGTAACTAAAGAAATTGAACATGGTTTACAGCATGAAAGTAAAACTTGTATCTGTCAAAAATATAAACCTGTACTACTCTATGTAAGTGGTGAAGCTGGTTCTGGAAAAACATTTAAAAAAAAACTCAACAGCAAATTCCTACAAAAGTTAACCACAACAACCTTTCAGCTGTTGTACGGCCCCCACAGTTTTAGTTGCCTACAACATAGGAGGCGATACTTTACACCGACTACTGCTCCTTCCAGTAGAACACCAAAACAAATAAGAGTACCACAAACTATCAACAGTAGCTGCTACTGAACTACGCAGAATTTTGAAACAAATGAAAATGTCCCTAATAGATGTGGTAAGCATGGTCTCTGACCTAATGTTGGCTTTAATTCATATCAGATTACAAGAAGTCCTTAAAACGGACTACAAAGAACTCTTTGTAGGAAAACACGTTATTGTTTTTGAAGATCTCCTACAATTAACACCAGTGAAAGGTGAAACTATTTTAAAAACCTTAGGACACAAACAGTGCCACATCACACTTGGCAGCATAGGAAATGTAAATCTCTGGCAAAATTTCCAATACAGAGAACTAACTCAAAACATGCATCAGTCATTTTGCACAATCTTTCTTAAATAGTAGACTCATCCATGAGCTATATGGGCATGACGCATCTGCTCCTGATATCATGGAACAATTAGCCCAAAAAAATATAAAATGTATGTCCTTACAGCCAACCCTAGCATGCTGAACCCAACTCAATGAAACAATGTTACAAAAAGAAAGACAACCAAAAGTGCACATTAGCTCCACATATAAACTAGAGGTGCATGGCATGGCACTCCCTATGTGTCAACAAGCAAAAGCACAACTAAATAGCTTAGAAAAATGCATCTCTAACACAGCTGGTTTGGAGAAAATGTTAATGTTGTCCTTAAACTGCAGAGTAATTCTGAAACATAACCTTGACGTGGAGCAAGGTTTAGTCAATGGAGCAATTGGTACAGTTGTTGGCTTCCAGACGTATCCACATGACAACAACATTCAGTTTGTCAACATTCACTTTGACAAGCTTTCAGAAGTTAAAAGGATAGTATGTTCAACAGCACGATTCCTTCTTTTCAATGGCATGTATGTATGCAGAGAGCAATTATCTCTGTCTCTTACATATGCAGTCACTATTCACAAATCCAAGGTCTAACCCTAGGTCAGGCATTGGTTCACATTGACACCATAGTCTTCAAAGAAGGTATGAGTTATGTAGCACTGTCACCTCTACCTACACTCGAAGGACAATTTCTAGTCCATTTTTATGCAAACAAAGTCAAGGCTGACATTCCTTTTATCGCAGAGTTCAACAGACAAAATGCACACTACAAACCCCATCTCGATATGTACCCTGTTCCTGAAAAAGATGCACTTTTTAAAAGAAAATGTATGCAAACAGAATTTAAAAGAGGTCTCCCAACAGTACCACCAAATAAACTAAAAACAACTGCTACTCGATCAAGTAGTACAACCACAAAACTATTTAGTGTGAACGCAAGTGCACATCCATCAGAAGAAAAAAGAGAAATATGTCTTTTAGAAAAACAAGTAGAGGTCCATCAAATGACACAGAGACAGAACGCTCTGGTAAATTTAAATGTTCCAACACACCTGGTGTAAATTGCTATGCAAATGTAGGACTCAATCTTCTGTTCCAATTGCCACCAATTATTCAAATCATTTACTTGAACGGCTCAGATCAGTTGTGTTTACAAATGCTAGTCCTTCATAGAATGCAACAAATAATCCTGACAACACTTACAGTGCTCAGGAATAAGGCAAGAATTGGACTACTTTGCGGAATGGAAAAATTCACAATAAACACATAGGAAGAACCAGAAGAATGTCTAATGTACTTACTGCAAGTAGTAGAAAGCAAATATATACCTATAAATGCATGTGAAAGCATACATGTAGTCTCTGCAACCATGTTGCACAAGATCACATCCCTAATGAACAATTTGTGTATTTATCTATACCTAATTGTCAATCCATTCCATTTCATCAGCTGGTGCATATTCCAAATCATGCCATATTATGCACTGTTTGCAATTCAGGCAATCATTCCACCCGACACATAAACTCACATTGCCAATATGTAATAGTAATGCTTTTAAGTTGCAACATAGATGGAAACAAAAACAACTGCAAGCTTTCTAACATTACACACGGGCAAGTATCTCTTGGCAAGAAAACCTTCACAACAGTAGGCATAATATACCACACTGGTGCCACAACCACAGCAGGTCACTAAACTGCATGCATTAAAAAAGATGTGGTTGGTTTGAATGCAATGACACTTCCATTACTCTTAAACATAGATTACCAGCAAATCTAACAAATGCCTACTTAATATTCCTTAAACCTAAATGTATTCACTGACCTGTGAAACTATCATAAGTTAGTGCACTTTAGACACCAACAGGTATCTAACTGCTTCAAAAGATACCCTTCAGAACTTTTAAATTCTAAACAGTTAGAATACTCCAACTGGTATCTAACTACATCCATAGTGCTGCAATGCTGTTTTCCAAAGGGAAAACAGTTTCAATACTTTAGTACATTTTTGGTAATGCTATATAGATTTTTTCCCCAATAACCCAATGATTATGCAAACAGAAACAACAACTGTGCAAAACACACACTAGTGTTGTTTCACCCATATTACTTAGAATGCACTGATTATGAGGGTCTACAAAGGTCAGTCACTAACTTTTACAACTATCAACAGTTAGAATATGCCACCTGCTATATAACTGCAGCCATACTAGTCAAATGCTACTTTTGAATAGAAAAATAGCTAGAATACACCAACAGGAATAAAAGTGCTTCAACACATACCCTTCAAACTGTAAAACTATCAACAGTTAGAATATGCCAACTGGAATCTAACTTCACCAATTATACTGCAATGTTACTTTCCAATTGTGAAATAGCTAGAATCCACCAACAGGAATCAAAATGATCCAAAACATACCCTTCAAAACTGTAAAACTATCAACAGTTATAAAACACCAACTGGTATCTAACTGCACCATTGTACTGCAATATTAGTTTCCAATAGTAAAATAGTTACATTCCACCAACAGGAATCAAACTGCTTCAAAACATACCCTTCAAAACTGCAAAACTATGAACAGTTAGAATATGCCTTCTGGTATCTAACTTCAGACATACTACTGCAATGCTACTTTTGAGTAGCAAAATAGTTTGAATACACCAATAGGAATCGAACTGCTTCAAACTAGAACTAGATTCTTGGGTGCTGCGGCCAGGCACCCAAGAATCTAGACACTGCCCACAACCACCACAGCATAATACGGCCATGCACCCAAGAATCTGGCCACTGGTCACAACCACTGCACCACAACTTGCACTTAACTTCCCAATTCAAATGACATCTGCAGACATCAAAATGGACCTCCGACCCTATTTTTCACTAATGCCAATATCCCCATATCCTCTACATTCCACTCCCCTACTCTAACAAGCCCTCTTGTAGACACCAAATAACCCCAAACATGTTTCTCCAACTGCCCACCGAAGACTTACTATTACAATGGTTGTGGCCAGTTTCTTGGTTGCATGGTTGTATTATGCTGTGGTGGTTGTGCCAGTACCTAGATTCTCGGCTGCATGGCCTATTTTTCACCTATGGAAAAATCCCCATATCATCTACATTCCACCCCCCTACCTTCACAAAGCCCACCTGCAGTTACCAAATATGCTGCCGCCCAAGACCGTGTCTGCAGACTACCGCGGTGTCTGCAGACTGCCACACCCTATACGCTCTTCCTCCACCTTAACAAAAAACCCCATATCATCTTTTTTTCACTCCTCCAACCTTCCCAGGCCCTCTTTCCAACGCCAAATGACCCAAAATATGTTTCCCAGCCCTGTTTCCCACCCTGCTGTCCACAGACAGCCACGGCTATCCAGGGATAGAACATGGTGGGCATTTCGGTAAAATATGATGCATCTCACCCTTTTCACCAACCAATCAGCGGGCGCATCGGGTGTCTGCAGACATCACGCCGCCCGCTGAGCCAATCGGAGGCCTGTCCACGAGCGAACAGGGAAGTGAGTCTGCACCGGACACAGATATCACTCATTTTATTTCACCTACTTTTCACCCATTTTAAAGAAAACTACTTTTCTGTGGAATGGTGTAAATCCGTCCAGTAGTTTTCTTTAAAACGGGCTTAAAGTAGGTAAGAAAAATGTAGTGATATCTAGGTTCGGTCCGCAGACTCACTTCCCTGGTCAGTCAACAGACTGGCATCCGATTGGACTAGAGGGCGACGTGAAGTCTGCGGATATCGGACCCATCCCACTGATTGGATGATGAAAAGCATGAGGTGCGTCAGATTTTATTGGAAACAATGCCATGTTCGATTCACAGACATCCGTTGGTGTCCGCGGACATCGCAGTAAAAACATATAAAAACATAACATTGCACTTGTCAAACTTAACAAACAATCTCTGGGTAGGTGAGGGGTGATGAGGATGGGATGGGATATGGCCCTAAGAAGCGAAAAAAACAGGTGTTTTTTATCTTATCCCTGAAGTGTGCAAACAGTCTGGATGTTCAGGTGCAGTACTGTGATGTTTGCAAACACTTCAGATACTCGGGGGAATCTGTGTCTACTTCTGCATTACAGGGTTAGTGAAAAGCAGTTTTTGGATGGCTTATAATTTTGGCGCCATTCAATGAAACTGCATGTAATTTTGGATTTCTATTCGAGACCTGGTTCTGAAAGGTTTTGCAAAGTCTGGTGGGATTCTGTCAAGAGGGGGAAAATTAGAGGGGGGGTTCCAAAATATTGTAAAGGCTTATAAAGGTAGTGCCATTTTACGAATCTGTACAAAGGTTGGCAAAACGATTTTGAATCTAGATATAACTGTGTTTGCAAAGTTGGTGGGATTCTGGCAAGAGGGAGCAAAATTAGAGCGGGGTCTCAAAGTAATGTGCCGTTTTATAAATGTGGTGTCATTTGACGAATCTACACAAAAGTTTGCAAAAAGATTTTAGATTGAGATATACATGTTTTTCTAAAGTTTGGTTGGATTTTGTCAAGAGGGGGCTAAATATGAGGGGGGTCTCAACATTTTTAAATTACTTATAACTTTGTTACCGTTTGACGAATGTGGGCAAAGGTTTTCAGAAAGATTATAGACCCAACCTTGAATGTTTCGGAAAAGTCTGAGTGGATTTTGTCAATTGGGGGCTAAGTTATATGACTATTGTATGTACATACATTTTGACACTTGAAAACATTTAAACAAGGGCGGATTTCCAGCAAACTCGTGTAAGAAGCATTGGCAACGACCTTAAAGCATGGTTTTGAAAATGTGCCTGTGTTGTATTGTAGGTACAAACAAAAGTGGCATACCTTTGGTGGCTGAGGTATAGCCTGTGGCCATGGGCAGTGGCCAGATTGTCCAGGTAATGGCATATGGTCATGACCCGGACAATCTGGCTACTGGTCATGAACACAAGGGACGACAAATGGGGTTAAAGTGGCCATGTCCACCTGGGACCAGCTATGTGGTAAAGTTATTCAAAAGTGGGATATGTTTGAAAGGGAAAATAAAATGTGCTTGTGGTAATATTTACCTAGGGTTCTCTCTTCTCCTTCTGCAGCCTGCCATGGAAAGGGAAGAGGGGCGCTGTACGGAGCCCCACCTTCCCTTTCCATGGTGGCCATATTGGAAAAAGAGTTTCTTTCCTACAGCACCCCGGGTTCCTGCTTTCGGAATCCAGAGTGCTAATGGCCTTCATTCCCCATTGCAAGGGCTGGAACGGGGGAATAACGGCCCAGAGCCCTCATTATCCGCCCTCGCTTTGCTTGGGCTGATAACTTGGGCAGCCGGGCCATTATCCATCCCTGGAACAGAGGATGAACGCCACATTATTCCTATTAGCATAACACAAAATGCGAATGGAAATGTTGGAAAATCTTATTGAGTCTATGTAATTTACTGAGAAATGTAATGTAGATGGAGTCTATAAGATTGTTTTTTTTGTTCTATTTTTTACTGTGAAAGGTGGTTCCTGAAGGAACCTTTCTTTTGATATTTTTTGATGTATTCCTTTTGCAGAAGAGGTTAGAACGTAAGGTCTGGAGGGAAAGGAGGTAAGAGGCACCAAGCACTAACATGGAGGGGCAGGTGACAGGGGATCCTTGATTACCTTGAGTGGTGTGTTGTAATATGTACAGAGGACTGTTGTCTTTCGAACAATATGGATCAACAGCCCCTTTTATTGCTGGCAAGGTACTGGTGGTATTGTGTGTCCCACAGAGGTAGGCTGTGTGGTTACAGTATTAGTTGAGGAAGATGAGGTGGAGGAAGACAGCCTACAACTTGCTTAGAAAGGAGCAACCTTTCTGAGAGCATTGCGGTAGTTGGATTTGGTGTGGCGGTGCATGGAGATGGTCCCCGTAGGAGTACTGCCCAGGTAGTCTGTGACTCGGTACAAAGTTGCACTAAGTGCATTTCACTTTGGTAGCTTTAGCCTTTGGTACATTCCCAACAGTGGTAAAGAACTACCACACCCATGATTTTCTCTGGGTGCTAGAGGTAGGCACTTCCTCTACCTCATCTTCTTGGTCCCATTCATTGCCTTTGGAAGTACTGTGCTTTTTTTGCTCTTTAGTACTTCCAGCTGGTTATGGCTCTTGGGAAGAGGGATGGCAATAGCTGATGTCATTTTTAAGATAAATAGTAGTTTTTCTAATATTCTTCCAATTATGTGCTTTGTACTAGATTGTTAATGGATAATGAGTAAGTATAGGTGTAGGAGCTGTGCAGGGGTACATTTTGGGCTTGAAAGTTCCTAGATCAGTAGAAAATGCAGTTCCGAACTGTCCTCGAAGCACGGACCCGATCACGATCTGCGGACACCTTTGTGGACACGTCATCATGCTGCGTATGAACGCATGGTCACGTCGCACTGTCCGGAAAGTCTGTGATGACGTCAGACATTCGCAGACGTCGATGAATGCAAAACAGTGGAAAAAGTTGCAAAAAATGTATAGAAGTGTTCAAAATGATGCTATAAGGTGGGAAATGGCAGAGTTTTAAGGTGAAACATTGTAAATTGGACAGAAATGTTGGTATAGTGGGGTAAATATATTAGTAAATTGTAAGAAAATAGAAGGCATTGGTAAAAACCCATGAAATTCACAGAAAAAAACGTTGTTAAAGGGACATTATAGTTAAGTTGCACTAATAAAAACCTATGAACTATGAAATTCAATGAAAAAACTTTGTTAAAGGGACTTTATGGCTACAAGTAAAACCGAAAAACCCCAGAAATGTGCTAGTTATGGTAAGCTAAGCAACAGTAACTCGCACCACCAACGTGCACTGCTAAGACTAACACCCAGGACATCAAAGATTGCATCACAATTGTCATTGATGACATCACTGATGAAGTCACATGTGAAATTGATTTACAAGGGGTTGTCTTTATAATGTTGGTAACAAGATGTTAGGGGTGATCGGGAGACCTATCATGAACTACTTAATCCATTAGAGAATGTACTCATCTAAACAACATTGTATTGGAGTGTTGTTGTTAATACAGGAACCTAATGATACATAATCATAGGCAATGGCTGCAGCATGCACCATAGAAGTACAATATTTATAATCTTGTAATTGTGTTATGTTATGTTAATCACGCTTATAAGGCGCCAAAGCCCATAGGCATCCAGGCGCCAAAGGATAGAAGTAGAAGAAAACAGAGCTGGAGTTATTCTATTTAAACAGGATTGTCTTCAACTGTTTATGGAAAACAAGGTGGTTCTCTATCTTGCGCATCTGTGTAGGGAGAGACATTACATGGAAAAGAATGTTGATGAAACATCCCTACCTGCAAGGGGTGCTTTCTATTATGTTGGGCGTGAGATGTCAGGGGTGATTGTGTAATGATAAACATGTAATAACTAGCTAACAAATCATGACTTAATACACACTTGTGCTAGTACAAAAAATACATATGAAGACCCAATGCATATAAATGAGAGGCACATACAGGGAAACTGAAGTAAGGAAGAAAGAAACAGCTTCATGAGAAAGTTTATCTTCCTGTAGACAAATTAATTGTGTGTTTGAGGCCTGCTATTGCCCCATGCATGTGCATCATGAGCTGAGACCAGACCCTAAGGAAAGTACTTTAAGAAGACACGACAAGGGTAACGTTTAGATATACAGTACCTTTTCAATTTTTATATTATGATTGTCAGTGAATAAAACCACCTGGCCTACATTTTTCAATGCACAAAAATAAGTGAGGCAGACATGTGATGTCATGAGTGATGTCATCAATGATGTTTGTGATGTCATCTTTGATGTCCTGGGTGTTAGTCTTAGCAATGTGCGTAGATGGTTCGAGATATGGTTGCTTAGCTTACCATAATGGGGGAATGAGCAGTGTTTTTTGGTTTTGCTGTGAAGTATAACATTCCTTTAACAAAGTTTTTTTACTGAATGTACATATATATATATATATATATATATGGCAGGGAACGAAAACAAAGGGACTGAACATGTGATGTCGTCAGTGATGTCATCAGTGACATTTGAGATGACATCTTTCATGGACAGTGCACAGGGGAGGTGGCAGGTTTGGGGGCTTAGGTTACCATAACTGTCAACTTTCAGGGGTCTTTCGGTTTTAATTTCAACCATAAAGGGGAGGTTGAAATTATTTTTTTAGTGAACTGCACAGGTTTTTGGTAGGGCAACTTAACCAAAACATCTCCTTAACTAAGTTTTTTTGTAGTGAATTGTACAAGTTTTTGGAAGGGGAACTTAATCATGACAGTGTGTCAATGAAGGTGTTGTGTGGAATATACACTGTGATGATGTGATTTTGGGAGATATGTAGTATAATCTACGTACTTGATATACATTTAACATAGAACATACAGAACCCCCTCCCTATTGATAATAGAAAGGGACGGACTGAGCGCCTGTTTGCGGACGCGGGGGGAGAGGATCAACATTACCCAAAGAGGCGGGGGGTATCTGAAAATGTGCTATTGTCTTACACAAAAAGTGTGCAACGTAGTAGAAGGACATAAAGATATTATAAGTAGTAATAAGTAATTTTGGAAACCTGAAGATGTGAAAAGAAAAGGACACATTTAATAAGCATGTAGAATGAAATGGATGGTACCATTTAAAAAAAGGATGCCTCCATCGTAATCACTTCACAGAAACTCGGCAGCCTGGAACGACAGTGGACGGACGCAGTAGGAAGAAGGGAGATTACATCAAAAGAGTGAGTGAAGGTCATTTTTTTGTATATGTGTGTTTTTTTTGGGTATGTGGTGCAGAAGTAACATTTTCTTTCTGTTGTTTTGACTCAGAAATGGCTAGTACTTTGGAGTGGCTGGGGGAGTATTCTCCTCATGGGGAAATGTCTGAAGACAGCGACAATAATGGTACACATTGCTCTGCATATGCAAAATAATGACCAGTATTTTATAGGCATTTAACATATGTATATTTTTTGTGAACAGACCAGGAAAGAAAAGAAGAAAGGGCAACAAACGAGACAGAAGAAGAAAGGATAAAAAGGATTGAGCAGAAAATGGACATATTAAACGAGAATTTTAAAAGTTTACGGAGTTTGTGGAGGACTGTGTGAGAGGAAAGGTTTGTTACCATTGCCCCACCTGTACCTGCCCCGCTTCTCCATTCCATAGTGAACCTTCCCCAAACCTTGAAGAGGAAAATAGATGTTTTGACGAAATATCCATCTCTCTTCCCCTCACAAATCTTCTCCTAATAACCAGCCTGTGTTGAATCCTAATTCCCCCACATTTCTGTAAGTGTTCGCTTCCCCCGCTATGTCTTTGGATTGAAGTGCGTGTGTGTGTGTTTGAAATGTTTTTGTACAGTAGCTGTAGTGAAAGAGTGTGAGTAAAGAAAATGTTTTTTTAAAAAGACGTACAATGTACGCGAACAGCGCGCCTGTTCGACCTATCCATAAGGAATGGAATGTGGGTGCTCTAAAGGTGGTACACCTACCCTTACTAATGTCAAGTAAGATGGACTTGATGTTTGACCGCACCATCTGTTGAAGTTGTGCATACATAAACAAAAAGGGGCATCCTAAGGACATTATACTTCGCCGTACCGCTTGTAAACGAGATGAAACATGTTCGTAGAACACACCAGATGTTCGGGATGGCTGTAAATGAGCAAAATGGGAGTGTGTGAAAGACAGTATACCTGCCCACATCGGGTGCAGCCAAAATGGTGCCATCTGTAGAACAGACGCGGTGGCCGGCAAGTTCGTAGGCAAACAAAATGGAGTTGTCCTAAGGACACTGGAACTGTCCGTACAGTGAACATATCATGTATGCACATGCGCAGTACAACCGTAAGTATAGCGAACATTGCGCCTGTCCCACTTGTGTGGCACTTTGAATTAGTTTGAGAACCTGAACACTGTCCGTAGGATACTTGGGCACATGTGCACGTTTGGTATTCTGCATTTGCTGTCCAGCGGACTTCCATTTCTGGTGCAGATGTGTTCAGGACGTCATCCTGTGACCGCACCCACGCTGAGCATGTGGACTAATTTGCGCAGTTTGTGTGCTTCCACAACAGTCCAAAAGAACTTGTAGACACAAGGCAAAGTATTGTAGAGGGTAAAAATATAATTTCACATATCCCAGACAATAGCTGACCTGAGGACTTGGTGTGTAAAAATGTTGTACCGCTTTGTAGTGATGAAGACGGTCACGAGGCACACCCCTCCACCCCTACAAATGGCCACACCCCCGAGCGCATCTTTATTGTCCTTCAAACTATAGCAGATTGAGGTGTACTGCCTTTACTGCTGTAGTGACCAAAAGGAAACTAATCGGTATGGCTTCCATGGCTGCTTTTGGTTCATTAGCCTCTGCACCACCCCCAAACCTGCCACCAACACCACCTCCCCAAGGGCCTGCAGAGAGATATATGGGTGAGGATGTAGAGAGCGAGGAAGAAGAGGAGGAAGAGAATGAAGTCTAGGAACTCGGCACTAGGAGCACTCGCCGGGAGTCGTGGGTGTGGCGGTTGTTTTCTGTTTATGGGAACGTACAAAAAGCATGTGCGAACCTGGTGAAGTGTAACCAGTGCGAGGTGGTGCTGAGTCGTGGGAGACTTGGTTCGTGCAGCTTTGGTACGACAACCATGAAGCGACACCTCACTTCGTTCCACACTGTGGACATTCGCAAGGTGGTGCCATGTGAAGAGCATAGTCGATTGAGTTCCTCCACAGCATCCTCCGTGTCTGATCCTCCCACCACTAGAGACACTCCTGTGGGGGAGCGCCTCCCTCAAGCTGCCTTACAAGCCATTCGTAATGCTGTTGACCCTTACCTTTCAAAGGTGACAATATTGTGTAAGTATTGTGACGCAGTACTCTGCAGGGGGGAGAGTTTTCGAAGTGCTTTTGACGCTACGGTCACAGAGCACCAGAAGATCTGTTCCTTACCTAAATAAAGCTCACCCTATATCTTTCTCTGTTCACTTGGCCTTTCTTATCCCCATGGCTGGTGTCCCTTCCTTACCCTCCTTTGGCCTCTTCTCCTAGTATGTTGAGTGCTGTGAAGCAATAAACGTGAAAAAAACAAATATTACTGAAAAGGCTCTTTTCAGAGCCGCCTTCCTCAGTTTGAAGATAGAACTATGAAGTAACGGTCGTAGACCCCCGCGGAGTGGTGGAAAGGTTCGCGGACAGTCGTAGGGGAAAAAAGGGAGGGTGCAAGCGGAGCAAATACATTGAAGTTTACGCTGGGAGTGAGTGGTGGCCCTGAAAAGAGCCTTTTGGTGGTGTTTTGTGTGGGTCAAAAACTATGGATAGGAGAAAACGGATTGTTTATGTGAGGTGGACTCCATCTCTGTGGAAAATGAAAGAGCGGCGAAACAAAATGTTTTCATTGTGGAAGGAGGACATGCCAACATCTCTTAAAAAGGCACAAACAGCCTTATTCACATTGTGTCTCGCTTTCTCCATTTGTGGACCAAAAGCAGAAGAACGCAGCAATATTTGTCTTTGTGCAATACGGGAAAAAAGTATTTGACAATTTGGAAACATGCCCATGAGCTTTGCAAGCCCTTCCTTCATTGCAAATTGCAAAGAAATTCCAGAGACATGGCCTAAACTGTTTCCTCCGCAATGAATGATAAGTATATCTGGAGGACGCTCTGTCAGTAAAGTAACACAGAGAGGTACCAGGTCCAGCCACCTCATACCACGCACGCCATGCCAGTGCACTTCCACATGAGAAAATCTGAGATCTGCAGATAAACTGCAGCTTTCTGCATGCACCTTCAACCAGTGTATCCATGAGTCTCCCAAAATCCAGATAATCTGTTTTCGAGCATGGAAAGCCATGGCTGTGTGGTCTCTTGTCAGGGAGAAGATGATCTTACCAAAGTGTGCCGTTCAGAACACGCCTACTGAACTTTATGGACCAATCCCTAGCTCCGCTCATCCTCATTTGCATGCGTCTCCACCCCTGAATCCCCGTAGGTGATATGCACTGGCTGCAAAGTACCGCTATGTTCGCGGACATGTATAGGATCAGAGCGTGACAACGGTACATTAAAGTGTTATTCCCCTTTTTCCCCTTTAATGTGGGCTCTGAAAAGAGCTGGTTTTTTTTTATTTTTGGCCAGATACCATACATACATCTGGTATTTTATTTATTTTTTGTCCTTGCTTTACTCCTACAACCATTACAGAACCTTCTCTAAAGCAAGCCTAACATTCCAAAAGAACATTGCATTTCCCAAAGAAGATAGCGCAACACCATCTGCTTCAAAATAATCCGCATTGCTTGAAGCAATGTTGTTGTGGCTTCAGAAAAACATACCAGCTCCTAACATGAATGCATGCATGCCGCGATTGATGATACACCTCCCAAAACTTTGATCTGGACAGAAAACAGAATTGTTGTCCCATTTTACTCTAGGGTGTAAAGCAGATAAAATTACTTTCGTTGTTGGGAAGATGGTCATGAGTGCTTCAACCAACTGTGCCAAATCTGCCAACAAAGTACGTGAACTCACGTATCCCAAATGGGAAGCACCGTAGTGCAAAATTACCACATGAGGAGTGGTCATTGTAAGCATGTCTCTGCAAACTTGCAGAATTGCCGCAGCATTGGCATCAGTGTCAGCACTCCACACCACCTCCACTCCTCTCACATCGAAATGGTGTGCCACATGTCTACTCTCGGCATAGTGTTGTAAGCCATGCACAAAAATGTCTCCAAGCACCAAAACCCTGGCCCTCTCCACCTCTGCCATCTTTAGTGTATGCACCATCTTTCAACACAAAAGAGTAATATGAACATCTAATTGGCTGATGCCTAGAGTCCCCTTTCCATGCAGGATTTGCTGTAGAAACCCGTATGTGACACGCCCTACCTGCGGACAAGCGTTGCCTACGTGCGGCACGTAACTCTTACCCAGTCCTTCCACCCTTTCCACAGCAGTAGCAAGTCGAGTCCCTCATTGGATACAACTAAGCAGTCACACAACCACCCACCAATCACATTGAACATCGCTAATTCTAACTCCGTCATCAACATTGCGCACTTCAAAATTACTGTCGAGGAATCTGAATGGAAGTCGCCTATCATTGCAAAGCACCTACTTCACAAGCTACTGTGCAAGTATTGCAAATTTCTACGTACAGCTCCATGCATGCGCACATGCATGAGTTTAGAATACAGGTATGTATATTGTAATCAGAGAACATGTGCAACCCTTATGATTTAATTTAGACAAATTGATGCCACTAAATGTGCATAGGCAATACATACCAACGCTCCCCCTTTTAAGTGCAAGATGTCCGATTTATCATTGACAAACCGCATGACTGCTTACTGTCTTCCGCATAACCTATACATATGTTGGAAGCCTGCCTATTTAGGAGGGAACTCAATTTTGTATGTGAGAATGTCGGAGTTGTGTACTGTGTATGGGCTACAGTAAGAGTACTTGCAATGACGTCGTATGAGAAAAGTAAGCGCTCCCGATTGCTGTGGTGACATCTCGCTCTGAGGGTCTCCCGATTTATCGGCATCGTGCTTTGAATTTGCAAGTAGAACATTTTTCCCCATCTACTATTGTGCCCTATTGCTTACAAACCTCTCTCCTATACATAGTACACTGTGTAAAAAACAAGGCATTTCCATAAACTTAACATTGTTAGCAGTTTTGAAGGACTTTCAAGTACCATATTGCAAATACCATGGAAAGACTGCACAGAGTGAAGTGAAATGAACACATACACTGGGTTGAATTAGGATGCTGTGACGAAAGAAGTACAATTAATGTGTGCAGTTATTGGTTGTGTTTTTTTTGCACCGCAGTGAAGACTACTCTCCTCAGAATCAACAACATCTACACTGCAGACGACATATCTGAAGAAACCGGATTATTTTGCAAAAAAAAGTAAGTACAGTACTACCTTTATATTGTAACTACTCCTCAAAGAGGCTGTGTGGTTATTTGTTTATTTTGGGCGCCAAAGCAAACATTGATTTCTGAACCATTCTACCTACAAATATCAATTTATTGAACAAAGAATAACAGGCAGAATGGGTCACAAATCCCTGTGTGTTTGGATCTCAAATAACATACGTAATCCTTAGAAGGTTAGATTTGGAAAAGAAGTTGCTGTTGCACGTTTATGGCATTTCCTTTATTAATAATGGTTCTCGTCACAAGTAGCCCACTTTGTACTCTCATCTGAAGCACATTGTAGTAGTATACAAACAATAAAGTAGCCTTACCAAATCATTGCAAGAGTCCAATGCACATCGACACACCATGATAAAGAGCTTCCCCATCAGACTCATGCACACATGCACACAGCACACAGACATTGGACAACAGACCAAAGTATACTTTTTTTTTCAACAGACACCAAAGAATGCCGACCAAAAAGCAACTCCGTAGAAAGGAACGTAAAAGTAGAGCAAATAAAAATAAAAGTGCCCAATGTAAGTATCCACCTGTTGTAGAGTTTGTAGAGAATGTTGGAACAAACCAGCTAATGCAGCTGGTTAGCAAAACAAAGGAAGTCTCAACTACCGAAACTTTACCTCCTCCATCAAAATGTGTCACAAATCAAAGACCTTCAGAATCTACTAAGAAGAGGACCGACATTATCCTCACCCCTTAAAACCTACTGTAGAAAGTTAATCCTATAAGCTCTCGTGGACAGTGCAATCCTTCTCAAAAGGAAGTTGTTTATATTAGTGTTAAATAGGATGAAAGCACTAACAAAACTAAGTACTAAACTACAAAAGAAACTCAGCAATAAAAGGAATGTGAACAAAAATAATGTCTTACATGTTTGTGGTGGTGAATGGAGTCACACAACAACCACAGAACCATATTTTAATGAAGAAGCATACAAACAAAATCAAACAAACACAATTGCCATCCGTAGCAGTGGACGCGGGTACGAGAAAATCAATACTACCATCATGGAACAAGAAACACTGCTTACAAATGTATACCCTGAAAACTCAGAATTACCTCTCGATTCAGCAGAACCACACCGTCCAGTATCCAAAAGGCTGTGCACATCAATGTGTACCATTCCAAACAAAGCGTTCAAACCTTTACGTCAGTTCCTCAATCAATATGTAAAAGGTAAAGAGAAAAGTAAAAATGAAAGTGCTGCAAAATATGGATATTTGTCCAGTGCGGAAATACACAGGACCAAAAGGACATTCATTAGCCTGTATTTCTGGGCCTATTTGCAAAAGCACCTTCCATGATATCAAAAGGATATCAATACATCATTCCAATGTAATAAATCTAGTGTATAAAATATATTATGCAAAAAGTCCAGCTTCTGAATTAGGCAACATAAATACCACTCTTCTGCATGGTACACCCAAATACTTACAAGAAGACATTGACCATATTCAGAGAAAGAATTTTGGAAGTGAGAGCCACTTACAAAATGCAACAGTTTTAGAACATAGCAGCAACAATTCTGCACATAGCAACCTTCTATTACACACATACAGAAAAGAAATAGTAAAATTTACAAGTTCATCGGCTGAAGTACCAAACCATGTGTGTGTGTGTTACCGCAGAACGTTTTACAAAAGGAACATAAAAAATGTGGACATAGTATACAAAATAGAAGACAATGAAAATTCTAAATGGTTTGAATTAGCTCTCTACCTTTTAGCAGAAAACAAATATGAACTAACGGAACGCCTAACATGTTTCAGTTACTGTACTACAAAATTAGACAACAACCACACTCCTTCACCTGCTATTAAAAATAATTTGGAATTATTTCCATTACCAAAAATCCTGCACCAGCTCAATTTGTATGAGAGCATAATAATTCAAACAGTTCACCCATTTCAAACAATTATACGCCTTCATCCAAAAACAGCAACATTTCCTTCCTCTGAATTGATGAAAGGCATTTGTGGCAAAGTAGTTGATTTGCCATTAGATCTTACGGAAAATGTACACACTCTAGGAGTGGAACGTTCAATAGAGCATTCTTTAATAGTCTTGGAAAATGGAGTACCAACAAAGGACAAAAGAATTTGGCAACAATTAGTGGACTTACACAAAGTTAGACAAGCATTGCAATATCTAAAAGACAATAATGAGTACTAGAAGGAAATAAACATTGATGAAAGCTTAAGGGAAACAACTGAAATAATTCAAGATCCATCAGAAACTGGACAATTCAAACTTCTGGATCCTGCTACAGTATCCACTCTTTTGGACCATTACACAATTCATCCATTGCATTCCAATGAAAGCATAGATGATGCACTAGAAACTTACCAAATGCGACAAACCAAAGGGTCACCAATGAGTATATGGGAAAAAAGTATAGAAGCATGTGCTTTTCCACTGCTATTTCCTACTGGCAAAGATGGAAGATACGATGATAGACCCACTCAGATTGAGGCATCAGAATACCGTTCATTACGAATGGATTTGCAAGATCCCAGATTTAGACAAAATGTGGAATACATATTCCACCTACTCTCTGAAAGTGAATTAGCACATTCTTAAATCTGGTACCCACTTTCAAAATATGTCAGCTACGCAGTTAATACAAAAAGTACAGGAAAAAGATGAGGTTTTACAATCAAGTATAACAAATTTGTTTGCAAACATGTGTGGTACAAAGGAATACTGGTTCCAACGGCATGGAGACGTGCGTTGTATGATCAGAAACCTTGGACCACTGACTTGGTTTGTTACGCTAAGTTTTGCCGAATATGCATGGGAAGATTTACATGAGTTCCTACGCACAGCAAACAGCAACAAAAACAACATATATATATATTAAGACCTGGAGAACTTTGCTCTCTAGATCCAGTTAATGTGTCAAGATATTTCCATCATCGTTTCATTGCCATGATACACTGTATTTGCAATAAAACTGTTCCTCCCCTTGGGGAAGTGCAACACTTCTTTTGGAGAAAGGAATATCAAGCGAGAGGAGCACCACATATTCACATGGTGTTCTGGATCAAAGGTGCACCGAAATTTGGTCACGACAGTGACAGCACTGTTTTGCAGTTTATCCAAAAATATGTCACTTGTGAAATCCCTTCTCAACAGACACATAGTGAGCTGCATGGGCAGATTTTACAATTTCAAAGACACAAATGTGGCAAATATTTTCACCGCAAATACAAAAACAAAGGTAAATACTACAGCAAATGCCGCTTTGGTTTCCCTAGACCAGTTACAGAAACAGGTGAAGTAAACAACTTCATGTCTTCAGTTCGACATAGTGTTAAAGGTAAATCACCTAAGAACACGTATCACATAAAAAGAAGGGAAGAATCAAAATATATCAATGATTACAATGCAATCATTGCCCTCTTATGGAATGCAAACATAGATGTGAAGTACATTGCAGACAATTCAACTGCTGTTGCATGATATGTTACAGCCTACTTAACAAAAGCAGAAAAAACAGAGCTTCAAGACCTCTGGCATGGCCTAGCATCAGACAAAACATTATCACAGCAATTGTACAGCCTAGGCATAAAACTGCTCTCTCATAGAGAATGTGGCACCTATGAAGCAGCAGATCGTTTAACCGGTACTGCTTTGTATGGAAAATCAGACAACCTAGTATGGCTCAGTCTTGGTCTTGCAGAATCTAGAAAAATAGTGCTAAAATCATTTGATAACATAGAAAAAATTGCCAGAAATGATCACAACAGCCAAGACATTCTACAAAACAATTTACTGGACACATACTATCTGAACAGGAGTAGCACTCTGGAAAGCATGTGTCTATACCACATAGCTCAAAACTTTGCATACAAAAATAATGTAAAACCTGATGAAAGCAAACGTAGATATAGAGTGACCGATTGTGAAGGGAGCTTAGTTAAACTTACCAAACAAAGCTTAATTAATCATGTAACATTGTCATGAAAAACTCCTTAATAGAAAGAACTATATTACATGTCTCTGTTAGAACTTTTCAAACCATGGAGAAAAGAGGAAGACATACTAGATAACTATGACTGCTATGAAGATGCTTTCAAAGCAAATGAAAGCGCTATCACCGATGTGAACTTTACCCAGTACAAAACAATGTTATACAATGAGCAGCAACAGGAAGAAGAACTTCAGGCCCAACTAGATAAGGACTCTTCCGACAGTAGTCAACCTTCTGTAACAGAAAGTCAAGAACCACTAGGGCAACCACTAATAGCAAATGTGGCTGAAGTAGCTATGGCAGAAGTAGAAAACACCATGTATCAGTATCAAGAAGATACAGAAGAGTTAACTGTACAACAAACAAAACTTAACGATCAGCGCACCATTTTTGAAGATGTAACAGAACAAATTGTATATAGTGTTCAACACGAAAATAAAGAATGTACCTGACAAAATTACAAACCTATACTGCTGTACGTCAGTGGTGAAGCTGGATCAGGGAAAACATTCTTAATCAAAATCATCAACAAGTTCCTTCAACAATTGACAAACAACAAACTGTCACCTCTTGTAACGGCCCCGACAGGTTTAGCTGCCTACAACATAGGCGGTGTCACTTTACACCGATTACTACTGCTTCCAGTAGAGCATCAAAATAAATTAGACTACTACAAACTTTCTGCAGAAGCTGCAATGGAATTACACAGAGTATTGAAACAAATGAAAATACTACTAATAGATGAAGTGAGCATAGTCTCCAACCTCATGTTGGCTTTGATTCATCTCAGATTGCAAGAAGTACTTAAAAGTAACAACCAAGAACTCTTTGCAGGGAAACACATTATCGTTTTCGGAGATCTTCTAGAATTGACACCAGTGAAAGGTGAAACAATTTTTAATACCTTAGGCCACAAACTCTGCCGGAAAACTGTTGGTAGCATAGGTAATGTTAACCTTTGGCAACATTTCCAATATAGAGAATTAACTGAGAACATACAACAATCTGCAGATCTCACTTATGCCAACATCTTAAAAAGTATTAGAGTTGGTGTATTATCGCAAGAAGCACAAGTTGTATTGAAAAACCGGCACATACATGCACTTTATGGCGACAGTGCATGCGCAACTGATGTTATGGAACAAATAGCGCACAAAAATGTCAATTGTATGGCCTTAATGCCAACTCTTGCAAGCTGTTTCAAATTCAATGAAACAATATTAAATAAAGAAATGCAACCAATACTGGAAATTAGCGCCACAGACAAATTAGACGTACATGGTATGACAGTACCCATGTGTGAGCAAGCCTCAACAAGACTAAATAGTTTAGAAAATTCAATCTCCAACACAGCTGGGTTGGAAAAAATATTGAAATTATCCTTAAACTGTAGAGTAATGCTTAAACGTAACCTTGACGTAGAGCAAGGGCTAATTAATGGATAACTGGGCACAGTTGTTGGCTTTCAATCATACCCATGTGATAGCAACAATCAGTTTGTCAATATTCACTTTGATATAGTTTCAGAAGTGAAAAGATTAGGGCGCTCAATTACTCGATTTCTTCTCTTCAAAGACATGTATGTACGTAGAGAGCAATTTTCGCTAACTCTTGCATATGCAGTTACCATTCATAAATCCCAAGGTGTTACCCTAGACAAAGCATTGATAGATATAGGAAACACAGTCTTTAAGGAAGGCAACAGCCTCGTAGCATTATCACGCTTACGTACACTTGATGGTCTATTGTTAATGAACTTTGATGCAAGTAAAGTCAAAGCTGATATTCCTTGCATTCTAGAATACAATAGATTGCATTCACTGTACACCCCTCTTCTGAAACAATACCCTGTTCCAGATAAAGTAAAATGTGGTAAAAGAAAACTAAATGAAACAGAAATGCAACAGAATCCAACAGCAAATGCCGGAAAGAAAATTACCGCAAACATAGAAGAACCTATTAGGGAATTTAAACCAGGGACATCGGCAAAGAAGGAACAGAAATTCCGAAAAATGCACTCAGATACAGAACTTGCTGGACCATTCAAATTTGCAAATGAAAGTGGGGTAAATTGCTATGCAAATGTAGCAAAGAATATTCTATTCAATTGCCACCAAGTGTTAACAATATTTACCTGCACAGTACAGACCAATTGTGTTTGCAAATGTTAGTGCTGCATAGAAATGCAACAAGAAATCCTGACAACACATACAGTGTTCATGGAGTAAGGCAAAAATTGGACGACTGTGCTGGAATGTTGAGATTCACTATGAACTCACAAGAAGATCCACAAGAATTTCTAATGTACATACTATTAGTATTGGAAAACAAAAGCATACCTGTAAATGAAATCTTCCAGATTTCGTACATGTGGAAACATACATGCACTCTCTGTAGCAAAGTGATATGGGAAGAAATCCGAAATGAGCGATTTGTGTATGTTTCCATACCAAATTGTGAGAGCATTCCATTTTAGCAACTTGTACAAAATGCAAACCATGGCAGATTATGTACTATTTGCAATTCAGACAATCGCTCCACCTTACTGATACAATCACATAGTGCCTACATAATACTTATGCTTCTACGTTATAATGCAGATGGCACCAAAAACAACTGCAAACTGACTGGATTCACACACGGTCAAGTGTCACTTGGAAAGAGAACCTTTACAACAGTAGGTATAATCTACCATGCAGGAGCTACAACCAATGCAGGTCACTACAATGCATACATTAAAAAGAATTGTGGATGGTTCGAATGTAATGATAGCAGCATTACTCTAAATCAGAGATTGCCAGCTAATTTTACAAATGCGTATTTAATGTTCTTAAAGCCAAAATTTACAAAATAATGTGTACTTCAAGATTTTTTTTAAAAAATATGTGAAACACTACACACAGTTAGAATAAGCCAACAGGTATCTAACTACCCAAGAGGATGTAAGAATGACACAAATAAATGAATATCACAGATCGTTGGGAACAAATGCACAGGTAGAATACGCCTACAGGTATCTAACTGTTGGCAAAAATCAGCAGGAAGGCAACAAACATAACATTAATCAGAAAGATGAAGGGAACACTCAAAGGAAACAAGGAAGTAGTTAGGACCATAGTAAATTAAGGTTTAATCCGACAAGGATTTTTTTTCCCCAGACCCAAGGATTAGAAAAGCAAACACAGAAACACAGAAACTGAGCGCAATGCACAGTACACTGGTTTGTAAACTAAATATGAGAGTAAGAAAAAAAGGTAAACTGTCCATTAAGCAATGTAGTAAATTTTCAAAAAATGCAAAGACTAACATACCTGTTTCTTTTATCACAGAAATGGAAAAAGGGATACTGCAGCCAAGTACAATTTACAAATTGTATGTGGATTCTGAACAAAGTAAGGAGTAAGTATATCGGCAGTCATTTTCTACACATGCGAATCTACACGTCTAATCTTTGGTACTAATATGTTGCAGTGCCTGTAGGCTGGCCCTTGCATCTTCATTGTGTAACCTACCATCTATGCCTTACGACCAAGGTACAAGGAGTATAGGTCCTAGCCACAGCCATCGCTGCAAACCAAAACCATGGTCCTTGTAAATTAGCTACTTATAAATTTACTTTTCGGACGATCGTCTGCAGCCATGCAGGCAAGACACTAGGACGTCCACACAACTAGCGCATTACACCACACCCATATTCACTTGTAACTCCACTGCTCATGACTTCAGTCTTGGGTGCATGGCCTTTGGGCATGCAGTCAAGAGTCTGGGTCCTGCCAGAAACACCACAGCATATCAGAACCATTGTGCCTTGTCATTTTACTATGTACAAACTTGTTTTTGGGAGCATGGCCTTTGGTCATGCTCCCAAAACGCTACGCCCGCCCCACAACCATCTTAATGATGTTGCATAGTACAAGTGTACCAATAGCTGTGATATGGTGCAGTAGTTTGTAGCCAAAGGCTACAGAGGTGAGTTTGAGGCCATAGCATTATGAATGTATGGGTATACAGTATTTAAAATGCATAGTTACTTACAACTGCAGTGCTTATTGCTTTGTTCAAATACTCTGCATCCTGGCCACTACTACCACACAATATGACATCCATTGTGGCATATAAGTACACTACGAACAAATATACTTTCGGGGGCATGGCATTCGGCCATGCACCCATGATTGCAGCCCCTCCCCCCAGCCTCCAGAGTGATGCACTACCACACCATATCGTACCCATTGTGCCCTGTAAGTACACTACATACAACTGTGCTGTTGGGTGCATGGCCTACGGGCATGCACTCATGACTGCAGACTCTCCCCACAACCACCGCAGTGATGTCTGGTAGTGTTTTTTTTTCGATAGGTGTGGTATCCTTCAGTGCTTCTGGCCAGAGGCTTTACTCCTAGCTGTATGTCCATAGATCTTACATGGGATGGGTGTGCAGTGGCTTCCAGGTCTAGTACTTGTAACTTTGTTCTTGGGTGCACGCACTCCCCACAACTTGCCAATCGAAACGCAATACTACAAACATCTCCAAACTTCACAGTGGCCGATATACTTTATTTGCAAAGTTTGGTGAGGATTCGTCCTGGGGGAGCGAAGTTATAAACCGCCCAAAAAGTGCTCTTCCTATGGAAACAGCAATTTAACCATAACTACACGCCCACTACCGTGGCCGTGTAATATTTTTTTAACGGACGACATTGCCATGTGAAAATCTTTCCACTGTTCTTGATATTGTTTCATCAGAGCAAGCAAGCTGAAAATAAAAGCACTGAGAAAAAGCTCTGCGTGTATTATTGTAACCGAATGTTTCATTTGGCCTCTGAGTCTGCGCCCTACCAGGTTATTACTAACAGGTCTGGAGGTGCTTCTCTCACCCTGTGCAGCACTCTGCATGTTCCTGATGTGCGTGAGTCTGGCGTTGACACATTAATCAGATGCCAGGGTGGAATAGGCTGGCATCCCGCTGCTTCCCCAAGGTGATGATATGCTTTCAGAGTTAATTTGTGGGAGGGCAGAGCGGCAATAGCCACCATTGCTGAAGGTTTTCAGTGTAGGCGTAAAAACATCAGTGCAGAAATCAGTAATGTGATGGGGACAGGCGGCAGGGCGGCACGAGCCTGTGGCATAGCTATTACAGTAGCACCTGGGGAGGGCACCGGGGACTGCTAGACGGCAAAACAAGGTAGGTGCAGGGCTATCCTAAGGGTCACAGACAGGTATTTCCGGGAAGCTATTTATTAACATTAACCTTTTTTCTGTACGTTCTTCACTCGAAGGATACGGTGAAGTTTCTAAAAAAATATATTTAAAAAAAATCTGTATGAATATTGTTCGCCTTGGAGAGCCGCTATTCTTCGAGAGTCGGCCGAGGTCTTTTCCCGCCACCAGCATTTCAGAGGCACCCATTATTGCCCCAAAATATCGCGATACACTGCTAGACAGGTCAATTTCTGGAGTACAAACTATTATTCTTCACTGGTCTGTCAGTGTACAGTAAAAACAACTCCAAACATTAAGAACACTGAAAGTAACCATAAGCTTACAGAAAATAGCTAAACTACTAATCAAAACAGAAAAATATATATTTATTTTAACTTCCTTCTTTTCACGTGTATTTATTTGCACCCTTCTACATGTCTTTCAATGGACAAATAGGTATTTGTACGTCTTGCATCATGTTTACCTCTTTATTTGCGGTTTAGTTATTACATAGACAGAACCCCTAGTTCAGAGTTTGAATTTAGTAGTGCTTTAGCAAATTAATGTTGTGGCCTTTTTGGGCCTTGGTCACGAACAGGAGAATGCTCTCTAGCTGCCCACTGTGAAGCCTAGAAGGTGCGGTGGCCTGAACACTATGGTGGTAAGCAGATTGCAGAGGTTTACCCCATTGCATTATAAAAAAGAAAATAAGTGCCAGGGCCCAAATATTTTCTAGCACTCCTGTGACACTGCGGATGGGCACCACTGTTGCACCACTCATAGCTGCTCCCCGCAGTGTTGGCGCCTGCTTAATGTGGTTGATGGACGCACTGACTGTCACCACTTCATAATTAAAGTGAGTCTGACACAATAAGTGCCTAGGCTCAAAAATAAGTGCCTGGGCTGAGCCCTGGCAAACACCCCAGCAAATTAACAACGTGTTTCCCCAAGGGAGTTCTTTAATAAGGTGTCCCGCTCTAGTGTTTTTAAATTGCTTGTACACGTCTCAACTGTTTTAGCAAAACGAGCTTTGATGCAGAAGGTGAGCAGCGTGGATTAGGCTCTGCGCACTACACCTGTAAGAAACACACCACAGACCACACATACCTGTCTCTCACTGTCAGGGGGTGGGGGGATTAGGTCATAGAGAAAGCAATGCAGAGCCCTGCACAGAGACCTTCTAAGAAGAACAGTTGACGATTGTGTCTTCCAGGGGACTCAGTATTGCATTTGCACATACCAAGACAGAGTACCGTGCAGTTGCCAATCAAACATGCTTGCAGACTCATGTGAGTTGGGGATCCTGTTTGTGACTCTTATTTTTATTTTGTACTGAGCATTTGTTAGGCGACATATACAACAGAATTGTGTTTCAAAGCGCCACAAGGCTAAATGGGAAGGGAACAGGGGAAATAAACAATGGCAAAAACAGTAAAGTACAGTCATGGTCCTAGTAGGCCACGTGGCAATCAGACGTGTAAGTGCATTATAGGAAAGACAGCATCCCAGAGGAGGGGAGAGAAGGAATGTGTGACTATGTATAGAAGTGTAATGCCACCACCTAACATTTACTTAAAATATACCAAAATCCCTACCAAATTCGACCAAAAGAACTCGGTCATTTCTACCTTATTGTTTTTTAATATTCGGTATTTTCTACGGGTACCAGGCATCATACAGTGTCATTTGCGAGGTGCACAGTAGCATCCATCCTCGTACTGCCCTTCTATTATTTAACTCTGGGTGAATTAAAACTTTTCATGATAAATCTCTGAAAAGTTCACGTGACTCGGACACCCACAATGCCATGTGGCTCGAGTTTTGCCAGAACTAGCTTCACCAAATTACAGCATGCAATATACAGAATGTCCATTAAGATGCTGGAATGAAGCATGCATGAATGCATGGCATTGCATTCCACTGAAAACAAACATCAAAAGAATGTCATTGTCAGAAATAAAGGCGGGAATACCAGGCTATGATAAACATTGCTTGAGTAAATTGGGGGCAAAGCATAGTTCTAGCAACTCAGCGTACTTTGGTCTGCAGTTCATGAATGATCATACTGTGATGCCACCCTCTTCCACTGCACATGATGTCAGGTGCGGTGTCCAGTCAAAAGGACCGAAAAAAAGGTTGAATGCCTTTTTTTAAATGTCTTTTTTTTGGCTTCCGTATAGGAAAAAAAGTGTTTTTTACACCAAAAAAAGGGGGTTTGTATTCGATCCTTTCACCTACAACCGTCAGGTACCAAGTGAATTGACATGCAGGTAGCTCCATCAGGAAACATCCATGTTGAATTCAAAGTGATGACTCCCATAACCAGTGCCTAAGTCATACAGCGTTAAAGTTATCTCACATGATATGCATAACAGATTTGTAGGACATGTTTTCTTTGGTGCATTTAATTTGGTTATGTTACATTTAAAGTTATCTGTCCCTTCCCCTGGTATCCTCTAATTTGGGGACCAGAGCCTGAGGTCATGTGGTTTATGTTAACATTACAATGGGGAACAACACCCACCTATTCCACTTTTGGATTGAGGATCAAACCTTCTCCTGTCTAGAAAACGCTCCATTTTGTCCACTTCAGCGTTTCCTTTCTGTCCTCTTGGGAATGATAATTAATGTGGATGACTAATTTAATCAGTGACTGAAAGGTTGGACGTAGATGTGAGAAATTTGACCATCTGAATGGAGGATGTGGGCTCACCTGTGCTTTTTTCAAATTTTAAATGAAACTGAATGATGATAGATCAACCTCCGGAAAATGAGTGGGGCTAATACACAAACATTTTCCAATGCTCACTACATGACATACAAATAGATCTGTGTACTCTGGGTGGATGCAGCCTACAGGTGCCACCCCCCACCCCTGTTATAGTTAGTTGGAATGTGACAGACAATAGTACATCAAGGCATCTCAGAAGGGGGAAGGCATAATCTTCCTCCTGACGTGGGCAGCCTAATTCACTAACAAAGGGTCCATGGATCAGGCCTGTCCTTTGTTAGATGCTGGTGGCAGCTTTGCATACTAATCACAGTTAATTCAAACAGGCTCATTGGAGGCCTGGTCACAGGACTAACAAAAGACAGGAAAACACCAGCCACCTTTGATATATACTGTGTCAACCTGTAGCCAGCTCCCCCCTCTAAGTATCAAGGGCAGTGACTTGTCATGTCTGGGACTATGTATTTACAGTAGTCATCCACGCAGAGGGACCCCATTTAGAATGTACGAGTATGTAGTTTGGCGGCGACCGAAATCTGGTCTCGCCGCAGCTTCAAGGAAGACCTGCCGCTTTAATCAGGAGCCACAGAGAACTCAATTAACCAGAAAGACCCTTCAATACACAACAGACAGGGAGATGGGAGGCACTTAATATTACATGTGTTCACCCTTTTACCTGTTGCAAAGCACTCTGGTTATGACCTCACGCATACAGGAGATTGATTGGCCAATTAAAAAAGGATTAGACTACACAAATCACCAGGGGCCAATTTGGCTTTAAGAGAGGGTCAAGCCCCTCTTTTGGCAGATCATCTGAAGACTTTGCAAAGAGTAACAAGAAGAACTTATTTAGAGCCTGGCTGAAAGTACAGTCTGCCTTATATCTTCCGCCAGTGAAGGAAGGCCAGGATTTCCAAAGACGGAAGCAAAATCCCTCTCCTAAATATCTCCCAGGAACAGAGGGAGATACTGAATCCAGAGACCCCTCCAGCAGCTCCAGAGCCAGTACCGAGAGTGTCTCTGAACCAAACCAAGGACAATTTTGTTGCCTGCAACACTCTCCTCAGCTTTGGGCTGTCTGTTTTAAAGGACAACACAAGTCCAGTGAAGAAGCTAAGAGGAGTGTATCGACATGGATCAACCAGCATCCACCTTAAAGGACATTTTAAAGCCATTCAAGCCCCTCAAGCTGTTACCGACTGCACCACTGACAGTTGTCATGCCGCAGTCACTAACGTCACCTAAGACACCTCGATCAGTGCTTCAGACCTGCCAACCAGCGCTGAGACAATGATTCTTGACCCAGAGCCACTGTGTCGGCCATCCTGCAGAACTTCTATAACCACAAGGTACATTGTGGTTCTGTCCGCCTGGTCCTTTTCCAAAAGGCCCCTCGTGACATTGTATGACCCATTGCTCCCTTTGTGTTGAAACCACGTATCCATGAACTATTACAATTCATTACTTTACCAACTACCCTCCTGTCAGCATCCAGAGTTCATCCCTTTTTCTTCTTGAAACTGTCTGTCCTATAGGGTGGGTTGTATTTTGTAGTGTGCTAAGACTGCCTGTTGTGATAATAATAAAAGTAAACATTGTTATATAACCTTGACTGGACAGTCCCTTTTATCATTGTGTAATAATTGTATTTTTGCTGTGTTGCAACTAACCAGGGATCCACAAACTTGCAGAGATAAGCCTGCCATTCCTCCCACGTTACCAAAATTGGACAAAGAGGTTTATAATTTGCTTGTGTTTCCAATTTGTTCGGATCCCTTTTGGTGTACTAGAGGTGTGGGACTGATTGAAGGTTTAGAAATCGATATTCATCCCTGGACCACTGGTGCCCCCGTAGTCGATTTGTCACAGTAGAAACCACTCATTCCAAATCCTCCTAAATTCCAATCATTGAGTTCCCCAGAACATAGAGTGCCCCAAGTTCTTTTTACCCGCCCGTTCTCAGCAATCAACTCACTAGACCCTTTTAATATAAGGAGGGCGTCTATCACTGCATGCTTTAAATTATGGAACGCTTATTTGCAGTCTCTGGATGATCTCTCAGTTGACAAAAAGTACCCGCACTGCATTGAGCCACTAAGGATAAGGTAGGAACTGACCAAAAGCAAAGCCCCAGACAATGCCAGCACCGCCAAGTTCCCAAACTTTGTATCTATCTGATGCAAAACGATGGAGTAGAAGTTTGATCTGCGCCACATGATTGTGAAAAAACAGCTTGATTTTGTGTGTGCAACAACAAACGTAGGCTATGCAAACATAAACTCATATCAGCCACCACAGGAGTAGGTGACTAAAATGTCATTCAAACCCATATTTTCATCTTTTAAATTCAGGACCTCCAGCAACAAAACATAAACCCGGGCCAACCTTCTTGCAATCGGGCCATCCCTCAGGAAAGAAACTGCTGGCATTGTAACCTTTCGTGATGGAGGTGCTCCAGCCTTGACCCATCCTCCAATCTCTGAAGCTAATGTGCAGGGTCAAAGCAAATCAAAGGGGAAGTCTTGATCGTCCCTGGAATTAATGACTAATACAGGTATAAGAGACAATGGCACCCATTGCAAACTGGACTCTAAAGAGAGTATCGCAGCATGGATATTTTGGACTGAGTAGGCATCAGGTGGATGTGCTCATACGCAGCTCGAGCCCATGACCACCAGCTGTTTATACATAATGTGCCAACCAATGCCCAAACTACCACGTAGGTGCTGCTGGTCCCCCTGGCCATGTATATGCCCAACGCCAACAGATGTGGACTCAACCTTGTTTCGCAAACTCAGAAGCGAGTCGCAGGGACCACCACCATTGTAGCTGCTTCCCTGAGCAAAGCCTGTTGCTGGCGGCATGACGCAGCCTCCCAGTTCTCTATAGTATGCCTTCAGCTAGCACACCTGAGCGCGAGCCTCGGAGAGGCTGGTAGCCTGAGCAGATAGATGACAGCTCCCTGTGTCTCAGCCTCTGTGACACCGGCAGCGTCCAGTTCTGCAGTAGTCCTGGCTGTTGCTGCAGTACACCTCCCTCCACCGGAGGAAGAGGAGGAGGGGTTGTGGGTCCCCTGTTTCATGTCCTTTGGGTTGAATATACACATCATGTGGTAGTAGGGCGTGGCACTGAAACTGCCACAGAGATAAGCCACTCTGCCATCTGAAAGTGTCACCACTTGTACCTACAAAGGGTGGGAGTAGAGGGTCAGGGATTAAGGTGACTGCCTCAGCATCACAGGCTTCCCTCTGTCTACTCACCAATGCCCCTTCCCCTCCCCCTTACCTTGCAAGAGGAAAGGGCAGCCCACTTCAAGTCTTATACTACAGTTCAAGGATGGGACACCTGCCAAGCTTAAACCCCAAGATGGATTTGCTTGTCTGCACCTTGCTTTGATCTAACCTGCCTGTAGAATCCTGTTATTTTGCTTCAGCCCTCGACTGCTTCTGCATTTTGTATTATTTGCCTGCATTTGTAAGTTAAATATTAAAGACAGTGAGCTCTGGAAGTAAGCCAGGCCTTCTTTTTTCACAACTATATTTTACTTTTTACAAATAGGAAGGCCAACGTGTTGTTTCTGTGTTAAGAGGAAATGCTCAGGTCTGCTTATCACAATCTTGGCACTGCCAGAACACATTTCCGAGAGCAGAGGTATCTGTTGGTGTGGATGTGGTATGGAGAAGAAAGGGCACCACAGCACTGGACTATCAAAAAGAGGTCGCTCATGTGATTTTATGAGTGGCACTATACCAATGTAATAGTGGCTTTCACCCGTAGTGCACAGCTGAATAGAACTCGGGGTTATTAACGTACACTTTTTCTATTCTTCTCTAAAAGTAAGTTCAGAAAAAGTATAAACATGGTTACATTGGTTACATTGTACAAGCCACTGACATAAGCACGCACATGCACAAACGAATCAAGTAGCAAATCTAATATCCTGAGCAGAGCAGTAGTTGCCATCTTGGAGAGGGTAGTGGGGTTCACACGCACACAACGGTTATTCAGGAATCATACATTGACTTTTTTCTTCATGCCCAAGTGGGTAATGGAACTAACCTCGAGCCTCCGTAGACTGACAGATAACTTCATGATTTGTGCAGCGTCAAACCATGCACAATTATTTAATACCTGATACCCAAGATGTAGACGGAGGAGCAGCAGGAGGAGTAGACATGGAGGGGGGCGGCTGGGTAAAAAGATTCAGTGGAGGGTAGGCCAGGGAGTAAGGTGGGGGTTAAGTGGGGACGGGCAATAGGCGCAAATGGGTAGGCACTGATGGAAAGGTGTCGACACGTTCTTGCTGTCCATAGTGCTTAGCCCTCTTTTATGAAAGTGATTGCTGGCCATCATAGTCTCTGTTGGAGGTTGGCAGAGTTTAAGTATGAACATGTTATTTGTGGGGTATCAATCGAATCCACGCTTGACTTGACTCTCGAGCGTGCCTGCTTGACTTGCCTCTCGGGTGCACCCGCTTCCCTTATCTCTTGGGTGTGCCCGCTTGACTTGCCTCTCGGTGTGCCCGTGGTTAAACACATTCTGAATTATCCAGAACGTGCCTTTGTTCTGGAAAGGATCTTGGAGAGTCCCTGGCAGAAGAGAACCTCACTGGGTCTCTGTTTAATTACAGGGCAAGTGCACTAAATACATTTCCCAGCCTGAACCCACGTCTTGCCAAACATGCTTTGCGCAATGACATAGGAGTGCAGTGTCATTGCTTACAGGTCTAGCAGCTCAGGGGAGTCTTGAAAGTTCAACCATTCAGCGGCAGAAAACTGTAGGCCCTAGAAATTGGTTAGTCTTCGGAGGAACCCTACATCCACTGGCAAGGAATCACTGGATATGTTCCCATATGTTTCTAGGCACCTGGATCTGTCTAATAGGGATGTATGGTCAGAGCCATTATCATGGTCGGGGGTCAATAAGGAGGTTGTGCTCCATGCCTTACCCATCATTTGGAAGGCTTGGTGATTTAGGAGACCCTAAAGACCTAGGGACTTTCCTCAATCACAACCTAAGCCTTTATGGCTTGCAGAGTGCTCTATGCCATGACGCAATGAGACTCACAGACTGTTTCCTTTTCTGGTCCATGGAGATTTGGCCTGGCCTCCTGTCTCGGTCCTGTACACGTGTATTTGCTATATATCTTCCCAGGTTTCTGGGCTTTTGCTCCACTGTTTGCACCTGTTCTTTGGCAGAGTGGAACATGAATTGAATATCGTGGTCGGCGAGATGATTTATGGAAAAGGAGCTGCATTGTAGCAAATGTAATGAAACGCACCAGAGCAGAAGGATGAGTCTACACCAGAGGCGTTGTTAGGGAGACGGGGGTGGGGGGGCTTAGGGAGCTATAGCCCCTGCTCTTTTGGTTGCAGCCTTGGATAGAATCTCAGGAGCTAAAACCAAAAGGCTATCTAGCCCCGAGTCCCGACAGTCCCAACATTAGCGTAGCCCCAGGTCTTTTCCAGACCTAGCAACACCCCTGGTCTACATACTCTTGGGCCAAGATCAAGGACAGATACTAACTGCATTGGCAAAAAGAAACACGTTATGAATCTGAAACAAAAGGGGAGTTGAACACGTGCAATGCCCTCGAATTCTCCAATTTTACATGGAGGAGGGACGATAACTGTTGATGGTAAAACATGAAACATTGGGATGAAACACTAGGGCAGTCAAAGTGGCGTCTAAACATGTACTGAAGCCCCTAGTAGGGACATTGTTTTCTTTAAGGTTCACGAATTGAACATATGCACACTCGATGCATGTTCTGGGTAGGTGTGCATCGGCGGGAAAGTGTCAGGGTGTTTCTTGACACTTCTTAGCATTTGTTATTGCTACCACCCCTCGTTTTAGATTGCGTACACCGAGAACAGTGTTTTATGTGTGGTCCTAATTAGGCAATAGTACTTAAATTGCAGATGTAACCCGAGACTTTAATTCGGGGGCTCATCATTGTTGTTTATTAATTGTCAGCAAATGTTAAAAAAATACAATGAATATATGTATTTTTCGGGAAAGGAAATAAAAGTAAAATATAGGTACACAATTGTATTTGGGGAAGTAAAACCTCTATGTTTGGAATTAAAACTAAGAGCTATTTCTGAATTTCATTCAAACAAATATCCCCATCAGGCAAATTAATTAGGTTCTAATTGAGATTCCCCTGGAGTTTCACTATTGTGTACATGTTTTATTTTGTATGAGAGAACCAACATCCCTCTGTTCCTTTCTAAAACTGTGATTCGGACTGTAAGTTCAAATATGTTATTTTTTTTACAATTGTGTTTCTTTTTTGCTATTTCATTAAACTAATGAACAGCAAGGAGATAATACAAATCGTATTCTATCACATAAAGGGCACAATTCATGGAATTTGTGTGCACTGAAAGGTGACTTTGTACACTTTTCAGCAGGCAGAACTCCATTCACCGATTCATGGATCAGACTTCAAGTGACTTTGCTGGACTTTGCGCTGGTCTGTCACAAAGTTGACATGCCACAAAGTGTGGGACAAGCCTGCACAAAGAAGTAAATAGGGGGTGGAACATGCATGTTCCCCATTCCCCACGCAAAGGGTGGAAAAACGAGCAATAATGTGGCCGTGTTGAGGGATGCACCACGCAAAGAAATCACACGCCCATTCAAGTGAGTGCAAGCATAACAGAATTCATGGATTTCAACACGCAACCTGACGTCGCGAAAAGTCACACACAAACCTTGTGATCTTACTACCACATGATAGTAGATGAAAAGTACAATGCACAAAGGAACCGATGCATATAAAACATCCAGTGCACATTTTTCAAATGACGCTCAGCCAGGATGAATGCAGGTATACTGGGAGCCATTGTACATGACCGTAGACGGAGTAGGAGGAGGATGGAGGAAGTTGGCGAGGGACAGGATTTTCAGACCATGTATGACGCTCTTTGGGCTGCCAGATGACCAGGTGTATGCAAAGTAGAGGTTCCCACCCAAAGTCATCCTAGACCTGGTCAGGGGGTGGGAGGAAGACATTGCATCACCCACCATCTGCTCCTATTCCCTCACACCCCTTGGAGATGGTGCTGACAGCCCTACATTTGTAATTCACATGATCATTTCAACGCACCATTGATGCAGGCATATCGCAGGTCACACAATCCTGATGCCTACTCCAGGTATTGGGCTGCTTTACATCACATGCGTCTTTGCGTATGCACATATGCATGCCACACACACTACAGGCAAGGCAGAGAGTGAGCCAATAGTTCTGTGCCACAGCACACTTCCCACATTTGCTTGGAGCCATTGATTGCACGCATGTTGCCCTACAGCCCCCGATTGTTGAAGCACATTCACCACAACGAGCCAGAAGCATTAGCATTCCATCAATGTACAGATAATATGTGACGCAAATAGAGTAATCATGCAAGTCAATGCCAATTTTCCTGGAAGAACACATAACCGCTTAATTTACTGACAGTTACCATTGTAGCAGGTGTTGGCATTGGGAACCTTTGGCAACACCTGGCTCACTGGTGAGTATGAACTGTTGCACGCATGAATGCCTCACGTTCTGGCATATGAGTTGTGCACACCCACGGTCAGGTGTCACATGTGCCTTTGGGTCACCCTTTAATGCAGGGGAGGGAAAGAGACACCAAGTGAGGAGGTGAAGGTCTAGGGGTGGGAATAGAAGTGTGGGAGCTGATGTGAACAATGCAAGAGGGCAAACGGGATAGAGGACATAGAGTGATGAATGTGTAGATGCAGAGCAGAGAGAGAGTGAGGAATTATGGAGCAAGGTGGAGTCTGGCTGGTGGGATATGTCGCGAGAGATGGGGCTGTTACAGTGGGTGAGGGCAGAGAGAAGGGGGTGAAGAGAGAAGGACAGAGACAGAAAGACAGGAAAAGAAGACAGCAGAGTTTGAGAGCCTGCACGTTGATGGAAAAATAGCGCATGTTGGGGGTGAAGAAGAAGCACAATAGGGGGTGAGGGTGAAAGACAAATTGGGAAACAAAGGCCAACTGTAAAAAGGTAATCCTCAGCTTCTCATCACAAAAAACAACTTGCTCAACACACCATGACATGTCAACCAGAAAGAGACCCATTTTCACAACCTTCACGCAAATAAGTCAGTTCAACCACAACTAAAGACTCTGCACCACCACCAACCTCGCCCCTGTTGGTCACCACAGTTCATGGACAGGAAATCTCTCCCCAGCTTTCTCTCCCAGGAAGCGGACTGGAATCATACGGTGCACAGCAAACAGTTACAGGGACAACAGATGAACAGAAGTGGTGGGGAGGGGATAATAGGGAGGGAATCATGTACCACACACAACTGCCCACATTGTACATACACATAAAGTGCAGTCACACTCACTGCTTCATTACAACAACAAGTAATGGAAACCAAAGTCCTGCAATACATTCAGGAGTAGAGAACATACAGAAAAACAACAAACAAGTGACATGAATGGGGAACATAGGTAATGGCTGTCAGGGATCCCCATGTGCAAATCAGTACAACACTAGATGCATCAAGTGTGCCAGATCTGTCCTGTGGATTGCATGCAGACATATGAGCACACTGCGTTACCAGAAGCAAGGTCATGAAGGGGAGCAGCCGAGGGCTTGGTGATCTGTGAATGGATGTCTGTAAGATGTGTAGTAGTAGCTGGCCGAGTCATGTGAACAGATAAAGTTGTGGAGTGTACTCTGGCACAACTTATTCAACACACCATGACATGTCAACCAGAAAGAGACCCATTTTCACAACCTCCACGCAAATAAGTCAGTTCAACTACAACTCCAGACTCTGCACCACCACCAACCTCTCCTCTGTTGGTCACCACAGTTCATGGACAGGAAATCTCTCCCCAGCTGTTGCCTCCTCCTCCAACTGATCACACACCCTGAACAAGCCATTCCCAGGAAGGGGACAGGAATCATAGGGTGCACAGCAAACACTTACAGGGACAACAGATGAACAGAAATGGTGGAGAGGGGATAATGGGAAGGGAATCATGTACCACACACAACTGCCCACAATGCACATACACATACAGTGCAGTCACACAAACTGCTTCAATACAACAAGTAATGGAAACCAAAGTTCTGCAATACATTCAGGAGTAGTGAACATACAGAAAAACAACAAACAACAAGTGACATGAATGGGGAACATAGGTAATGGCTGTCAGGGGTCCACATGTGCAAACCAGTACAACGCTAGATTCATCAAGTGTGCCAGATCTGTCCTGTGGATTGCAAGCAGACATATGAGCACATCTGCGTTACCAGAAGCAAGGTCATGAAGGGGAGCAGCCGAGGGCTTGGTGATCTGTGAATGGGTGTATGTAAGATGTGTAGTCATAGCTGTGCAGGTCATGTGAGCGGATAAAGTTGTGCAGTGTACTCTGGCACAAGTCGAAGAGTAGGGTGGGCATGGAGTAAACCAGCAGGACCCCATAGGACACAATGGCGGGAATGTGGTAGGAAGAAGACGACATAATGGTCAGTGAGGCAAGAGGTTAACAATCACAATACAGAGTCCAGATGTCCAGGGAATTGAGGATGAGGCTGTTGTTATCGAATGTGTCAAATACTGATAGTGGCTCAAGTGGTATTAGTGCTGCATGTATGCTATGATATAATATAATATGATAGGTTATTTATAACATGCTAAATACCCAGAGGTTTCTAAACGCGGACCCAGGGATCGAACCTGTGTTGCTCCGTGTCATCTTGTTTCCAAGTCGAGCACGCTGCCGCTGAGCTATCCTCCTGGGACATACTCCTGAGTCTGCTTTCCTTTGTGGATGTTTAGCCTGAAAACCAATGCAGATGCTTGGATGTTTAAGGGGGCATACACACACAAACATGTGGACAAACACACATCTGCAATGACCTTCACCATCACAAATTCACTTGATCTCTGAAAATCCAACGTGTGCAACTGCATGCGAATATTGTTTTGCGTACTGAAACAGACATTGACATGATTGACAGTGCACAATCTTAACTGCTGACAGAGCTGCCTTGATGTGATTCCCACATCATCTCCACCGGAAACTATTCCTCCGCATTTGTGAATGGAGGGCCAATGCCCGGCAGAGGGCATGGGGACTAGGGTGGTGAAGGCTTGCTGGGCAGACCTCTCATGGAGTGCAGTAAATGGATGAGTCAGGACACCTGCAACAACACGGACACTGTGTTTCAACAGCAATGGGAGTAAATCATGCAGACTGTACATATGTAACAAAAGGCATTTGACTGATCATCACCTTCATGTGATCCTGTTGCAGTCAAGTGAACCATGGCAGTGGACAACACTGTGCATGGCTGCATATCCGGTAATTCACTCAGAAATCCCTTGAGAGGGCAACAACACATCTCTCAAGCTAGAAAATGTAAAATAAATATGTTCATCACGGACAGGAGTTTTAAAAGAAGCATACATCATAGGGTATAAAAATTAGAACACTGTGTCCATTTCAAACCGGGGGGCAAAAATATAATAAATAGAACATCACAGGTTCAAAAATGCTTTTATAAATTCCATCCTGGACAGGGGGAAAACAATGTTCACCCTGGAGAGGGGAGGGGGAAGGTGTGTGCCCATATCCATGAGTGGACAAACAGTTCAATACCAATACAAAACAAAACAAAAAATATCCCTCCATGGGCTCATGGACATCACGGCACAGGTGGTTGAGGTGGTGTGGGTATACTGGGAATGCCATCCTGCAGTGTATTATCAGGTGGTGGTAGTGGTGGTGGCGCATACAGTGCCAAAGCCTGGTGTTCATTGGCTATGGCCACCCATGAAACAGATGCATGCACCAGCATTCCAATGGCTGAAAGGTCAATTTGAGCTTCCTCCCGAGTGGTTACAGAGTCTGCATGTGTGGTGACTCATGACGCATCAATTTGCTGGTAAATCATCTGTCTGAAGCCGTCCATCTCCTCGTGGAGCTGGGACATTGTAGTGAAGTCCTCAAGCTCCCCAGCTCACAGCAATTGGATACTGTAGATGCCAACATGTCCTGCTTCCGGGCTTCTGTATGTGCTTCAGCATCTGCATACAGGGAGTCCTGCAGACAGTTCAGAGCAGCCCATCGGTCATTGATCTTGGACTCCACGCCCAGTGTGAGGGAGAGCCTTGAGGACTGCATCTCAGCATACAATTGCTTTTCCAGGCTGGACAAGAGTTGCTGCTGTTGTGCATCCCATGCAGCTGGTGTGAACATATTGTCATGCATCATGTCCACACACCCGCTAGACTCCCCGCAGCACGCCCCGCAGCACGTCCAATCCCAACATCCGGTACACATGTAGGACGGGGGCCGCGTGAGCCGTTTGGGATCCATACCTTACATCACAGCAGAAGTCACATTTGGTCTCAGTTGTATCCATTTCTGCATTGGCAACTGCCGTGGCGCATTGGGTCAGGCAGAGTCAGGTGGTCACGTTCACTTCCGGATCACGTGACAAGGAGATCCCAATCACGTGATTTTGTGTTGGGTCATGTGACTAGGAATTAAACGGTATAAAAGCAGAGTTCCCGCAACCACACATTGCTTCACAGCTGTTCTTCACGACTCGGTTTGGCGCTTGCTCTTCAATCTTGATTCCTGGAATACTTGAACTCGGACCTTGAACTACAGACTTCTTTTTGCTTTTCCCTTCAGATTTGGCGCTTTTCCTTGTGGATATCTGGCTGTTTTTGACGTCAGGAATTTCATACCGGACTTCTTTTGGTTCTTACCTTTTCATGAACTTACGTACATCCACGTCTTGCACGTCAACAACTGCAGGTGGGCCCAGCAACTGGTGACTACTCTGACCATCATCTCAAGTCACCATGACCATTACCATCATCTGAAGGTGCTGCTCACGCGCCCCCACGTAGTTGTATCCCAGGCCCCTGTATGGTTAGCAGCAACCTTACTACCACACATCGGAAAGCTTCTTCCTGGACAGTACTATTCTGTTCTGTATACTCCAACTGTGATTGTTTGTACTAATAATTGTTTGCCTTTACAGCGGCCTTGGGGTTTCCAGTGCTATGTGGTTCCGGCGTTCCAGCATCTCCCACCCGTGGCCTCAAGGATCGCATAGAGAGTCATATTATCTCTCCCTGTGTGGTACTTGGGGACGGAGGCCCCTCAAATCTTCACGACAATCAAGTCTCGACACATATTGTCGACCAGGTGATACATCCCCCCAGCAATATCATGCAACGTTTCAGCATGCTGGATGGCTTCACGCAACATCTGCTGCTCCCACACTGTCTCTCTGGCATAGACATGTCCACCACATGTGCAGAGACAATGGTGGAGTGATGGCAGGGTTGAGGCCCGTCGCTGTGGGACCTCTGTCATTTTCTGCATGTCTGTAACCCTTCACTGGAAATCAGTCCCAGAAACTCACCCCAATTAAGGGGAGGGTTATCTTGCAGCTGTAACCACAGTGGACATGGGGCTTACCACTTACTGGACCCGTGAAGACTGGTGCACCTCTGCAGACCCAACAGCACCCTCCGGCCTGCTCATTGAGGCACTCTCCTTGTCCCTCACCGTGTCATCCACACCTGGTTCTGCATCCAAACTTGCAGAGTCAGAAGAGTCCGAAGAGCCAGGAGCATGACTGAGGATCACATGCAGCACCTATGGATGTTCACGTCATACAACACCACAGCCTCCACTGGTGGACTGACACACAACCACCTCCTCTTCCCCCTCTGCCTCTGCTGCATCATCAACTGTACATGGACAGACAACGATATATTGAGACATGAGTACCCTGACAAACATGCACATGTGCACTACAATGCACACAGACACAAAATGGCTGACACACGTACATCACCCATCATAACTTTGCAGACTGTGAGCTGAACTTCACTGATGTATGGCATTCGCTGGCATGCACAGTCATGTCCAGCTGGGCATATCAGGCAGTGCAACATAGCATGGTCTGCATGTGCAAGGGTACATAACCCCCCCCCGAACATGAGTGGCAGAGAAACACAAACATGTCAGTGAAAGGATGGAGATCTGTGCATCAACAATGATCACATGCACAATCCAGACAGTTACATGTAGCAACATGTGGAAGTGTGACCTAAACATCTGATTTCACCAGTTCCATGCAGGCACATGTGTTGACATAATATCCCCATACATAATTGCAACATGGACCCCCAGCAAACTACATGACTGGACACAGTCACATGCCTTCCATACATGTGTGAGGAGACTGTGACATGTACATGACAAAGGCAGGCATGCCCGCCCATTGCACCATTTACACTCCATATGTGCAAATAAATTCACATAGACAACTATTGGGCATTCACATGTAGTCAGGAAGACACCCTTAAGTGTCTATGCGCAGACATTGTTGCTCAGTCATGTCCACATGTCGGCAAGGCAAGGTCTTGGAGCACTGTGCAAAAATGCACAAAAATGAGTGACACCGAAAGAGTCATGAATGACTCGCCACTGGACAAAACACATGCACGATACTGTGAATGTGTACAGTCACATGTGTGTAGCTTACAATTGCCACACAAACAGGGTGCCCTGTTTCATGGTCCATGTGGAGGTTGCCATTTCCTGGATAGCAGTCCTCAAGGCACACAGGTGTAGGCCCAGGACGTTTAGGACCCAGACACCTGACTCTGAGAACACCGCTGGAGAAAAATACATGCATACTCATGTATCCAACAATGGAGTGCACATGGAGAACACTGACAGTGAGATGCTCTGAAAACATACCCTCTGCCACCCCCCCAGTTGTCTCCCCACTCTGTCCAGTCCATGCCCATAGTGTAGACATAGATGTAAAACTGTGGGTTACTCATGACTGATGCCCCATGCAACAAGCATTTGCTTTAAAAACCCAAGCACAAGTACTGAACATGGGGCATTGCAATTCCGAAGGTCAGCACAAAGCATCAGTTAGCTTACCAGATCCACACATTCTTCCAAGTTAAAAATATGACACCTATTACAACATACAAATAAATGTACATAATTTCCATGTCAAGTCAATTCCTGCATGTAGACTGTTCACTCATTTCACGTCATTGCTACATATGGCGTATGCCCGAGAAAGTAAACTGTGATTTTGATGCCAAAGTGTTCTTTTGCATGTATTGGGAAATGGCGTACATGTTTCCACTCAGCATCAATATTCTCGCCATTTTCCAAACATGTCAACCACTGCCAGATGTCTCCTGAATGTGACTCTGCACCTTGATTAGGACAGCATGGTCCATTGTTTCACCATACAGCCCGTAGTTCATGTAGAACCAATGCTGTGATATGTGTGCAGCAATGATAAGTGCTCTGGCCAAATCGCCAGCCTCTCAGTCAAAGCCCCCCTGTGCTGGTCCAAAATGAGCCAACACATATGACTGTTACTGTCTGATTTGTCACATCGGTGCCAATTTCAGGTCCCCTAGCACCCTGTGTGACAACTCACGTGGGCGTGAGCCCCCCGCTGTTTGCCTAGTGCAATTCATCAATAGGCTGTGTCACTTCACAATGTGTGTGATGACAGCACACTTTACATGACAGTTTCATGTGAAGTGACAGATAATAACTGTCCATGAGTAACTGACTGACAGTCATTAACTGTCACTATGAATGACACTGCCATTTAATGGGTGATGTAATCTCACACAATGTGAAGTGACACTTTACATTGTAAGTGTTGGCTGTGCACTATATTTGCTGTGGCCTTCTATGACTGCATAACTTGATAGTCCTTTGATCCAGTTCTGTGTTACATGTACATACAATAGTGCACTGGGAATGTTGACATATGCATGTACAACACATGCACTGTACTGTACCCACATTGAATGACATGAATCAATCACAGACGTGCCCTCAAATGTGATCCACCCCTTACCACACCGCCACCATATAGTATTCACTGGCTGCAGGCGAGCACTAAGAAGGTATGCTAATGCTAGCACTGTCAGAAAAAGCATAACCCTGCACTTTTGTGCAGAATTCACCCATGAGGGGTCCCATGTCTTAAAATCACGGCAAAAATGAAAAATGGCTGTGAACACAAAATATCACGGCAAACATGCTGTGGTTTTTTGCACCACAATCATGTAAAGAATGCGGGAGACACCACTGCAATCCCCGGACCAATTATACCATTTAAGGGGAACCCATACGACACATGAGGAGACGGTTTTGTTTGCATTACTGCTACAGGTCATTAATGGTAAGGCAATTGTACGTAAGTGCAACTATCATTCCCTACATTCATACCTCCTGTCTGGGTTATATTTGTGGGGCATCGGTTCCTGTCTATGAACATCATCCACTAAAGATGTGTCTGTATTGGTGACCAGGCACGCTCAGCCTGCGAACCATCACATCCTCATCTTCAATTCTCCCGAGACAAGGAGCAACAGAGCCAACATGCCAAATCTAAGTGAGCGATGTTGCTGCCATGTCATCCATATCCAAATTAATTTGAATGTCTTGACAAGTGTGTATGTCTCATGGACACAGACAGAGCAATGTCAGGGTGAGTGCCGTGAACAGTGATGCGAGCAACAAGGCATGTGCCTGTGCTTTTTGTGTCTCTATGAAGATTGTTTCAATTAAAACATGTACAATCATGATATACAAAGCAAACAAGTACACTCACTGGTGAAATTCATCCCCTTAGCCTTTCTCAATGGTTATCTTCAGACAGTTAAACTGGAGAGTAACAGACTTTCCACCTTGGAATTATGACCCACCATCAGTTCATTTAACCTTTTTTGTGTGTGTCACCCATTACAATATACAAGTTTAGTTGTTTCAACATAACCCCTCAACACAGGGCAATGGTCTGTGAACACTCAGACTCCGGCAGGCTGATCAAAACACAGTGTGTCAGTACAGGCAGCATGGAAATGCACTCTGACAAGGTGTTTCGTAGGAACAGGTGACAGGACAAACATGCAATTCAGCAGCAACTGCTGTGTTTCAACATCATATATCATATGCACTTGATGTACAATGCAAACTGACTGGCCCATTACTATGACAATGACTTAATGATGTTGAAGAGGTGCAGTTTTTGCGTGACACAGAGGTGTGACTTGGCGTGATGTGTGCCTGTCAGGGGGGCACACCATGGGGTCTTGCACTGTGCACTTAATTTGATCATTACAACCCTACATACAAGTACTAGCAAAGCTGTAAAGCCCAGTGACAGTGATGTGCACTATCACAAAAACACAGCCACCTTCCAGAACGCAGGCCATGTGACAGAAGAGTACATGGTGGCAAGCATGCATTGGCCATGAATGGCTGACAACTGCGGCCAACTGCACTACTATGCACGTATGGGTTGGTCATCCATTATTGTTCACACATACGATGCACACAAATGCCACTGACCAGATGTATCCACATAGGTCTCCAGGCCTCCCACACCTTGCACCTGCCCACTGCTAATGAGTTTACTTGCAGCCTCTTCAATTGGTGCCAGTTGCTCCGCTTCTGCTGGCCCCCCTCCAGTGGCCTCTGCAGAGGCCAGGTTGTCACTCAGCTTCTGCTTGGTCCTCTGCTTCTGGACCTCTTAACCATTACACCTCTCAACACCAGAGGTGTTGATGAGGTCTGTGGCATTCCGCCACTGTGTCATTCGGTGTGGGAATATAGGTGCTGCCTGCAAAGGAGTACAAGTGCTTCTTTCTCTGCAGACCCTTATCCTGTGCTGGGTCATGGAGTGGAGTGTCTTCCTGCTCTGCAGGGCATCCACTCTTTGATCTAATGGTCCATTGTGGTACTGGTTCACCTGACAGCCTCCGGCCATGTCCATGTACAAGTGCCAGGACACTGGTGGGTTGAGGCACACCATGTCCTCCTGGGGCTGAGGCATATGTGTCCTCACCAGATCGTTGTCTTCTCCCTTTCCCATTTGAAGCCTTACAACACATGGTGCAGGCAAACTTAATGAGTGATAAGCACACCAATATATTCCTCAGAGAAAAAATAAGAAAGGGTAGAGTCTACATGATGTACTACGCAGATGTGTGGTCCTGCAAGTCTACAAGGCAGCCTAAAACAAAAAATGTGGTACACAATATGCAGTGGGACCCCAATGAAAGAAATTGTGTGCACGATTCCTGGAAATCTTCTGAAGGAAGAATAAAATGGCATGCGATAAGCAGTGGCACCACAAAATCAAAAATATCCATACGCAATACACAGCAGGCCTCAACATGGGCAAAAATACGCACATGTATGTGCAGAGGCAAACCCCAAAAAGAAAAATGTGGTACGCATGACTTGTAAGAAACAGCTTGTGTAGCACCCCCAAATGCCTGTCTGCAAAACTCGTCCGTCTTCATACTTTCTCACGCACAACCAGTGATGCGTGTCACACCTCTTAAATATCCCTGTCATCGCTGTGTACTGTGTAAGCCACATTGGCATGCTGTGTGCAGTGCATAGAACATAACCTACACTCTAAGGGCCTTTACTCTGTAATCTGCTGCCTCAGATGTGACACACCATGAAGACCCTTCTCCTGCCTCCAGTGACATTACACTTGCCTCTTCCTGCCTTTTACTGCCTCCCACCTGCTACTGCCTGCAAAAAGTGAGTGCCTGCTGACCCGCCATTGCCGCTGCTTCTATGGCTGGCCCACAAGGCCCTGTGACCACCTCATCTGATGTCTTGAACTCCCAACTCTACATTCCACAGCCCATTCCCAGGACCCAGTTCGCCCACTCAAAACTGTCTCAGGGGTTGCCATATCTGCTTCATCCTCGTCACCACCAAGTAGCACCCCCATGGCAGTGAGGGAGAGGCCTGCCAACTTCACCTCCACTGAAGTTGGCATCCTGGTATGCGGGACTGGGAAATGATGATGCTTTCTTGTACCCAGCAATGCAGCGTGGACCTGAAGGATGGACACAGGTCTGGGTGCACATCACGGATGCTTTCAATGTGGAGGGGGAGGCAGACCACTGCCGGAAGACTGTGCAGAAGCGATGGAAGGACTTCAAGAGCCGGACCCATGCCAAGGATTTAGCTCGAACAGTAAGGATGACAGATTATGATGATGTGGTCATGTGAGGGGCATGTATGCAGGATAACTTCATGTGTAGTACATTTTCAAATGAAGCCATCCACACTCAACATCTGGACATGACACATGTGTATGGATGTCAGTGAATGATATGTTGGTGCATTGACCTCTCAGGGGCGTGATGTGATCTGTCATCCCACTGCATGTGAAATCAGAGTTGATGTGCTGATGTGTTAGGAACAATTTCCATTTATGGGTAATGTTCCCTCCAGTTGGGTACCCCCCAACTTTTTGCTGCTGTCTGACCACCCTAGCCTGACCTTTGCCAGTGGAGCCCAGCCTTCTGCTGTACTCCTCTGGGCTTTTGCTCGTTTTTTGTTATGGGGAAAGTGACATGCCCTTATGATGGTCAGTACTGGGAGACTTTGTTTCCCTTAGTCTTTCACGTTGTTGCTATTTCTTAGTAACATTTTATCAGTGCACAAAGCACCTTACAGTACAGTGCGCTGGGGTTCCCCTTTTCATTATTAAGGCCCTAGACAAAAAGGATTTTTTGGTGAATGTACACGTGTGCCTTGGATAGAGCTGGTGGCAGCTGTTCCTTTCATGCGTTTTCAACTCTTTTCAATGGCCCAAAACATGATTAAGTGTTTCACCCAGGACATTCCGGGAAATTCCTTATTTGGTCATGTAGACTCCCATGCAAACCAAATATTTCTTGGGCTTCTGCATGCCTTGTGTGTGTGTGCCTCCAGGATTCGGGCTGGAGCTGTGTAGTTCCAATACACATCATGAGTACCAGGATGTCTGGTGTGCTGGAATGATTGTAAGTGAGCAGATCTCTCATTGGTTTCTCTTCGTTTTGGCATGAAGGACATTTTGGATCAGGTCGGTATTCTGAGTTCACACCGAACTTAGTAAAGGAGGCAAGTATGTTGAACAAGCAAAGCAGATCTGTGGAACCGCTGGTGACCTGCTGGAAGGTTTGGCAACCTGGCCTGCAGTTGTCCCATCAGAACCCTGTTTCTGATCAAATCTAGAAGGTCTGCAAGGGCACTTCCACCCATTGGAATAGTGGGCAAACTATTCTCGGCAACGCCAACATAACCTGTAGCGAGCCTTTTCGGAAGTGTTTCTGCACCACCCAGTGAACTGACCAGCTCGTACAGGACCTTTGCCCTGGAACTGCTGCCATCTTGAGTTTCGACTTGAGCCTTTGGGGAATGTAAACTCTGCGTATAAGTCATTCTCCCACCCAGTTTTTATCACCTAGTATTCCTAGGTCTGAAATCAGGAGATTCTGCCTAAACCCGAGCATACGCTGTCACTGTGTCGCTCAGCTGTGGTGAAAGAACCTTGTGGGTGCCTTGCTGCTGTTCCCCCCTGTGTCATCAGACTCACTGCAGTGGAATGGGCCTGATCCCTTCATAAGAAGAGAAGAAATTGCCACTGTCCCGCCACAGAATCATCCCTTGAACGCAGGAGCCGCACAACTGCAGGATTTGAACCTACAACCAAAGTGGATTTAACTGTAGAAGTTTGGTCTGGAGTGCACCAAGGGTCAGTGAGTACTTGCAACCCTTAACAGTGGCCCCTGGCAAATCCATCCATTTTTATGCAAAAATGTCCCCTGAGGGCCACTCTTCTTTATCAAGGTAGACTGTGCTACCAAGCTATTCCCTATTCTTGGATCTTGTTCTGCCTTCTTGGGGAGACCCTCTTCGAATAGTGGGAATTTATTCTTCACTGCCTCACCCACCTTCCTGAGTTGCTACAGCCCCTTGAAGAGACCCTGTTTTGACTTAACCGCACAATCGCGTGCACCAGCACCGAAAGTACTTTTGAGCTCAAGGCGCCACTCATTTTAGGGACTGGACTGCCTCTTAGTTAGGGTTTGAATTTTGAAGGGCTGCCTAAATGATATTCTCACTGTGTGACCCCTTTCTTTGAAGGTTGTGGATCAATATTGTGTACTATTGCTTTAGGCCATTGGTTACTGTATATTTGTTTAATAAATTAGTGTTGTGTTGGTTTTGTTATTACTGCTGAATAATTTCTTTGTGTTTGACTTCAAAAGCCTTGACTAAATGTATATATATGTTTGACATAGACCTGACTGAGAGTAATTTGTGGTTTTGTTTACTCTGTGCTCTCATTGTGGGGTTTCGATCAACCTCCCCCTTCCTAAAACCTAGTCTTGATTGCCGCCAATGCTACTGTGATTGGTCTGGCTTGTCCAGAAGGTTACCATGTTCCAAGAAACTAGGCTGGCCTTATGAACCTGTGCCCACCAGGTCAGCGTTCAGAAATCCATCATAACAATGTGTGATCATGCCATGTGTATGTGCTGGGGCAATAGAATCCTCACTTGTACCTCTCCAGTTTGTGCGTGTATGTGTTGGACGCCTACAGGTCAGGCTGTCAGGGAAGCATGTTGCTTAATGTAGTGTCTTGTGGGATCCAGCATACAAGTGGGTGTCTTACCACCAATGTGTTCCCAAGAGTACCCCAGACCATCTATGCATTGTGTAGTTGGCCACTCTACCAACTGACTCCCTGCCCACCCCTGTGCCCCGATGCCCTGACTCCTGAGGCAGCACAGAAGGTTACAGTTGGGTCACTTTGGCATTGCTATTGTGCCATATCATGTTTCTTGCAATATATTTGTTGACCGCCGTCTATGTGCTGTGTTGACATGTGAATCTGTCATGACTGTGACTTGTTATTGATCCTACACTTGTTTGTCAGTCTTCATAAAAATTGCATGGGTGAGTGTGTGTGTGTGGCTGTTGCTCGTTGACCCATGGCAACTCTCTGGGCAACCGCTGGTACTCATAAGTTTTGTAGTTTGCAACGTAGTATGATGTCAGCAGTGACACATTTTTGTTACAAAAAAGAGCCGTTTTTTATGGAATGTTTCGAGATCGAGCTGTGCAGCATTGGATAATGCCCATTGTACTACCTGTTTTAGATAATTGATATTAAAACAGAAATACACTTTGCCAAACTTCCTGAGTCGTTTTGATTATTGATGTTTGAGTAACTTCTGCATCCGCATCTGCCTCTGAGTATTGCCACCTCGTCTTAAAGGGCTCTTAGGAGTAAGAGTTCACTTGATAGCAGACAGAGAATGGTTAAAGGCCAATCTATCTAGTAAGCTTTGGGGTCCCGATAATATCGGACATCCTCCGGCATTTAGCTGAAACAACGCGAAACTCCCTGTACATAGTGGTTTAGATTAAAAGCAAAATCTTGCAAGTATAGGTAAGACGGGTTCCTTGTTTTCTCGCAAAAACCCCTCCTGATTTCTATGCAAAGCTGAATGGACAGAAGGCTGAAATGGCTGATTGAGAAGGAGATGATCCAGAGATTCGGAAGTCGAAAACGAATGGTTGGTAGATTGCGGAACGTGGCAAACTGTATGCATGGGGAAACTGACAATGGGAAAGGTTAACGGAGGGTTGGTTGAATATTGTGAATAGTAATGAGAGGTTTTGAATAGAGATATATGGACGAAGAGCATTCCGTAGGTAGCCTAAACGCCTGCGTTCAGGAATGTTAGAAGAAGATATCTTAAAATCTAAGTAGATACATAGGAGACAAACAGACAGGTATGTTAAGGAAGATATCTTAGACCCCAATAAGGGGTAAAAACTAGGGGTGATAAGAGAAAGCCACGAGAAGATATATGTGGGCCGGCCAAGAATGTTTTTATGTTGTGTATGTTATGTGTATGTTAGTTAAAAAGAAAAGTGAAGTGTCGAAGAAGCGACAAGAGAATATTTTTGTGTTCAAAAGGAGAAGGAGAATTTTTTATTTGTGCTGTTTAAAATATTGATCAGGTAAAGAAGTTGAAGTGAAGTGAGATGTAGAGGTTTTGAGCTGCGACGATTGGTGTACACTCACATCATAGTCATTTTTTGGTTTAAGTGTTGTTTGTGTGAAGCACAGTGATTATCGACAGACCAGGGAGCCTTATCACAATGGAGAATATTACTCCGCTCATACACATGTGCAAGAAGTTGCCAAAACACGCACCCAAACTCAAACAGTATAGCGCGGAATGGGTTAAGGGTACGGCGAATAAAATGTTCATGCCATGGCTACAAGGGGGATCACTGTCAAAAGCGGTTTTGCAACACATGACCACATATTTGCAATCAGCGTACACAGGGAAAAGGCTGGAGAAGAGGCTAGCTGGCTTAGAGCATTGGAAGATATTCCAGGAGGAACAGGAAGACCCGCCTCCTGAAGACTGGATATTAAGCCAGCGTAAAAAGGGAGGTGATGAGCCTTCTGCTCCCCCCACCGTGCCACAAGTAAATGACTATAATTCAAAAGATGACAGAGTGAATCAACTCAGAGAGCTTAAAGTAAAAGCAGGGTATAGTAACCTAATGTATGAACTGCTTGCTTATAGCAGTGATGACTTTTTGGAGAAAGCTCCAGAGAAAGACGTAGTGTCTACAGTCCCACGGGACAAAGAGAGAAGTGAGCGACAGGTATGACCCTCGATATAGAAAGGGAAATTTAGAGCTGGAAAGTGGAGAAAGACAAAACTGACGAGATAGCTCTCATACAAAATCAGTGGAAGAGTGGTCAGATATTGCTCAAACTCAACGGAGCGAGCATTGGGGAGGTACGACAAAAGGAAGATCAAGATGAACAAAATAAAAAAGACAGGGACAGAGAGAAATGATTGAAAGAGGATGAGCTTAAATGAAAGGATAGAAAAAGACGAGAACAGCTTTATCAAAAAGAAGAGCTGAGGAAGGAAGAAAGGGCAGAAGAGCAAAGGGAATATGATAATAGGCAGTGAGCAATTGAAGAACGGGATAGAATAGAAAACAGAGGAAAGAAGAAGAGGAAGAGAAGTTAAGAGAAAAGAGAATACAAATGTGAAAAACTGATGAAATACGTAGGGCCAATGAGAGAAGAAAGATGAAGAGACAGGAGGAAAAAAGAATTAGGGAAGAAGCAAAGAACCAAAAGGAATTTGATGAGGAAATTGAATGTTGATTGCATTGAGAAAGAGTTAAGGAACCCGAAACAAGTAGTAGCATGGTAGGACATAGAGGAGTTCTTCCCGTCACAAGAGTTGATGGCAGGGCCTTCTAGAGTAAATCTAGTGGAGGATTTTGAAGAGGAAACTATTGGGGACAGAATTGCGGAAGCATATCATGAAATGCAGACGAAAAATGAATTAAAGAGAAAAGGGAAAGAAGTTTTGTTCTGAGCATCGAGCTCTGAATTTTGAACAGGCTGACGACTCTGAATAGTGACGAGAAAAAGAGCAGTCACATAAGTAGGGGATAGGAGATGTCAGACGAAGAAAGGGAAACCTTCTGTGAGAAAGAAGGGACCAGTGCATGTGGGTTCAGAGAATTTTTATTGACAGATAAGGAAGTTAGATGGTCAGACCTAGATCTACCTAAGCTGAGGATGCCAGACCCAGTGGCACGGCCAGGTCAACCTAAAAGACAATCCCAGAGTATGCGGGGCGAATAACTGCCATATGTAAGTAGATTAAGGTCATTGCCACGAAGAAGGCGATAAGGAACTATCGTTCCCTACTATGGATAGGCAGACTATTGAAGCCAATTGCGATTTTGGAGTTTCACAGTTTTTTTTTTTAGAGAAAGGAGGGGTCAGACCACAGTATATTCCATGGACCCAGATGGATAAAGACAACTTAAGATGCAAGTTTCCCAGTTTAACATCGGGTGCCGGAAAATGGATCTATGAGCTAGCGAAAATGACAATAGGTAACATGTTAGCTATAGGAGACATAAAGGTCTCCTTGCAGCCAACTTTGGGGAAAGAGCCAATGACATTTGTCTAGAGTAGGATACACAGGAGTTACCACGCAGAACACGACACGCAATGGCGTGTTGTTTAACAATTGTAGAGCAGTGGTCTGGAAAGCGCTTAGAGTGCAGTATCCTGATACGTCAGATATGGGAGCTATAATGGCACGGAAGATGCAGGAAGGGGAAGATCTGCTTGCTTACATTCAAAATTTTCAAGAGCAGTGATCTTTGGAAACACGTGAGCCAGGGGGTAAATCTATACCAGTGTTTTATCATATTTTATGTCAGGAATTTCCAGAAAAAGTACAGAGGCAGCTCAAGAAATTGGTGGGTATGGAAGCAAAGCCATGGCCAGAAATCCAGTTTACCATTGTGTATCATTGCTGATTGTTACGAGAGAAAAACAAGAAGGAGGATACTAGAAAGGTAGAGGAAGCCAAATTAGTGCAAAAAAACTTGTCTAAATATGCCATTGAAGGGATGTGGTTAACTAGTGGAGATGGGATGGGATCGCAACAGACTGCAAGTATGCCACAGGTGAATAACCAATGGCAGCCAGATCATCGAGTAAATTGATTTCTGCAGAGAGGAAGAGGAGGTTTCCGAGGATGAGGAAGGTATGCAAGATGTGCAAATTAGGAGATTCCCTACTGTATGTTGGACATGCGGAATTACAAGGCACATAGTGCCAACATGTGGGAGCCAAGGGTATGTACAGAATGGGCAATTCTCAAAAGGGTTGTGAACCGCTTATCTTCCAGCATATAGTCCATAAAAAAGGGATGGGTCTGCCCAAGATCAGACAGTATATCGGATACAAGCACCACGAATACAGCAGGCTTTGCAGTCACAGCAAGCACCATTGGGTCTGCCACAAGGTCAATCGCAACATGCATCCATGCAGATACAACGGAGCGCAAATACGGGACAATTGTTGACTCCTAGAATAGGGGTGCCACTGTCGAGAGTGGGAATCCTTTTACAGGTACAGTATGTACCCACAATAGGACAGCTCACTGGTGAACTTGATGTGTTCAGTACTATCAGTAACGCCTAATCCTAATGAGGAACCAAGGGTTGATGTCACGATAGGAGGCAGATAGTAGACACTGGAGCAACTCACTCATGTATACGAGAGGGAACATTTTTGTTATCAGGTAATGCCATGAATGCTCAAGGTTTCACAGGAGCTACAAGTAGAGTTCTTTTTGCTGAAAGATTGCCAGTTTCAATAGGAGAATGTGATATGCCTGTTCCATTATTGTCTTAGAAACAGACACCAGTTAATATACAAGGTCGGGATTTAATGATGAAGTTGAACATGACAATTTCTTTTACTGATGAGGGTATTGTGTTTTCAACACCAGGAATACATTATTTAAATGTAAGCGATATTATCATGGCATTTACATGGCAAATAACCGTGTAAGGAAAGCCATTGGAGCCTGAGGTTTTTCATTATAGAGTGCATATTTTGTTAACATGGCTACCTGAATTAGTGGGCAAAGTAATGAGAACACCTGATGAATTTTTATTTAAGCCACAGACACCCATGAATGAGGAAGGGGGACAGATATTCTGCTTGTAATTACAGGCAGCCATAGTACAAGGAGAATTGGCCATGATCGAAGGATTGGATGACAAGGGCAGGCCATGGAGAACAGTGATTGCTGTTGAAGAAGGGGCCAGATTGACTGATGTCACTGATGAGGATATGTTTAAGGATAACCTGTCAGATGACGAAATGGTGTTTGAAATAAGCATTAAATATTGGATCTGAACAGAAAAGAGAGAGATCCCACAGCGGATGGTGATCATGCGGCAATGTCCCACATATTTTGGTGAGGATATGGATAAAGTGGCACTTTCCTTATGAACAACAGGTCCTCATGACGTAGGACTACTGAAAGAGGTAGGAGAGGTCAAGATTAAGCTGAAACCAGGAGCAATTCTGCCCCATGTAAGGCAGTAACCCATGTCCAGAGAAGCAGATGAGGGGATTTTTAAGACTATATCAGCTATGATGGATGAAGGAATTCTAGTGACGTCAGAGTCAACATGCAATACTGCAGTGTACCTGATCAAAAAAAGTAAGTGGGGGTTGTGACGTTTAATTCAGGACATGTGCCCGATTAACCAGATTGAAGAGGCAGAGTTTCCTATAGTTCCTAATCCAGCGACGATTCTATGTAATATCCCAGTTGAAGCACAATATTTCACAGTGATTGTCTTTAAAAATGAGTTTTTCTCAATCCTGTTGCATAAGGACTCCCAAGATCTTACATCGTTTAAATTCTGTCAGACTAAACTGAAAAGCACATGGTTGCCCCAAGGGTATTGTGAGTCTCCATCAGTTTTTAACAGAGTCCTGCAGATGGACTTAAGCAATGCAGATTTGCCGAGTTATTGTGTTGCAGTACGTAGATGACATTTTAGTTTGCATCACGTCTGAAGAAGAGTGTAGACGAGACTCGATTCAATTGATGATTATTTTTGCAAAGAAAGGATATAAAGTGGACAAAGAGAAATTGCAGTATTGTCAGAAGGAAGTGTTGTATATAGTACAGTTAATCTTGCATGAAGGAAAGAAAGTTACGCCAGAAAGGGCTGAGTCAATTTGGAAAATAGCAAAACCACACATGATAAAGCAAATCCAGCAGTTTTTAGGACTGCGCAATTATCTTAGAGCATGGGTATTTGATTACAGTTCATATACAAAGCTATTTCCGCAAGCCCTAAAAAAGGTACAGCAGAGATTTAAAAAGATTGAATGGACTGAGGAAATTGAGAAAGAATTTGATGAATTGAAAAAAAGCAATTTGTACAGCTCCAGTTTTAGGAATTCCCAATTATGCAGAGGAATTATTTTTATTTTGCACACAAATGGAACAGTTATGACAGCAGTGCTTACCTAGAGAACTATGATAGGGTATGGGCCCCTGGCGTATTACGGTGGGATTCTAGACCCAGTTATGAGGGGTCAATTTGCATGTGAACAGCCATTGGCAGCCGCCACGTTCACCATTGAGAAGTCTGCCAGTATAGTGATGGGGTGTTCTATGACGTTATTCGTTGAGCATGCTCTATTTGCTGTTTTAGAGAAACCTAAGGGTACCTTGACGTCTCAAAGGGCTTCTGCTTATGAAGTGGTAATATCAAATCCGATAATCAAAACAGTCAAATGCAAAATGGTGAACCCTGCCATGTTTGTCGCCCAACCACTGGCAGACAGTGAGCAAGCACATTATTGCTCGAATTATGAAGAGTTCTATGATGATATCCCGAGGAAAAAAAATAATGCTCTCACTGCAGGAGAAATTGAATTTATTGACGGTTCTTCAAGAATCGATTAAACTGATGGACAAAGATATGCAGGTGCTGCTGTAATAAATCATAGGGCTGATGGGGAGTTTGAAGTAATGGCAAGTGCAAGACTACCATCTCATTTCTCAGCACAAGCTGCAGAATTGGTGGTGCTTATTGTTGTGCTCGAGAAACACGCACCAGGAAGTGACTGTGTATAGTGACTCTGCCTATGTTACGTCAACTGTGAATGAAGGATTTACATGCTGGAAAAGGAGGAGCAACCTCCGAACGGACGGCACTCCAGTACAACATGCTGCCCTATTGGATAGGCTTATTAAACCCTACGGCTCCCAGTACCCCTTGCAATAGTTAAGTGCACAGCACACACTAAGAGAACAGACTTTATCTTGTCTGTAAATCAAGCTGCAGATGAAGAGGCAAAAAGAGTTGCATATTCGTTAGACATAATGACCTTTGATATACCTGATGTAAAAGAGAAGATTGGGGTGATGATGATTTTGAATGAAAGTTTTAATAACTTGTCAAAGACACAGCTTATGGAAATACAGGGTGTTGCTTTACAGGAAGAGAAAGACCTGTGGTTATGGAGCGGGTGCTCTTTATCCCCCACTGAAGAAATGAATGTGACAGGACAGCACTGGTAAACTGGTAATGCCTGTAGCCTTATTAAGGGTGGTGTTGGAACGGCTACACTACCCCACCCATTTCACTAGAGAACGCCTCGCAGTAACCATTGCAGAGGATTGGTTTGTGCCGAACCTGTTTGAACATGTTGCATTTTATGTAGTAAACTACATTCTATGTGAAAAGTTAACTGCTGGGCACACACTGTGAACAGTTAAAGGTCCATTTCAGCATTTACTGTAGATTATGTGGATATGTTGTAAATCTGTAATTGTTATAGGTATATGATAGTGGTAGTGTGACCTTTCTCAAGGTGGATCGAGGCTGGTCCATGGACACATCCTGATGCCACTTGCACTGCAAGATATTTTGTTTGAGAAGTCTTTCCTAGATGGGGAGTATGTGAGGTGGTGAGATCAGACAATTGTCCCCATTTTGTAAACAAAGTATTTGAGCAAATAGGTTTGCTGCTAGGCATAAAGCACAAGTTTTCTTCAGTTTATCACCCGCAAGGAAATGGGATATGTGAGATGCTTAACGGTCTGTTAAAAGAAAGAATATCCAAGCTCAAATTGACCCTGACGAAGGGGTGGCTGTATTGCCTACCCCTTGCATTGTATGCACTTAGAAATCAACCTGACCCAGACCACCACATCACACCCCATGAACTAGTAACTGGGAGGCAAATCAGAATGCCTCTAACTCCTCCATCAAGGATTAGGAGCGATGCCCAGACCACTGCAGAATTGTTAGGAATTGAGCTGCAAAAACATTTAACATACATGACCACAAGTATATCTGTCATTTCAGACCAAGTAAAGTGGATGTGGTGTCAGGCTCAGAAGACAGATGAAACCCAATCAGCAACTCGAGTGCAAGAACCTCTTGTACCAAGGTTCCAGGAGACCAGGTGCTGATTCACAATTTCACCAGAAAGTGGACAAGCCTAGATTTGGTGGTCCTTTCATTGTGGAAAACACTACACAGTCATCTGTAAAGGTTGTAGGAAGAAGAGCGTTGATTCATCAAGGTGAAGTGAATATCTACACCAGAGAGACCCCCACACCCCACCCCATTCAGAAGCAAGTCAAGAAGAAGCAGTTCAGCACGTGCAGACAAGATTGATGAGAACTTTGGACTGTGGCTTTCCTGGAAAGCATTATTTGCATTTGCTACAGAGTGAAAACAACACTGTTCTTAAGCCACAGAAGTGTATTGACATTTAACGTTGGACTGCAAAAGAAAGAGCAAAGCAATGCCAGACTTTATTTTTGACGACTGCAGTTCCCGGATTTGTTTCAAACAGAGTTTCTTATTGGACAATTCTATTGTTCTCACTGATGTGGACGTACACAGACTACTCCTTGCTGTATTTATCTTCATACTCAGAGCGTATCCTGCTCTTGTTGGCCATCGTGGTGGCATTCATACTTTCCTCCAAGATCCTAATAATGGTACAGCAATAAGACGACTTTTCTAGACCTGATCAGACTGTTGCCGGAACGTTCTTTTGAGCATACAGTTGGTTATGCTTGATAAAGATTTTCATAAACTACTTGGACTAATTCTTTACCTTCTGATTTGCAAGCATCCTCATCTTGTTGGATGGCATACAAGCACTTGTGTATTTCTGAGGTATCCCAGAAATCGACTTGCAACAAATTGGTTGATACACAAACTTTGCAAGCAGGCTCATTCATCGCCTGATGCATCTTTGTGAAGAAACTGATGATCTTGTCCAATCATGGTGCTCATAAATAGTGTGGAAAGGTTTTCTATACCCTAATTGAAGAATGCCCATATCGTGTTGGTAGGCAGACTGATGTCTGTGCATTTCTGAGAGATCCAAGGAATCAGATTGCCCTTAATCAATTGCTACATGACATAATGGAGCAGATTCATCGTGTGTACTATGTTTCTTCATGGACTAGTGAATGGTGTTGTCACAGGAATATATCCATAACTTATTGGCATTAATCTTCTATTATCTACTCGAAGCACATCCCTACCTTGTTTGGCAAAGAACAACATGTTTGTCTTTATTAGGAACCCTATTAATCTTCCAGCAATCAGCCAGCTGCTTGTGGAACTTGTGGAAAAGATACAGCACCTATCGGAGTGGTTATGAGATTGCCTGAATAAAGCATTATTCTTTCCTTAAAGATAATTGCAGGCAAATCATGTGGTCCATAAACTACTTAGCTATTCCAGAAAGAGAGAGACCACAATGATCAGCATCTTCACGTTGGTAGGGCGTCTTTTATTGGTGCATGATTGATGCCTGTTTAATGTTTGTTTTCATCATTTTAATCTTGGTAATCCATGTGGCTTATGTTATGGATCAGAAAAAAGGGAGAGTTCCTTTTATTCTCCCTACTTCTGAAGGTAAGGGAGAAGTTAAAGTTGCAAGAGATTGTAGGCCTTATGTGTTTGTCCCTACTCAAATAGCCAATGTGAAAGCACCTGGTTCTGTGGCAAATGTCACTAGACATCCTTATTCAGGAAAGAGTCTCTTGGGAATTCTTGCTGAGCACCAGATACAGATTCTTAGGGAAAGACAAAAGAAGAGGTATTCTGTAACTAACCCTACACCAGTAGAACATGTAAAAACACCAATTGTACTGACTAATGTTCTTAAAATCCCTCCAGTAAGAAAGAGTTATGCTGATATACTTTATGATGTAATCATTGAGCCTCATGTGGCAAGGAAGAGACCTAAGAGATATGCACCAGAGGATGATTATGCATTGAATAATTATCTAGACAGCCCAGCACACTTGGGAAACAATGTTTGATATCAGCACATGAAAGAGGTGGGCAAGAGAACGTCTGAGGAGGACTGCTATTTACGTGCACTCCTGCCTTATAGTATGGGAAACTCAAAGGTCTTCACAGCTATTGAAATGGATGTCCTGACAGCGCACTGCCTATCTCACATAGCATTCTGTGGAACAAGAGGCCAGCTTATGTGTCGAACAGCATATCTAAAGTGGGCAACTGAATGGTCAGATTGAGATGAAGATGACCCTGTGCAAGACATAAAGACAAGAGCAAGAACCCACACTAAGAATCACGTGATCAAGTATAAACAGCCTGGAGTGAAAGGAGCTGGAATCAGATGGGAAGTGAACAGAAGACTGGAGAGCCCAGGAAAAACTAAAGAGGAGATCCAAGGATGGAAAGAAAGAGGGCACGTGCAGATCTGTGGTTCAGTGCTCTCTCTAGATGGTTGGGATGAAGGTGTGGTAATCTGCAGGGCTTGGGTAGTAATGGGTAACTACAAGCCAACTGCTGACAATTTGGAAAAGCTGTACAAACCATTATGGTCAAGACTTGCTAAACTACTGACATCGGTCGAAGACAAAAGAGGACCCTTGCAGATATGTTTCAGAAATAAAGGCACAAGAAAAATAGGAGAAAATCATAATTGCGGTTGAATCTTTGATGCACAAGGAATGAGCGTTGGGACAGCAGTACTAATGAATCACTAGTGGGCTTGTGGATCCAGTGCTTATATGAAGCTGCCCAAGGGTTGGGGAGGACAGTTTTCTATAGTGAATGCCCATGTTCCAGCGTTGGTGATTCGGCAAAGTGATCTGAGCATTGGTGAATTCCCAAAGGCAGATGCACATTTGAGGAAAAAGAGGTCTGCAGAGCTTTTGAATCGATTGAAGAGGGAGAATTATTTCTCAGCAAAATCAATTGAAGCCTTTGATTCTATTCCATATGAACACAGACTGTTCAGCAAGACCTCTTAGATATTCATGATAATCTTTATGCGCAGGATCCAGATGGATGCAAATGCTAAATGGTTGCAAATAACCAGATGGGAGCTTCTGCAAACGATCAACACTACCATAAAAGGATTCAATGCAATCAAGAAGAAGCTGAGACCCATAAGACATATCTGTTCTAGACATGATTACAGCTATGGATGGAGGCGTTTGTGCCAAAATTGGAGAATCATGTTAAACATTTATACCTTCTCATGACGAGAAAGACATCTTGACAGAGGCCATATCCATGTTGAAAGACCTACACGTCCAGATGATTGATGAAGTGGAAGACATTGCTGATGACAGGTGGTTTGGAGCCGTTTTCTCATTGATTCCACAGTGGATGGCAGATATGTTCAAGTTTCTTGGAGCCCTGTTGGTGATGATCATGCTTGGATTTTGTGTGATCAGGATAATAATCGCGCAGTGCAAGAAGACTGCAAAGAAAGCAGTGGGAATGAAGATCATGATTGATGTTGACTCAGGATGGAAGACTGAGGAACTAACAGATGAAGAAATCAGAGACTACATGAAAGCCAGCTTACACACACCTGAAGGTACAATGTTTCTGTATCCAAGACACTGGAAGAAGTACATGAGCTGATGGGTCTACTGTAACCCTACTGGACATTGCACTCTTATGGTGCGTTGATGAGCATGTGAAATCAGCTGGAGGCCTGAAAGATTTGGGTCCCAAAGAAACCGTTTTTTCAGATGAAGATGTCTTGATGTAAAGATTGATAATGAAGTGGTCGGGGAATCATCCAGGTACAGTCAGACATCCTAACTCCAAGCTCCACCCCTATGCTGTCTATATGTTGGGAACCAGAGATGACGACATGTGCAATCCCAATCAGTATACCAATACCGCAGAGAACCTTCAAGACAAGATACCTTTTGAGGAAACCCTACCGAAATGCATGAAGACATATTCTTTTGGATGAACTACCTCAAGAAATGTGCATTTGAACAAAGAAAGGAACCTGATGACGTCAAATGAAATAGGAGTTGACGTATATAGAGGCTGAATGGAGAGAAGAAACATAACAGTATTCTCTAAGAATTGAAGAACAGATGGTACAGATTAGCAACATTTCAGGCTCGAGATAAAGATACTAATGCTACAGAAAAGCTGTGCACGTGTAAAGTTGCTGAAACGCAAGTAGGGAAAAGTATTCACGAGGCTTGCTACATAGTGTATTAGATTGCAGCAATGTGCCAACGTATATACCTACACTCCCTAGATGAATTACCCAATGTGTGCATGTCCAACACTGTCCCGCTCCTCCCCCACATGGTCCCATTCCTCCAAAGCCACCTTGTCCTCGCTGATAGGCCCCTGGAGGCCTCCCCTTGGTAGTAAGGCTGATAGCCACCATTCCAATCATATTCACCTCACCAACCAGGCGTCGCTCATAAATCTACCTGAACCGTTCTCGGCTCTACCTGTTCTTCTGTCTGCACTGCCTTCACTGCCCCTTTCAGAGCTACTTTCGCAAATTCTTTCAGCACATATTTTGTTTCCTCTACCTGCAGTCTCTGAGCCGTTTGCTTCTCTTTTTCTTTTAACCGTTTGCAATGATGTACAATAATAGACTGTATTTCAGCCCATTCATCAGCTTCACCATGAAATAAAAATAAAATAACAGAATTACCCGGTCCCAAGAGTCTCCTGTATCCATCCTCCACATTTCCTGCATTTGCAGGATATACTGTGAGGGCCCTCATCATCCCGCATTGTTCGCTGCGTTATTGATTGGAGATCAGGCATATCTGGAGCCTAATGTCATTAAACTTAGCTCTATTATGGCTATCATACCCCAACTACACTCTCTGATATCCCAATTTAACCGAAATGTCATCTACCTGGTCCCCCAATATCGAAACAAATATGCTTTTCAGATCCCCAACAGCCAGTGTCATACTGGCCATCTGATTTTCAAAGGCATAGATCCAATTACCCACACCGGCGGTGAGAGATGGTAGTGCCTTCATTACATTATGTTTGTCCATGTGGTCTTATGGTATATGCTGGGCCTTCCCAGACCCCTTATGTAATAATGGAAAACTATGTCCCCACCATTTTAGTCACCATGCCCTGCGATTTATTTCGCCACTGCCATATGCCTGTACCTATTTCTTAACCTAGGTCCCCACAAACTCTCAACCCCCAGAGAAACTACGGACAGCTGCGCCTCATCCACCAACTCATCACGGGATCCCACTCCTCCTCCCCCGCTCACGTACGGTCATACTTATCGTCCGATCGTACCATCCCATAATCAAAGCGATCTGCCTGATATACAGTGATTTAAACAAATTCAAATAATGAATGAATTTATAATGAATCCAAAACAATGAAAAACAATGATTTTTTTGGTAAAAATATATATGAGGTGGGGGCTAAGGGGTTAAAATGGGTGGTGAGGGGTTTGGGATGGGCTTTCAAACATAGGGAAATGGGGGCAATTGGTGAACTCCCCAAAAAAACTAAAATTGATATGTTCTGTTGTTATAGGATAGTTATTAATTCATTCTCTGTTATTTGATTCGTTTGCCTGCCTTCTCCTTCTATTCTCTCTCTTTTTCATTAGATGCACATTCTTGATAGCAGTACTATCTTTTCAAACAAATCGTCTCACGCCCTCCATTCATCAGTCCCCACAGGTACTTATTGCCCATCTCTTCAATCTAACCGCAACCTGGATAGTTCCTCTTGCACTTTCTCAATGCTTCTTCCAACTCCTTCTGTGGCTCCCTATCTATTTCTTCCTGTGCTCTAGCTCTCTCAGCTGCAGTCGCGATATGGTTGGGGAGGTTGTGATATTGGGCTGGTGTGGACGATGAGGGTGCAGTAGTGGGCAATGGGACACAAGTGGGATCTGTGTATCCTGACACAGCACATGTGGGGGTCACACCCCAGCAAGGAAGAAGGCTGGTCTGTTCCTGTGGGGAATACTTGAGCAACGGGTACTGGAGCATTCGGGATGACAGGCATGGTTGTGATTGGGGCACAAGCATTGGATGACTCATTAACCATTTTAGGGGGATCAACAGGGACATCTTCTAAATCTTCCACCATTTTCCCCAATTCCAATACTGACTTCCTGTCCTTGAACTTTTTCTGTCTGTACTCAACTGCCAAAAAAACATACATGTGGCTCAAAATATGCTTATTATTTGTACATTGTTACACCCATGGTTTGTACATCCTTCCCGTCATCTCTGCTAGCCATTCTTTATGATACTTAAGGATTTTTTCTGATACAAAGGAAGAGCTTTGCACATATACTCCAATGGGGTTACCGGCTGAATTGTAGCCACCCCCTTCTTACTGTTATACAATATGTCTGTTGGACAAACTCTGAACCAGTGGGGTGGTTCTCACACGTTGTCCCCATCCCTGCTACTAATATGCCACCCTTCCCTCACTTACAACCCCTGCACTACTCTCATACATGTCCTCACACCACCCACAAATGTTTTTTCATGCAAAAAACAGGCCCATCCTTGGCCTCTCCTAGTAACAATGACACTAACATCAGACTCACCACAAAAACAACAATAATAAAAAAATGTTTTGCTCCAACACCCCCTGTATATATCAGGTGAGGCGATCCAAGGTACACAACAGGCCTCTACCATAACAACTTCTCGTCCGCACGCCCCCTCACACTGGGTGGAGGGATCCCAGGGCCACTAAATATATGGAGCCTCTATCCATATCCTGTATTCCTCGTTATAAAGTACTGTCTTCTTGCCTAGTAAAATAAGAATGGTTCCTATTACAACGCAATCCTCAATATGATAATCAAACCAGCCTATGTGCAATGCCACATGGTCTTCCACACCTTCTGCACACTTTTTACTCCCTGCACTCACACCATTCCTCACAACCCATTACTCTCACACTCCTCTCCCCTAGCCCACTTGTTTTTCTCTGCAAAAGGAGCAATTACATCTACATGCTCTCCTGAAATCCTCCAACACGGATACCTATCAACAGCCTGTACAATCTAGGGACAGCGCCTCACTCCAAAGAACAGACAGGAATTCTGATAACATGGCTCCTGTGAACCTCTCCAAGGTGTGCACAAGAGATTGGTCGCTGCAGGTGGCACACCCCCTCCTGATGTGTGGCCAGGAATCCTCCATCCTTGCAGGGGAGTCTGGATCACTTTGGGGGTCACCGATTTGTAAAGTAACCTCTCGACAACCAGACCAAAAGAAAACAACCTTCTAAGGAAAAAGGATTGGTGCACACGTTTGCGCGAAGAACAAGAGCTTTATTTTGCATACAAAAAGGAAAAGACGTGACAGGGTAGAGCACTGCCATAGAGCGTGCTCTCTCTTCTCCAAAACAAACAACATGTTATAACTGCAAAAATCATCATTCATGATGTGTGAAATATGCAGTGTTCACCCCACCCTCATTGGCTACGGCCTATTTACATGCTAATAATCAGAGACCCCCGACCCATTGGTTGTGTCTTCTCTAACTCCAACGTCTTAACATGTGGATTACGATCTCTTCATCTTGAGTCACTGTAAAATGATTGGTTATATTTCTGAAATCACTGCCCTGGCTTGCGACCTAATCATGTGATGTGCACTTGGCCTACAACATGAGCTCAGCGGACAACTTCAAGGTTAATCTGGTCCTTGCAAATAAATCATCCCTTTTCTCATTCCAGAGACTCAGGTGTCCCCGTCATGCCTCTCTGTCGAGATCTTGCCAGAGTTGGCATCATCTTTTGTGCTCCCCGCTACAAATCACAGACTCTGTTGTCTTCTGCTCCCCCCTTATCAGCTATGCCTCCTGGGGGGGCAGACCTGGGTTTCGTGCAGGTCTCACTGATCAGTGTCAATAGTGAAGGATTTAGGAGTTTTGCTCAAGGGCATCTGGTAGTTCAAATGGGATGTCCCTTCTCCTGGTGGGGGCGCCAGTGTCCTAAATCCCTGCTCTTATTTTGGCAGCTCAAGACCTCTGCTCTCCCTCTCATTGGTTTATTCCTCATGACTGGGTGCAGCCCTTACTCGCGGTGGGGGGCTCACATTCCTTTCTAATTCCGCAAGCTCAGCCAAGATAAAGCAATGTGTGTGTGTTTGTTTTCCCTACCTCACATGGGGTGGGGGAGAAGGATTCCGCTGCAAGTCCTCTTTGTTACGTGCGCTCAACACAGCCTGCAATGATTCAGGTCTACCCTTGAAAATGATATCAAGGATCCTTGCCACATATATTGTGCACATGCAATGTATCCACCCAGCATTCTATAACGCTTCTTAATTATTTGACTTATTAGGTCATATAATAAGCATACCCTGTACCATTCACCTATACCGCAGGTCTCCCCCCTGCCCCCTGTAACTGCTTATGCATATTCCCCATGTACAAATACACTCTCCGCAAACTGAATCGTTTTGGAGGTGCTGTCATATGAATGCCCAGCATTATCATTAAAAAAACATTGGTGCCCCAGATTTCCCATCCCGTTTCTGTTCTGATTGAGTCCAAACGGCACTTTCTTCTGAGTCTCTGAAAAAAAGAGCCACCTCTGCAATTTGCTGAGCAAGAAACTATAGCTCCACTTTGGGGAGTCTGCGGTCCCCAGCTGATGAGGGAGGGGGCGTGTACTTTCTCTACTTTAAGTATCGGGGGCTTGCTGCCCCGTATGAAGTACTTGTTTCCCTTAGAGATGTTGTTTGTAAGCACTTTAGAGTCTTTTAGAGGGAGCAAGCTGACTATGTAGTTCAGCTTTGCTATTACCACATGTTGAGAATGTGTTCACGTCTTCAAATTGACATGTTCAGTGAAGTCCATTTGGGTGTTTTAGTCCACAAACCTTCCAAGTTGTCTTCCATTATGTTTTACAGCGCTCTATTTAGATGACTTCCCAGGTCTTTCATGTGAGTCGGGACCCATGTATACTGGGCCAATCCGATGCAGGCTTTTTGAGTGTTGACATTTAATGGTGAGGCCTCACATTTTTCCCAGTTTATTGTGTACCCAGAAAAGGTGGAGAAAGGTTTGAACACTCACATTAAATCCTGTATTGACAGGCCTGGTTAGGTTAGCTTGAGCATCATATTGTGTATGTATAGCAATAATTTAAGTTCACCCACCTGTGTTTGTACCCATTTATTTTCAGTTTATTCCTAATGGTTATTGAGAGCCACTTCAAAAACAGTGAAAAGAGCAGGGGCGAGAGAGCAAACCTCTGCCTAGTACCTCTAGGTATATGGAAGGATTCTGATAAATATCCACCACTGTTCACCCTGGTACTAGTTTGACTGTATAGAGGTTTGACTTTCCCCAGGAAACATTCTCCCAATCCAAATCTTTCCAGGCTGCAGACCATGTGCCACCACTCCACCCAATCAAATGCCTTCTCGGGGAGCTCTATTTCTGGTTCCTTTCTTTCCATTTCCTGCCACAATGCCTGAAGTAGTTACTACATTTTATCTCTGGCCACTCTACCATGCACGAATCCCACTTGTGTTCCGTGCACTATTTTTAAGATTACCATTTTTAATCTCATGGTCAAAATGTTTGCTAGGATTTTGTTGTCCATGTTTATTAAAGATATTGGGTGGTAGGTGCTACACAGGGATGGATCTCATCCAGGCTTGTGGATAAAGGTAATAATGGTGCCATTGAATTCTGCCCATGACCTCTCTGTTTCCTCGACTTCCATAAGCGTCCTCGTTAGTATTTTCACCACCTTGGCACCTCTTGCCTTGTAAAAGTGTGTGGAACGTCCATCTTCTCCGGGCGATTTTTTGGTGCTCATTTCACTGATAGCTTTTTGAACCTCCTCTTCCCAAATTGAACTCTCCAACTGCTGTTGTTCTTCTCTTCCAAATGTGGCAAGAGGTATTTTATCCATAAAGGTATCTTCAACTCTTTTTTCTTCCGGGTTATCTGAGGCATATACACATTCATAGAATCCACAGAATTCAATGGCAGATTTTATGTAATCACCCGGCCTTTCACGCTTTACCAATTGATTCCCCCTTTATCTTCTCTCTTTTTGAATTGGACAGCCAGCAAGCTCCCGGCCTGTTTTCCCTGTTCATTCTGCATTATTTTTAGTCTGAAGAGTACATGTTCTGTCTTCTTAGAAAATAATGTGTGTAAGGGAAATGTCACTTTCTTAAGCGCTAATACGATTTACTTGCCAGGGTCTGTTTGTACCTGTGTGTTAGGAACTTAATTTCCCCTTCTAGGAGCGCCTGACGTTTGCTATCCATACCTTTCAGCCTGGCAGTATTCTGTATTAGTTACCTCTCAAATATACCTTTGCCACAACCCCTACATTGACCACCAATTTGGCTGATGCCTCATTACCGTTAGATAGTCCGCTATCAGGTACTTAAGATTTTCCTTATCTTTGGCTGACATTTAACCTCCATCTGTTACCTGGTGGCTGTTCAAGTACATGTCTAGGTTTGTGGATATTGGATTAAGGTCTGATATCCTGCTGGTAGGATATCACAGTTGAACATTTTGAATAGAAGTGGCCGTGGCTTTAAGTAGAAGTCTATTTTTGTGTGTGTCACATACACACAGAAAGTGAATGTATAGACACTGCCTGTAAGGTTCGAAAGACTCCATTGGCCGATGAAATCAGTGTCTTCCATCATTTGTGTTAATATCTCTTTATCATTTTTTTCCCATCAGTTGGTCTTTCTGATCTCTCTGCATAAGGGTTGATTGCCAAATTCCAGTACCACCCAGGAACGTAGTAATGTTGTGTACTTCTGACAGAATCCTGGTTCAGTAGAGAAAGAAGGCTCCTTGTCAAATGTGGGAGAATACAGAGGTACACCTATCAATCTCTGCTCCTCTATGTGTAGTGTTATTTCCACAATTCTCCATGGCCAGTCTGTTTATGTCTTACTCACTCTGGCCAGCAGTAGTTTATGCATCAAAATGGCTACCCTGCATTTCTCATACCCTCCCAAACCAGTCCCTGCGAGTTTATCAGCCTCTGTCTTTTGAAGATGCGTCTGCTGTATCAGTGCTATGTCTGTTTATTTAGAGGCCAGGTACTATAGTACCTTTTTTCTTTATACAAATGTGTTTAGGCCATTCAGATTCAGTGATAATACTTTGAGTTCACCCATTATTTTCAACATTGGCACGTGTGCTCCGTGTGTTGTCTCTTCCCTTTGATCCCTAATTTTTTCGTTGTGCACCCTCCTTCTTGCCTGTAGTATCACATCTCGTAATGCACCTCTTAATGCTAACTAATGCTTACTAGCTTGCGTGTCTGTTGTTCCTTACAATTTCCCAACCAACCCAACCATGAACTAATGTAACCAATAACAACACATCCACATTTCTCTTGCCTATGTCTCTTTCCTGGCCCCCTTCTCATGTTTCCCCCAAATTAGGAGGCGAGGCATTAGTTAGACAGTAGATTCTCCCTCTTCATATCCCTTGAACCTATCTTTAGTTGATTGGGCAAGGCCCAGCATTAGGTCGCTCATTCGCGCGGTTGCCCTACTCAACCCCTTGTATTCAGTTGGCAAGTACAGTTAACTTTGTGTATACCTCCTAGTTTCTTGTGTCTGGGTCCACCGTTACACCCATGAGCCACTAGTGACTGTCATGAACGCCTCCTTTTTTAATTCAGTTTAATGCAGGTGGGTCCTACCACTTCCATATTGTGATGTTCGTTCTCTGTCGATGACAGCCACTTCAAGGGAAAAACGTTATCATTTAAATCCCCCCACAGTATCCCAGAGTCCACCAACTTTATTTAGTCCAGTCCTGCCCAGCTAAAATAATAAACATTGAATGTCTTCTCTGAATTTATGAATTAAAGCCGCAGTCATCGAAGTTTTAGGCCGAACACTTCACTACTGCACTGATGAAAAAGAGCAAACAACTAAAGTTGAAATATCTCATTTCGGTACTGCAAGTCCCAGGGAAAACATTTATATTGGTTCTTGGAGTTTAAACCATGCACACATTTTAACATTTTCAAAAACACGATTAGAAGAAAATATCCTGTCTTGGTTGTGTGTGTATTGATTTTATGAAAGGGAAATGCCATTCGTCCTGTTCAAACTGGGCGGTTATGCAAAGCCAATTTAATTAAATGTGCAGATTTCAACTTCATATGCTAATTCTTGGCAACGTCACGTCCCATTGTGTTTATTGATGAGTTTCCCACTTTAATTTTTAGGCTTGACCACTGGAGGAGGGTGACGGAATTTGAATGTTTAAGTAAGGACGGTTGATAAGTGATATCACCTTACATAGAAAATCCAAAGCATGAAATCTATACTACACAAAAGCGACCTATAAGCTCCAAAGGGGCAGCTATGGTTGGAAAGATGAGGAATGCACGGTAAGTAGTGAGTAATTAATTAGAGCACTATAAATATGCCTGTTAGACCACATTTACGAAATAGAGGTCTTTCAGCGGAGTATACAAAATCTACTGATAAATAGCCCTGGGGTAGACAGCACCCAGTCACTCCTACCCAGATTCTCGTGTCCCTGTAATGCAAATAGCCACACCTTGCATGCATCTACATTGGTCCAGAGTTCACCATTATCTATTCAAACCTGCCATTATAGCTTGAATGACTATTTTCGATAATGACAATGGACGCCCATATCTGCAGTGGTCCACATGATGGCTGCTATTCCATCCACCTGTCCTCCCTTTTTACATCAACACCCTGCCCTTGTCTTTCCCTCTGTGCCCATGAATATGACCTCACCACTCCGAAAATAAAGGCTAGTCCAGGAGAGTGGTCAACAAGGAGTCACAATGACAACAGGATGCTGATTCTGATGGAGTGCTTAAATGTTTATTTTAGCATTTTTTGTCGACTCTCTTTTATTGGCACTCTCACTGCCTACGTCTAATTTTGATTGGCATCGAATGTGCCATTTAATTATCCAATCCAATTGTCTTCTCCCTGCATTTAGCATCCCGTCTCTGACATGTTTACTAAACAAGCATTGGCAATGCCAATCACTTTTGAGTTTACTGATGTTATTTACATGTTGCATTTATAGGCACCAGGGTGCAAGGAGGTGCAAAGTTCAAAGGAGGATGTGATAAGGGGTGCAGCATGAGAAGGGGAATAGAGCAAGGGAGGAAGAAATTCATAGAGATTGCCGTTGAAGATGAGTAAGGGGAATAATGAGTGAGAATAGGTCAGAGTGAGAGGTAAGAAATAAAGAGAGAGTGTGTGAGGTATGATGAGAGCTTATAGGGAGAGCAGATAACGTGGTTGTAGAAAAAGAGGGGGTAGAGTGGTGTAAAGTGGGTATGTAATGTATTTTAGGACACAGCACCCTCCAGCCAGAGACTTCTTTCACTGACACTCAAGGTGGCGAACAATAAAACACGCCCTTTTATTTTGTCTGAACCCTGGATACTTTCTTGAAGAGGCACCCAACACGTCTCACACCCACCTTAACAAACACCCTGTGTCACAATGTATCATGAACCAGGTCATTGTGTAACAAAGAAACATTTATTTATTTTTAAAATTCAAATGAAAAGTCAGAGCAAAACAAATTTCAGGACAGCAATCACCAGTGTGGTGACAATATAATGCTAAATATTATAATACAATTCATTCAACTTTCGGACATCATCTACATAAACCTTAAATAGAAATGGAAACAAAATCACTTTTTCCCACAATCATAGATGGCAGTTATGTTATGCACTCCCCCTGCAACACTTCCCCAAACACCTGCTAACTAAATTCTGTGAGAATGGAAAGCAGTAGCAAGGAGTCAGCAAGAAGAGGGAAAAATCTTGTTTTTTATTTTTATTCGACCCACCACGCCAGATTAGGAAGTCAAAGAAGAAAATGAATACCTTAAAAATGAGCAAAATAGCATACTCGGATTCACTGGTTACTTAGAGATCAGTTTACATTTGCGGTAGGATAGATAGAACAGAAATTTGTGTGGCTGCGCTAAATAGGCAAGGAAACGTACACTGAGCAGGGCACTAGAGCAACTTGAACACAGGTGAGAAAATGGATTTTGGGAGGAAAACTGCAACAATCTTCACACGCGGAAGAATTGTAATTTCTTGTTTCACACAGGCTTTAAGCTCGCAAACAGCTAAGAAAATGGGCTTATCAGGCAAAATCAGAAATTGTTTTTTGGGATAGGAGACAAAGACACAGAAGGAGTGTATAGTATAGTATACTAAGGGGAAGGGATAATGGTGTGGGTTTTTATTAGGTGAAATGCAAGTCGGATTTTAAAGAAAGTTAAATACATGGGTAAAATCGGTTTTTTTAGCACAATGATTAGTTGTACTGAAACTATATTTTAAGGATATAATTAGTAAAAACACTAGACAAAATTTTTACTTTTGAAATGCAATAATAATGAATGTGAATTTTCAATGGGGAATTAATTAATTTATTCCAAAGGATACTAGGGATTTGCAGAGGTAACTGAAGAGTATGCTAACAGATATAGACTAACACAGATTCAACTAGGAAAGGGTAAACAGAGGATACTGGCAATTTGGAAAATGACTACGGTTTTAATGGGATTTTAATAGGATTTGAACAAGATGCAAGAGAAGAGAGTGGGATATTCAGTTTTTGGGTGCTGGGTGATGTGATACTTACAAGGTACACTTGAGTTGGGAAATTTGGACAGCCAGCAAGGTCTCTCTACATCGGGGCCTAGGATCTGGTCATGGGCAGCGGGGTCAAGAGATCTGGTTACTAATTCAGATGGGCTCTCCTGGTGGGGAACATCTGGGCAAAGTCTGGTCACTGTGGACAGCGGGATGGGTCAGCTGGGCAAATAGTCTGGTCACTGGATTCTCCTAAAAGTGATCAGTTGCCTTTCCTTTTTTCTCCCTAGATAATTGGGTATGCCTGGGTCTGGATAGGTGGTTCTGCCTGGATCTGGATCTGGAGTCTTGGAATCTTGAAGGGTGAATTTTGAATCTTGAATATCCCCGTGTCTCCCTGTCTACCCTTATATAACCAGAATGACATCAGAGAATTTTACAATAATGATATCCTGGACTTACCCACTGAATGGGATAGGCCAAGCAATTGGGGTCGCCTCCTCACACAGGGCTGATTGGTCCAAGGGAAGTGACCTCACCTTAGGTGTGTGCATTTTTATGACTCCCTTTATCTCATAAGCCTACTTTTTACAAAAGTGGGTTGTGGAACAAAACATCACATTTACAAAAGTCACCATCCTAAAAATCATATGGGCAGATCCCATATTTCACAAGGAATATGGCGGTTCGAAAGCCAATTCTGTGCGATATTGCCTCATCCTTTGGCACAATTTTGCTGTTTTCATTAGCAAGGTTTTATCCAAAACTCAGCAAATGTCTACACATATGCATAATAGTATTTCGCATAGTTTCCCCAAGTTTCATATTCGTGCCATTTATGCTTCCCCCAGAATTGCATTTTTTCTGCCATTTCAGTTCACCACGTGCCCGAAAGATGCACCTAGTCTTATTGTGCTTGTCCAAAAATCACATTAAAGCTGTCATAATATCCAGTCACTGCTTATTCATATTGTGGGGAAAAATGTCTTAAAGCATAAATGTCCTGCATTGTCAATGAGGTGGATTTGCCAAAGATGTGGGCGCTGCTGCCATCCCCACAATCCAAATTGTTTCCCTTGTGTCAGCATGGACAAGGGTTTCCATGACTCCCCTTTGAAGTCCTCCAGTTTGAATGTGGGGGAAATCAACCCTGAGGCAAAACTCAGGGCTTCAGCCCCATACTTTGTCCTTGGGAGCAGTTCTGCCTGGCAGTCTGGGAGAAACTGTAATTATCACACGTATCAGGTCCATAAGAATAGGGTCCCTGCCCTTGCAGTATCAGTTCACGGGGAGGTGTGACATTGGCCTTGCTGCTAAACTGATTCGACAGAAATTCCTGGGCCTCAGCTAGGATTATGTGTCTTTTGGGGGGGAAAAACAGAGCACAATACATATCTTTGCAGCCCCTCTACCCCATGTACTATTGTGTTTATGTGCAAGCTACAGTATTATTTCACATTTAGCTTTCCCAATGTCATTTTCTGTGTTGCAAAAACAGATTTACCCATGTTCTTTTTCTCTCATGTTTATTTCACAAAACATGTTTTTTTCCTGCACACAGCCTCCTTTGCATTTACATTCTGAAAGGCTTTTTATAGATCTGGTCAGTTTCTGGACACAGAGATATGCTTGAAAATGGTTTCTTGGTAATTGACACAAGAAAAGAGAGAGCATCTTTTCTTTGAAGTACTTTGTGTGTTGGTTTATTTCAAAAAGTAAATCCAAACTGTCCGTACTTAAAGCAGTTATTTTGCTTTTCATGGACTTTACTGATGAAACAATGCTGTTCTGGGAGGGATGGCCTTATTTGATGGTGTTCAAAATAAAATGCATGGTCAGGGCTGTGTTTTAATAGAACAAAACTGTGTGATGTTTGAAATGAAAGTAGTACCATGCAATGCCATTTTAAATGTAGTTCATTTTCCTGTGCAGCCTTGAGTGTTTAAATGACAGAACAGCAATGCACAGCCATTCTGAATTTGAGTGGTTTTCTCTGGATTCACGTGAATGACAACAGAATGCAGCTATTCTTGGGGTGGCTGTGTTCAACTCTCACCCCATATGTGCTCAGCAGACCAAAGCAGAGCCATTTTTGGGTGACTGCTAAAATTCAGTTTTTGATGTAGGAGGGTTCTGCCTTAGGCCTTAAATGTATCCCACAGGTGGGGGAATAAAGGGTGCAGGGTGGGTGGAGCCAGAGAGATGGACTATGGTGCATAGTGTGGGTAAAGAGAGAATGTGTAGGTTTGAGTGGAGAAAGAGGGGTAGGATGGGTGGTGGTACACAGAGGGGGTATGGTGGGTGGGAATAGAGAGGTAGAGTGGGTGAATGGTGGTAGAGAAGAGGTGGGGTGGGTTGGTGGTTTGGTAGAGAGGGTGAGGGTTTGGAAGGTGACAGTATAGAGAATTCGGGTAGGGTTGGTGTTACAGAGAGAAGGGTTGGGTGGGTGCCTGCAGAGAGAGCAGAGGTAGGGTGGGTGGGGTAGGGAGATCAGTTGTAGGGTGTGTGGGTGTTCATAGAAAGAGCAGAGGTAAGGTGAGCCGGGGTAGAGAAAGCAGCGGTATTGTGGGTGGGTGGGGGTAGACAAAGTGGGGGTAGGGTGGGTGGGGCTGCAGAGAGTGGGGGTAGGGTGAGTGGGTGGGGTAGAAAGGGGGATAAAGGATGGGAGAGGTAGAGAGGGCAGGTTAGGGTGGGTGGCTGGGATAGGGAGAGTAGGGGTAGGGTGGTTGAGCGTACACCGTGTGTGTGCAGGATAGGTGGGTAGGGGTCAACAGAGTGGGGGTGGCATGGGTGCATGTAAAGAGACTGGGTTAAGGTGGGTGGGGTAGAGAGAGTGGGGTAGGGTGAGTGGGGGTAGAGAGAGCCGGGGTAGGTTTGGTGTGCGGGGGATAGATATAGAGCAAGAAATACTGAGAGTGTTAGAATGAGAGGGGAGAGGGTAATGTGGGTGGAAGACTAGAGCAGGTATGGAGGGGAAAGGTGGCTGGGGATAGACAGAGAGGTAGGGTTGTAGAGAGGGAGAGCAGGAGTAGGGTGGGTGAGGGAAAAGTGACCACAGGTAGGGTCAGTGGGTGGAGGTACGTTCGGTGGGTGGGGATAGAGAGAGTGGGGGTAGAATGGGTGCGTGTAGATAGAGTGGGAGTAGGTTGGATGTGTGGGGTTTGGGAAAGCAGAGGTAGGTTGGGTGGGTGACTGTAGAGAGAGCAGGGTAGGGTAGGTGGGGTAGAGAGAGTGGTGATACGGTGGGTGGGTGTTCATAGAGAGAGCCAGGGTAGGGTGGGTGGGTGTATGGGGGTAGAGCGAGTGGGGTAGGGTGTGTGGGGTAGAGAGAATGTGGGTAGGGTGAGGGGTTAAGTTCATATGGGGGTAGGGTGAGTGGGTTTACAGAGAGTGGGGATAGGGTAGGTGGTTGGGAGGAGAGAGAGTGGGAGTAGGGTGGGTGAGGGTAGGCAGATCAGGTTAGGTTAGGTGTGTGGGGTTAGGTAGAGCAGAGGACGGTTGGGTGGGTGCCTGTGAAAAGAACAGGGTAGGGTGGGAGGTGGAAGAGAAAGTAGCGGTAGGGTTGGTGGGCATTCATGGAGAGAGCAAGGGTAGGGTGGGTGGTGTGAGAAACCTGAAGGTGTCTCACCCGCTAGTCCCCGGAGATCTGTCATCCAGGTGGCCTGGACACAGCCATCACTACTGGAACCAGTTCCTGGGGGTGGGCCAGTGGGGGAGGATCACCTAGATGAGGGGTTTTCGTGGAGTGGAAGTGGGACACCGAAGGGTGAGACGCGGCACCCCCGTCTCAATAACACCTTTTCCCCATCCTCCCCCCCTTTTCCAACACAAACACTTTCTTACACTGTGAAAGACAATGAACTAACACCAGAGCCGTGTACCTGACATGTCCCAACACGAGGGTCGGGCAGAGTCATGAAATTGACAATAACTGCACACACCTCACAACCCTTTCTTTTCTCCACAGGGATAAAAGGCAGAACACAAGAGCACACTTTGAGCAAGCCCAAACATATGAGGAAGCAGCTATTCTAGGATGGCAGCTCAAACAGAGGAGAAAGTTGGTGAAACCTGAAAGGACGTCAAGGAAGGAAGTGCCCTTGCCCTTTTCAACCCAGACCTGCAAAGCCCCGGTGAGAGGAATTATAAGAACAGGTACTAGAACAGGCGTGTGGTGTGATTGATGTCAACTGTGCATGGGGCCCTCTAGCACTGACAGCGAAGTCAGGGAGACGTGCTTGCTACCATGGTACAGTCCTTGACTCCAGAGAGAAGAAACACTGAGTTCAGCACAGCCAGTGAGTCGGACAGAGCTGATAGTAAACCGGACTGTATTGTGTCCAAGGTTGAAAACAGCATCATTATTTGAGCAAAGAACCTATGAACAAAGAAGTTGTGTGTGTTTGAACTTTTAAAGAAAGCCCAGTGAAGAATCAGCTGCAGAGTGGTCAGGCACCACATGGACGGTCATTTGAAGGACTCTGGCTTGTCCTTTTTGTTGAAACTACAAATACCAGGAGGCCCTAGGAGAGGCTGGCATGAGGTGTCAGAGTGGTCATACAAGGGTCAAGTCAAACCCTTGTACAATCAAAAGTCTCTGTCACATTGTCAAGAGGAAAGCTAAGGGAAGTGAGTCCCACATTGTGATAAAGCAAAGTGAACTGTGTATTTGGCAAATGTGAACCTGAGTGTGGGATGCCTGCGAATCGGGGTGAACCATAATACACCTGTGAATATTCTGTTAACAAGAGTGAACTCAACCGAGGGATGTCCACAGTGAATGATTGTTTAAAAAGACATTGTGACTATTGAATGTTACAAGCTGCTGATACTGTGAATGAAAGACTGTAGTGAACCCGAATGAGGGATGCCAACGTAAAAGATTACCGGAGGAACTTTTTGTTTGTTGTTTTCCATCAGGCCCTCTGAGGAAAGAGACTTTTGCATAAAAGAGACTTGGCCCCAGAAGGTCCTGAGATCGTTGAAAGGAACTGTAACCTTGTGCTGGAGAAGTCCAGGAGTGTGCTGTGCTTAGGAGTCCGCCTTGTCCCGTGCTAAAAAGATGAGAATTGGAGATCCCAGCTATACCATCCTGATTTATAATTTTGGGAACTCTTCTTTCTTTTCTTGTGAACATCGTCCCACACTATTTTGTATCATAGCGGTAAGAATTGGCAACAGTTTTTTGTTTTTTTTGTATAGGCCCTTTTTATTGGACTAGACTCCACCTGGACTGTATTATTATTATTTGATGGTCGTATCTTACTATCATCTTAGATTTAGGTTTAGATTAAGTGTTTATCTCACCCAAATACAGTTTAAAAAACACCCTAGAACTGTGATCACTTGTGTCTGTCTTTACTTCGATACCATTCCTTCCTTACAGTGGGTGGGGGTAGAGAGAGTGCAGGTAGTGTGTGTGGGCATAGAGAGAGTGGGGGTAGCGTGAGTGGGTAGGTACAGAACTTGAGGGTAGGCTGAGTGGGGCTGGTGAAAGTAAGGATAGGGTAGGGAGTTGGGATTTGAGAGAGTGGGGGTAGGGTGTGTGTGGGTATAGAGGTTGGGAATAGGGTGGGTGGGGTAATGAGAGCAGGTTTAGGATGGGTTGTTCATGGTAGAGAGAGTAGGGGTTGGTGGGGGGCTAGAGTGTGTGGTTGGGTGTAGAGGGAGTGTGGGTAGGTTGGGTGGGGTAGAGAAAATGGGGGTAGGGTTGGTTTGCAGTGGTAGAGAGGGTGGGGGAGTGCCTGTAGAGAGATTTGGGGTATGGAAGAGAAAACAATGGCAGGGTGGTTAGGGGTAAAGAAAGCGGGGGTAGGGTGGGTGGAGGTAGAGTTAGTGGGGGTTGGGTGGGTGGTGGTAGAGAGAGTGGGGATTTTGGAGGTACAGGAGGTGGGTCAGTGTAGAACGTTTATGAAACAGGCTTTCCCATAAATTGGTGGAAATTTTGGCTTTGAGAAGCCAATGTCTCCACCTTGGGGTTAATTGCTCAAACATTAACACCCTTTGGGCCTAATTCACAGAAGCGTTTTATAATGGTAAAATCCCATTGGACAACGCTTTGTGCATTAGGCTCCTCCACTCCCTGATACAGAGCATGGCGGATGGCAAGAATTCTGTTGACAAAAAAACTTGAAACTCTTATATAAAACCCACAGGAATGACTGTCCAATAACAAGATATGGATAAAGAACAGCGATCGTGTACCCTGTTATTATCTCGTTTTAATAGCTCTGCTGGATCATTCTATGGCTTTTGAGAGTGAACGCGACTTGAACACTGGAAATTCAAAACTTCATAGTTTATATTTTGGAAAATATACCCAGGTGACCTGTCTATAAGTTAATTTCCTTTGCGTTTGTTTTCTATTTAAGTTGTGGTCTCGAGTGGCAAATTGGCATACACGTGTCTGGCGTATCTGCGCACGGCCCCTTTGGTGCACACAGGATATTATGAAAGTTTGACTGGAGTGGTGAAACTGTTGAAGCATAACATGTGCTGCATGGTGCATTACCATATCAGGTGTAAAATGGCTTCTAGATGAGCAGATCGTAATCACACACTCATCATATTGCCTATAAGTGCAAAAGATAACACGAACATATGTGTGGAGATTAATTTCACCTCCTCTGACTCAAGCTGTCAGTGAAATGTGTGCCACACACTCACAGCATTGCATGGATGGAAAGACTGATCGGAAGCAGAAGTGGTCCATTCCAGAAGAGTAGGTCCTTCACGTCCAGTCGGCTTAGCTCTGGCTGGGCGGGGTCTGTGTGTGTTAGGGTGGGTAGGCTTGACAGTAAACCTTGTGTCTATCACTCCTTATCCCTGTGTTACCTACCCCGCCTGGGGGAGATAGTGTGAGTCATGGCGTATTTATAAATAATATGTGTTCGGTGACACTGTTTAAGGCTGATATTTCGAGCACCATGGAATTATTTTTCAGCACGAACATTAAACACAAGCACACGCTTATGTCGAGGTGTTTTGGGTGGCTTCAAGCTGTACCAGATTGTTGACGATAACCTAAAATAGCATAAGGACATGTTACATAAAGTAAAATAATGCAAACGTCTGCTATGTCCTCTGATCGATATGCTGTTACTTAAAAAATACTTGTTTAAGTCCTCAATATTTCAAATAGCATACTGTTATACACAACCCTTTAAACACAACATAATATACACATATGACATGGACGAAACATTGCTTTCTGCTGCTGTTCCCTGCCTAATTGCTGAGGTGATGTTTTTCACCCCCACTTCGAAGCTGCACTGCTCGCCCAAAACTACACAGGCTGTTTCTGCAGGCCCGTTCCTTGGAGTGTGGTACTTTTGCTCCCACTTCACATGGACTTTGCTCCCTGCCAACGACCCGAAAATGGCACAGGCCATGTCACATTTGTCAACACATAATGATGCCTGCGGCAATGGCCGGGCCATTTCCTTCCCTCCTGTGCCAGTGAGCCTGGGTGAAGCACCAAGCCTCTCTTCAGGGAAGGCACTGGAGAGTGTCGCAAGCTGCTTTGCTCTGTGCAAAATAAGACTGACCCTCCTCTACCAGGAGCCTCTGGCATTTGCCGAAAGCAGCTACGATGAGACGGACACAGCCGACCTTCTTAGGCAGGGTGTTCTGGCGCTCTATTGAATGCTCGATGTCCCACGGTCAGCCTGCACCCGATGCCTGGAGGCTCAGGGCCCTTACCAGAGAAGCCTCTGAGTCGACATTAGCTTTCCCCCAGCGAGGCCAAGTTGCTTCAGCGTCCCAACAGCGAGCATAGAGATGCTTGATGCATTTGTACCAGGAGTGGGAACAGCATGGTGTGCATTGTCGAGGAATGGAGGACTGTGGCCCAGGCCCATGACTACTCCCTATTGTACAACAAACCATCCCACACAGTTCCCGAGAAGGGTAACCTGCCTCAGTTTCTGTCTCGAAAAGAGATCCTTCCATGGCTCCAGCATTGAAAGTCACACAGACACGTGGCATATGACAGTACTCCCGATTGAGTGAAAATACGTTAAATAAGCCACTATTGCATTACATCCACGTTGTACAACAGGAATTAGCACTTGGTGCAGAGGCAATTGTATGCCACAACATTTCCATTTGTCATGCCAACCATAATGAATGCTTCTTGAAGCCACCAAAATGCACCAAAACCAAAAATGAAGAAAGTGCTTAAGAGTTGTTGCCACAGACGCTAAGTGAGGGTTTACCACGCGGCTTTTGGAGGACAGTACCAACATCATTTTCACATGCCTAAATGGTGTAAGACATGGTTTTGCCTCCAGGATCCCAGAAGAAATGGTGCTGTGTAGAGGTAACTTCAAGTTTTAAGAAATGTCTTATTTTAGCTATATTCCTCCAGTATAAGAATCATGATTCTGCCAACTGCTGACGGACGAGGAGAGACTAATAAAAGTCAGATGTGAATGAAAAAGGTTCTGAGAACAACTGCAATGGAATGAGCCCCAAATGCAGGTCATCTGATGAGTGCATGAATAACATTGTTCATTGAATAATGGGGAAAGGGCAGAGTTGGCCCAACAGAACACAGTATGTCTACCAAGGAAAGTGAGGTGGAGGACTACACTGAGGCAGCCAAGAAAAGAGAGATTGAGCCAATGTTTTCCAAGCTGGGGCGTGTTATCTATTGAACATAAAATAAAAATGTTACACCGCCCCAAATCCTTTTCACTTACAGAAATAAGGTAGTTACCAGGAAGCTCCCATTCCTCCTCAACTGTCACCCATTCATCCTTGCTTATCATATTGTACCATTTATCAATAAGGGTGAGAGCGAGTGTGTATGTGAGACAGACAGAAGAGAGATGGAGAGTTATTAGAGCGGGGTTTGAAATAGGGAAATAGGACCTTTTGTCAGAGGCCATTTTATGGCAGCGGTACTGGGAGCAGTGCTTGTGGAGTTGAGAGGCTACAGAAGAATTGCTCCTGGGATATACAGGCACCATATTTCTCTTGGCTTAGACAATTGTGGATAGCTATTTGTTATTGGTGCCTTCAAGTGGCTTAAGCATTATAAAGGCAACGCAACGATCATGAAATACAATCACTCTGCCTTCTTTCTTCTACTCAATAGCCATCGAATGTGCTTTCATGTTCTCTGTCTTTCCCATTTCTACTCTTCTGTTGCTCCTTAATGCTTTGAGGTTGCCAAAAGTTGCACAATTCACTATTAATACAAGACAATGTCCACTCCTTTTCTTTTTCTCGTTTCCCCCTTCTCCCCTGTGTTGCTCTCCTCACATCTGCTGTTCCCCATCTGCTGTTTCAATGATGCCAACATATGGTAAATGTGTTATACATGCAGTTAACGTGACTTGGTAAGGAGTTGGCTGGTGGAAACTCAATAGAATAGGCAAATGGACCATCGAATATAGTAAGCCGAGGTGCAATCCAATGGAGTGGTTGGTGGAGTATGATATAATGCTAGGATGCCGGTGAGTTGTTGATGCAATATCCAACAGGCTACACCTATGGATTATCCACCGCAGTAGAAAAGTAGAGGTGTCTAAGAGTCTAGCCTAGGCAGGAAACCGGCGAACCATGCAATTGAGCATTCTAATGAACAATGCATTACAGTAGACTATGAACTGATCATTTTTGTATGTGTTGGACGTATGCACTATTCATTGTATTAGAGTTATCCACAATTATTTACTCTAGATTCATATAAAGATCAATTGAGAAAACTGACGGGTCATCCAATGGAGTAGATGGTTGCCATCCAATAGAAGAAACGGATGGAGTTTCATGTGGAGAATCCATTGGGACCACTGATGGACGCGTCAGCAGATAAAACTGATGGGCTATCTGAAGTAGCATACTGATAGTCATTCCAGTGGAATATACTGATGTACAGTACAATTAAGTAGACTGACTATGACTAGCAGACTATGCAGTTGTGTAGAATGATATTATCCCATGGAGAAAAAAAAAACGGATTAATTCTCCAATGACGTAGACTGATGTAGACTGATGAACAATCCAGTAAAGTAGTGTGATGGGCTATCCAATGGAGCCCATGCTTTAGAAAAGGACGTAGACTTGCAGACTCTCAAGCAGTGCAGACAAAGAAAACCATCATATGAGTAGATAAGACCTGGTGTGCACTGATGGTGTGTCCTATGACGTTGACTGACAAACTGTCCAAGGAAATAAAGTAATGGACTTAAAAATGTGGTGTTAAGTATCTGTTTTGTGAGCAGGCTTTGGGGGGTAAAGGCCCACCAGCTTCAGACATTGCAGGGCCAAGTGGTGCAAGGGTCTCAGGGTGGGATCTGGGATCCTATGCTAAAATTCCATCTGCCAAACAGCTATGTATTGCTATTAGTACAAATGACCGCTGCTGGTTTACTAATAATATTTTTTGTGAAGAAATTCAGGTACATGCTCGATGTACTTGCTTGACTGCCTTTAAAAAAAAGAATATCTAACAAAGATGGTCGATGAAGGAAAGAGGAAAGGGAATAAGTCCCATTTCTATTTCTACCACAAAGCCACAGGCAGGCTGCCATATACAGAAAGAAGATGCTGTGTCAGGGAGGTATCAGGTAATATTAGCCCCATATATTTGGTCGCCGTACATAATATCGCCGGAAAAGTTTGTGGCGATATTATATGGGTGTGGTTGACCATATATATGGGATAGGGGCAGCAAAAAAAAAAGAAAAAAGAAAAGGTTTGGTGGTCGCCGGGGTGTCCTCCGCATGTTCCATGCAATAATGTCCACACAAAAAACGGCCATTTTTCGCCGACATTTTTGCATGGCGATATTTTTGAGGGGACATTATTACATGGAACCGTCAGGGAGTGCTGCCAGGTGAGCAGACAAGTGGGGTCCATCGTGGGAGGAAGGGAGCGGTTTAGGGATGCGGGACAGGTAGAAGGAGTAGGAAGTTTGGCCCGAGGTAGAGAAAATGGGGGCCTGGGCACAGGCAGTATACATGGCTGTCTGTGGGAGTGGCTCATGAGGCAAGAATGGAATACAAGCCTATACCTGCAGGTCAAGCCCACATTCCCAGCTTCCTATTTCGCTGGCACCACTCCACTAGGTTTTAATGAAGTAGAACACACAGAAAGACTATCCCATTATGTTGACTGATAAACTTCTCAAGAGATTAGACTTCCAAAATATGTACTATGCAGGATGATACGGATGGACTATCACTTGGAATACACTGGTAGACCATATACTGTAATAGCCCGATGCACTTTTATAGGGAAAACATCACGTTACATATCTTAGGCCAGAGAAACAAAAGCAGCAGTTCAATTCCTCACTTGTTACATGTTACTGTGCTGATTTTCCAATGGCTCAGGTGGTGCTTCGGGCACCTGACAATCTTAATTCCAAACATCACTTGTACTGCTGCCATATCATCCTTCTAAAGCAGCAGTTAAGGGTTCCCAAGGGATCATGCCAGGCTCAGTTAATACTTGTTTGTTTATTAGTACTATTCCTGATCGATTTCTGTGAGCAATTTCTTCAAGGTCTTTAGTACCTCTGGGTCTCCTTCTATATTGGCAAGCCTAAGATACATATTCATAATGCATTTGTGGTCATCAAAGTTTTGTTGGTCTACTTAATGCATTGATTATTACAATTTTCTATCTGGATTTCATCCAATATTGTATTTTGAGCAAATGTATAAGTAGCCACTTTAAAGAGGATTAAGCATCAAAACTGTGATCTCAGTTTAACTCTTTAGTCCCTTGTGGGCAACTCAAATTCAGTTTGATCTAATAAAGCCCACGTCCGGATGGGAATGTGCAATACCTGACTAGCCTGACCATGTTTCTTCGGTGCTAATGACAATTGGCGCTTTCATGACCTCTACACCCACCCTTAGGTGCGGGAAGCCGCCTGTCAGCCTGAGGAGGGCAGCAGGCATTTCACATGTACTAGCAGCCTGTCTTCCCAAAATAGGTCTCAAAGATGCTTGTCAACAACTCCTTTAAAATAGACTTGGTTCACCTTGCTTAGACTGTGACAAACCACAAACGGATTCTCAGTGGAGGTATTGGAGTGTCCAAGGAAAGAGCAAAAATGCTGGTCTGATAGCACAGCGAGTGGAGTGCTCGCTTTGACATCAATGCAGAGTTTGCTTGCCCAGGTTCGAATCCCAGCAGGGCCAAACTCAGCCTTTCTTCATTCCGAGGCTGATAAACGAGCACCACACACCGTGGTTAATAATAAACAGTGCTCCGTTGACTGAGTGTTCGTAGCGCTATACAAATGCTAAATTATTAAAATTGCCCATGAAAGAATAACTAAGTAAAGCAATATGTGATAATCATTATTGACAGCTAGCCACAAAAAATGCATGATTCCCTAACACATGTGCGACTGCTCGTAGGAACTGCAAAGGCTGCCAGTCCTGTGCATTGCAGGCGGATTTAGTAAACAGTGCTATTGTGCACGCTTGGGTTCCCGTGCATGCCCTTTGGTGCTCAATTGTCATGCGCCTGGTCTTTGGCATGCGCGATAAGAGCTTTTACCCAACACAAGAGCATGCCAGAAGCCTCAGAGGATTTTGCAGTGGAAGCATGTGCCCCTGGAAAGCCATGGACAACGCAGTGCTCGAAGTGGGCGTGTGCGGTTGGGAGTGGTGCTCCACCGTTCCTATACTTTTGTTTTAAAAAGAAACCGTTCCAGAATGGCTTCGTTTGAAAATAACGATCTAGGAAGAAGCTGAAGCTTGCACTTCAGTGCACTGCATTGAACGTTCACTTAAACAGCAGGCACGTTTGTTTGGGGGTTTGGATTGCACGTGGGAGGGGGCGCAGCAATGGGGTTTGTGGGGAGCTGGGGCGCGACAGCAGGGAACATACTTCCACCAAGGTCGGACTGGGGCATCAAAATTTGGCTCGGGCAGTGATGGAAAAGTGGCCCAGAATCCAAAATGACAATTCCTTGCTTTTCTGACAGAATACTTCAGTACTACCCAAGAGTGAGATATTTTAGCAAAATGTGTTGCAAATGGTGCATTTGAAAGAATATTTGTTCAGTAATACTGGTCCAATCTACAGGCTGCAAAGTGGAGCAATTAATCAAACTGGCCCACACTAGGAAGCTGATCTTACACTTCGGGCATTGCCCTATTGCCCTATAGACCAGTCTGAGTGTGAGTTCCACTACTTCTTTTCGTACACTTCGACCATTCACTATGCTGGATACTGGTCACAGCTTTGGCCCCACACCTAAATACTGATAAGAAAAATTCTGCTTTGTTATACACACTGGGCCTCATTACAAATGTTGTGGTAAAGCAACAATGGTGCCGGTAGTGCTACCGGCGCCGTTGTTGCCATGCCGCAACATTACGAGTTTGATCACAGGGCCGCCCTGCGCGCCTTGTCAGACCAGGCGTGCAGAGCAGCACCCACAAGCAGACCAGGATGGTAGCAACGGTACCGTTATGAACGGTACCGCTGCTACCATCCTCCCCATTCCCACTGGGCTCTATGGGGGCTCAAATGGGAATGGGGACGTACTGGGTCCGGGTCCCGCAAAAAGGAATTACTGGGCCCTCCAAGGTCAGAATGGCCCGGTAAGTCACCTTTTGTGGGACCCGGACAGAACATGGAAGCAGTACTTGGAATCCAAGGACATGTGATCCAGAGGAAGGTTCCTGCTTCTGTTTCTAACCCACGTCCCATTAGCTATGGAGTTCCCCATGGATTATGCCTCTGCATACTGCTCTTCAACATATTGTGACTTCTTTGATGAAGATCATGAAATCCTATGGGCCTAAATGTTACAATTATCTGAATGACAAGCTAATCATATACAAAATGACAGAAGACGGAAGCTCCAAAACCACCCTCAGCAACTGTATTTTCGCAAATAAATGAATGAATGACAGTCAACTACCTAAAACTCAACCCAGGCAAAATGGATATGATAGTCTCACCTCACACCCCACCTGAAACCCCTCTAGCATGGCCTTTGGAAGTGGGTAACTGCCCTATACCATCGGAAGGGATCACAAACCTCAGCATGTTAATGGACAACTGACTCATGCTGCAATCTCAAGTCAATGCAATAGTCAAAAGGTGGTTCTACCATCTCTGCTCTAGTTGATGGAATATGCACTACCTCTCCTTCACACACAGAACACTGGCTGTCATTTTGATTCTTTCAAGAACTGACTGCACAAACACCATTTCCCTAGTGTCGGGGGGAAATTCTGCCGGGGTCGGCCGGGCCGTCCGCAGACCTCCAGGCAGGGAGGCCCCAACTCCTCCCGTGTGTATCCCAGATAAGATGAGATAGAGTATGAGACGCACACAAGGAGCAAGGTGACTCTGCTGTTTATTAGACAAAACGGCAGGGATGGGTCAAGGAGCGCACGCGTTCGTCCTGACACACACACAATTGTGGGGCTCGCAGGCCCTTTTTACTGTATTATGACGCGCTACTTGCGTCACTTCAGAAAGTTAACAAAAAACCTATCGCCACTCTTAATTGGATGTTCGAGTGGTAGGGTTAGTATAGCACACATATAGAGAAAGATATTAGTAGATAAGGTGTAGTCAGGTGGTATATCTGGGTTGTCCCTACAATAAGATACATGAAAATTGTTACATGAAGGCTCCTGAGGATTGGCTAAATGTGCTGGCGTCAGTGATAAGAGCCCCAAGTTCTGATTGGTGCACCCGTGAGCTTCCCAGCCTGGGACCACCGTCGTTCCCAGCTCTCGGTGTACCTGTAAGTTGCAACAATGTTTCACTATGGGTACATGCAGACAATGTGAGGACTTATTCATAGCTAGACGGGGTACCGTTCCCACTGTTGCAGATGTCCATTGAGCCTTTCAAGTGTATCTGCCAGTGTCTCGTAGCGAGGGATCCAGACGCCTCTGTTCTCCAGGGTTTGGCATCTCGTCAGGTTCGGCTTGATCACGTGGGGAGGGACCGTGAAAGAGGCATAATTCTGCACAATTAATATTGTTTTTCTACTGTGCGTCTGGTTTAATTTGTCGGTGTGACTTTAACGTTGGTGCGCGGAGTGCGAGATTGCAACATCGTGCCTTTGATGATTTGCTCTTGGAACGTGGGTTTGCAACATTGCGACCTTGGCTGGTTGCTTCGCCAAGCTCATTCTGTAGGATCAGCAACTGACTCTTGTCTTGTTGATGTCCACGGGAGCTCTTGTTTGAGGCCTACTTTGGCCCGGTGCATAAGTTGTTCGTTTGGTGCACAGGTGCTTTAGGTTATAGGAGCATATAATTCCATAATCGGTATTGTCTTTATTATATTTCTCATCGTTGTACCTGATTTCAAAGAGAAGCGTGAGCAAGCTAATAAAAGTTCATGACGCGTCTTGCGTTTCTGCATTCTGAAAGCCTATATAAAAATAATAAAGATGCACGTCCGTGAATATGCCTGTCGCCTACGTCATAGCACTGAGTATATTCTTCGTGTAGGTTGGTGTGGGAATGTCCAGTGTGTATATTTGTACAGATGTGCTTCCCGTTGTCTAGGTCGTCATGGCATCTCTAACGACGTGTAGATTTTAGTCTAGTTGATCCGTGCCGCAGGTGTCGGCATGGCCAGTGCGGGCTGCTGGGCAAGCAGATGGACACATCCGTATGTTCCTGTACCAGGGTACCTGGTCGTCTGGTAAATGGGCAAACTCTTCTCGTGGCGGGTGTTTGGGTCGTGACCCTCTAGGCCAAGCGCGAGAGGTGAAGGACGGGAGCCTGGTTTTCCATTCTCCCACTTCAGTCCCCCCTCTGGTCGACTTGTCGACCACAAACATATCCTTCTCGTTATCTCCTCTTACTCGCCATATCTTGGTTATTCCTCCGAGATGTCCATAGTGGTTTACATGATCTTCAAATGACCAATACATATATTCACAGGTACCCCCAGGAGTACAATATACCCATCTTCCTATGTAGCTCCTGGGGTTTCTTGGGTTCTCGGTCTTTACTGACGGTGGGTCTAGATGGTTGGTAATTATTTGGGTGCGCAGCTTCTCCCTTTCCTGTATAATTACACCTGTATGCTGGCCGTCATCTGCTGGCATCAAGGGGTGCATTCCCACCATTTCCAGCAATTCGTCAGTATTGCGTGCCTTTCGTGCCTTCCAAAATCTAATTATGATCAGGGTAGCTCCAGCCAATATGGTGCAGCCCACTATTATTTTCAGTCCATCTGACAGCCAAGATGGCATCCATGACCATAATAGTGAAAACCAGCTCTCATCCTTGTTCACACCATTGCTTTCATCCGTCATTTTAGAGTGCATTTGGGCTAATTGTGAAACTGCTTCTGTCAGTGTACCATTGTCAGCATCATTGGCAGGTATGAACGTGCAGCATGATTGTCCTATCTTTGCACAAACTCCTCCTTCCATTGCTGTGAGAAGGTCCAATACATATCTGTTCTGTAGTGCTACCATCCTTACAGCTCGCAGCTCTTCTTTTATTGCGTTGAACCCATTTACTGTAGAATTGATGGTCATCATTAGTTCCCATCTAGTTATTTGGAGCCATTTTGCGTTTGCGTAAGCCTGTAATCCCGGGTGTATTATTGAGGAGAAGAACATTGCTGCTCTGCTGAATAGTCTGTGTTCTGGCGGTATTGATGTTAGTGCCGTTTCCGACCTTCCCCATAGGTAATTTCCTGTCAGCGGCTCTCCTTGTCTTTTTCTTCTATTTAGGACAGTGTCATTGCTGTTGGTCCTGTTCCTTTGCTCCTCCTGGAGTGGTGCAGATCTCTTTCTTCTCTTATCCCCCTCATTCATTCTAGGAAATTTCGCCACATCGACGTGCTTCTTAGGTACCACTAGTGATGGTACATTGACGTGTACCATTGTGCACACACCATTCCACAGGGGAGGCAGTGTATGGTATGCCTTTTCTCCACAGGCCCAATAATGATCCATTATTACTGCTGTTCCTGCTCCCCCCTCAGGTAACTCCGTCACACTTGCGCAATTGGTGTTATATCCTACGTCCACCTTTCCTTTATGCTGGTAACATACCTTGGGCGCAGTCAACGGTAGTATCGTTATTGGGTCTTCATCTTCTTCTACCCATGTGAGCATTGGTACATACTTGATCCACGTCGTCCAACATCGGTGATTGTGTGTCTCGATGGTTGAGATAGTTTCTTTTGTTACCATGTTGCTGCCAATCACTCCTATCTCCCAGCTGTTATCCAGATACACCTTTCCCGTTATCGTCAGTAGCGGCCTCTCCCAGCATCCTTGTTTACCCGGAATTTCAGTGGCGTACCAATCACATGGTAGATACTTCAGTGTTACTTTCTGTGTTTCTCCTTTTGCAGGGCCACTTGTTATATATTTGAATGCTTCAGCATGTAAACTGGTCTTGTGATAACTCAAGTAGGTCTTGAGGAAGTTGTTTTCATATGGGTATGAGTCTCGTGTTTTCCATGTCATGTGCACTACAGTTCCTTGAAATCTTCCTTTCGTCTGGAACAGTGCCAAGTATATTATGCACTGTGCTACCTTCTCATTTATTTCTGTAGCAACAAATGTTCGTGACGCACTCATGGCGTATGGTATTAACGAGCAGACGTAGCAGCTATCCTCAGTTGTCTGCTTACCAATGCGGGTCATGTGTTGGTACCATATATTGTTTGTGACGTGTGCTGAATCTTGTACATAATTATCAATACCTTTATTGTCTGAGTATGTGCTGCGTTTAACTCTATTTTTCTTTGGTGTAATGTTACTACTACCACCTGACGTAACACCTGTTGCAGCAAGGAACGGGGGTATATTAGGTTTGGGTGCAGCAACAAAATTGATAGCACAGCTATACTGCCATACAGAAGCAGCCAAAAATCCGGTGATTATCAAAATCCCTATTATTTTTATTACAATTGCTAATCTCACCGGCATTTTGCTCTTACCTTGCTGCAGTCCTGGCAGCTTATTCTTGCGACGTTAAAGTTGCCCGCCTAAAAATTCTCAGAAATGCTCGTTTTAAATGTTAGTTTTGTTTTCTTTAAGCTCTCCCTATCAAATAGTCATTCAGTGCCCAGGCGAAGAGCTGCTCCCACGCTACTCTAAGTGATTGGTCTCTTAAGACCGGCAAGTATGGGCGGAGGTGGGGCATGTAATATTCTATGGCCAGGAGGAAGGCTGTGTAGTAAACACGTACCCTTCTTCTTTTTAGGTATGTTGGCCTTTTTATTTCGTATACAAATTGGTGTGACAATTCTTCTGGGTAGTTATCGTCTGGGAGTACCATCTACGCCTGGACAGTGGACTTTGTTAGTTATCTTTCTACTTAACAATACAATAATACGCAGTTCCTGTATGTGCGAGAGAGAAAGAGAACATTCACGTGTTTACATGTGTATTTGTGCGACCAAGTTCTTTTAGTTTATGTTACAACTGTCCTGGGGGGGGGATGGCGTAATTATTTTTACTCTTTGAACGTGTGACCATGGGGTGGGCAGTGTAGTGATCACCCCTTTCTTCGTCAGTTATCGTCTCTGGGGTGTCTGGGTAGTGAGAAGGTAAGGGAACAATTGGGTCGTTATCTGTGGTAGAACTTCCTTCCGCTGTCAGGGATGTTGTTGCTGTTGTTCCAATGGACCTGTCGTTGGCGCTGGGGCGGGTCTGCAGTTTGTATATCTTTACATCATGTAGGTGGTTCCAAGCACGCTTATCCTTTAGTTTTACTGCTCTTGTTGATACGTCTTCTACCAGATGTGGACCGGTGAACCTTTTATCGTTCCATCTTCTATTGAAATTGCGAAGTAGCACGTGGTCACCTTTGGCAATTTTGCACAAGTTCTCTTTTTCTAATTCTGTACTGGCGCCTTCTTCTTTATCTCTGGTTGACCCGCCCCGTGTGCGCTCGAGCTGTTGAGACACAAACACAACACTAGTAATCAAAGATGACACATATTGATACATTTCATCACCTAGTATATTCGCTGAACTTTCGTGGTCAGTGAATGCCCTTGACGTTGGCGTTAGAGGAAGGCGCATTTGACGTCCAGTAACCACCTCGTGTGGGGTGAGGTGGTGGTCGGACCCTGGCCTGTTCCTCAGCTCGAACAATGCTAACGGAAGGCAATACAACCAACTTTTCTTTGTTGTTTGTTGTATCTTTGCAATTGCCTCCTTCAATAAGCCATTTAGGCGTTCACATACGCCATTAGCCTGTGGGTGATATGCACATGCAAATTTGTGCTTTATGCTCAGCAGGGCTGTGATATGTTGGAACATTTCGTTTGCGAAATGTGGGCCATTATCTGATCTTAATACTTCGCACACTCCCCACCTGGGGAAGACCTCTCTTACTATCAATTTGGCTGCTCTAAATGCATCTGGGTGTGAACAGGGCCCTGCTTCAATCCACCTAGAAAATGGGCATACTACTACAATCATGTATCTATTACCTTGACATATGTTGATCATATCAACATAGTCAATGTGGAGGTGCCGAAAGGGTCCTTCTGGCCGGGGTATGGTACCTCTTATCACTTTTAGGGTATGACCGGCCGTAAACTGTTGGCATGTGAGACAATTGCTGATAAAATTTGAAACATGAGAATTTAACTCGGGACAGAACCAATCATCTCTAATTCGTGCTGCAATTATTTCCTTGCCTGTATGGGCTGGGTGATGTAATTGGCTCAGGGCGGTATTTAAAAGTGCCAATGGTATTACAACTTTCCCAGTACCACTCTGGCGCCATAGTGCGTCGGTTGGTGACATTGTACATCCTCTTTTTACCCATATTTCCTTTTCGGCCATTGGTGCTGCTGCTTGTAATTCCATAATCTGTGTGGCTGGGAGATGGGTATACCCTTCTCTTATTAACATCTCCCTAGCCATTCCCCTCCCTCTCCCTCTCTGTGAGTCTGTGGGGTCCCATATCTCACCAAAGTATGCAGCATATTTCGCATGTGCGTCTGCTGCTGCATTCCCTTTTGAGACATGGTCTTCACCATTGGTGTGTGCGGTGCATTTTACTAGGGCTAGCTCTTGGGGGTCGTTTATTACTTCAATTAATTCAGCCAACAAGAGGGCATGTTGCACTGGAGTGCCGTCAGCTCTCCTAAACCCTCTTCTCCTCCATTTTGTTAGCCCTGAGTGGACAGTGGATGTAACATATGCACTGTCGGAATATATTGTTACACGTTTGTTAAAACTTTCTTTCAATGCCAATATTAGTGCAACTAGTTCAGCGGCTTGAGCAGAGTAATGCTGTGGTAACTGTACACATTTCATAGCCACACACACCGGAGCCTCCATCATTTTTACCACTGCTGCCCCAGTTCTCCTTATCCCATCTCCTTGATCAATAGTTGATGACCCATCAATAAACAAAAGCTCACCTCCCTCTAGTGCATTCTCTTCAACTTTTCTAGTACATGAATACATTTCATTTAGTTGGGTGCAGTCGTGGGCGTAATCTCCCTCCTCAATTATTTCTGCTAGGAATCTTGCAGGGTTAACAGTGCTACATCTAACAATCGCTAGTTCAGCCCTAGACAAAATGATCTCATAACCTGATGCCCTTTGTGTCGTTAGTGTGGACTTGGGTTTATTCAATATTGCAAATAATGCATGTTCCACAAACAGTGTAGTTGGACACCCCATGGTTATTGCTGATGCCTTTTCTACTGCAAAAGCAGCTGCAGCGAGGCCTTGTTCGCAAGGGAAGTGGCCTAACATCACGGGATCTAAGTGACCGCTATAAAATGCTACTGGTTTATAGCCCATGCTTGTTTTTTGGGCCAATACTGCTTTCATTACTGCTGAGTCGCAATGTGAAAATATAAAAAATCGTCGCTCATAGTCTGGGGATGCCAGTACTGGAGCTGTTGATATCGCGTCCTTCAATTCGTCAAATGCCTCCCTCATTTCCATAGTCCACCCCAACCTTTTCTCCCCTTTATTTGCTTCCTTCAACCCCTCAAGCAGGGGTCCTATGTATGAGCTGTAATCAAACACCCATGCTCTACAGTAATTGCATAGCCCCAAAAATTGCTGCAGTTCTCTCACAGTCTGTGGCATGGGAGTGCTTGATATGGCCTGTGCTCTTTGTGGTGCAATATTTCTTCCATATTGGGATATCAGTTGGCCAATGTACAGTACCTGTTCCTGACAGTATTGTATTTTTTCCATGTCTACTTTATACCCTTTTTCAGCCAATATAGTCAACATTTTTAAAGAGTCCTCTCTGCATTTACTTTCATTTGTACTGCAAATTATTATGTCATCCACATATTGTAACACTGTGCTTTCCACCTCAACGTTACCCAAATCCATCTGTATAACTCTATTGAAAATTGAGGGTGATTCACAATACCCTTGTGGTAACCTGGTATGTTTCCATTTAGTATTTCGGTAAGTGAAACTTGTTAGATCTTGTGAGTCGGGGTGTAGTGGTATTGAGAAAAAAGCATTTTTAAGATCTATTACTGTAAATCGTGATGCCTCTGCTGGAATGCCACACAATATTGTGGCCGGGTTTGCTGTTACTGGATATTCTGCTTCCACTATGTTGTTCAAGGGCCTTAGGTCCTGTATGAAGCGCCAAGACCCCCCTTTAGCCTTGCGCACTGGGTACACAGCCGTGTTACATGGTGATTCTGAGGGGACCAATATGCCATTGTTTATAAGGGCCGTTATAGTTTCATATATGCCCTCATCTGCCTCTTTTGACAATGGGTACTGTTTTACTCTTGGTAGTATTGCACCTTTTTTCAATTTTATCCGTACACCCCCTATGCTTTTAATGCATCCTACGTCATAAGGGCTAATGGTCCATAATGATTTGGGCACCTTTGCCATATCCTCCTTAAAGAAGGGGACTGGGGTGCATGCAGGTGCCTCAAGTGCCATAGCAATTTTCTGCGCTATATGTTTGTGAGCCACTCGTAACCATATTTCTATACTCATCATGAACACCATTTCCCCCTCCTCTTTTTCTTCTGAAAACAGTTCCTCATCTGACACCTGGGTCAACCTACATCCTTCTGCTAGTGCAATCACTGCCCTCCATGCTCTTCCTTCTTTGTCTTGGGCGTGCACAGCAATATACTCAGCTGTTGTAATAATGCTTTCAATGTCTATTGCAAACACTTTTCCTTCCTGTTCATTAACAGGTGTTTCTGGTCGGAACAGGTAAGCTGCTGGCCTCCTCCATATTTTACCTTCTATCCCTGGCATCCATGCAATTGCCATGTCTGTCCCATACTGGAATATCGCGCCATCTATTGGTTCCGCCCTAATCGCTGTCTGCCCACAGTATGCTTGCATAATCTGTCGTGCTGCTAGCATGTTAATCCCTGGAGTAGAGCAAATTATACCATCCTCTGTAAAGGAGATTGTCATATTTAACCTATTCATTATGTCCCTCCCCAGTATATTTACTGGTGAGGCACTATAATACAATAGTGGAACTGACAGATCGTAATCTCCGATAGATAAGGGAACGTTATCAGTAAAAGGAACCAATCCTTTAGCCCCAGAAAATCCTTGGGTGTTCATGGCTTCGCCTGACATCTTAAATTTACCTTCCCTTATGCAAGACCGGGTTGCCCCGGTGTCAACAAGGAAAGATAATTTTTTGTCACCTATCGTTACCTCTATGCGTGGCTCCTCCGCACTATTAGGTGTTACTGACAGGATGGGACACACCAAGGCCGTCTGTGGGCTGTCCTATTGGGGGTACAATGATTGGCCATTTCCCGTGTAAGGGTTGTGTCCCAATACCGTCACCCTACCCAATTGTGTTTGTTCATTTTGGGGTTGTTGTGTTATCACTATTTGTTGTTGTGGCAGTGGCTGTTGTTGTGCTAATTGCTGTTGCTGCAGTGGCTGTTGTTGTGTTAATTGCTGTTGCTGCAGTGGCTGTTGTTGTGTTAATTGCTGTTGCTGCATGCCCTGCTGTTCTTGCGATGGCCTAGGTTGTGCCTGCTCATTCCATGCTGGTGTCCCTGGCCTGACCCTACACGTGCGTGACATGTGTCCTAGTAGTCCACAACTCCAACACACGGGTGGTTCTCTGTTTTGCCATGGAAAGCTCCCTGTGTTGTCCTGGTATACCTGTTGCCCTGTGGGGTATGAACTTCCAACTCCCCCCACCTGCTGTTGGGTATTATATCCGTATCCTCTCCCTCTCATAAATCCTCCTCTCCCTCTGTTATACCCATAATACCCAGCTCCTTGCATCTGGTACCCTCCTCCCACGTTTTGTGCGTGTAATTGTAGTGGCAGCATTTGCTGTATTATACTTTGTCGAGGTGCTATTAGAGCTGGGTCTTGTGCAGCCACTATTTGCGTGGGGCTTTGGGCCACTGTTGTGGGCGCAGTTATTAGTGCCCCCTCCATTGTATATTTAGTTAATTTTTTCTGTACTAGTTTGGCCTCTTCCGTTTTCCTGTCCTCTTCCTTTTGTTTCATTTTTCCTTGCCATATCCTGCAGTGATGTACTATTGTCAGCTGTATTTCAGGCCATGGTTTTACTTCCATTCCCACTACTTTCTTTAGTTGTTTCTGTACTCCTTCTGGGAGCCCTTGTACTAGTATATGATAAAATATGGCTGGTGTTTTATCCCATTGTTCTCTCGTTTCCATGCGCCACTTTTCTTGAATATCCTGTATATAATCAACGGGATCTTCATTCTCACGCATCTTACGGGAAGTGATTGCTCCTATATCTGATGTGTCTGGGTACTGTACTCTCAGTGCCTGCCATAGCGCATGTCTGCAGTTTGCAAATGGCGCCCCATCATGCGATGTGTTTGTTATTGTTATCCCATGGAATCCCGCTCTCTTCCAAATGTCGTCCGCTCTATCTCCTAATATTGATATTAACAGGCCTTTCACATCTCCTACTGCTAGTTTCTGCCCTGCGGTGTGTTTTTCCATTTCATATATCCACTTACCCGCACCTCCACTTAGTGATGGGAGCCTACATTTTATATTTTCTTTATCCGTATGCTTCCATGGTACATACTGCGGTCTAACCCCTCCTCTCTCCAACAGTGGCATTAAGTTGTGTCCTGTATCACCCTTTATGTTCCATAATATTGAGTCCTCACACCCCTCCTCCTCCCCTATTTCCCTTACCACATCAAATTCTTCCTTGCTACCCCTCCTCCTACCTACCTCTCCTTCCCTTCCCTTTTTTTCGTCATCCTCTGTGCTTAATATGGGTATGCTTATCTGTCTGTCTTGCCTGCGGCTAGGGAGGTCTCTAAGCCGGCACGCATAGGGAGTCACTTCGTCCATGAATGGCGCAAGCTTTATTTTGCGCAGCGTGCGTGTGGTTGTTGAACATGTAGGGTGCGATGGGGGAGGGCGTGATGGAGATGGCGATGGTGTGGTTTCATGGGTTTGTTTTTCCACTAGTTGTTGCACCCTCTCCTCACTTTGTTCCAGCTCCTCCCTTCTCTTACGGATCCATGGCGAGTCTATATTGGTTCTAGTGAGGTACAGCTTATCTAAGCTTTCCCTTTCACTCTTTCTTCCTACCCTTTCTACTCCTTCTTCCTCCTCACTGCAAAAATCATTCATAGATGGTATCCCCCACTCTGTTCTTTTCCCTTTTACTGTTACTGTTTCTAAGTCTATTCGCTCCATTTCTCCTCTTCCTTTGTTATCAACTGTTCCCCCGGGTGTTGATGTTGTCGCTACTTCTCTACTTCTATATACATCCCCCCATTTTTCACTCTCCTTATTTCTCCCTCCTCTTTCCCCATCACTCCTCTCCTCCATTTCCCTACTATTTTCCTCCCTTTTCCTTTTTAATTCCTCCATCACTTCGTTGCTCATCTGTTCCAATATTCTTTCATCTTCTTTCTTTCTTTCCCATTTCACCCTTTCTCTTTCTATTGCTTTCTCTTCTTCATATTTCTTAGCTGCCTCTGATACTACCCTCCTCCTCCATATTTCCAATTCCCTTTCCTTTTCCTCTTCTTCCTTCTTTTTTTCTCTCAATACTACTCTTGACACCCTTTCTGCTGCTGCTCTTACCCTTCCATCTTCTATCCTTTGCTCCTCATTTCGTTCCCTTAATTTGTCCAATTCGTTTTTACCCTCTTTCCTTTTCCTCACTCTCTCTTTTTCCCCCTTCTCAAGCTGTGTTAGTAATTCATTCTGCTCATCCCTTAGTTTTGCCAATTTTTCCTCCAAAATCTCTTCTCTTTGTGTTAGTAGCTCCTCCCCCTTCATCTCACTCTCCCTTCTACTATCCTCGCCTGTTCTCTTTACAGCCTCCCTTTCTTCTCCCGTTAGTGAACCCCGTAATTTTAATAATATCTGTGCAGCTACCCACTCATCATGTCCTATCTCTACAATCTGTTCTTCTCCAATCCTCCCCTCCCCCACTATCTTCCTGTGAGCCACATATGGTGGAGGGCTGTAAGCCGGGTTCGAGTATCCTTCAGCCGCCCTTAACTGTCCTTCCATTTCTCCTAGTTCTCTTAAAGGGTACAACCCTTCTCTCTCAGTTTTCACTCCCGGTGTTATGGGTATCTCGTTGCTCGGTTCCTTTTTTATGTCTTCTAAAGTGTCAATCTTTTCTCTTCCCTCTCCTTCATTTTCCGCATTCTTTTTCCTTTCACACCCCTTTCCCCCATCCGTTCCCTCCTTCATAATCTCCTTTACTTCCGGTGTTTCTCCCACAGAGAACATTCCATTTGGTCCTGGTCGGGATCCCTGGAACATCCTCCATAAGTTAAACACCTCCATATGGCTCGCCAACTTCTTCCCCTTGTATGTATTATGCAGATGGTTTAGCAATGAATGTTGGGCATATGGATCGAAACTACCATTAGGCGGCCATGGTGTTAACATTTTGTTATCCGTCCCCTGGGTCCACTCTATGCTGTACTTAATTAATTTCTCCCTATGGGGTGGCAGTGTTGTGCATATGTGTTGTAGTGGGGTAGTGAGGGTGTTCCCCCACCCTCCTGACCCTTTCCCAAATGACATAGTTGTGCCCTACTTGTTACTCCTCCCTTCGTTATCAGTTTACAATTTACAACCTTATATTGTTTACCTGGCCCCGTAAGTGTGGGGACTTACGACAATCCTTTACAAAGTATGCAATAATAATAAAAAAAAAAAAGAAATAATAAAACACAAATATATATATATATGTATAATTTTGTATTGTATATTCCTTCCCCTACGGCCCCCTGCGGCCGAAGCGCACGCAGCCCCCTGTGGCTGCGTACCCCTTACGACGATCTTATACAGTCGTCCTTATTCCTCGTTCTCCTCCCCCTTTTACATTTGCCGTGGCTGGCGTTCTCCGTGCTCAGCCACGCCCCCCTCCCCTTCTCCTCTTCCAATCCACTCGTTTATTGTTTATCTTCTTATCCGCTCCCTCATCATTTTTCTCTTCCCCACCACTTTCAAAACTCAATGTTCCTTGTGCTCGTGATATCCTATAAAATCCCTACTGGTGACGTCACCGATGTCTCTACGCTACTAGTACAGTCTCATTATTAGTTTCAAAATACACTTGCAATTTATCCCCGCTAACCCTACAGCTGTCTTCCTGTCTCTCCTGGAACAAGGTAATCTCATCAATAATATAATTGGACTGCACACGCTGTGTCGCCTCGCGTGTGATACGCCCCTCAACAGGAGGGCTTAACCAGCCAATTATCTTCCGTATTTGGCAACTATGCAACTAGCTACCCCCTACAGGGAAACGTCATCTACCTATCGAGTTTCTTGCTCGAACAATAGGAAACCTCATCTACCTATCGAGTTTCTTGCTCGATCAATAGGAAACCTCATCTACCTATCGAGTTTCTTGCTCGAACAATAGGGAACCTCATCTACTCATTGATCAATAAATGCCAAATCGTAGGAAACCACACACGCCCACCACTACACGTTAGTCGCGATTTAGGCCAATCAGTGTCTACGAGCGACCACACGTGATGTTTCGTGCTCCGCCCCCCTCCTTCACGTCACTGCTCTCGCACTCTTTTCACTCCCTTTCATTCCATTGCCAACACTATATTGTCAACCCTTCGCCGCGCACCTGTGCAACACCTCCCTCCTCCCTTATTTAATTCCTCCCCCCTCCCTCACAATTTCGCATTGCTCGTTGTGTGTGCCATGCTCACCAAGTTCTCTCGATGCAGGGCCGCTCGACTGCGTGCACCCCTCCAAGCGGCTCGCCACCTCCCCTCGTCTGGACCACGTCTGGACACTCGCCAACCGCGGGCGGGATACTTCTCAACCGGCTCCCGAGGGCCAATATCCGGATTGCGCTGTCCGGTCTTCTCGCAGCTCCGCGATGGTCCTGTAGTCCTCAGAAGGGGGCAACGGCAGAGGGGGCCGCGCCGCCGGGCCTCCTCGCAACGGGAGTGCCTGGAAAAAGTAAAAATAAAAGTCGATCTTAAACAGATCTCAGCAGTGCCTCCAACTTGTCGGGGGGAAATTCTGCCGGGGTCGGCCGGGCCGTCCGCAGACCTCCAGGCAGGGAGGCCCCAACTCCTCCCGTGTGTATCCCAGATAAGATGAGATAGAGTATGAGACGCACACAAGGAGCAAGGTGACTCTGCTGTTTATTAGACAAAACGGCAGGGATGGGTCAAGGAGCGCACGCGTTCGTCCTGACACACACACAATTGTGGGGCTCGCAGGCCCTTTTTACTGTATTATGACGCGCTACTTGCGTCACTTCAGAAAGTTAACAAAAAACCTATCGCCACTCTTAATTGGATGTTCGAGTGGTAGGGTTAGTATAGCACACATATAGAGAAAGATATTAGTAGATAAGGTGTAGTCAGGTGGTATATCTGGGTTGTCCCTACAATAAGATACATGAAAATTGTTACATGAAGGCTCCTGAGGATTGGCTAAATGTGCTGGCGTCAGTGATAAGAGCCCCAAGTTCTGATTGGTGCACCCGTGAGCTTCCCAGCCTGGGACCACCGTCGTTCCCAGCTCTCGGTGTACCTGTAAGTTGCAACAATGTTTCACTATGGGTACATGCAGACAATGTGAGGACTTATTCATAGCTAGACGGGGTACCGTTCCCACTGTTGCAGATGTCCATTGAGCCTTTCAAGTGTATCTGCCAGTGTCTCGTAGCGAGGGATCCAGACGCCTCTGTTCTCCAGGGTTTGGCATCTCGTCAGGTTCGGCTTGATCACGTGGGGAGGCACCGTGAAAGAGGCATAATTCTGCACAATTAATATTGTTTTTCTACTGTGCGTCTGGTTTAATTTGTCGGTGTGACTTTAACGTTGGTGCGCGGAGTGCGAGATTGCAACATCGTGCCTTTGATGATTTGCTCTTGGAACGTGGGTTTGCAACATTGCGACCTTGGCTGGTTGCTTCGCCAAGCTCATTCTGTAGGATCAGCAACTGACTCTTGTCTTGTTGATGTCCACGGGAGCTCTTGTTTGAGGCCTACTTTGGCCCGGTGCATAAGTTGTTCGTTTGGTGCACAGGTGCTTTAGGTTATAGGAGCATATAATTCCATAATCGGTATTGTCTTTATTATATTTCTCATCGTTGTACCTGATTTCAAAGAGAAGCGTGAGCAAGCTAATAAAAGTTCATGACGCGTCTTGCGTTTCTGCATTCTGAAAGCCTATATAAAAATAATAAAGATGCACGTCCGTGAATATGCCTGTCGCCTACGTCATAGCACTGAGTATATTCTTCGTGTAGGTTGGTGTGGGAATGTCCAGTGTGTATATTTGTACAGATGTGCTTCCCGTTGTCTAGGTCGTCATGGCATCTCTAACGACGTGTAGATTTTAGTCTAGTTGATCCGTGCCGCAGGTGTCGGCATGGCCAGTGCGGGCTGCTGGGCAAGCAGATGGACACATCCGTATGTTCCTGTACCAGGGTACCTGGTCGTCTGGTAAATGGGCAAACTCTTCTCGTGGCGGGTGTTTGGGTCGTGACCCTCTAGGCCAAGCGCGAGAGGTGAAGGACGGGAGCCTGGTTTTCCATTCTCCCACTTCACTAGCTATGCCAGACTACCTCATTAAAAAACTTCAACAGATCCAAAACGCAGTAGATAGACTACTCCTCAGACTACAATGGAAGGAACACATAACTAGCTCACGGAGAACTCTACTGGCTACCAATCAAAAAAGGATCCAGTTCCAGGCCCTCTGCATTGCCCACAGAACACTTGGAAGTCAAGGAGCAGAATTCCTGCTAAGCAAATTCTCACTCCATCAGTCAAGCAGACATAAGATATAGAAGTGATATACTAATGGAAACAGAAGATTTTGCAGAGAAAGGCATGGAGGCTCTTCCTTTCCACTATGATGGGGAAACACTGGAACACACTACCAACAAAGATCAGAACCATAAAATACCACCTGAAATTCTGGATCTAAAAACCTGACTTTGCAATGCTGTACAGGCGGAAAGTTTAACGTGTACCCATCAAGCAGTGAAAACACTTCTCGATAGTTTGACTTTCACACACAGACACAAAGGGGATTCCATATTGGCTCCCGACCTTCTACCTAGAACACATAGCTCGGCACTCAGGAAACTATAATGACTAGAACACATCTCATCAAGGCACCACAAAAACCCTAAGTGTACACCTTCCCTGTCTGAGGAATATCTGTACCTCACCAGAGGACATCTTCTTACATCTACCAACATAGCCAAACACATCTCACCATAATGAAACTGACAGCAAGATGAATATTTTCAAAGCACTGGGGAAACCGTAAGAACAGTCCCCACCTTTTCAATAACCCTCAATTGCTCTCTGCCTTACTTAACACACACAAGCGCAAACCATCCACTCTCACACAACTTTTAAAATAGTTGCTCTCCCCAGACTTCGAACATTAGAAACGTACTTAAAGCCTTTGATGCCTGCTTCATTTCACACCTAGAAAGCCTACAAGAATGCCTACAAGCATGCAGAGTACTTCAGAGTACTTCGGATCTGCAACCTCATCACAAGCCCTGCAATTTCACTTTTCTGTCTCCTTCCAACTAACCAACCCCACCATTCTCTTTCAGGTCTGCCAGAGCACGTGGAGACAATACCAATGGCAACAGTGGGGTTTAAAAATCCTAATAACATAAGATAACATGACTTAACACATGGTGTGTAGACTACAGGTTGCTCAGAGTGGGGGTGGGAGTAGTGGTCCTGCAGGCATGCACTCTTGACACTTGTATGCACTTCGGGGAAAGTTTGAGGGTCCAGGTAGGAAATGATCATACCAAGTACGAAGACCCATTCTCTTTGCTGTGTTCTATTTTACAGCAATGGAAGCCAAAATCAACAGACCTGGTGGCTCTCATGATATCTGAGGGGCTCCTTGCACTACCCGTGCCGTACCCGTTGTCTGCATGCGTCTATCACATGCCTTGTATGCATTGTTTTACTTTTTGTGGTGCCAGCCATTTCCAACAGGGAGCTCTTGTGGGTTTTACTCTACCCTTTTTGTGAAAGCACTTATTTTTTAATCTTAGCCCATTTCCTCTCTTTCCACTCCTGAGATGTGCAACTCTAGGGCCCAGACGTGTTTTTCGATGAAGAGCAGGTCTCTTGTATGTAGTATGGATATGGTATGTTTATTTTCTTAGTGTCCAGCACATCGTTCCAGATGCACTTCCCTCTAGTGGAGGATAAGCAGGGTCCCTATATGCCTATGGGCGTCCGTGTCAATTAAGGGGTAAGCTACTGGTGGACCAGGTGTGTGTTGCTGTCAAGGGGTCCTTCATGGTGCTGCAGAACTCATGAAATGTGTAAAGGTGGGTAGGGTTATTCATGTCATGGCAGGGTTGTAAATTTGACGTATCTAGTGAGCAATCTATTTATGACAAACCATGTGATAAATTGGGTAGGTGGAAGAGCTGGAGAAAGAGAACTGATAGGGATATGCTTGCCTTTCATGCTTTAAAAGACAGTTGCAACCAATAAGATCTAACTACTCTGCTCTCTTTGCTCTCTTGCACCAAGTCTGATTTGCATATGATGTTTCCTTCTCTCAAGGCATGCCTGTGTACAAAACGATGGTTTGGAGGGATGCCCAGAGTAAATGGTATTAGTGGTTATGTTTAATTCAAAGATTCCACAACCAGGAAATGTCAGTGTTGGAAAATTGCCCCAACTGGTACAGGAGTTCCCATCAAGGTTCCAAACTTGTGGTACCGAAACTCCCAAGCAACAGGTCACCCATGATGCCTGATGTAGATGATTCATCCCTCTGGTTGCTTCTTGCCTCTCACCGAAAGGATATGAATGGACAGTTCTGGGTGGATTGTCCCTTTTCGGGGTGGGACCAAGCCTGATTAAGATAGGATTGTTCCCCTTCTGCAATGGCGTGGCAGGCTGAAACGCGATGTTTGAAGGCTGCACAGATGATCTGCCAGTGATTAGGATCAATTCAAAGCTTAATGATCAATCATTCTTGCCCTGTATGGCAGGGGTATGCAAACAAACATGCGGTCTATAAATGCGACATGGGGCTATATTGTGTTAGCTTCTGAAAGCATATCACTCTTGGACTTGAAGAGTGGCTGAAGGAGATCTCAAGGGAGATTGGACTGTTCACTGGCGGCCCTGGTCTCTCTATATCTTGCCATTGTGTTTATCATACCCGCAGTATCATCAGACGGACAAACCACCCCCACCCTGACTTGGTTGGCCTCCAATTGGCATCATTGCATTTTTGCACTGGATTGGAACTGTGCTCGCACATCCCTGCCAGTGTACTTTGAATTTGCTTAAAGTAGCAACTGGTATCTAGAGCACCTGCCATTGGTTCCTTTTACCATTTTCAGGATGCCATCCCGACCTGGGACATGGGACAGAAGCTCACAGTGAGCTCACTTTCTGCAGGATGACTCACACATTTAGGGCATTCCATACACTGAAGAGTGTTCAGAGCATCTGGCCCTATTTAGAAGTGGCATATGAGGCAATGGGAAGAGAAAAGCAAAATCCAGATTTCAAGTGTGAATTGTGGTGCATTTACAACTGCTGGGCAGCAAGAATTCTGAGTTTGAAAAACCTAATGATTGCCAAATCATTGTTAGATTTTGGGGAAGCCAAAATAAACTGGAGAATAAATATGGTCTCTTCGTGGTACAGTTGACAGGGGAATGGGATAATGAAGGTCTTGGGGTCTATGGTCATTACGAGTTGGGCGGTAAGGGGTTAACGGCACCGGTAGTGGTGCTGGCGCCGTTAACCCCTTACTGCCATATTACAAGCCTGTTCTCGGGACCCGCAAAGGGCACCTGGTAAAACCCTTAGCGGGTCCCGCTAGCAGAACAGGGAGCTAACAACGGGCTAGTTATTAACGGGCCCATTGTTAGTTCCCTCCCCATTGCCATTGAGCCCTATGGGGGCTCGAATGGGAATGGGTTCCCTGAATGGGGACATACCGGGTCCTCCAAGGTTGGATGGCCCGGTATTTCCCCATTCAGGGAACCCAGACCCGGTATGCGGTATGGGGGTAGCCCTGGCGCTATCTGTTATTAGATATGACTGTGAGGGAGATGCGTACTGTGGCTGTAATCTCATTTGTTGCCATTATTTGCGTTTTCTTGCTCCAATGTGATAATAGTGTAGCCATTACATCGATGGCACAATGCACCGGCATGTGAGTGCAGGTTGTAGAACCTTGTGAACACAGACCTAAAGGGTTGTCTATTTAGAGGTAATGAGTGGGCAATGGGAAAGGCACAACCACCATTGATTTAAGGGATTGGGTAGAGAACTCGTTGGTCAAGAGTTGAAACTGAACTCTAAAACTTAATTGGCTCACCTGTGATATATCCAGTTGAGCCAGCAAGGGCAAGGTCTAGAGGGGTAAGGAGAAGGGTATTGGTGGCAACACATACAGTATAACTCAATGGTGTAAAGAAGTATCCCAGAAGCAAACTGGAAGCCTGTAAACTAGCGAAGGAAAGGTTCTGAGCCCACACATGTTTTACAATAAAGCTGTGTCTTCCATAGTCACAGCATAGCCGATGATTCCTGCTAGGTAATGCAGTAATGCTTTACTTTGACAGGGCGTGTTTCTTCAACTTTGGTGTGGTTTTGTCCCTGAATGTGTCTCTTGGAGGAATGTGGCCCTTGTGGGCATGTAATTGTGCCCCCCCCTTCGATGTCTGAGAGGTGGACTGTGGCATACCCTGGCGTGTTTCTGGACCTCATAGTCAAAGGCCCTCATTACAACCTTGGCGGAGGACCATGGTGCTGATAGCACCATGGTCCATGCCGCTAAGGTTGCAATTCCACCATGGTGGATGGCGGAATTACCGCCCCATTCCAAGGTGAGTGGGGCAGTAATTCCCCATTCACCAATGGCCCCTTTCCCATTCCCATTTTTGTCCCATAGGGCATAATGGGAATGGGGAAAGGCGATAATTACGGCACCGCAAAAAGCAGCCGTTAAACAGCCATCCTGCAAAGGGGACCTTGTAATCAGGTGTTAAGGGTCGGCGCCGTTTACGGCTTCTGGCTTCTGCTAAGAGTGACACGTTTTCATGAATGGGTGTTTTATGGTTTGGGGGAGTTGGGTAGAACTGCTGCTATGTATATAACTTTTGTGCATAATGGTAGGTGCCCACATGGTCGCTTGCATGGATGTATAGTGTTGTGGTGGGTGTGGAAAGGGTTGCAATGTTGTGTGCATAGCCAAAGTTGTGCTTGGGGGGGGTGTTAGGATGTTTGTGGATGCTGCAATATTGCATTCTTTAGCAGAGGTTTCTGGTGGAGGGGCGTTGCAATCAAACAGAGCGTGTACAGAGAGTGTTTAACGGTAAATAAGGAATGGTGTATAGAAATGACAGTGTGCAGTGCAGAGGTTTTGAATGTGATTGGTACATGCGTGTTTTGAAATGTGACAGCACCCAATTGGGCGAGTGCTGCAAAAAGTTACTGTGCAAAGGGAAAAGGTTTTTTCAGAGCTTTACTGGGCTGTGGGCCCATAATGAGCAGGGTGGAAATGGAAATGAAATTGTGGGAAATATGCAATTAGGAGTTTAGAGCGTGGTTCATAGGAAAAGCGGTACAATTGTGTCACAATACTGTGTCGTGAGGGTGGGCGACATGGAGAGACGCACAGTGCTTATCGTTGGTGATACCATTGTGTGCCATCTGTACCTGTGTTGCGTGCAAAGAGGCATTGCTGGTAATTTCAGGTTGGAAGGAGTGGACGCTTTCTGGGCCTGTCAGGGAGACTGCAGTTTCGGCGGGATGGTTTGCCTTTGCAGATATGTGGTGTCCGTCATGAACGTGGACTGTGTCGTGGTGCACTATGGAAGTGTGCATTTGGGTTACATGTGGTGTGGATGATTAATCAGTCTCCTGAAGAGGTTGCTGACCGCTGTGATGTGTACTTTTTCTACTGCCGAGGTGGTTTTCTCCTGCATAACAGCAAGAGCAGTGTGGGTCCATGACCATGTAATTTGAGCGCCATTGGCAATGCCGTTTTCTTTTACACTGTGCAAGAAGCATTGACCAGAATGTTGTAAAAATGTTGACAGGCAAACAGAAACGCATATAAAAAGAAAATACAAAAGAAAGTGCTTGCACGCACGTAGAAAAAAAAAGAAAAAACACTTTATACATATACGCTGGAAGACTGAATCCCCTGCCCAGTTTCATATTGTTTACCACCCACTCCCCCACTTTCACTATCACGAAAAGGTAGTGCACTATGCAGTACTTTCAGGATTGCAAGTGACACATCCTGGGTGGCTATGTGGATGTATGTGGATGTATGCCGATGGAGAAATTGTGCATACTTTCATTGAACTTTGTAGTGCACATGCTTTGGAATGGCACGGCATTTGTACTGTAAATGTGTAACGGTACATTTCGAGTGTTATACAGCAGTGACAGCGTTCGATGATGGTGGCTTTAATGCGATTGGTGGATGCGTGTGTGTCTATTTACCAGTAACACAATGAAGTCCAGCTGCAGAGAATATAGTGCAAAGGGAAGAAGGACTGTCCCCGGTTTTACAGGGGCAAGCCACGCGCTTGTCTGTGAGGCACAGGTACCAAAATCTGCCCTTTACACCACCTTGCCCAATTGCCGTGGCAGTGTGGGGATTAGCCAATCAGGTATTGTGGGTTTGGTTAACAGGAAGGGGAGGTGAAACGGTTGCACATTATACTATGCGTACTGAGGGTGGCTGACATGTCAAAACGTATTGTGTTGACTTTAGGTGATCCCTTTGAAATAGATGTGCACAACTATGCCCTGCAAAGAAATGTTGACTGCAATTTTGGGTTGAAACACAGATGTACGTATAAAAACAGCAAAAACAGTGTCACTAGGGAAGCACCGTTAAAAAAAAAAGTCCCCAAAGGTTCTTTTCAGAGCCAGCACAACTAACAATGTCTGCTCCCCTGGTTGAAAGTTATTCCCCCACTCCCACGTGCGCCCAGCATGAAAAGTCAGTGAATATTGCAATAGTTGCAGGGTGGCACGTGTTACATACACCCCTCTTGAAGATGCCGCTCATAGAAATGGGCCTGCAGACACTACAGTATTGGGTAACAAAGTTTGTGGGTGTGGTGTGTATGGACAGACTGTGCTACACAGTGTATTTGTGGACAGAAATGCAGAGGGTGCGGCTATGGCTGTGTATTTCACGAGGCACAGCATGCAGGTTTTAGCCGATTCCGACATACATTGACAGAAAGTGAATGGAAAGCACTGTGCAGTGGTTTCTCATTTTGCAATCTATGATGTGAATGTTTAGTGCTATGAAGTAGCTACAATGAAGTGCTTGATTTTGTTTTCTCTGTGTGACACTTTGGTGGCAAGCAATCATGCTGATATTATTGTTGTTGATTGTGTAGGGAAAATTGCACAGTGTGTTACACGAGTTTCAGTGCCATTTGAGAAGAAGGAGGCACTTGCCCAGTTCATGCGTTTGTTTCCGATCTTTTGCATACGTTTTTACTGCATAATGCAGTCACGGATATGGGAACATCATTTTCTATTTGGTCCGTGAATGCAGTCAGTGCGGTACATTGCAAAGAAGTGTATTTCTGCCTTTTTTTGACATGTGCCAATGACATACTTTGCCCTTGGGAATCTGGCGTTTCACAGCACGAATACTTTTCGTCAGCTATAACGTTTATCTTAGTATGCGAGCAATACCGATTTTTGTACACCGCCTCTACATTGGTTTGGTGCCCTTCTTGAAAGTATTCATACTTATTTGTATTTAGTGTTGCGCTGTGACTCTCTTGAATATGCTCTGCAAGACGTAAACAAACCTACTTGTACAGCGACCCCCTTTCTAACCGATTCCACTACAGTGTTTCCCACACTGCCACACGTCTAGCTGTGCATGTGTGCATTGGCAATTCCGTTGTTGATCTGTGAAAGGTGCTTTCTTTATTTACCTTTTGTTCCTTTCCCAGGGCATTTTCATTTATCATGCTGTTCTCACATATGCCACAGAAGGAACGACAGCAAAGGTCAGGTATAGAAGGGGCAGCACCTACCTGGATACTATAGGGGATGTGCCAGGAGACAGAATTATTGGGTGGCCCTCACGTACATAGGTGCCAGCCATTGTAATGCTCCCGTAAGGACAGTTCCCATGCACTTCAAAGTACCTTTCCTCTCTACCTTCCCTCGGGCGCCCAGAGGCCTTTGGGTGAGTGTGCGCTATATAAAAACCTTTTAGTTAGTTAGTTAGTGTACAGTAGCGCGTTCCAGTACATGCACAATACAATGCCCTTTGCCGGGTAAGGGTCTGTAGTGTGGCACATGGTTGTTTTAGAGCTCTGCTGCCCTACAGGAGTGCACTTCTTGTTGCCCATAGTAGTTGTGAGCAATGCTGTACAGGAAAGTAGGATATATAATTGTTGGAAGGGCGGTAGCCTGCCCACTGGTCCACTGTGCTTTCATTTCAGTTGTCATCACATGCAGTAAAACCACTTTATGCTACGCCATTAGTGTTAGTGGTAGCATTCACAGATATACATGCATTATGGAATACAAGAATGTTTACAAGGATGGGAACACAGCTTCATTACATGCAGCAGGAAGCCATTTATTCTGTGCGACCCATGCAGCTAAAACACTTTTATAACCACCACTAAGGTTGTATGCGCTCTGCATATTCTGCAGTTTTTTTGTTTGCCTTTGCATGCACTAGTATGTGCATGAGGAAGGTACACAAGCTTTGCCATTTTGCAGACTTAGTACAAACTGTCCCACCTGCAGTTACATGTTTTCTTCAACCTCTTGATACTTTCAGTCACACTGCTGAGTGCACACACAATGTATCTGTTTAACGGGTCATGGAAAGGTAAGCAGCAGATAAATCAAAGTAATGCAACATCTACCATGCCCACGTGACATTGCAGGTTGCTGTTCCTTGTTTACCAGTGGCTGTTATACAGTTAGGAGTACTTTACCGACACATTGGTAGGTTTGTAGAACCACCCAGAAAGTCAGCAGCAGTTCTTTAAATGCGGTAACCTACTGCATGAATCCATAGGGCTAGCGACAGGTGCGTGTTACCAGTATACAGTGGATGAGCTATGCATGGGTCTAGGTGTGGAACGTAAACACATGCCCTTCCAGAACTACTTGCAAGTACATTCAAAGATGCAGACATGATGCCTCCACTAATGGAGTCTGACGGATATCTGCAGTGTGATTGCACATACGACAACTAGGTGCAGTGCGCCTAGGAAATGTCCATCTGTAGTTATCTCGGCCAATAGTGTGCGGTACAGATTTATCATGCACTGTTAACAGAAAAAGAGAGCCTCCTGACACACTAAACAACATTTACTATGTACATCTGTAATTGGTACGGTACACCAACTCTATTCAGAAAAGGTAGTGCAAATGGATACATACACCAGACAATTTGCCCTTTCCACAAGTTTATCATGAGGGAAAGCAAGGAATCAGTAACAAACCGTTGTCAACGGGATGTTATGGTTATGTTGCCGTACCAAATACCTATCCTCTTTCCAGAAAACGGTATGGTAAAGCAACGTTCTTCTTATAGTAACCTACTAAAACCTATGAAATTCATTAACAAAAACATTGTTAAAGGGGCGTTATGGTTAAGTTGCACTAGCAAAAACCTATGAAATTCGATGGAAAAACATTGTTACAGGGACGTTATGGTTACAGGTAAAACCGAAAAAACCCACGAAATTCAACAGTTATGGTAAGCTAAGCAACCATAACTTGTGCCACCAGTGTGCACTGAAAGCACTAATACCCATGACATGAAAGATGGCATCACAAATCTCAATCTTCAAGATGTAGGTTTGGGGATCAAGAGTGGAATGTGAATGACAGATTGAGGGTAAGGCTGTGCACTTCCCGAAGGACAAACCCATGGGAGCCAGGTTAGAGGTCTCGAGCTGCCAACATGCTTGACTTAGATTTAGGGCACCAGTGCCCCTGGGACAATGGCCGACCTATTTGAACTGCCAAGCGGCAGGAAAATAGAGTACATAAATCCATCAGAATTGGGCCGATTAATGTGGTCCTCAAGAGAGCAAGGGGGTGTACCCTGGGTGGGCAACTCACAGGGGGGAGAGAGAAGTGGAAACATTCCATGGTTTGTGTTACAAAGAACAAGAGGTGATGCGAAGGAGCTCTCTGTCAGTTTGTTTGTAGGGGACCTTCTGATACTTTTTTCCTTTTTGTATAAAATACATCTTATTTTCCTTGCAAAGCAGTGTACCAAACCTTTTTCCGTAGATGAGTGTTTTTATTGTTTGGCTGACTGGAGGTCGTTCCTTACAAATTAGGTGACCCTGATGTGATCCCAGTTTAGAGGAGCTGTGTTGCCTGAATTCCTGTCTGCTCTTTGGACTGGGGCGCTGCTCCTGCATTGTGCAGGCCATTGAGGGGACCCTGTGGCAGAGGAACTCAGGAGAGCACGTTCATGTAAGTGCACCTTTGCGGGACAAAACTATAAGGGGAAGGGGTGTCAGAGTATTGATGAGTTTGTTTGTGTTGATGGGGAAGTGGATGTGGAGTGGCAATACCACGTGGCATTATATATATATATATATATGTTATTAGTCATGTGAATTGACGTCATGATATATAATATGAGGTCAAATAATGAAAAGAGAGTGACAGGATCCTCTCCGTTTGGGGGGGAGGCAGCGCTGCAGAAGTAAGGATAGGGTAGAGGCCCAGTATAAAGAAATGGCCTGGGATCCCTTTGCCCAATTTAAAGGGGGCATGAGGACGAATAGTAGGTTTTTGTTTTGGTGTGTTTATTGTGATTGTAAGGACCGAGGAAGGATCCAGCCTTGTTGTATATATCATCTTGTGGAATGACAGTGATGTGGGCAGGGATGGTGTAAAGTGTGTGGATTACAATAGTGTGGTGAAACGAGGTGTGTGTGTGATGAGTGACGAGTGGGGAAGAGGATGACAGAAAAGGGAAAGGGGTGAGGAAGCAGCATTTCGGCACCGCTGACTCTGAGCCTGGGTTTATTAAAGAAGTTTCGAGCAATTAGGGGCCACTAAAGTGAAGCCGTTGACTCCATTGCAGTATATGAGTATGGCCCTCCCTTTGTGTCGGGAACAAATTATAGTGCCAAATGGAGTGGGTGGCCGAGACGAGAGAAGGAATGCATAAGCCATGGGCAGAACAGGGAATGAATAACAACGAGGTTTTGATCCATATGCACACATTTTTTGTGTCCAAGTACAAGGGGAAGACATTGAAGAACAGAAAGGAGGGTTTTAGAACTATGGAGGATGGTGTAAGATTTTGAGGATGCTAACGTAGAGATGCCACCATCCACTCCTATTGTCCTGAGCATCCAGGAGTCCCCCGTCCATCCAAACACAGCACACACAGCACAGCTTCCCCCAGTAGGGTGTTATCCCACATGCAAACTGATAGGGAACACAAACCTTTCGAATGTGCCACTGTCCATCACTGCCCCTCCTCGTCCAGCACCTGCACAGTAGCAGAATATCCAAAACCCTATAGCTATCTGTAGCTGCTCGAACTCCTGGAACCACAGCAGAGGCCACAGAGTTATTTAGAGGTGGCTTTATGAAAGACAGAAGAAGAGTTAGCGCGGTTTAAATTAAACAGAGGAGATTGGCAGAGAGCCTCTGTTGTGGTGGATGAATGGTGAGCAGGGGACATCTGTGGGTGATATTAAAGGTTTGTTTGCTGCAGTATTAGGAGAGCAGACAGATGACCAGACAGATGACATTTGGGTCAAGGCAGGGTATCTCTGGGTACAGTTGTAGGAAATGAAGCAAAGGGGTGGGCAGAAATACAGTCAATTATTTTGCACCACTGTAAAAGGGTCAGGGAGAAGGAAAAGGAAGTGTCAGAGATGGCACAGAATGCACAGGTGAAACTTGTACAGAAGAAGTTAGTGAAGTTGACGGTGGAGAGAGCGGTAGTAACCACACCACAAGGAGGGCAGACGGAGAAGAGCACGATAACGGGAGAGGTAACAACAGCCCCCACTCGGAGGAAGAGGGTATGACTGGAATGTTGGGTATCAGGGATCATACCAAGGAGGGTCCCAATGGGGGTAACTCAGTGGAAGGGGACGAGGTGTTTAAAGTATTCATAGGGGGCTGAGGAGGATTTGAGGGAATGGGCCCAAGCTTTGGGAGTGCAGGGCAGCGTTGGACATACAGAAGGATGGGCCATTTCTCACAGGAATATAGGAGCAGACAATCAGCTGCATATGCCCCACACATGCCCCCATACACACCAGGAGGATTACCCCTCTATTCCCAGCCATATTCCATGGTGCCTCAGAATGCGCTGTATGGTGTACTGCCCATGCCTCATCTAATGCGCTGCCCCAGCATCCACAGATGCCCATACCGGTACCCAAAAGCACACCAATTTATGCCATATATCAGCCACCACTGCTGGTTCCTTAGGTGCAAAATAACAATGGGGTGCTCCATGGTACAGTCACTAATTAGCAAGGGGCCAGTGTGGTAAGTGGAAACCTGTTTACATTTCCAGGAATAAATACCTACCCATATTTGGACAGCCCATAGAGAGTTTTAGTGTGCCCAGTCCTGTCAGTCCTGTCAGTCACTGCCAATGCAGAAGAGGAACCATTGGTGTAATGGAGATAGGAAACAAATCATTTGTTTTCATGATAGACACTGGAGCAACAAACTCATGTATCAGGGAGGGGTATTTCTCCTTATCGGGTGAAGTAATGGGAACGCATGGGTACTCTGGGCCAATAACATCAGTTCCATTTACAGTCGAATTATCCATAAAGGTACGTAACAGAGACGTATGAGCCCCGTTGTTGCTTTCAACCACATCCCCTGTTAATTTGTTAGGGAGGGATGTACTAAGAAAATTCAACATGACAATACAATTCATGGAGGAAGGTGTAGTGTGTTCAACCCCAGGAATATGTTATATGAGGGCCAAAGTAATGTTGCACGCATTAGGAAGTGAGGGAGTAACCTGGGGAGTTCACATACAGGATCACAGTTTTGCTTAATGCAATGACAGGGTTGGCCAGTAGACCGTGGAGGGTACCTCTGAATTCTTATTTCGGCCAGCTAGTCCCCAATATCATGAAGCAGGGACAATCCTTACATTAAATCGGAAAGATCTGGAAGAAGTGGAAGTCACAGGAGACATAATTGTACTGATAGGGACCGATGCGGAGGGAGGAAAGTTGCACAACACAACCACTGAGGCGTGTTTCAATGGGCAACTGTTTGAGGACACTGATAATGATGGGGAAGTAATATTGAAAGTATGTGTCCCATGTGAAATAATGATCCAATATTTCAATGTGCAATGTCCCATTATGGCAGCCAGAAACAAGCCATCATTTGCCCAGGACGACTTAGCCCAAGTACCAGATGAGTAATCCCTATGGGGTAGGACTGTTAAGGAGTGTAACGGTAGTGCAAATTACCCTCAAACAGGAGCAATATTACCAAGAGTAAAGCAGTAACCATTGTCCAAGGAGGCAGATGGGGGAAAACATGACACCATCACAGCATTACTGCACCAGGGCATTATAGTGCCCTCAGAGTTCCCCTGTAAGACAGCTATATAGCCCTTTAAGAAGTCAAAGGGGTATAGTTGGAGGATGATCCAGGATGTATGCCCCTTAAGCAGTGTGGTTCAATGTGACTTCCAGGTCGTACCAAACTCAGCAACTATCCTTTGAAACATACCTGCCACTGTTCACTGTTATTGATTTAAACAAAGCACTTTTCTCCATCCCATTGCATCCCAATTCTCAATACCTCACCATGTTTACCTATCACAAGATGAGAGTCCAGCATACTCGGCTCCCACAGGGGTACCATGAATCACCCATTATTTTCAACAGAGTAGTCCATGGTGACTTAGGGAACATACACATGCCCAGTATCATAATCCAATATGTTGATGATTTGTTGGTATGCAGTGCAAGCAGACAACATTGCAGATAGGACTCCATCACACAGTTGAAATTGCTAGCAGAGAAAGGGTACACGGAAGTGTTATGTTTAGGCCAAATTATTTCTGTTGAGAGGTCAAAATCCACACAGGCTACACAAAGAGCTTCAGCATACAAAGTGATTTTATCAAGCCCATCCATTCACATTGTTAGGTGCAGAACTGTCAAACCAGCTTCTTTTCTCACTGAAACAATTAATGAGTGGGATGAAGTGCATGGCTCGGTTACCTATGAGAACACTGAGGATGACATACCTAAGGTGAGGGACTGTGCCTTTGACAAGGGGGAAGTATTATTTGTGGATGGTTCAGCGAGCATAGACCAGGAGACGGGAAAAAGGCAACTGGGCATGGTGGTTGTCTGCCTAGTAGATGGAGAGTACAAGGTATTGGTTTAGAAGAGGTTGTTCATGCACTAGTGTGCCCAAACTGCAGAGCTCATTGCCCTAATTGAAGCCCTGGAAGAATTCCAAGGGTGCTGTGTGACAATATACTCCAATTCGGCATGACACCAACACTGTGCATTCAGGATTATCTTGATGGAAGAGGAGAGGGTTTTGCAGGGCTGACAGATCCCTGGTGCAACATGCAGCACTACTAGACAGATGGATATATGCCCTCTCATGGCCCACACTTGTTGCTGTGGTCAAGTGCACCCCCTATAATAATAGCATGGACCCAATTTCCGTAGGCAACGAAGTGGCAGATCATGCAGCCAAAGAAGCAGCATATCATCCAGTGCAAAACATTGGGGCCTATCCAGAAATAGCAAGTTTACAAGTGCAATTAGAGGTTCCTTGTGCTGCTGTACCAGTGACTCAAATTATTGAAATATGGGGACAGGCACCCCAGGAGAGAAAGAGTGGTGGCAAAAAGGGGATGCATGCAATCACCTACTGATCTGATCTGGAGACAGGTCATCACAGGTAAAGTGGTGATGTCCTGAGAGTTGGTACTGGTTGCTTTTGAGGAGCTGCACCACCCAGCACACGCCTCTTAGCTGCATATCCCTGCAGACATTCAGAAGGATTGGTTCATAACCTACAGGTTTTTGAATGTTTTTGTAGATAGTCATACTACATGCCACATGTAAAACACAGGTAAAATGGTGAGGACATGGCGAGGACACCGTGTGGCACATTACCACGCCCCAGTGGACCGTTCCGTGAGCTCCATGTAGATCCTGCTGATTTGGGGGACGATACCTCATTATTATTGTGTGCCTGTTCTCCTGATGGGTTGAGGCAGGGCCATGTGAACATCCAGATGCTAAATCAGCTGGCACATTTATCGTACGAGAAGTGTTCCCCCGGCAGGTAGTGTGTAAAGTACTTAAATCTGATAATGACACTCACTTCTTCAACTAGCTATTGAAAGAGATAGCTGTATTGTTAGGCATTCAGCATAAGATGTGCTCCATTTTCAATCCTCCAGCTATCAGAATTGTTGAACAAACAAATGCACTTTTGAGGGGGACGTTGTCCAAATTGTGTGCAACCTTCAAAAGGACAGGGTCAACTGTTTGTCCCTGGCCTTGTTCAGTTTGAGAACGCAACCCTGCAAAGATCATCATTTTGACATAGAACAGAAGTGTTTCTCCTGACCCTTTATGAGTGCGGTTTGTACTCATTTTACAGACCACTTGGGAATCTGCACATTTGTTAGATAGAAATGGTCTCCTACTTCCGAGCATAGAATCCCACAGCAAGATGGCCCCCACCCGGGACGCGCATGCACTGCGCATGCGCAGGGTTGCCATGACCACAAGTATATACACGGGAGGGAAGCACCAGAACGGGTCTCCGGTCGTCTACCTCGCATACCATGTTGACAATATCTAAAGTAACTTCATCTTCATCTGTAAAGGATGTTAATGCGTTCCATATGCGATAACATGAGGCGGCTAGGGCCGCATTTAAGGCTGCAATAAGCTGCCGTACACAGACAGCCGTATACATAGGGCTATCTGAATTCAAAGCATGCATTAGGACACCTTATGGACTTAAATGCACTATGCAGATACGGCCGCAACAACGGTTGCTTCTGATGTGCTTGTAGCAGGTAGCATGTGAGCATACGGCCATTATAACACTATACGTGTCTCTACACATGTGACAATCTTGTATGTTTATTTGCCCCTAACATGACCCAATCCATTTCCAATCTGTTACAGAGAGGCAGAAGACCTCTTTGAGTAAGCCTTGACTCTGCAGAACCTCCCAGCGGGTCCTTAATCAGCTAATACTGGGTGAGTGTTACATAAATGTCCAATACCTGATTCAAATATACATGATGCTAGGTTGTGAACTCCTGAGTTTAGGGGTATGCAGGTAACATAATCTGTATATATCTTGTCTCACAGGATGAATTCATTTCAAGGCCACCTAACACCTTTTGAGGTTAATGTTTGGTGATATTATGTTATGGTGAAAGTTGCTGGATAGAATAGAATAATGATGATCATGAATTAAAACCACTAGGTGATAACAAATTGATTTGCTATGCATTGTAGGTACACAGATGAACATGTAAATGTAGATATACTTTTCTGAGATGAAAGACAACTCAAAGCCCTAAGGATGGATGTTATATCCTAAATGTGTCAGCAATTGTGTCAATTACACTTGAGTTGACTGTGATTGTGTGTAAAAACAAAATTGTAACAAAATATGTTGGTTTATGTAGAGGAGATTGGGTTTATACTTTTCTTTGGATTTGAAAAGTGTTCTATTATCAAATGTTTGGTGTAATTGTTATTCTAACACAACACTAAGGAATTGGGTGTGATTGCACTCAGACAATAAAAAATACAGATTGATCTTATGTACGCTTTTTCAGCATCGAAATTTCCTTCTGAAAATATATGACTGATCTTTGAATTATGTCATATGACTCTGCTTTGAATTTATCTGTATGAAAATACAAAAGAGACATTTGACTGCTGGGAATGCATTTTGGGTTACCTGTTGGCAACAACAGGATAGTTTGAACTAAAGATCATCACTTCTCTCCTCATTAAATGGTGATGGGTTGGAGAATGCACACGCCACTTTCACCTACACATAGTTCATCTGATGCACACAGGTCTGCAAGTATTTTGGAGGAGGAGTTTACAGGGTATGTGTGTCAGTTAACCAGGTGCATAAATGTTCTCTCTTGACAGTTAGCACCTAAAGGAGAAGATCCAGAGGATGGCACAGTGCCCCATAATGTATGTTTGCCACCACTGCAGCTCCTGCCTGGAGACACCATCTATGTAAGGATCTTTCTCTGCCATTTAGCCAAGATTTAACAGGCCCTACACCGTTGTGTATGCAACATCATTCGCAATCAAGGCAAAGGATTTGCAGTATTGGGTTCACTTTTCTTCTGTCCGGAAGACACCTCATACAGCTCCCCCTTTGCCAGGCTTACAGCAACTACCAGAATAAAGATATAACTGTTTAAGTATGACTGCCAGCAATTGATGTTGTCAACTAGCGAATGTGGTCTTCATTCAGGAGTTTGTTCATTCAATTGTATAACACATTAGTTATAGTGGTAAGGAGCATGACGTATACTGTGATCACTGCATGGTTGTCTCCTTCTCATCCTCTGCAGGTTTCACACCACAAGAGTTGTGTAACAGTGTCAATATTGTACATATGTTTAGGTTTTTTTTTCAGGAAATTGTGATATTCTTTGGGTCCGTTTATATGGTGGGGGCAGAGGTTTGTGCACAAAGTGATATTTTTTCAAAATAATGTCAATTTGAAAATAATTTGAATAATAGATAACAATACTTGGTTCAGAAAATAACGCATTAGGTGGGGGGCTGAAGATAACAGGGAATATGACCAATACAAAGAGGTGGTGTTGATACAGTGGCTGACATGCACCATCCAGAATTCCGTGATATATGGTATGGTCACATGCACTCAGTGGGGAAGGAGCGGTCAAATGGTAGCTGTTATGTTTTCTCCCTCATCCCAAATATGTCAGGGGTGCCCAAGCTGTTAGTACCCCAAGAGATGCCACCAGTGTTCGGTCCATTTGGCACTGCATCAGGTACGAAGCATGTTCCAAGGGCACAAAGTACATGTTTTACTGATGGACAGAGATGATGGAGAATGTGCAAAGAAAGAGAAGGACTCGCAGTGGAAGACATGCCTTTTCTAAAGATGAAAGGAGTGCTGTTTGTGGTCAACAAATGGGAGGCAGCAGTAGTAAGCAGCAGTAGTAAGCAGTAGGTTTGGTTGGATTTGATGAAAACGTAATACAGAACTTGAAAAAGAACTGTGTTGACATATGGGGGACATATGTGTCGAAGCTAAAGTGGATTGAAGCAAAAGAGACTCCATTGAAGATACTGACAGTAGCTAAATATGCATTTTACTTCAGAGGAAATGGCACTGTTCCTATGGGGGTGAACAGCATATGCAACAAGACATGTTTCATCCCTGATTTTAGCAAAGGAAAAGCTGCTCTTATGGACATATTTTCCACATACATCTCCCGCCATCATCGAGAGGCACTTGCTCACTAACTACCCTGCATTCAGCTGTTTAAGTGGTTCCTGGTGCACACTTCTCTCTAGAAAACATGCCAAGAGCAGAGCCATCCCAACCCCCGCAAGTAAGGCAAAAGACACCCTCAATGAGAAGAAGCCGTCAGAAATAATCTAATTACCTGTCGAAATAATCTTCCAAACCTTTGAAATCAATTCCAGACAAAACTGACTATACACAAAGGCAGAAATGTTCTTTGCATCCCTTTTGGTGCCAGGTATCCAACGCCAAATGGTTGCAGATAGGGCAGTGGGAAATGATCCGGTTGGTGAATGATACAGAGCAAGGTCTGAATTTGATAAAAAGTGAGCTGCGAGCAATACGCTGATCACCCTGCAGAATCGGTACTTCCTGGACTTGTTAACAACCATCGAAGGTGGGCATCTTTAAAACAAAATAGGGTTGTCATGTTGCATGTATATTCCCCAAATGATGCCAACAATGGGTCCTTTTCCTGCATAATAAGGACCCTACACAGACAGACAGACAGAAATGGAAACAAGAGTGGTGTGGAAGCTGATGATTGGTTTGACATCATATTCTCCTGGACCCCAACTTGGCTAGAAATAGCAGTGAAGACATTGGTTCCTATCATAGTGTTGCTGCTGCTAATGTTCTGCATGTGCCAGATGGTGCTTCGATGATGTACCAAAACTCTCCTAAACAGTGCCATGATGATGGTATCGATAAGCGCATGTGGAGCGCCTCCTACCACAAAACACCAGTATACACAAACAGCCAGCCCAGATAGACCATGTATGGTGATAACTGAACATTCTATTAATCACCGGGAACCTTCTCCCCCACCAGACCCGCAACAATATGTGGAGCACTGGGTTAGACTTAGCTGGGGATAGCAATTTTCTTCACCTCACCTGTACCCCAGAAAAATATGCCCAAGATGGGGTAAGTTTGCGTCACGTGTTCAGAGTATGGGTGCAGAAAGATGATGATTATAGAAGAAGGGAAGCTGCTGACTTAGTTAATGGAGGATTAACTAAAGCAGGAATGTTGGGATGCACGTACAGCTCCCATACACAGCCAAACAATTCAGGCTAATCAAAATCTATTAGCGCATGAGAAAGTGAAGGTGCATGGGTACAGATGGGTGGGAAGTGCAGTTGGGAGAAACAAATGTATTACTAAAGTAGTTAGAGATGCTTAAGTAGGCCCAGGTATAAGTCATGGGTGATGTTGTGTAGCAGTAGCTAAATATAATGTGTAATGATGATGATGCAGACAAAGGGCCAGGTAATGGGAAATACTGAAGTATCACCATAAGTATCATAAGTGAGGCCTAGCATTTTGTACTCCCTCTTTGAGGTGTAGCAGCATGGCATAATGAAGAGTTTGAATCATTTTCCTTTCCCAAGCCCCAGTAGCAAAGCTGAGAATAGTGGGATTCAGACCAAACAGATAATGGTTTAATTGTATCAAGCTGTAGGCCTGAGGAACGAGAGTGGAATGTGAATGGCAGAGCGAGGGTAGGAATGTGCCCTTTCTGAAGGACAAATCCATGGGAGTCAGGTTAGAGGTCTAAAACTGCCAACAAGCTCGGGTTAGAATTAGGGCACTTGCGCCTCAAGGACAATTGCTGTCCTATTTGAACTACTATCAGAATTAGGCCTCAAGAGAGCAAGGAGGTGTACAGCGGGTGGGCAACTGATAAGGGGGAGCGAGGAACAAACAATCCTGTGATTTGTGATATGAAGAGCAAGAGGTGTTGCCAACAAAACTAGTCCAGAGCTGGGGAGGCATGGCTGCGGCGCCTGCGTGTCTGGTATCAAGAGGAGCGCACTATTGTCTCAAAGGGCCAATATGAGCTCAGAGCTGCACACTAAGCTCATGCTAATGACCAGGTACACACACCATGTGACTAGGCCGATTGGATGGTTAATCTCAGTATCTCATTTAACTTGCCAATCCAGTAGCTGGGAACCAAGGTGACGGAATAGGGGAACCACATGTTAGAAGAGAGGGGTAGATTAGGATGTGGCCAATCAGTCAAGGGACTATAAGGGACTGGTAGTATGTATAAAGGTGGTAGCCAATTAAGGTGGGGAGACAACATTGCATAATGTTTATGTCATGAGTAATGATTTCTTTCCTTAAAAACCTTGCACTTGTTTTGAACTAACAGAGAGCTCTGTGTCAGTTTGGTTCTACGGGACCTTCTGATATCTTTTTCCATTTTGTATACAACATAAATCTTTTTTTTTCCTTCCAGAGCGGTGCACCAAGCCTTTTTCCCCTAGATGAGTGTTTTTATTGTCTGGTTGTCTGGAGGTCTAGCCTTGCAAATTGATAAAACAATATAGTAAAACATACAAAATCAGTTGTTATTATTTTTAAAGGTTTTGCTACCCATAAGTCCAGAAATAAAGTATGTTTCAAGAAACAAATCTGCCAACTCATGTTTTGACTAAGTGGAGACCACCCAAAGATGTGGCCAAGCCTTCTCTGGGACTAAATACCTTTGGATGCACCACGTCTCAGAGAAATTAGACTTGACCGAATAGGGTGAAATGGAAAAGGGCATGTGAAGCCTTGTGCTTCCAATTTCCAGAATTATGTATATAGTTTACCAGATGGGAAACCCAAAATGAGGTTATTTCTGATGAAAGCAAGCGCTCTATGAATCAATTATAGAGAGCAAACCCAGGGTGACCACAATCAGGAGCTCCTATGGTAAAACCCCAAAATACCAAAGGGCTCATACTGTGATTATAAAAATTCCTGGTCCAAAAAGACATCAGTCATCAAGACATGAGGGTAAAAGTTGGGAAAATGAGGTGTCAAAATAATGTAATCCCAACTCATAGAAGTCATTTATTTGTGCAGAACTGTAGTAGCCAGAAAAATTATACATTCTGAATATACTGGCATGTTTTTCAATTAATGCATGTCATGCAGAACACAGAAATGGAGGAATATAAATCAAGGCTAAATCCTACAATTAAAAACATGGGTATTGAATGTCAAGTTGAATTGTAGGGCAAAGAAGTGGTAGACCACTGACTAAGAGTGGCCACCCAGATACAAATGCTGGAAAATTAATAATAGTACATTTACCTTTGGTTGTAAGGATTGACGTCAGAGAAATGGAATTCAATCTGTTTGAAAGAGTTGTAAATGCAGTCCAAATGGCATTATGTCAGCTCACATGACAAGATGTAGTGTGACATGGCAACGTGATTGTGTACCACATTACTAGTGTATGCTGCAATCAAATCAGTAATAAATAATGTAAACAAAGACCCTTGTATGGTATTGTAGTAGTTTAGTTTAGTTTAGTTTAGTTTAGTTTAGTTTAGTTTAGTTTAGTTTAGTTTAGTTTAGTTTAGTTTAGTTTAGTTAGTTTATTTATAGAGCGCGACCGAACCCTTGGGTAGCTGGGCGCATAATCATATGGACAACATACTTACATATCATTGCGCACAGCAGGAAAAGTACATACATTCAATGGTGCAGACAGATGGTGAAGTAAAAAATAAGCAAAAAATACAATAGAAAATGGCAGACCGGGTTACATGGTGATCCATTTCAAGGTATAGTTAAGACCTAGGATGCGTGAGTAAGTGGCACGGTGTTAGGCAGAGAGCCAGGATTTCACCATGGCTCTGAATGGCCAGAAGGAAGCTTCCGATCAGATTGCAAGAGGGAGGGTGTTCCAAAATTGAGCTGCAAGAACCGGGAAGCTGGAACCTCCTGCTGTTTTTAGATTGAATTTAGGGACATTGAGTTGGTGCAAGTAGGGCGTTCTGGTGGGTCTAGAAGTGCTGTATCTAGCGAATTTTTTGGAAAGGTATCGCGGGGCAGTCAGTGACAGGCACTTGTGTGTAATGACAAGAGTTTTTAGCTTGATTCTGTCTCGAATTGGGAGCCAGTGGACATCTTTGCTAGTCGTGGAGATGTGTGCCTTGCGCGGGAGGTTAAGAGCGCATCTTAAGGCATTGTTTTAGAGGATCTGGAGTCTGTCTAGATTCTTGGTGGTAGTGCCTAGGAAGAGTTTGTTAAAATAGTCTAATTTAGACAAAATCAATACTCTGGATAATGTGAGGCTGCTGGAGGATGATAGAAAAGGTCTACAGGCATTGATAAGTTTGTTGGTGTATGTCATAGAGGAGATGGTGGCATTTATTTGTTTTTTCAACGATAGGGTGGAGTCGAGGTACACGCCTAATGTTTTGACCTCTTTGGAGACTTTTATGATGTTGCCATCAATGGTGAAGGATTTGTACCTTGAATCTAATTTATTGAGGCGGGCCTGGGAGCCTACGATAAGCAGTTCCGTCTTATCGTCATTAAGGCAGAGACTGTGTGTGGCCATCCAAGCTTGGATTTCTAGGTAGATTTCGTTAAGCTTTGCAACATCTTCTTCGTAGCAGCCAGTGAGTGTGATGAGGACCTGGGTGTCGTCTGCATAATTAGTGAAGCTGTGAACCAGTTCATAAAGACGGTCGAAGAGAAGCTTTGTGAAGATGTTGTAGAGTGTGGGAGAGATGCAGGAACCTTGGGGAACTCCGCATTGGATTGGGATAGGGTCAGTAGCCGCTGGGGGGGGGGGCAAAGACCCTAGTCGATCTGTCAGACAGAAATGACTGAATCCAATTGGTGGCATTCTGTGAGAATGCAGCAGCCGATGAAAGGTGTTGTCTAAGGATCTGGTGATCAACCAGGTCGAAGGCCGAAGAGAGATCCAACAGGAGCAGGATGGCCAAGTTGCCCTTTTCTTTGGCTTCATCCATTTGGATTTTTAGATCCAGGAGGGAGGTTTCGGTCCCGTGCCTGGGTCTAAAGCCGGATTGTCGGAGGCCTAAGAGGTTATTGTCTTCCACATGTTGCTGTTTTTGGAGGTAGGCGACTCTGTCTAGTATTTTGAGGAGGAAAGGGACTGTGGTGATGGGTCTGTATTTAGTAGGGGTATTAGGGTCTAGGTTGGGCTTTTTGAGGAGGGGGAGGACCCACACTTCTTTGAGGTTACTAGGGACTACTGAGTTCTTGAAAGAAGAATTGATCAGTGAGGTGATGCGGGGAGCTAGATCTTTGGCTCCATCTTTGATGACAGAGGCGGGACATAAGTCACATTTACAATTGGATGGTTTAAGGCTAGCGATTATCTTAACTACTTCCTCTTCAGTGACTGAGGAGGAATGGAAAGGAGGGCAGTTGGAAGTGGTGTGGTCATTTTTGCTGCTGAGGGTATCTTTGGCGACCAGGTTGGCTTTTCTGGCTTCTATCTTAGCTTGAAGAAGGACAATTTTGGTAGAGAGAGCTAGTTGGATATTATTGCACCATGCCTTGTCCTTAGTGCAGTCCTCTGAGGGTGGCAGTGGCGATTCAAGTTCTCTTGGTATGGAGAATAATTCTTTCATGCCAGATTTGGCGTTGTGTATTATTGTGTTATAGATCTCGTTTTTGGCGTTTAAGATAGCAGATTTGTAGGTATAGGCAGCTGTAGTGAGGTTGTCTTTAGTGGATGGAGATGGAGCTTTTCTCCATCTGGTTTCTGCTGTTCTTTTAAGGTTGCGGAGATCTTTTAGTTCTGCTGAGAACCATTTGTTAGTGTGGGCAATGGGTTTGGCTTTACGTTGTTTGAGTGGAGCTATCTGGTTGAGTGCTAGTTCCAACGTATTGTTGTAGAGATCTACCAGAGTGGACAGGTTGTCATTCTGAGTGGGAAGGTTGGCTTTAGAGATGGGCATGAGAAGTGGTCTAATGTTTTCCATAGTGATGTTATGATTGTTTCTGGAAATTATTTGAGACGTCCTCGGAGGTAGTGCCGTTTAGGGTGCAGTTCTGGGTAGAGAGAAGATGATAAGGTGATGGTCTGTCCAAGCACAGGGTGTGATGTCTGTCAGAGAGAGATTGCAGTTGGCATCTGCTAGCCAGTCTAAGGATCTTCCTTTAGTGTGAGCAGGTTTGTTAATGTGTTGGGTGAGACCCAAGTGGGTGATAGTGTCATTAAGGGAGGTGGCGTGATTGTCGTTGGGGTCATTGAGTCCCAGGTTGAAATCACACATGATGATGATTTGTGATTTAGGTTTGGTGTTCGTGGTGAGTAGAAGAGAGATATCCTCTTCAAAGGTGGATAGGGCGCCTGGAGGTCTGTATATAATGTGTAGGAGGATGGTTTGGTTGTCCGATAATGGATGTTTGATGGACAGGAGTTCGGCTGAGGGTAAGGTAGTGTTGGTTGCTCCTCTGATGTTTAGGTTAGATTTGGCAATAATTGCCGCACCTCCTCATATTCCGTTTTTTCTGTCAGCACGGATGATGTTGTAATTCTCAGGGATGGCTATGGAAAGAATAGGGCCAGCTGCTAGGTAGAGCCACGTCTCTGTGTTAGTGATAAAGTAGAGGTGGCTAGCAGACTTGATGTCTGCAACATCGGTGGCGTGGGCTACCCAGGAGCGGGCGTTGATGAGAGCGCCTTTAATGGGTATGGAAGTAGGGTTGGCTTTCATAGGTGGTGGTGTGTGAGGTGTTGTCGGGTTTTGGCTCACTGTGCAGTCGCTATGCATATGGTTATTAGTCAGGTTGGTGCTTGTTCTGATGGATTTATGACTAAGGGTGGTGCGGATGCTAAGTCTAGTGTTTCTATGCATGATGGACGGAGCTGTGTTTAGGATGGTGGTAGTGGGTGGGGAGAGGCGAGAGCCTAGTCGTATGTTTCTGATGGGTGTAGGACATGGTGTGAAGGGTGTGGGTGGGCGAGCAAATCTGTTTATCCTTTCCATCGGGGATAGGAGGTCTGAATAGAGTGGAGTGGTCGTGCTGGTACTGTTCTGGGGAACAACATTGTGGAGTAACAGGAGGAGCGTTGCCATAGTCAGGGTGGTGCCTCTTAGAATGGCCATCATGGGAAGTTAGGCTCCCGGTGGTAGTGGCAGAGGGTTGAGACAGTCGATTTGAGGGTTGTCAGAATGCAGGGCGTGAGCATTAGGTATATATTTTAACGCAGGCAACACTGGGCCGCTAAGGGTAGAGGCAGAAAAACAGTGTAGGCATTCAATAAATGATTAACACAGGCAACACTGGGCCGCTAAGGGCAGAGGCAAAAAAGCAATGTGGGCATTTCATGAATGATTAACACAGGCAACACTGGGCCGCTAAGAGCAGAGACAAAAAAGCAGTGTGGGCATTTCATGAATGATTAACACAGGCAACACTGGGCCGCTAAGGGCAGAGGCAGAAAAGCAGTGTAGGCATTCAATAAATGATTAACACAGGAAACACTGGGCCGCTAAGGGCAGCGTAGGCATTCAATAAATGACTAACACAGGCAACACTGGGCCGTTAAGGGCAGAGGCAGAAAAGCAGTGTAGGCATTCAATAAATGATTAACACAGGCAACACTGGGCTGCTAAGGGCAGTGTAGGCGTTCAATAAATGACTAACACAGGCAACACTGGGCCGCTAAGGGCAGCTTAGGCATTCAATAGATGACTAACACAGACAACACTGGGCCGCTAAGGGCAGAGGCAAAAAAGCAGTGTGGGCATTTCATGAATGATTAACAAAGGAATACTGGGCAGCTAAGGGCAGAGGCAAAAAAGCAGTGTGGGCATTTCATGAATGATTAACACAGGCAACACTGGGCCGCAAAGGGCAGTGTAGGCATTCAATAGATGACTAGCACAGGCAACGCTGGGCCACTAAGGGCAGTGTAGGCATTCAATAGATGACTAACACAGGCAACACTGGGCCACTAAGGGCAGAGGCAAAAAAGCAGTGTGGGCATTTCATGAATGATTAACACAGACAACACTGTCATAGTAGTCATTTATATAGTGTATTTTCCAATTTTTATGGTCTCAAAGGACTTTGTGGTAAGAACGCCCTCAGGGACCAAAGTCCCGGTATGGGAAAGTTGTAAAAGGAGGTTTATGATGTGTATGTGCATTTGGCCAAGATTAGGACTTACAAGGGCTGGCTAGGCTCCAGTAAGCAAATGAAGAGGCTAGGCATATGGATGGGCACTGAGGGAGGTCACGACAGAGCACTAGTGCAGGAGACTTGATATGTACCCAGCTAGACCGAAATGTGTTATTGGTTGGCGCTGTATTCTAGTGGCAGATGTGGTGAGGTAAGTCAGGTGCTTCAGTATCAAGCGGGTATGTGACCAGTTAGACAGAATTTGTCTTAGCTGCATTCTAAAGTGTGCGGATAGATAGCCGTGCCTTTGGCCGCTGTCCAACGAAGTGGCGCCTTTAAATATACCTTGATGGCAGACGGAGCATATCTTTGATGTTGCTGTGTCATCCGATCTGCTGTGGGGAAGAAAAAGCCAGATACCTTTGTAGACTTCACTATGCACTATGGACTGGTTACCGTTAAGTCCGTCAATTGCAATAGACTGAATGTCCTAGAGCTTCTTCTAGATGGGACGGAAAGGCTGCCCTAGAAACTAGGATAATGGGAATCTCTAAGTGCAATCTACAGGTTACCTTTATAGGCTTACCACATATCTTCCAAGTTCTACAAACTATGGTGAAAGGAATCTACTAGGTGTGATATCAAGGATACATGCATGCAGCCACTGTGTGTTACAATGACTAACCTAAGCAGTTATAAGTGCAATGGAGCGTTACCAACATGTGTCTTCGAGCGTCATGGCTGGACAAAACCTCATACGGCATAGATGCTGTAAGCGTGACACATGTGTTAACCTGCATTTATTTTCTTCTAATTGCAATGTCCAGTTACTCGCATATATAGGTACAACCCCATGACTGTGCTTACAGATGTTGTAAGCGTATAAGCACCTGGTATCAAGAAACCTAGCGTTGCAGTACCTGGAGCAGTGGCAAGCTATCATGACAAGTCTTTTAAGCACAGCAGGGGCAATCTTCATACAACTTCTTGCAATTAGCAGTCTGTCCTCAAAGAAATTGAGGTGCATTGGTCCAGATCTCCCTATGATCTTCAAAGTGCTGGTGATATCCTCAAAATACATCTGCAAGAAAGGGCAGGCTAGTGAGAGAGTGCAGATAACAAGGGGGGCCCTGGGAGACTCTCTGCCAAACATGGGTCCTGGTTACAAAAGCCATACCCAGAGTCTTTAGCTCACTATCTTTCACAGAGAAGAAATATCCCAAACATATCAGTCTTTGTCCTGCCCTGGTGCAGTCCAGCACCGAAATGCTAGGCAATTTTCCTCTGAACAAGAGTACCAACAGCCACCCCAGACACGTGTTTCGGTCTGGTTGAACCTCATCAGTAGGGTGTAGCTGTGCCTCTCTACGAATAGTGAGCAAGGGGTCCACGTCTGGATTCCCCTAGTAACTTAGGGTGAAACCCAAAGTTACTTGAAATATGCAGATAACAAGGGGGGTCCTGAGAGACTCTCTGCCAGACATGAGTCCAGGTTACAAGAGCCTTACCCAGAGTCTTTAGCTCACTATCTTTCACAGAGAAGAAATATCCCAAACATATCAGTCTTTGTCCTGCCCTGGGGCAGTCCAGCACCGAAATGCTAGGCAATTCTCATCTGAACAAGAGTACCAACAGCAACCCCAGACACGTGTTTCTACTGGTTGAACCTCATCAATAGGGTTGTAGCTGTGCCTCTCTAAGAATAGTGAGCAAGGGGTCCACGTCTGGATTCCCCTAGTAACTTAGGGTGAAACCCAAAGTTACTTGAAATATGCAGATAACAAGGGGGTCCTGGGAGACTCTCTGCCAGAAATGAGTCCTGGTTACCAGAGCCTTACCCAGAGTCTTTAGCTCACTATCTTTCACAGAGAAGAAATATCCCAAACATATCAGTCTTTGTCCTGCCCTGGGGCAGTCCAGCACCGAAATGCTAGGCAATTCTCCTCTGAACAAGAGTACCAACAGCAACCCCAGACACGTGTTTCGTCTGGTTGAACCTCATCAGTAGGGTGTAGCTGTGCCTCTCTAAGAATAGTGAGCAAGGGGTACACATCTGGATTCCCCTAGTAACTTAGGGTGGAACCCAAAGTTACTTGAAATATGCAGATAACAAGCGGGGTCCTGGGAGACTCTCTGCTAGACATGAGTCCTGGTTACCAGAGCCTTACCCAGAGTCTTTAGCTCACTATCTTTCACAGAGAAGAAATATCCCAAACATATCAGTCTTTGTCCTGCCCTGGGGCAGTCCAGCACCGAAATGCTAGGCAATTCTCTCTGAACAAGAGTACCAACAGCAACCCCAGACACGTGTTTCGTCTGGTTGAGCCTCATCAGTAGGGTGTAGCTGTGCCTCTCTAAGAATAGTGAGCAAGGGTTACATGTCTGGATTCCCCTAGTAACTTAGGGTGAAACCCAAAGTTACTTGAAATATGCAGATAACAAGCGGGGTCCTGGGAGACTCTCTGCCAGACATGAGTCCTGGTTACAATAGCCTTACCCAGAGTCTTTAGCTCACTATCTTTCACAGAGAAGAAATATTTCAAACATATCAGTCTTTGTCCTGCCCTGGGGCAGTCCAGCACCGAAATGCTAGGCAATTCTCCTCTGAACAAGAGTACCAACAGCAACCTCAGACACGTGTTTCGTCTGGTTGAACCTCATCAGTAGGGTTATAGCTGTGCCTCTCTAAGAATAGTGAGCAAGGAGCCCACATCTGGATTCCCCTAGTAACTTAGGGTGAAACCCAAAGTTACTTGAAATATGCAGATAACAACGGGGGTCCTGGGAGACTCTATGCCAGAAATGAGTCCTGGTTACAAGAGCCTTACCCAGAGTCTTTAGCTCACTATCTTTCACAGAGAAGAAATATCCCAAACATATCAGTCTTTGTCCTGCCCTGGGGCAGTCCAACACCGAAATGCTAGGCAATTCTCCTCTGAACAAGAGTACCAACAGCAACCCCAGACACGTGTTTTGGTCTGGTTGAACCTCATCAGTAGGGTGTAGCTGTGCCTCTCTAAGAATAGTGAGCAAGTGGTACACGTCTGGATTCCCCTAGTAACTTAGGGTGAAACCCAAAGTTACTTGAAATATGCAGATAACAAGCGGGGTCCTGGGAGACTCTCTGCCATTCATGAGTCCTGGTTACCCGAGCCTTACCCAGAGTCTTTAGCTCACTATCTTTCACAGAGAAGAAATATCCCAAACATATCAGTCTTTGTCCTGCCCTGGGGTAGTCCAGCACCTAAATGCTAGGCAATTCTCCTCTGAACAAGAGTACCAACAGCAACCCCAGACACGTGTTTCGTCTGGTTGAACATCATCAGTAGGGTGTAGCTGTGCCTCTCTAAGAATAGTGAGCAAGGGGTCCACGTCTGGATTCCCCTAGTAACTTAGGGTGAAACCCAAAGTTACTTGAAATATGCAGATATGATATGATATGATATGATATGGTATTTGTAACGCGCCTATACACATGTGTTTCAAGGCGCGACGAGGCAGGGAGGGGGGGACAAGGGGAGACAGACAACGATCTTACTAGGCCAGGTGTCATTCAGATCGCGCAAGTGCAGGGGTGGGGGAGGGGGAAAAGGGGAAGGGGAAGGGGAGGGGGGGAAGTGCAGTACAAGGTAAGTGGCGTAACGTAATAAATAAATAAAATAGGGCCAGCTGGTGGCAAGTGTGAGGTAAGTGCAGAACAAGTGCTGGGGGAGGAGGGGGCTGTAGGGATACAGAGACAGTCCCGCAGTGCAAAGGGGTTCCAGGGCATCAGTGCAAGTGGAGAGTGGCAGGGCCCAGGGCCGAGGCCGTTCTCATCTGAGGCCGTTCCTGCTATGGGCACTGTGGAAGAAGTGTCCACCTTTTTATCCCTTGAAAGGCCCTTAGGGCAACAAACCATTAAGTAGCTCCTCCCACATTTTTCCCGCTCTTTTCTGAGCTTTCTTGGTGAAGATTTTCAAAGTATAGAGAGGTGGTTTTCTGTAGTGGAGATATTGCAACAATTGCTCACCTAACATGGAAGCACTTACTAACTAAAGAACAATAGGACGAACTCCTGTTAGGTGAACACCTGATGCTCAAATGCAATCCATCCCTAAATATTATACCATGTACTTCCAGAGTTGTTGTTTATTTCCAGAACTTCAAACTCAAAAGGTAAGCACTTACAAGCTTGAAGCTGTATTTCTATGAGGTTTCAAGACATCTGAAATTCAAAACTGCAATGTTCAGCCAAAGGGTCTGCATCCCTGTTCTTGTCTGAGGCTGTTCCTGGTATGGGCACTGTGGAAGAAGTGCTCGCCTTTTTATCCCTTAAAATAACAAGGGGGGTCCTGGGAGACTCTCTGCCAGACATGAGTCCTGGTTACAAGAGCCTTACTCAGAGTCTTTAGCTCACTATCTTTCACAGAGAAGAAATATCCCAAACATATCAGTCTTTGTCCTGCCCTGGGGCAGTCCAGCACCGAAATGCTGGGCAATTCTCCTCTGAACAAGAGTACCAACAGCAACCCCAGACACGTGTTTCGTCTGGTTGAACCTCATCAGTAGAGTTGTAGCTGTGCCTCTCTAAGAATAGTGAGCAAGGGGTCCACGTCTGGATTCCCCTAGTAACTTAGGGTGAAACCCAAAGTTACTTGAAATATGCAGATAACAAGGGGGGTCCTGGGAGACTCTCTGCCAGAAATGAGTCCTGGTTACAAGAGCCTTACCCAGAGTCTTTAGCTCACTATCTTTCACAGAGAAGAAATATCCCAAACATATCAGTCTTTGTCCTGCCCTGGGGCAGTCCAGCATCGAAATGCTAGGCAATTCTCCTCTGAACAAGAGTACCAACAGCAACCCCAGACACGTGTTTTTGTCTGGTTGAACCTCATCAGTAGGGTGTAGCTGTGCCTCTCTAAGAATAGTGAGCAAGGGGTACACGTCTGGATTCCCCTAGTAACTTAGGATGAAACCCAAAGTTACTTGAAATATGCAGATAACAAGCGGGGTCCTGGGAGACCCTCTGCCAGACATGGGTCCTTGTTACCAGAGCCTTACCCAGAGTCTTTAGCTCACTATCTTTCACAGAGAAGAAATATCCCAAACATATCAGTCTTTGTCCTGCCCTGGGGCAGTCCAGCACCGAAATGCTAGGCAATTCTCCTCTGAACAAGAGTACCAACAGCAACCCCAGACACGTGTTTCGTCTGGTTGAACCTCATCAGTAGGGTTGTAGCTGTGCCTCTCTAAGAATAGTGAGCAAGGGGTCCACGTCTGAATTCCCCTAGTACCTTAGGGTGAAACCCAAAGTTACTTGAAATATGCAGATAACAAGCAGGGTCCTGGGAGACTCTCTGCCAGACATGAGTCCTGGTTACAAGAGCCTTACCCAGAGTATTTAGCTCACTATCTTTCACAGAGAAGATATATCCCAAACATATCAGTCTTTGTCCTGCCCTGGGGCAGTCCAGCACTGAAATGCTAGGCAATTCTCCTCTGAACAAGAGTACCAACAGCAACCCCAGACACGTGTTTCGTCTGGTTGAACCTCATCAGTAGGGTTGTAGCTGTGCCTCTCTAAGAATAGTGAGCAGGGGGTCCACGTCTGGATTCCCCTAGTACCTTAGGGTGAAACCCAAAGTTACTTGAAATATTCAGATAACAAGGGGGGTCTTGGGAGACTCTCTGCCAGAAATGGGTCCTGGTTACAAGAGCCTTACCCAGAGTCTTTAGCTCACTATCTTTCACAGAGAAGAAATATCCCAAACATATCAGTCTTTGTCCTTCCCTGGGGCAGTCCAGCACCGAAATGCTAGGCAATTCTCCTCTGAACAAGAGTACCAACAGCAACCCCAGACACGTGTTTTGGTCTGGTTGAACCTCATCAGTAGGGTGTATCTGTGCCTCTCTAAGAATAGTGAGCAAGGGGTACACGTCTGGATTCCCCTAGTAACTTAGGGTGAAACCCAAAGTTACTTGAAATATGCAGATAACAAGTGGGGTCCTGGGAGACTCTCTGCCATTCATGAGTCCTAGTTACCAGAGCCTTACCCAGAGTCTTTAGCTCACTATATTTCACAGAGAAGAAATATCCCAAACATATCAGTCTTTGTCCTGCCCTGGGTCAGTCCAGCACCTAAATGCTAGGCAATTCTCCTCTGAACAAGAGTACCAACAGCAACCCCAGACATGTGTTTCGTCTGGCTGAACCTCATCAGTAGGGTGTAGCTGTGCCTCTCTAAGAATAGTGAGCAAGGGGTCCACGTCTGGATTCCCCTAGTAACTTAGGGTGAAACCCAAAGTTACTTGAAATATGCAGATAACAAGAGGGTCCCGGGAGACTCTCTGCCAGACATGAGTCCTGATTACAAGAGCCTTACCCAGAGTCTTTAGCTCACTATCTTTCACAGAGAAGAAATATCCCAAGCATATCAGTCTTTGTCCTGCCCTGGGGCAGTCCAGCACCGAAATGCAAGGCAATTCTCCTCTGAACAAGACTACCAACAGCAACCCCAGACACTTTTTTCAGTCTGGTTGAACCTCATCAGTAGGGTGTAGCTGTGCCTCTCTAAGAATAGTGAGCAAGGGATCCACGTCTGGATTCCCCTATTAACTCTTGTTCAGAGGAGAATTGCCTAGTATTTCGGTGCTGGACTGCCCCAGGGCAGGACAAATACTGATATGTTTAGGATATTTCTTCTCTGTGAAAGGTAGTGAGCTAAAGACTCTGGGTAAGTCTCTCGCAACCAGGACTAATTTCTGGCAGAGGGACTCCCAGGACCCCCCTTGTTAATTTTTAGTGAGAGAGTGCTACAGCATTCCTATTCCCCTATAATCCTTCGAGTCTGTCACATCTCCTACCACCAAAATCCACATCAGTGCATCACATTTCCTAGCCCGAAAATCTATCTAAGTCTGTCCCATTTCCTACTCCCAAAATCCATCTACGTGTGTCACGTTTTCTAACCCGAAAACCATCTGGGTGCAGCATATTTCCCACCCCAAAAATCCATCTAAGTGCATCACATTTCCTACCCCAAAAACCAACTAGGAGCACTGCATCTCTAACCCCCAGCAATCCATCTATTCGAGCATTCTGAGTGTTTTGGTAAGCCCCTTAGATATTTGATTTAGAAGGCGCTACCAGTACGGGTCCACTATGTGTGCAGCTAATGTGGGTGTAAGGACGGGACCCCAGTGCATATTTCATGACCTGACTGGCTGTCCTGAAACCTTTCAGTGATAGCATGAAAGCTACCATCGTACTGTCAGGCGTTGTATACCGGTAACCAGAGCGCACCAGTCAGATCGAAAGAGGCCGGTACTGATGTGTCATCATGTGCAAGGAGTAAACTGGAGTTTGAGATGAACAGGGTGGGCTGCTGCGACAACAGACGACATCCACTGCAACATGACTTAGTGTTTTGATGAGTCTGAGGCTGATGCTTGTGAATGTGGAAATGTCATGGGAAAGACGAGGGTAGAGGATTTCATGTTGTGGTAAGAAAAGCCATATTTTGAAGGCCTTTCTGAATGAGAGGTGCTTATCAGTGCGGTGGATGTGGAGTGAATTCCATAATGCAGGGGCTTGGATGGAGAAAGAGGATCCTCCCAATCTGGTGGAGTTGCAATGGGGGATAACGAGAAGCCAGATCTGTGGTTCCTGGTGGGTTGAGAGCTAATTAGTTTATCCTGGAGGAATTTGGATCTGGTGTTGTAGAGGGCACAGTGGGCACAGTGACTGAGGCACATGGTTTTAAAGGTAGTCCATCGACTCGAAAAGGAGCCAGTGTAGGACTCTGAGTGCAGGGCCAATAGGTTCTGTAGGTGAGAGGCCAATGAGGAGATGAGCAGCAGCGTTTTGCATTATTTGGAGTTTGCTGAGCTGGAATACGGGGGCGCCTAGATAAAGGCAGTTTGCATAGATATGCGGGAGAGGATAAGGGCAAGGATTTCAGAATTTGGGTGAGAGTAGGTGAGGTACAGAAAAATTCACCTGAGGATGCATAGGTAGAAGAAGTAGGTTCTGGACAAAGAGTTAAGGTGTGCAAAAAAATGTTGTGAGCTATAATTTGTAAAATACGTGGATGGGACTTTAATGAAATGGGTTATCTCGTCCATAACACGGTGCATTCCAGAGACTCATTTAGCTTTGATGATGTCTAATTAATCTGAGAATTCAGTTATCTTGTGTCTGTTAGCAGAGAAAACTCTGCCTTCCGTAGTTCCTTGACTCTGTGTTGACTTTTCAGGAAAGGAGATATAAGAGGAGCTGGTAAATTTCGAGTCATTATTCTTGATGTGTGGTAACCGCCTAGGTGTCCATTCCAATGTAAATGTGATTACATGGTCAAATAATACAGAATATCGCATTTTTTTGGTCGAGCAACTAGTACATTTTCAACAATCTCATGTTAAATTGCAGGCTGTAAATGTTACACTTTAGGGTGTATGCCAGCATGAAGTGCAGTGTGCACATGAGGCAAGCAGGACACCTCCCACTGGACTGTAGACATTGAAGAGTGACTGCCAAAGACTGCACACTCGCAACACACTCCGCGGCCCGCTCTGCAGGAGAGTGAAGGTTTAGTAGAGTGGAGGCAAGCAGGACACCTCCCACTGGACTGTAGACACTGACGAGTGACTGCCAAAGACTGCACACTCGCAGCCACACTTTGCCTCAACAGCTCAGGGCTCCGGTGGCCTCCGGAGGAAGGACCGCATCCCCTGAGCGGGGGGGGCATCTGCGAACGAGCGGTTGGAGATTCAGCAGAGCGGGCCCACGCCAGGCGCGGAGCATGGATTCATCCCTCTGCATTCGGCAGAGGCGGCCGCGGAAATGGAGCCGATTGACCCGAAGGAGTCGCGGGACATTCGGAGGGAGGAGCCTGGACCCTCCCCACCGCCCCCGGCAGAGGCCGCATCACGCATGGAGAATCCAGGGCTGAACAAGGCCACACCCCTCCACATGGAGGCTTCAGTCTCACCCAAACCTCAGGAAATACCAGATCAGGAGCACATGATGCAGGAGAGGGAGGCCACAGCATTAAATGGAATAGTAGATCTGCCATCATCACTCAGTAACAATCACAAAATGTCAACTAAGGCTCAAGTTCACTTCAATCCACCTACTTCAGTCCTTTCAATTCAAGACTGTATTCTCCCCCTGTCGCGGGCAGACAGTGGGGGCCCAGAAAAAGATATCATTGACTCACCCACTAACTGCTCAGAAAAGCCTCCAGTTCCCTCTCCAGCATCCCAAGTGGGTGCTCCTAATCTAGAAAAATGCTGCAGGAAGGAGGGGGTGTCACCAGACTTGAGAAAATCCAGACCCCGCAGCAGAAAAGAGCCTCTAAAAACGAAAAATAAAAAAATCTGCTTTGAGCCTTCATGCTTCAAAATTCAAAATAAGCAGCCAAGCAGCCAAGAAACCTTGGAATCCTGAATCAATAAAACCTTCAGTTGCAAGCCTTGTAACAGACTTTTTTCACCCCTTTGCCCCAGACCCTAAATCTAGGCAAGTGGACCTCACTGACGAAGAAATCCTGGAGGCGATAAAATCTTGTCAATCACCAGAAAAATTAAGAAAAATTGGCACGGGATCTGTTGTGTGCTCTCCGCTACAAGATCGGGTCACCGGCTCTCCGGCCCCGCTTTATCCTCCACAGCCTCCAAGGGCGTTTACCCCAGAGCCACATGCGCCTGCTTTCCAACTCAGCCCGGTTTCATCGTCCTCCCCTGACAAGCACCCAGAGCATCCAAAAACTCCTCACGAGTCTTGTGACTTGGCAAAGGCGGCTCCTCCGGGAAATTGTGTATCAGCTAATGCAACAAGCTCGCCAATCACAACGGAAGGTCTATCGAACTCAAACCTGCCGACAATCACTGATGCCCCTGCACTCACAGCCATGGTCGGGCGAGAGACCATTCAGCACTAGGGTGGTCGGCGGCCCTAACGGACAGAAGCCCGAAATCTCAATCCAAGAACAACGCCGCCATTCGATTACCAACGACCAGATAGTCCACCCAAGGCAAGAAGGGGCGCCACTCGCCCATCATCCTAAATTACTCCCTTCGAATCGGCCCCGTTGCGGGTTAGCAAATCTACCTTCCATGCCTTTAGTGAGACGTCTTCTAAATGAAAGCTTCGCATCAACCCCTGCCCCCAAACTGCGCCCTCAGCCATAGGGCTCTCCAATGGACTGCTCAGGTCAAAACAAGAGGGACCTTCTATCGATAATGTCAGCAGTTACTATCGCCCTAAACCCTTTTACTAAATTGTATGAAGGCATTAACAAAAACTTAAAAGACCATACCTCGATCCAAGCCGCCATGCTCGCAAAATTAACTTTTCTGGAAGGCTACATCACAGCTCTAGATGGCCAACTAAAATCCCTTTAGTTGGATGTGGATCGAGAGCACAAAATTATCACTCCCTGCCTTGCAGCATCTTCAACAGAGGCCATAGTTCGAGCACTAAACCTGCCTCCACAACCGCGACTTCCACCCCCGAGCAATGCTATCCATCAGGTGGAGGGACCCGGTCCTCGGAAGCCTACAAACCACGAGGTTATCGTCATAACGGATGACACCCTACAAGCTTCTCAGTCTCGAAACTCATCTACGAGGCTAGATGACTGCTCTTATGCTCTCTTCTCTATAGTAAGATCAGAAAGGCTTAAGCAAGGAGGAAAATCTTCAATTCAAAAAGCAACACCAGTTAAGCCACTGTCTCTAGGTGCAGATAATAGAACCGCAAAAGCTGGCAACACAGTTCATATTGCGGTCTCTCCCTTAGATAAGCAAAAAGGAAGCGATGTCTCTTCGCGACCCTCAGAAGACTTCCTGGCAGAAGAAGATTTGATGAAAATTTCTCAACACTTCGACGATCTCCAATCCTTATCGCCGTTCAAGGAGGGGAAAGCTCCTCAGGAGCCCCTACATTCGGCTACACCGGTTGCTCATGGTAATCAGCCGGAGTCCTCAATCAACGAAGGTCAGAACAAAGTGGACACAGGGCCCAAATTCACCACCTTGGAGGACCGCATGAACAATCTTCTCCGACGATGCACAAACCCCTCAAGCAGCCCTCCTAATTCCCGAGTGGTGTCGTTCACACCTTCGAGATCCAGCGACTTGGCGGATCAAATAAACCGGCTTCCGGCGTCCAGTCGGGCCATCACGCCTTTGGGGGGGCGCCAGTCAGAAAGTTCCCTAAAGAAAGGAGGGAGCCATTGTATAGCGCCAACATCAAAAGATAAAAGGGGGTGCGCTCATTGATTCACTATTCCTCAAGAACAGAGCTCTATCGCAAGGAAAAACAACTCTTGAGCGAGCCTCCAATTAAGATTGAACAACACATTGACAACGAGGATGACATAATTCTGAATCGAAGAGGTATCCTCACTCTATTCAGCCTGATCCCAACTCTTCGTGAAATAAAGACCTCAGACCTAAAGATAGTGGACCCTTATCACTCGCATGACAGAGCCAAAGTCTACATCTACACTGCTTCCAAGAGTGTGAAAAGGGAAATTGAGCGAGCAAAGGAGGATTTGGCCTCTCTAGGATATATCATCAAAAACCAAAGCCTAAACTCACATCCAAAGGATCCGAGGCACTTCGAGCAAAACTCGACCCGCCAGGACAAAACCACTGGAAATGAGAAGGGACGTGAACACAAAAGCAGCAGGGGACAAATCCAAATTGTGGACAATTCCAATCCAACGCCCCAAGCAACACCAACGATTACCTCTCGAGACAAATTAAGGTCGACCGAGCACCCAGTGCAGAGAAACAGGAAAAGCCCGCGAGCAACAAAAGAAACTGCACCCCCCAATTTAAAACAAAGAGACAAACTACAGGGGCTCTGGGCTTGGCTTCCCAAGGTCCTGTCACAAATGAACAAATAGCAATCTGCAGGTCGGCCGGAAGGGCCTCTGGATCGTCCGACGGTCGACCACCATCCTACCTCACTCCATCTCTGCTCATGGAATACCCGTGGTCATCTACACCTTACAACGATGGGCGTTGCAAATCTAGCATCATTCGATATCATCTGCCTTCAAGAGACTTGGCTGGTACAAACACCGGCCATGGACGGCTACGACATCATCTTGGCCCCAGCCAATAAAGGGTTATTGGGTCGTCCGACCTCGGGCCTCCTTATGGCTTGTCGGCAGGGAATTGGCCTGAAACATAAGGTCACACTTCTAGCAAACCTCTCGATCCTGACAGTACTACTTGATTGGGATGATAATCCCCACTCCAGAGCATCGCAAATTGCGATTGTTAACACATACTGGAATCCAGCAGCCATAAATCAACAGTCCTATCTAACTATGATGGAAAATCTGGTTGATGAAATTCAAGCCTCATACCAGGTTCTTTCCATTATAATCTGTGGGGACTTGAATGCCAAATGTCGTGAGGGCCTCGCAAAGCCAGATAAATCATCAAACTTGACTCCAGCAGCGAAAAGAGGGCACCTTTGGTCATCCTTAATGTCTTCAAGACATCTGGAAAATTTGAACTCTGTCTTTCCGAACGCTCATCGTCTGCCAACTTGGGAACAAGGTTCCCTCAATGCCACCATTGATTATATCTACATATCCAGACAACTCCTGGGCAAGGTGAAAGACTTTGAAGTCCGCAAAACAACAGCCAGTGACCACAACCAGCTCACGATGTCACTGGTCAACCACTTCATAAGCCCACTATGTATGTCATTGGGGTGGAATCGAATCTTTGTGGAAACAGATTAAATTTGACAGCACGAGAAGTCACCGCTCTGCGGGCCAAATATTTTTTGTGAGGGGAGCGTCGAGGGAAAAGAAATCCTGGACTACGTTCCTTTACTGGTCCAACACCGGGTGAAATCAAAACATCCGATTTCTACGTTTATCCAATCCAGTCATTCCTTCGATGCTACACTTGTAGCTAAAAGACGTGAGCTCCGTAGGCTGAAGAGGCAGCTGGGAAACCTTCCGCAAAACAAAGTTCAACTAAAGTTGGCAATATTAACCTATAAAAACTGGGTAAAACATCATCGACACCAACTTTACCAGCAGGATGCGGAATCCATGCTAAAGGCTATTTGTGGAAACAAAGCGAAAGAGTTTTGGTCACTGCTAAAATCCTCAGTGCCCTTATTCAACAACTAAACCATTAACGCTATGGCTGAGCAAAAATGGATTTCTCACTTCACCTCAGTTTTTCAAGCTCCTGATACAACTGCCCTTGAAACAGCTGCTTTACACGGACCCAATCCGTCAGAGTCGGACTGGCTAAAATTGGACGACCAAGCCGAAATCGGAGACCTTATCAAAAAATTGAAGTCCTCCAGAGCAGCGGGCGCTGACGGAATCTTTAACATTGACTTGAAAGCAAATCCAGCAGAATGGGCATCGATGATGGCGTCTATTTTCACGAAATGCGCGGATCAGAAATCCCTGCCGCCTTCATGGGCAAATTCTATTATCATCCCGATCTACAAGAAGGGTGACATCACAGACCCACTAAACTACCGCCCCATTGCACTTTTGGACTGTATTGGCAAAGTCTATGGGAGTCTGCTTCTGAAACGTTTTCAATCTTGGGCTGAGTCGGCCCCGTGCAACGACAAGTTTCAAACAGGCTTCAAAAAAAAGATGGGCACGGCGGCAAATATCCTAACCATCACCACCCTAAAAAGTAAGGTCTGGGAAGGTAAACCTCGAATTTTCATTGCTTTCACCGACCTTTCTCAGGCCTTCGACCTAGTGGATAGGCAACGTCTGTGGCAAAAACTAGAAGGGTGGAGCTGCCCTCAGGAGATCCTGCAGCCAATTAAAGCTCTACATTCGGACACCACCCTCAGGGTCCGTCTGTCACAAAGGGGCAATCTATCAGGGGAAATTCAGACTGGGCGGGGGGTAAAACAAGGCTGCCCCATGGCTCCAGCGCTGTTCCTGGCTTACATCGGCGACTACGGGGCATCAGAAGACCTGGCGCGCACTTTTCCGCCATCAATCGAAAATGTTAAAATAAGCCATCTATTGTATGCCGATGACCTAATCTTACTGGATCAGACCCAGATCAGCCTCCAGAGGCAGCTTTCAAATCTTCTCACTTACACCGAGGAAAACAACCTAAAAATAAACAAAGAGAAAACCAAAATCTTGATATTGGCAGCTGGCCAGAAAAAAATCAATGACAAATTCAAATGGTGTCTTGAGGAAAGAGAGATCGACAGGGTCACAGAATATAAATACCTGGGCGTTTCGATTGACAGCTCGAAACACGAGATCTCCACACAGGCAACCCTTCAAAACAAAATCAAGAAGTTGGCCACTCAAGGGAAAGCAATTGACATAAAATTTGGAAAATTCTCTTGCATCCCAGTGCTAGAATTCTATAGGAAAAAAGTTGTGCCTTCCATCACATACGGCGCTGAAGCCATGCCATCGATTCCACCTAATACTTGGCAGAAACTAGAAAGCCTGTTTTGGAAGTCGGTCCTTTGTCTTCCAAAATCCACTTTCATCGCTGCAATTCGTCGCGAGTTGAGCCTTTTGTCATTAAAGGCAACGGTAAACATCAACTCCCTTAGGTTATACAGGAAATGTATAATGGACGATAGCGATCATATTTACGGACTGCTCAACAAAGAACTCAACTCTGGCAAGGTGAAGGTGTTAACATCCTGGAAAGATTTTAACAGGACCCAACTTGAGTCGGTTGTGTGTTCAGAAATTGAACTCAGCGCAAATCCTACATGAGTCTACCAGAAACTGAAAGACCTAGACTGGATTCAAACCCAAGAGTCAGAATCCAAGAATAAACTTCTCCTTCACCTCCCGCCCTTGTTCTTCAAACTCAATAAGCCGATGAAATACCTTCAAAAATTTCCCAGCAGGGGGGCCCGAAACTCTCTCTTAAGGATCAGGCTGAACCTGCTAGAGTGCCGTTAGATCTTAGAGAGAGGGGTAGTCAGTCTGTAACTTTGTTCCTATGAACCTGCTAGAGACTAACGAAATCCGGAACATCAGAGGATTATCGGACTCAACATTAGAGGATTATCGGACTCAAGTATTTGTCGCTTGTGTGCATCTGAGACTGAATCAACCAGACATCTACTCTTGGCTTGTCTGAAAAACGCCACTTTGAGAGCGGCTTACTTTAAACATCTAATCGGGGATGAGAGAGGTTGGGATGAAGAAACATGGCGGCCAAGACTGAACGGAGGAGATCGTACATCGTGGCTCCTAGCAACTACAAAAATCTTGGCACACACTATGAAAATGTTAACATCTTGAGGATCCCACCCTGAGTAGTCGCTGTGATTTTGTTTTTCTTTTCTGCAACTTTTCCTTTGTAAAGTTCTCTTTTGAACATACACAAATAAAACAAAAACAAAAATAAAAAATGATAACCAATGTTGGTGGGAAGCTATAACATGTCTCAATAGTTTGGGGAGAGTGTATGGTGAAGAACATTGTATGGGCCAAACTGTCCTTAACAATTTTCCAATGTTTCAATGCAAAAATATGTTGTGGGTTATTATCCTCAGCTTCTTCAAGCAGATGCACCTGTTTTTTGACACTTCTTTTAATTTGAATCAAAAAGGTGGTGACACAAGTTGAAGTGTTTTCAGAGACCTGAACCTTCAGTGTCAAGAGTCTTTCGCTATCTGTATACCAAGCCGGTTTGATGATCCCTCAAGGATATCCATGCCCAATTAATGTGTTAATTAGTTAATTAATTGACATGGAAGATATAGTCAGCCTTTTGGGTACAGTTGTGTTTAGTCTTCAATAATGTTTTTATGCATGATTACCTTTCTGATACTACGGGTGAAAGTTAGAATAATGCAACAAAGTGTATCAATATGTAAATTGTGTTATATATAAAGTGGTATGTAGAGGGCCATCTTATCTGACTAAATGTTCCAGAATAGCAATTTACCCAGGATTAGAATGTGTGATGAGATCTCCGTTAGTGTTGTACACATTTTGTGTATGCCGCCAGTTCATGAATATTAAAAACTAAATGGTCCCGGATACCTTGCGCTGCTTTAAAAATGTTGGATAACTGCAAAAATTTTTTCATATAAACCAAGTGTTTTTATTAGTGTTTTAACCAAAATGGTCAGGAAAGGTCAGCCGACATGTGTTTCGATTTATTTTTCCTTTAGACAAGGAGGTGTGGGCATTACCTACACCTACCCGTGACCGTGATATGAAGTTCTGAGACATTAATAGAGTGTAGCGCAAGAGGAGTTTGAGGGCTAGGGCCCACTTTTTTTCTCTAGATTATGAATATTGTTGCCTATATATCGCTTATAAATCAAAGGTTTTTTGAGAAGTTATTTTAAAATATGAATTGAGCTTCAGAACTGGCCATTGAAATCTTTGCCGGACTGAGTGTAATCTTGCCCATGACAGTGCCACGTGTGTGAAGGAAGTAATCATCTTTAAAGACAAAAAATGTTGTGTGAAGTTCCATTGCATGGAACTGATCCTAAAGTCGGTAGGTACATTTCCCTATGTCAGAATAGTATTAAGTGTGATGCTGGTGCCTCATTTGGAGAGATGTGTAAGCATAAAGGTGTGGGATTGAATGTCACCAAAACTTCTGCTAGAGGGTTGAATCGTTTCCCTTCTACTACATGTGTTATATCTCTACAGTATTTCCGATATAATGGTCAATCCATCTCTAAAGGCTCTTTAAGAAGGTTTATGGATTTACAGATGGGTTCCAAACAAGACCCACAGAGGGACACAGTTGCTCTACCTGAAGGACTGAAAAGTCATAAATCATCAGTAATACAAAAGAGTGGGGACTTTGAGTGTTGACCAGATTGAAGAAAACACATTCTTGTTTTCTAATAATGTCCCGTTTTCAGGGATTCAGGTGTCATCACTTGAATTTCTATAACTAAGGTGCAGGATTATTTGTAATCTTAATGTAATGATTTGGGGTTCTCGGGTGATCTACGAATAGTCCTCTCATAATCTACTGTACTTATGTATGGAGACACTTTCTCTGCCTTTATCAGCTGTATTGATCTCCGTCTGGTGGTTGTTTTTCTATGTTCTCTTTCATTCACTGTGAGATTATTGTGGGATAACAATGTCTCTTAAGCATTTAATAATGCTTTGAGTTTTACATTGTATAGCTTAACACTTCTGGGGGCATACAGGAGTACAGGGGAATAAAGCTAGACTTCGATTTAACACAAGTTATTACTTTCTCTTGCAATGGAAATATTCCACAACAATTTTTAAAGGCACATTATTCTGACAACATACATGTATTCCTCTCTCTCTGTCTGATAAGAGTGTAACACTTGTCAAAACCTTATTCAAGACCTGTGTCTGGTCTACAGTAAGAAGAGTAAGGGATTGCAAATGAGGACCGTTACCGTGGGATAAACTGGTCCCCGTGTCTGAAAGAGTCTAGGCGAACCCTGCTTTGGATAATGCTGCTATTTGAACTGGAGATGTTCCTTTGCTTTGCCTAATCTTGATGAAAATATTTCCCGTTCTCCATTCTTCTGATGTTACTCACTCAGGATTTGAGGAAAAGCGACCCACTTTTCTGGCCTATTTGAGAATATCCTCCATAGTTATTATATTGGTAATAACATGTAGTAGTTGTGTAATCAGAGGTCTAGTAAAGATAAACCTCTTCTTTACAAAATAGGGCAATGTCCTTTATTTATGCAAGTTACTGCTCTAGAACACTTCAATCTAGTTTTTTAATACCTCAGATTTGGAGCTAATCTCGATAATCAGAGGATGTTCAATGGTTTTTTTTTGCCACATTCCAACTGTTCTGGTAGTTTAATGGAAATTATGTTAACAGTGTTAACAGTCAGGCCCAGGTGGAATCTGCTGCCTTTTCCAGGATTCTGTCTGAAACCTATTTTGTAATCGTGGACTTCCTGAAGAAAAAAAAAACAGGATCCATTTTAATCCAAATCGCCTCAGCTATGATATTGTTTTTAGGATATTGCTTTAGTCGATTTATGTGATGTTCAATACATACACTTTTCTTTTTTTTGTTTTAAATCAAAGTCACTTGTGATTTTTACCTGAACCAGAAAGAGACAAAAAAAGACAATGCATGGTCATAGCCAGCACTCTGGAGAAAGACATCCATGCTTGCATCTACATTTAGGCTGTTGGAGATGACTGCATTTTTAGTGTGGTTGGTGGTAGCACTCTGTTCAGTGGTAGGATGTGCCCCAAAGTCTGGTGTGCAGAGGCGTTGCTGGGGGGTGGGCTAGGAGGGGCTATAGCTCCGGGTCTTTTGGTTATAGCCCCAGATAGAAACTCATGGGCTACAACCAAAAGGCTAGCTAGCCCCGAGTCTGGACAGTCCAGACATAAGCGTAGCCCCAGATATTTTCCAGACCTAGCAACACCCCTGCTGGTGTGACGCCTCCAAATAGATAATTTGCAGTGGTTTGGGCAGAGTTTGCAGCCTGTGAAAAACGTACTTTGGGTTATCTCATCCTGCACAATTCACCAGCATTGCTGCCCTCCCAGGTCTCTGGGAGCACAGACTTCTGGGATGGATCAGATCAAGGCTAATGATGAGGACATTATAAAACACAAAGACACAGACATTGCAAGCTCCTTACGGCGCAGCACTTCCGGGCTTGCAATGTACGTGGGAATTATTACTTGCACTTGAAATGCATATTATACGAGATACATCTACGGACTCAGAGGTATGGAATGAGAATATATAGCCCAGGGGCAATATCTGTTGACCCACAGAATTCTATCAGTGGTTTCCAAACAGAAGTAATATAGCAATTCTATTTGAAGTACCCTTTAGCTCACTTTAGTGTGATATTGGTTGAGCTTAAAGGCGTATCTGCACCACAGGAGCATGGGAATGCAAGTATGGCTAGTTCAAAAGCAATTAAGTTAAAGGCTTAAAGTACTGTGTGTATGGCGGTAACAGTAAAAACGTGAGGTATTGTTTTCAATTACCACCTAATTGTGAGTGAGATTGCATAGGATATTTACTGCATTGGCTAAATAAGACGCATGCACCCCAGGCAGTGTTTTTTATGTTTGAAATTAGGGAACTATACTTTGGATTTACAACTCTACAATTAGGAGGTATATTCAAAACAAATACATTCCACATATGTTGCCAATACCACCATACCTATAATGAGTCTATTACCTGAATGCCCAGATGAAGACTATTAGGGTAACATGTACTTAATTAATTAGCAGTTAAACATGGAATGAAGGAGGAGAAACTATTTAGAGCAAGGTGTGCAGGGGCAAAATGGCATCAATCCCATTCTGCTTGTGACTGAAGAACCCTACAGAGTTCAATGGACTCAGCCTGTGCATGTGGTCTTCTATTACTGGTAAATAAAACATAGCTCTTCTTTGGTTTCGATAGTTGTGGAGGTTCAGGCATTCCACAAGATGATAAAGAAGTGCCGTCTCCAGCATGGTCCAATATACACACACAGGGCCTCGTCCTCTTCATCAGTTCCATTCCAAGAATCTCTTCATAATTTAGCAGGCAGATGTCCACTTCTGCGGCAGGGTGACATACATATTGTGAGAGGTGGTTGACTGCAAAACAAAATAACATCCACCACCTCCATTCTAAACAAAACAACGTGGTTCTTATGAATACATCAAGGTTCTTTGATCCAAGAGAGGGAGCTCAAGGACTGGCTCTCTCATTGCCCAAGAGATAATATACTTCTGTTCCCGACGTATTAGAAACAAATGTAGTGATCATGTGTCCAAGGAAGACAAAATGCAGGCCTTGCACATGAGGCAGAATCTGCATCACAGGGTCCACAACGTGAAAACCACATTTACTGTAAAAATCAATTCTAAAAAGTTTTCTTCCCACATTTTTGGGACCATCTTGAGAGAGCTTTAGGCTGCTAGCAGAGCACTTGCGGAAGTATCTCATCAGACCCTGCTGACAATCATTTGCATGATAATGTGAATCAAACTCTTTCCCCTTCTTTCCATGGCTCACCCATTCAATTCAATTCACAAGCCTGATTGGGGGGTCCAAATTCCTGTGGCCACCTACAGTGTGCCACTTGCTCAGAGTTTGGAATCTCAGTAGGGGGCAGGATTTAGAAACAGTACCTGGTCGGTGGCCTCTGGAGGTGGGGGAGGTAAAATGGGGGCCGTTTGCCCGAACCAGATGATGTATGGAGACAAAGACATATTTTCCCAATGATGGAAGAAGAATGCTGGCCTGCATCCAGGATTGTGTAAGGATTCACAACCTGCTCAGCTTCTTTCAGGAGGCGTGCTCCCTCTTTCATCTTGGTATCCATGATCACCCCTTCTCCCTCTTTCCCATAATGCATCTCCTCTACAGAGAAGTAAGGATGGAGTTCCCCAGACCTCCTCTTTGACACATTGATTTCTCTCTTGGCACCCAGTCAAATCATAAGTAACCTGTGTATTAGAAAGAAAGCATGCGAATGCAACAGAAACCATGATTTCTCATGCATGCATGCCGTGCATGTGCAGGGAAGGTGGAAAACACACGATTATAAAGTTTTTTTTTTTTTTTTTGCACACACTCCTGTTGGATGGGGAAGGTCAGAACATACAAACTAAGGGAAGCCTTTTGGCGCGTTGCCATATTATCATTCCCATAATGCTTCAGGCCTTTCCTGACACTCCACAAAGTGCATCAGTAAAACACAGACTATGTTCTCCTGAGTAGATTCATTGGTAAGATGCTTAGAGTACATAAGCTACCTATGCCATTCAATTTCTATCTTATGTATGGTGATCCTCATTATGCTAGCCCTCCTGCCTAATAACAGTACTCAATCATGGAACGTAGCCGGGCACGGAATCCTACCAACTTCTTTATGCATCCCTCCTGATATAATGCACAAGCTCAGAGACATACTGGTACTTTTAATCATTCACGCTACTTGACCAACACCACTCCACAGAGGGTGGGTGGGATGTGAGCACTAGGACGAAGGAGGAGGACAGACATAATGAGCATTACCATGCGTAATCTAGAACACAGCGTACCAACTGCTAAACGTCCTTGCTCCTCTGCAGCATATCGCACACATACCTCACACAATCTAACAGATCGTTCTCACCTCGCACAAACACACAATCCACACATCTACCATAAAAATGAACTGCTGCAAACAAATATCCCAGTCACTTGACGTTGCCCTTTGGGACACAATAACCCTAGTGGCACAATCCAAACACACTTCGAAAGTCGACTCACACAGAAACTAGTTTCTCCTGGTTCAACAGGCATCAACAGAAAAGCACAACCTCTATTTCACTCCCTCTTCCCTCACTTACCTACCCAACCCTCTTTCTTACAGAACCACGTGAGTGTCTGGAGTCCATGCCAATGGTACCGGTGCGCAGTATAATTCAACTTAACATAACAATATTTGCCAGTATGAAAAACATGTTCACGCTGGCTGTGCCCATATATTTCCATGTTGGCGGCTCCAATATATGGCAATATTGCCATATAAGAACAAAGACATGTTTTCTTTGTGCATAATGCCAAGAATGATACAATTAGAACACATGTTCAATCTGGCTCAGTCATTATATGACAGTACGCTCACGTGATATAAAAGTCCTGATGGCTTTGCCATTAAAAATAACATGCCAAAATAAGAAAACATGTCAGAACTGGTGCATCAGTGTAGGGTAGTCTAAACATGTAATACTACTTATTTTGCTTGCTTTATCATAGATGCCCTGTGAAAAATGACATGCCTCTGTAAGATATTATAGCTAGACTGGCTGCAACTAAATGACAGTCTAGTCATGCTATACCACTTACAATATTTGCTTCATCTTAGTTTTGCAGCAGAAAATATCATACCATAGCAAGAAATGGCTAGACTAGTTGCATCGAAATGCAAGTCTAGGCATTGAATGACACTTATCATACTTGCTTTATCATAGATGTCCTGTAAACAAAAATCATTCCACACGAAGAAATGGCTGAATTGGCTACACTAAACTGTCAGTATTGTCACATGAGAACACTTATCATGCTTGCTTTATCCAAGATGCCCATTACAAATATTTCATGTCATAGTAAGAAATGGCTAGACTGGCTGCCCCAATATGCCAGTCTATCCACATATTGATATTTATCATTCTTTCTTTATCATAGATTCCCAAATCAAAATGCCATGCCTGCCCCCTGTGCCACCCAGCACCTCACACACACCCACATAAGCACATTCACAACCACCCATTCACTCACCATTCTTTCACCCATGAAATAGCTCAGACTCTTGCATTCACTCACATGCGCTACACACACACAACATTCACACTGCACTATCCACACATGTGCCCAGAACATTCACACACATAGCATCCTCATTCACATGGCACATGCACTCACACCCATCCATACATACACCATTCACATGCACACATGTGTAAATATATATATATATATATATATATTACAGTGTCTGCAGTACCTACCCTGTAGTTATGGTTAAGTGTTGCTCAACTAATAGGAAGAGCAGTTTTTGGGCGGCTATAACTTTGGTGTTGTTTCAACAAATAATCCCGAAACTTTGCAAAAGAAATATACAGCCACCTCTGAATTAATTTGGTGCAATTTCATCCAGGGCATGGGGGGAGTTGTAGCGGATCCCAAAACCTTTGAAATCCAGATAGACATGAATGGAAACACAGTTTGCTTGCAGGTACAGCACAAACCACAGGATGGATTTACATCAAACTTGCACAAGGAGCAGCTGTCTGGTCTCAAAAGTGTGCTTTTGCAAATTTGGTGTTAATCCATTTAGTAGATTTTTTTTTCAAATGCCCACAATATAGATAAAGAAATAGTGATATCTCTGTCTGGTCCGCAAACTCACCTCCTGTTTCGGTGTCCGTGGATGCCTCTGAGCCAATCAGTGAGGCATATAACATTTGCAGATATCATACGTGCTGCTGATTGGTCAATAAAAAATGTAAAAATGTGAGGTGTGTCAAAAATTGTGAAACATACGCCAGGTTGGATTTGCGAACTGCGCCCGTAGTGCATGAATATCACACTAAAACATAAAACATATTCAAAAACACATTACACTTGTCAAACAAATGAATTAATCTCTGGGGATTTGAGGGGGGATGAGGATGGGGTGGCATATGTCCAGGAAAAGCCAAAAATGTGTTGTTTTTTCTTCTACAATGTCCACAAACATCTCAGATGTTCAGGGACATTGCTGTGATGTTTGCGAACTTCAGAAATATTTGAGGACATCTATGCATATGTGTGCATTACAGGGTTGGTGACGAGAAGTTATTAGATGGCTTATAACTTTGGCTTAGTTCTGCGAAACTACACACACTTTTGTAATACAACTATAGCCCACAACCTTGAATGTTGTAAGTTTTTTGCCATTTCGTCAAGAGGGGGAACAATTAAAGGGGGTCCCACCATGTTTGGATATTTTTGACTTTGGTGCCATTTGACGTATCTGCACAAAGGTTTGCAAACATATTATAGACCCCACATTGGATGTTTGTACAATGTTTGAAGTGTTTTTGTCAAGAGGGTGCAACATTGTAGGGGAGTCTTAAAGTTTTCGACACGGGATAGGCTTGAATGGGAAAAGAAAATTCTGCTTGCAGCTACAGTGCTGGACAGATTTGCAACAAACTTGTGTGAGAAGCACTGGGAAGGACCCAAAAGCATGCTTTTGTAAATCTGTCAGTTTTTTTATTTTTTGAAAAGTGTCAAAATGTAGGTACATAAAATAGTGGTAGAACTTTGGTGCCTAAGGTATAACCTGTGCCATGCCACCGACAATCTGGCCACTGGCCATGACCAGCAGGGACCGGCTGTAGGGTAAAAGTGGGCATGGCCACCAGGCACCTGCTATGTGGTTAGATTGGGCAGTGGGCCTGGCTCCTAGAAAGGACAGGTATGAAGAAAAGTGAAATACCTTTGATGCCTGAGGCATAGCCTATGGTCAGTGGCCAGATTGTTCGGCCATGCCCCAGACAATCTGGCCACTGACCATGGTCACCAGGGACCAGCAATGGAGGTTAAAGTGTGCATGGCCACCAGGCACCAGCTATGTTGTAAAATTCTCAAAATCGGTATACGCTTAAATCGGAAAGAAAAACTGCTTACAGCTACAGCCCAAAGTGCTGGACGGGTTTGCAGGAAACATGCCGGAGGAGCATCAGCAAGGACCTGAAAGCATGCTTTTGCAAATATGCGATGTGTGTTCTTTTTTCCTGAAGTGTCAAAATGTAGATATAAAAAATAGTAATATAACTTTGGTGTATGCGCAGTGGGCCTGGCCCCCGGCGAGGAAAAATGTCTGCTCTGATTTGCTTATAACAGCATGCAGCATGGCAAAAGCCCATACCCCATGCATTCTCGACACTGGCCATGACTGCAAGCCATGATCACAGGCCTTGGTCACCTTATGGGGTTATACTGGACACTGGACTGGATGCAGGTTAGGTGCAGTGTATAACAAGGGTGTTTTTTTGGAGCCATGGTCGAGCCTCATACCCTAGGCATTTCAACCATGACTTCCATCACCATCATGTGCTGCTGAAAACGACACCCATCAGTATGCGCTGCACAAATGATGTTTGTTAAAGGAGATTTATAGTCCTTTTAAATATGTGAAAATAGCAATTATTAATACCTCGTATACAGTGCTGTAAACTCATGAAACATTTTCACTTATAAAAAACATTGACATTCAGTCAGTGAAAAATTTTGTTAAAGGGACATTATGGTTAAGTTGCACTAATAAAAACCTATGACATTCACTGAAAAAAATGTGTTCTAATGATGTTATGGTTACGTTGCACCAATACAAATCTATGAAATTCATTGAAAAAACTTTGTTAAAGGACTTTATGGTTGCAAGGTAAAATCGGAAAACCAAAGAAATTCACCAGTTATGTATAGCTATGCAACCAAATTGCAATGAATTTCAAAGGTTTTTATTGGTGCAACTTAACCATAACATCCGTTATAACACATATAATAGGGAACCAAACTATTTCTATGCGCTAGTAGCTAGCACTTCCTTATATTTGGTGTCGCAGAGAAACCAAGAAAAAATGGTTGTCCCCCAAATTACCCAATCAATGACTCAACACAGTTAGAAGACTAGGTTTCCATCAGCGCACAAGCCTATAATGAATCGCAAATAGACCACCAATAAAATGCAACAGATAATTGTAAAATCAGTCCTATGATTTATTGTTAGGTTTGTGAGTGAGCGTCATGTGTTTCAAGCCTTTAGTACTTCCTCAGGGCACTTAACTACTAAATCAATAATTTCCATTATGCAATCAAATCAGATGTGTGTTAGTTAAAATGCGTGAAATGATAGTGTGATACAGATAAAACCAATGTCATAAATTAATTAAATACATACAAAGCAAAATAGTCCAATGATGTAGTTTGAACATATAAAATCATAAAAACGCCCCATGCCTATCATAGAGTAGAAGGAATCAGGGAAGACAAAGAGACATTGATCATGACACATACACGAATTGGAGAAAAAAAAATGATAAAGAAAAACATTAAAGAAAAATATATGGTTAGTTTCAATAGACCTGAAAGTTCTGATAAAAAGCCCTTTAAAGTGTTTCATTTTGATCGTTTACCTAATTATCCTTATTTCAGTACTTTTGAGGGCCCCCCCTACAGGCAGCGACGCACCACCTGTGTTGTGTCCAAGCCTACCAATGCACAAAGCCACCTGATCGTAGGCATGTGGCTCTTCCATAACACCACAACATGCAAGCTGCACCGATTCAAAACCATGATGTGTACTTATCCAAAAAGAAAGTGCTTACATCCTTGTTTTTCCAAATACGTGCGAAAAGTACAGTGAGCAAAAAGCGATGCCTGCGGACTCTCAAAGTGGGGAAAACTCACTGATTAGGTTATCATGCCATGTTCTTTCTAGAGAGGGGCGACTGCTACCTTTTTTGTATCTTTGCAAGGAACTTGGGGTTGGTCACCCTAGGTTACCTGGGGGGACCCAGACATAGACCCCTTGCTCACTGTGCTCAGAGAGGCACAACTCCACCTCACTGATAAACCCCAACAAGGCTGAAACACGTGTATGGGGTTGCTGTTGGTACTCTTGTTCATAGGAGGTTGGTGCTGGACTTCCCTTGAGGGGGAGGGGCAAAGACTGATATGCAAATGGGTATTCCTCCTTTTTGAAAAGTACAGTGAGCAAAAAGTGATGGTCTCGGACACTCAAAGTGGGTAAAAACCACTGAACAGGTTATCATGCAATGTTCTTTCTAGAGAGGGGCGCCTGCTACCTTTTCTGTATTTCCAAATAAATGCCATCAATTCTTATTAACCAGAATAATGACTGAAAATATATAGTGATTTTACTGCATTACAATTCAGAGAGCCAAAGTGTATACTGAACCTAGGGCCTCATTACACGGACGGCGGTAAGGGTTAACGGTCACCGTTAATGGTACCGGTGACCGTTAACCCTTACCGCCTTACTACGAGGTCCCTTTGCGGGTTGGAGACTTTAACGCCTGCTTTTTGCAGGTGTTAAAAACCAACCCGCAAAGGGACCAGGGAGCTAATTACGGTACCGCAATTTGCGGTGCCGTAATTAGCACCTTCCCCATTCCCATTATGGCCTATGGGGCAAAAATGGGAATGGGGAAGGGCAATGGTGGAAGGGGGAATTACCGCCCCATCAACCTTGGAATAGGGCAGTAATTCCCCTTTCCTCCAAGGCGGTGCCGGTATTTTACCCCACCGCCGTCAGTGTATTGAGGCCCCTCGTGTCAAACAGACCTGTAATGAATTTGATTTCCCAATTACACCTTCATAAATAATGTTCAATTTCAAAATCAAATTCGCAAACTGCAATGCAAAAACATTACCATTCAAAAAATTCAAATTGCAACGCTAAAGTTTGCAGACGTTATGCAAAATATCAAAGTAAATAAAAATGTACCTTGATAATTTTCATACTGTTTCTCCTCGATTAGACATGCCTTTAGGCATACACTCCCATTCACCACTCCGAAGCACATTCTGACCTTTTATCTCTTTTGGGTATACAGTGCGCAGTGTGAAACACTTGTGTATGGGCACGATATAAATAAAATATCATATCATATCACCAAGTCCTGCTGCATGAGGACTGGAAAGATCTCACTGCATTCATAACACCACTTGGTGTCTAACGTTTGACAAGGTTACCCTTTGGCCTTTCCTCCGTGGTATCAATGTTTCAGTGTTTGATGGACCACAGTCTCAGTAAAGTTGGCAATGTGTTCTATTTCAAGGATGATGTGCTCTTGTTCGGGGACAAACTAACAGAGTATAACTACATGGTGGGCATAGTAATGTGCAGATTGGACAAAGGTGGTTTGAGTCTGAGATGAGAGAAATGCGGTTTTGGTGTCCCAACGGTAGAATAACTCGGATATGCAATTGCCAAAGAAGGCATCAGACCGAAAGAGAACCTTGTCTGGGTGATCAGGCAAGCTCCAGACCCTGGCGATCACGAGCAGCTCAAATCTTTTATGGGGCTATCTGGATACTACTCAAAATTCGTTGTAACGTTTTCCAACAACAATGGGCCAATGTGACACCTGCTGGAGAAGGGAGTGCTTTTTCAGTTGGTCTGACGAATGCCAGGAAACATTTGATCTCATCAAAACGCAAGATAATGAACGCCTAATGCATTCAGCCCTTCGATGACAGTCTGGACACAAGTCCCCAGTAGAAGCCATCTCCTATTGTATCAGAGCCCTTCCCAACAGAATGGGGAGACATAGCATACCATGATCTATGCTTCAAAGTCTTTCACAGAGGCGGAATCATGTCACCGAAAAAGAGATGCTAGCATGTGAGGGCAGCACAGCACCTTAGACATCCTCTGTGGGGAACAAGGTTTTGAGCCACTTGTCAGTATATTACAGCCAGGAGGTCACAATCCTTCCACGGACGGGGCATTAAGGAGAGTCGATGGATGCCCCTTGATGATGATGAGGATCCACAGCAGACAATTTCATTCCGTCCCGAGGCATGAGGAAGTGCTACAGAGAAAAAGCACATGAAGAACTTCTTGGTTCACACTGACGAAGAAAAGACCTAACGAAACCTACTGCTGGTTAGCAATGGATGCTGCTATTGATCTAGATGTTAGCAGCAGCCATGGATGTACCAACACGGGCAAACCGCTACAACCAAGACAAACTCTGCCGCAAAGCATTGAAATACCTAACCGAACATGGAAGAATATTGGTTTGGACTTCATTGTCCCGCTAGACTTCATGGATGAAGAGTGCAAGTGTAGCATTGTAGCAGTAGATTATATATCCAAATGGCTGGAACTCAAGATTGTACTGGGCATCACTGCCAAGGCCAGTATAGAATTCATGGGGAATCTATGCTGGACGGAAGGATACCCTGTGCAGTACTTTACAGACAATTGATGCAGCGCTTTCTGAAGACCAACAATAGCAAAAAGTGTGTGGTGCCATTTTATCACCCAAAGGGCAACAGGCAAGTGGGACAAGAAAATGGATTCATTAAGGAAAGCCTGCAGCTAGTAGCTGCTTCTGGAATGGATGACACAATTACAATTTTGGAAGCTCCACACCAACTCCACCTCAGGAGTCTCTCCATTCAAAATGGTGGGTGCGGTGGGATGAACAATAGGCTGGCTCTGAAATGGCTATCAGACATCAAGGACAACCCCCATATACAAGGAAATTCAATTTAAAGCAACATATAATTACAAAAAACAGAGTAAGAGGAAACGAAGAAGTGACGCATGCACAGCGACAATGGCTCCCACCATACAAGAAGGGACACTTAGTAAAGGTTAAGCAGAATATCAAAAACGAGGACACTTAGTACACATATAGGAAACTCGCTAGGTTATAGAAGACCAGCACCAACTATTTTAATTATGGAAAATGGGAAACACTGGAATGTGGAAAGATGTGCACGGTACACTAGAAGAGGACATGACGAGCTGGGTGATTCAGGAGGTGGAAGCATGGACGTGACCTGTGAAGCATTTGAAGAATCTAATGAACACAGAAAGTCGCGAAAAAACAAAAAGGCACCTGCAAAGTTAAGGTACCTTGCACTGTGATCATTATATTTTGCACAGAATGAGATGTATAGCGCAGTCCTCTTTCTGTGTCGGCACCCACTGGGAGCCTGCTCCATGGCATGCACCAGTGCCACGGTGCGGCAGAAGTAAGGCGCAAGAGCAGAGAGCCAGAGAAAAACAGGACATAAGACGCACCCGAGTGTCCTGCCGGTAATTAGCTCTGGAGCACTGCTCTGCAGCACAAGTGCTTTCTCTGTTGCCATGTAACTAAATGAAAAAGCTGTTGGCACCATGCTCCAGAACATGTCATGTATTTAACGTGTTAATTCACTGCATTGGAAGCACCACAGCGCTGACAAGTTTAGCAGTCTGTACAGAAATGCACAATTTTTAGGGTTTAGGGTTCTCCGATTACATTTGTTTTATTTTGCGTTTGTAAAAATGTCAGTTTTCAACCTTTCCTTTTCTAAGCATATGCTACTGCGATTGGCAAGGCTAATTACACCCAGAGCCAGTTTGCCAATGAGCCTGGCCACATGTAAAGAGATCTCCTGGAAACAAATGCCAGCATTGAAATAGTAAGATGAGGGCCGGCTTCAGAGCGCTTACTGCTTTAGTCCTAGTTTCTTGTCCTGTCAGAGCTGACTCGAGCTTTTATCGTGCTCATGCCAACAAATTGAGTACCTTTGGGTTGGGTAATTACCCATGTAATGTGTGTCTTTATTGTCTTCCACATATTTGTACAGTTGGCACAGATGCCTTAAATTGTATCATTGGAATTCGCAGGGCAGACATGGCTCCGAGTATTGTGAGAGTAGTTGGTTGGTTTTTTGCTGGCTGTTGCCGCTCCTGTGAATCGCAAGGTGCACTCGACGTTCTGCAGCATTAGGCGCTTGAACTCTGTAAACAGAGCTTCATCACATGGCTGCTAGGCTGAGTAGCGTGGCCACCCCTTGCTCTCTAATCTTACTTCCTACCCTGCAAAAAACACACTGTGCCATTTTGTGTGGAATAAAAGATTGGCTGTAGGTTTTATTATTTACAACAAAATTCCAACAAAATCCAAAGGTGTGCTTTTTGGACACCTCGTGTCCCGGGGGAGCGATGCCCACCACCAGCTCTGTTGTTCTTCAGAGCTCTCCCTCGCTTCTTGGCAGTGGTCTTTCCACTGTTCTTTGAGCTCTGCTGGCAAGCCCTTTATTTGCCTTCATGCAAGCTGGACCTTTGCCACTCCAGTTGTTGTTCTATTGCTGGCTCCCGCCTCTTATCAAACCAACTAGCATTCTCTCCTTAGACACGTGCCACTTACGACTTGGCCAGGTACTGATCTGCTACCCAGTGTTTCCTCTCATTCTTCTCCAGCTCTCCATGTTCTCACCATTTCATTGTCCACCCTCCTTGTCATTGTTTCATTTTTGGGGTGGGTTGAGTTGGAAAAACGAGGATCTTCCTATGCCCCTTGCCACAAGCTTACCCAAGTTGGGTGTGCTTGTTTCTGAACTGAGCCCTACCTTCCTGGATGCCATATTTATACACCGACATTTCTGCATTATGCCCTTGGGGGCCGGTCCTCCTCCTGCTCCTCTGCTGTATTTATTTTGCACCTTTGTGCTTCCCTTATTTGTTAGTTTGGGCAACCTGTCTGTTTCCATGGGGAGGTCCCTGTGTGATGGCACCGAACCGTGGCCCTCCCCCCCTTGGTAGAGCAACCTGCCGGCACCCTGCATCTAACCCCCCTTGCCCTCTATCTTCCCACCCTTTTGAAAGAACAGGGGCCTATGGTCTCTGTCAGTATTGCACAAAAGTTGAACAATTCTATTACATTGAAGACTTATTGGGTTAAGCCAATTGATATATGTTCGGGTCTTGCAGAACGCCATTCAAATTTTGAATATATGAGGCCAACTATGGCTTTTGGTGAGACATCAAAGCTTGGGATCCTGATGTTCTATTATAGCAATCACCCCCATGTTTGGGCAGAGCCAGTGGCAGCAACGGCCTCCCAGCAAGAGCCACCGGTAGGCCCAAGTGAAGCGGGTATATCTTAGGATGGGCCACCAAAGGGTTGCTGATGTTTTTGATTTATTTTATTTTTTAAGAGTAGCAAGCTTTGCACAACTCATGTACGTATACGGCCATTAAAACAAACTGCGAATACATGTGAATGAAACGGAAATAGTAAAGGGACGTTGTCCCTTCACTCTTTCCATGCCTGAGAGGACTACATGAAGGCATGCATTGAAGACCAGCAGTTAAGAGAGGGGGAAAGTCATGGGGGTGTGACCCTGTGTGGGTCCAGATGCGAACAGTCTCCAGTTGGGAGGCAGGGTGAGGAAAGCGCCTTGGACACCGGGTGGACTTGGGGGAGAGGCAAGGGAGGCCAGGAAACAACGAGCACTGATACCAGCGGCTTCTGCCAACATTCCTAGGCCTCCTGATTAGCCAGCGCCTATCCCCATGCCCCAATAAAAGCAAAGCTCAGCTGCATAATGAACCAAGAATGGTGCTCTATTTGGACGGTAGACAACGCTTTAACCTGGGGCGCGTTTGGGGGTTGTGGTGCGCTCGGGCAAAGAGCACATAGGATGCTCTTCAGTGATTGGCTGCAGGCATCATGTGGAGAGGTACCTCCATAAACAGACACATTCTAAGTGCCTAACACATCATGCCACGATTGAAGCTCGAGGCAAGCATTTAAACCCACGCAGTGCATTAAATGGCAAAGTGCAGTGGAGGCGGCAATGCATTGAGGCACCAACGCATTGATCATGGCAGCTGGCTTAAGAGACCAGCAATCTGGGGGCTTACATTTTGAAAGGGGTGTGGAAATAGGGTGAGTGGTGGTACTTTAACAAGGGAAGGCGAAGCAAATACTGATGAGGTAAACAAAGATGTAAATGAATTATTGGAAGGGGTGAGGGAGCAGCATTGTGAGGATAAAGGGGTAGGGTTGGCGTTTGAATACTGACAACATCCAAAAGAATGGTTGCTTCTTTGGGAGTAGCAGCTACTGTATTAGCATCTAAGACTGTCCAAAACAGTAAGGGGAGGTAGAAAAGGAAAAGGTATGAAAGGTTTGGCGGAAGGGCATGCTAAAGGAGGGCAGTTGGAAATGCAGCAAAAAGAGGTCTACACCATAGTTAAATGGAATGAGGTGGCACACCCTCGATTACTGGACCAGGGCTTAGTGGGGCCTGCTACAATACATAAGACCATATGGCTAGCGGGGCTAGTACACCTGTGTGCTTAAAGAGATGAAGACAGTGGCAGTGGGCCAGGTTTGCAGAAGAAAGGCAGGACTGGAAGCGGTTTGCTAATGGAGGGAAGAAGTGTGCATGGAGGTGTGGCAGCTGAGGTCTCACTGAGATCACACATGGGCACTGAGAGTGACAGAAATAGGGAGCGAGAGGCTATCCACTCCGGTTAATGACCACAGCTTGAAGGAAGAAGAAATGGGGGAAGTGCATCAGGGTAGAAGTCAAGAAAGGAGAAGTTTCAGGTTCCACGGGCCATATTGACTAACAGCTATGGGGGAGTGAGGGGGGGCGTTAGGCTGTTCAAGGATAAGGGTTAGTAGAAAACAGGGAGAAGGACAAGAGAATGTGGGAGAATCCGAGGGGTAGGAGTTCTGGGGCTGAGAATTATAGGGAAGAGTTCCATCACAGAGAAACACGTGCTAGGTACAGGAGACAGACACTCCCGAGAAACAAATCCTGAAGGGGAGCGGCCTAGCACAAGCGGGTGAGAAAAGCAACTTGCAGGTGAAGGATCCTTCAGACATGCAGTTGACTGTGCTAGGGGCCTCATGATGGGTATGGAAGCAACAGACAGCACCCAAAAAGAAGATGTGGACAAAAGAAGTTAAAGGGAGATGGCACAGTACACACATTGAGGGGCACATGGCAGTGATTATGGTGTCAGCACCTCAAGAAGTGGCAGCTGTGGCAACGCATGTGAGGATGGTGCCCGTATCACAATAGGTGGTATCTATGGTAACACTGACAGACCTGGAACAGGAAAAAGAAAAGAAATACTGCAACAAAGGTTGAAGAAGGAAAAGAACAATAATCAGCAAAAGGGAACCTGAAGATGACCAGCAAAGGAGTTACCACCGATGGGAATTACACATGTGCTAGGGTGAGTATGAAGAACATTTGGTGAATTTGTTGATATTTTTAAGTTACTACACAGACAAAGAAGATGTCAGGCTGGCGTGTAAGTCATGCTGGTCCTCAAACATCAATAAATGGACTTGAGCTTTCCTTATGTGAGCAAATGTGTACTAAGAAAACACTTTACAGTAATTAGGAAAGCACATGCCAGTTATGGGTGGATGGCTTGACTATGCTGTGATGAGGCCCTTAAATCTGTTTATATAAAAGTCAAAATGGGTTATGGCGGGATTTGTGGCGAAGCGTTGTTCCTTAAACAATTCCATACCATTTCACTGACCTGCAGCACATTTTGCATAGTTGCCTGTTAGGACCGTCTGGACATTACTTGCTACATGACATTTGGACACCCCACCCCTTTCCCCAGATTTCAGCACCAGTCAAAATTTGATTGTGAGTTTGACGTTTGGCGAAGGGTTCTTTGTTATACAATTCCACAGTGTTTCACCAATTTGCAACACATTTGACAAAGTTACCTGTAAGGACCATCCGGACATGACTAGCTATATACAGGGCTGGACTGGGAATTAAAAGAGGCCCTGGAAATAATTACTGGGGACCAAAAGAGGTCCTGGAAATAAAGTTCAAAGTGGCCCCAAATGGCACATTTTCAGCAAGCCCAATGCTTTTCCTATGAGAAAATTTGGAAATACCACAGAAAAGAGGCCCAGGGTGCAGAGGCCCACCGGGAAATCTCCAGAGTTCCGTATAGACCAGTCCACCCCTGGCTATATAATATTTGGACACCCCACCCCTTTCTGCATTTTAGCACCTTTACACATGAGACAGTTGCCTGAAATCAGCCAAACATCAATGTGGTCGTAGAAGGACCGGTCCCGACATGAGGAACAAAATCTGAGGTACAGGCCCTATGATGCACGGTTTCCAACATATTTGCACTGCAATGCACCACAACAAACTGCATAATGCCAGGGTGAAGCAACAGGTGGGGAGAGTGCACAGAAGGTCCCAGGATGCAGCAGCACACCAACTCTTGCCTTCCCCCAATGTCTGCTCCAGGGTATGACAGCCAGCAACGTGCTAGCATTCTGTGAGGAATTCGGCCATATGCATGGGGAGTGTGCACTACATGGGCTATTTTGAAATGTTGTAATGAAATCGAATGATGAGAGATCAACCTCCAGAAAATGTGTGGGGCTAATCCACACACATGTTCCTATGCCGCTGCATAACAAACACATAGTCATGTGTACTCTGGGCAGACAAATCCTACAGACACAGTCCTCCTGTCATGTTCATCAGGAATGTCAAAGCCATGGGTACAGTAAAGCATCTTAAGGAGGGGGAAGGGAAAACCTTCCTCCTGCCATGGCCAGCTTCATTAACTGATAAGGGCTTCATGGTTCCACCCTATCCACTGTTTGCCCTACTCGTGGCTGTGCATACTGTTGAGAAGGTAATTGAAGCAGGCCTGTGAGAGGCCTGGTCACAGGGCTGACAATGGACAGGATACCCAACGCCCTTTGTATATGCATATGTGTCAACCTGAAGTCAGCTCCCGCCACTTAGTTTCATGGACAGTGAAATGTCATCTGTGGGACAACTGTTTACAGTGGTCATCCCTGCAGGGGGACCCCATTCAGGAAGGTATGAGTATGTGGTTTGGCAGCAAGTCTGCTCTGACCGCCAATTCAAGGGAGATCTGACGCTTTTAATTAGGAACCATAGAGAGCTCAATTAACCATTCAGACACATTGATCTACAGCAGACAGGGAGATGGGTGGGACTTAGCCCTACATGTTTCACCCCTTTACCTTTCTTGTTGCAAAGGACTCTGGTTAAGATCTCACGCATAACAGAAGATTGTTGGTGGGGTGGGAACCCAGGATTGGTTCCTTAAGGTAGGCTTTAACATGCACCAATCACGGGCCCATTTTGGAAGATCATCCAATGGCTTTGAAAGGAGTAAGAAGAAGGACTTATGTGGAACCTGGCTGAAGGTACAGTTTGCCTTACAGCTTTGTCAGTGATGGAAGGCCAGGAATTCCAAGGAGGAAGCAAGATCCCTCCCCTAAACATCTCAGAGGGAACAGTGGGAGATACTGATCTCAGAGGACCCGCCCAGCAACTCCAGAACCGGTACCCAGACAGCACGCTGCATGCCCTGCTAGGTTCTACAAGCAAGCTTCCTAGGTGTGAAGTGCCAGAGAGACTCTGAACAAAGTACAAGGCTTTGGCCTATCTGCCTTAAAGGACGGCACAAGCTCAGCGAAGAAGCTAGGAAGAGTGCCGCGACAAGGATCAACCAGCATCCATTTTTTGAGGCAGTCAAGCCCTCAAACCATGACTGGCTGTAACACTGACTGTTGTCCCACTGCAGTCACTAAAGCCATCCGAGACACCTCGACCAGTGTTCCAGATCCCCCAACAAGCACAGAGACAATGATTCTTGACCCTGAGCCTTCAGCCGTTCGTCCAGCCTCGCTTGGCGAACTGCCTGCTGCCTGATACCCGCAGCTGCCTCCCATGTCGCAGGAACTGCAAAGCGTCCTGGAACTGACTCAACCCTTTCAAGCATCAAGAACATACCAAGCGCCATGTACATTGTGGTTCTTACCCATGGTACCTTCGCCGATGGCCCTTAGTGACATTTACGACTTCTTGCTCCCTTTGTGCTGAAACCAAATAACCTTTAACAGATATGACTAATTGCTTTACCGACTACCCTCCTGCCAGTATCCAGAGTGCATCCCTTTCCTTTGTGAAACTCTCTGTCCTCTGCATTCCTTTACAGGATGGGCTGTATTTTGTAGTGTTACTAGAACTGTCTGTTGAATAATAATAAAGTAGATCTTTTTATACAACCTTGACTGGACAGTCTCTTTTATCATTCGGTAAAAATTGTATTTTCACTGTGTTGCAACTAACCAATGACCCACAACCTTGCAGAGATAAGCCTGCCCTTCCGTCAACATGACCAAAATTGGACAAGGATGTTTATAATTGACTTGTGTTTCCAATATGTTTTGATGACTTCTGGTGTACTAGAGGTGTGGGGCTGAATGATGGTTTAGAAACCGATATTCATCCCTGGACCACTTGTGCACCAGATGTTGATCTGTCACACATTCTCACTTCAGTTTGCTTCAGAGTGCAATGCACATTAAGCGATAATCGAATTGGACCTTCAGTGACCTAGACGATCAGTGTTATCATGACTGTCTACAGAACCCGTCCTGTATATAGGAAAGCCATAAAGCCATTCAGCAGCATTGGGTGAGCTAGATATGGGTTTATGGCTCTAGTGCAGGGGTGCACAACTTATTGCACACAAGTCCCATACAGTGGGCCAAACTATCCATGGGAATGAGCGGGTGGAACATGCATCAGTGTGTGAGTTTGAGTTTAACAAATTGATTTTAAGGTGTACTTTTTATGTATTACTTTTCTACTGTAACTCATTATACATAGCCTTTAATGGCATTACCACTTTGATTTATTTGTATTATCAGGCTGGACTCATGTGTTTAAATAGAAGTAAAACTGCATGTATCCTTATGCAAGCCAAAAACTGGACCACGCAGGATTCACACATGCAATCCTTAGTCGCTGACTTTAGACCAGGCAACACTTCAACAGGAATCTCATGTGACTAGGAGGGCCATACATTATGTTGTGAAGGGCTGCATTTCAAGGTCGGGCCACATTTTGTGAACACTGGGCAAACACTGATTGTCAGTAGGACATCAGAAGTAATCCAAAAAAGGAGCATACACCAGGCAAGACGTAACACTGTTTATTACAGCTGAGTATGTACAAATCAAACATCACAGTGGAATAGAACTGGTTGATAGGATCTGACAACAACGCCCAAAGTGGACAAATGTGGTATATATATTTAGAGGTTATATGCATATGGGAAACAGTTGTGATCAATGTTGCAAAGTATTGAACATCCTACAAGTCTTATTGATGGGACTACGTCAGTCCCCTGCAGTTAGATATATGTTAAACAACAATGATTGGAGCAAACATTTTTGACCCCTTGTCCATCACCTACCCTGTGGCGCCACATTTCTTCCCACTCTGCTCCAAAAGTTACTTGTTTCTTTAATTGTGCTATGCAATCGTGCTGACCTCTGGGACTTTATTATTCTGCATCCAACCAATGAGACGCCTCGCTGAAATCAGCAAGAGCACAATATCCTTCTTACCATTGAGAGTCACCAAAACTCACCTTCCGGTTGGCTCCTTCCCGTATCAATCCCTCGCCCCACATCCCTCTTCCGAGGCTCTTCTGCCAAAGGGCAATTTGAAAGCACTGGCCATACTGTGGCTGTGTCTCCCATGACATGTTTTTATGAGTTTAATTTTCCCTGGTACCAGCAAGTGCCTGAGCGCCTCACCCAAGGACCTTGTTTGTATCTGCCGGTTTCTGTTCTCAGTGACTACAGTCTCCTAGGAACAGTCAGCTGGCATTGATCCTCCCACACCCCGGTATCCTGGAGTGCTCATGCAATTTGAAGGCTTGGCCACAACACAGGGTCTGTCAGTATTCATCCCACGTGATTTACTTACCTGTGGCTCTTGCTTCATAATGGTGGCAAGGTATTTTCGCCTCGAAAATAGTTTACCCTAGTTATCCCGTTCTCATACCCCACAATCCCAAAGCAATTGCATGTCACCCTTCATGCACCACTACTCCGACCTTGCCCCTTGACTTCTCGAGCTGTAAGTGTACCTTAGACACCTTTATTGCAGCTGTTAATGATATCCTGTCCCACATAGGAGCGCACTGTCCCCCTCTCATCTTTCTCGCAGCTGGTAGCTTGGAAGCATTGAATCAGCACCTTCCCTGCAGAAGTGAAAAGGGATTTTAAGACCTTGCAGAGGAGTGTTATGCTCACCTGGTATCCACCGGGGCGCCACACGATACTGGATGGAGGTCTAATCGCTATCCCGGACCCCTCTCTGCTTGGTTATATGCCAGACGCTGGGTAATGCCTATAACTTGAGAATGGAGGGTTAAGATACTGGTTCTGTGATGTGTTGACTCCAAACTCCCTCTGGTCCAAATCCCCTACCTTGGGGTTATTGATCACCTTAGGTTTTTGTGCGTTGAACTCTCCGTCCTGCGTCTCTGTGCAGGGGCGCGTGGTTGGTGCGGGCATTCCGTGTAGCTAGTTGCTTCACTGGTCGGTGTGCCCTCATATCGGGTCCAGACCGGCTGTGACTCCGACTCTGCTTGCTGTCTTCCAGGTAAGTTATAATGTCTTTTCCGCCTTTATTCTGTCTCTTTCTTTCCCTCCGTTTTCTCTGTCTTCTTGGCATCTTGCTCCACTACGCTGTTCCCTAACAATGTCTCTTTTTGTTTTTACAGGGATGGTTGCGATCTCGGAGTTGCCGCGCCGATGGCAAAGACCACGGTGAGTTATTGATGCACGGAGCGCTGCGCTGTTTATTTGTGTTAATTGCTAACCTGTGTTCTCTTCTCGTCTTTGTACAGGTTGCAGTGATGTTCCGGAGTGATGAGCGATCGAAGCGCTGCTTTCCCAGGTAACTGCTTTGTTAATGCCGACCTTGTTCCTTCTCCCTTGCAGGTTGCGGTGGAACCCGGAGATGGGCAAGGTAAGGGAAGTGCAGGGTACTGCCAGGACTCGCTGTTTTCCCAGGTAAGAATTGTTATTAAAGCTGTCCTTGTTTCTTTACCTTTGAAGGTTGCGGCGAACTCCGGAGATGGGCAAGGTAAGTGAACCGCAGGATGGATTCAAGGCCGGTTACTTCACAGGTAAGTGTTCTTGCTCGCTAATGCTGTTCTTGTTCTTCCAGGTTATTAATGGAATCCGGATCTAGGGCTTCAGGATCGGGCCACCGGTGAAGCAGGTGAGCGGGAGCTGGACACGGTGAGCGTTAAGCTGCAGGAGTGCAAAATAACGCAAAGCATGTTCTGCTGTTTGGGTGTGGTTTAAATAGCCCAGGTAAAGTAGTTCCAGGCCAAGTAGTTCCAGGCCCAGCCACACCCAAAACACTAGACCGCATGGCTTGGTTCTAAAGAACTGAGCTGTGTAATAGGTCTCCATGTTGGATTAAGGTCCAAAACTGGTATTGCTTTATTCCTGATAATGTGTCTGGTGCCAATGACACCAGGACTGACTCCATGTATGTTCCTGGTGGAGTTTTAAGGCCCTTGGGAAGGACTTTAGCTCCACTGTTGCCAGGGGGATGTTATACCTGAGGGGGTCAGGGGCATGTATTGTGACAGGAGGGGCTGAAGCAAGGTAGCTTGATTAGTGTTTTTGCCAGTAAGGATATGGGGAAGAACAAAAAAAGCCATCTGAAATTATCTGAGAAAGAAGAAACTGAACAGAGAAATGTGGAACCACTGTTGGGTTTTAGGTGCCTGGAGCTTGAGGACATCCAAGTGAGTTTTGCTAAAAATGAGAGGCAAGATAGTGTTCAGTTATCTAAAATTGGGCCAGAAGCCTGCACTCATAAGATAATTTAGTGCATGATTTTATTTAAAGAAAATGAACAGCAGCGATGGGGATGGAGGGAAGAAATAACACCATATTCTAATGTTTTTTTCTGGTTTCCAGAAAGATAGCCAAATGGGGAGCATTGTTAGGTGGGGTTTAGACAGGGTGTTTATGGTAAAGGTTACAATTTAAAGTTAAAGGGTTGAGAGTTGGATAAAGGGCTAGCCTTGCCATGCGCAGAGGGTGGGCTTGGAAGGGAGATCCAAAAGGTCTATAAGTGTCGAGGGAAAGACAGAAAAAGGAAAATAGGCAAGTAGGTCAGAGGCAACAAAAAGAGGGGTCAAGAGGCCTCAAAAGAGCACAGATGGCACAGAGGTCAAGGTTGGGGGCATGTTAAAGGACAACAAAAGTTAGGTGAGGTCCCAACAATTTGTGGGTTGTTAATGTTCTCAGAGGAAGAGGGAGGGAGGGGATGTTATAGTAAATTATGGTGTATTAGGGAATTAATTATGCAAAAATCACCCATTCCATGGGCTAGAACAGGTGGTAACGGCCTGGGGCATGAGTTAATAGGCCTGAGCATAGCGAGGGCTGTGAGGAATTTGACCATCTGCATGAAGGGTGTGCGCTCGCTGTGCTTTTTTGAAATATTTAAATGAACTTGAATGATGGCAGATCAACCTCCGTAAAATCTGTGTGGCTAATCCGCACACATTTTCCTAAACTCACTGCATGACATAACCATAGACCTGTGTAATCTGAGTCGACACAGCCTACAGTCAGTCCCCCCTCTGGATTTAGTTGGGATATGACAGGAGGAGTACATGATGCATCTCCAGAAGGGGGAGGACCAACCCTTCCCCGTGCCATGGCCTGTCTGATTAAGTAACAAGGGCTCTGTGGAACTGCCCAGTCCTTTTGGTTGGGCGCTGCAGCTGATGGTAGTTATTAACATATTTAACATACTAATAGAGTAGAGTACTTCAAACAGGTCCACATGTTGTTGGCTGCAGAGGGTAACAAATTAGACAACAAACCCCAACAACATTTCATATGCAACTGTGACAACCTGAAGCCAGTTCTCGCCCCCAGTCTGGGACTGCATGTTTACAGTAGTGCTCCCAGCAGGGTGACCCCATTCATAAGGTATGATAATGTGGTTTGCAGGAGTCAGAGAGTCTGGTCTTGCCGCAGCTATTAGGGGGACCTGCTGTTTTAATCAGGAACCAGAGAGAGATCCATTAACTAGATAAAACCTTTGATCCACAACATTTACCTTTTCTGTTGCAAAGCACTCTGGTTATGACCTTGAGCATACAGGGGTTAGGTGGTGGGGACCCACGATTGGTTCATTAAGGTAGGCTTAGCCTACACAAATCCCTGTGGTCCATGTGGCTTTAAAAAAGGGCTGAACCCCTTTTTTGGCAGACCATCCGAAAGGCTTCACCAGAAGCAGAAGGAAGAACTCATCAATGGACCCTAGCTGAAGGTACAGTCTGCCTTACATCTTCCACCTGTGAAGGAAGGCCAGGACCTTCACAAGGGAAGCAAGATCCCTCCCCTAAACATTTCCCATGTAACAGAGGGACATACTGATTCCAGAGGACTTTTCAGCAACTCCAGAACCGGTACCCAGCCAACATACAGTGTGCCCTGCTAAGCTCTGCAGCAATCTTCCTTGGTCGGAAGTGCCAGAGAGTCTCTGAACCTGAAACCAAGTACAGGGCAGCTGCCTACAACACACTCCCCAGCTTTGGACTGTGCACCTTAAAGGACACAAGCTCAGTGAAGAAGCTGGGAGAAGTGCATTGACAAGCAATTAAAAATGTCTGCCATAAAGGACATTTTTTGACCCAGTCAAGTCCCTCGAGCAGCAATCGACTGGAACGCTGACTGCTGTTACACTGCAATTGTTTAAAGTCATGTGAGACATCTCGACCAGTGCTACAGAACCGCTGACTAGGACTCAGACAACGATTCCTGACTGCAACCCTCCATGTAGGCCAGCTTGCAGCCGTCTATCCAGCTTCGCTGGCCAAACTGTTTGCCACCTGATTTCCGCAGCTGTCTTCCATCTTGAACTCTGTCAAAGACGCTACAAATCGTCCTGAAACCGGCTCAACCCGGTCGAGCACCATGAACACCTACAACCACAATGTACATTGTGGTATTGTCCCTGTGGTCCTTCCCTGAAGGCCCCTAGAGACATTTTAAGACCCATTGCTCCCTTTGTCCTGAAGCCAAGTATCCTTGAACTGTTGCAATTATTTACTATACCGACCACCCTCCTGTCAGTATTCAGAGTGCATACTTTTTCCTTTTTTGAAACTGTCTGTCCTCTGCATTCCTTTAAAAGGTGAGTTGTATTTTGTAGTATTACCAGAACTCTATGTTGTGATAATAATAAAGTAGATATATGTATACAACCTTGACTGGACAGTCCTGTTTTTCATTCAGTAATATCTGTATTTTCACTGTATTGAAACTAACCAACGATCCACAACCTTTCAGAGATAAGCCTGCTGTTCTGTCCACGTTTCCAAAATTGGACATGGAGGTTTATAATGTGTCTGTGTTTCCAATTTGTTTGGGTCCCTTCTGGTGTACTAGAGGTGTGCGGCTGATTGATGGTTTAGAAACCGATATTCATCCCTGGACCACTGGTGCTCTAGAAATTGATTCATCACAAGAGCATTTGATGAGGGTCCCTGATGCCGTTGCCTCCCGTTCCAGCCTGTGAAATGGGTGATCATTTCTATAAGCACCCCAGGCTGCCATGGGTGCTGATAGCCATATCTTTGTATAAATAAACGGGGAGCCTCCAGTCATCATGTTCATTCTTGCAAAACACTGATGCAAGAGGGCCACCAAGGAGCTGGATGATGGGGCTCCAAGCAGAACCCCTCTTCCTTTTCCTTGGCGGCCAGCAGGAAGATGGAGTGCCGCTGCTGAAGGCATCAGGTAAGTGGGTGTGGGGAGGGACAAGAAATTGGATGGGAATGGAGGGTGGGGGGATAACGGGACAGGGGGAACACCCGACAGGTTGCTCGCAACGAGGGCTTGGATTGTGGGATTCAGCCTGCGATCCGAGCAACCTCATTGGTTGCTCCCCATGCCCTGTGTGCTAATTGTGTGTATGGTGGGATGGCTGAGGATAACAGAACTTGCAAACCTTTAGAGGCCTCTAGTAAATGCAAACTTGCATCAAAGAGGGCACATATAATTATGTTATTTGCGCTTCTCCCTCCCACTATGGGCCCTGATAGAGAGGAGGCGATGCCTCCACCCTCAGGCTCATTGGGGGGGGGGGGCGCAGCACGCTTCCGAGCATGTATGGGCTTGACAGTGCTTGTTGGGAGGCTCACATAGAGATGTCCGGCCACAAAAGCGCCAAGTTGGAAATTTTGCAATGCAGGGGTTGCCCTCTCCTCAGATGTCTCTATCAGGCTGTAAGGACACAAACTGCCCGCCCCCCAACTTTGTTTCTGTGATGGATTTTGTGGAGGGGATTAGTAAATAGGGAAACTTTGCATTTTCAGTGTGTGTAGGTTTCGGGGCAAAAAGGAAAAATGTACAAATGTTGTTACTGCATTTGAAACATTTTTAAGGTGGGTTTTCACTGGGTGGTCATTTTAAAGGTTAAAGCACAGCGTTAAATGGTTAAATCTTAAAAAGAGAGCTTTGGAAAGGGCCAAACTTAAGAAGAATGGGTGAGGGGGTAGAGAAGAGAGGAAGGCATGGAAGAGGTGGAGTGAAAGGCAGAATGTGTAAACCCGCCCAGGAGGAAGAGTCCTTCAGGTATCTCTGTTGTCGATGTTCTGTATGCGGTGACCCGTGCAAAGGGAGAGAGCAGCGATATATGCAGAGATGCAGCGGGGCGTGCCCTGGGGGTAGCTTGTGGTGATGAGGCCTCATGAGTGTCTTATGTGGAGTACAGCAGAGCGAGCTGATGAAAATAAAATAGCTAGAAAGGTGAGTGAGTGAGTGAGTGAGTGAGTGAGTGAGTGAGTGAGTGAGTGAGTGAGTGAGTGAGTGAGTGAAAGATAGAGAATAAGAAAGTAATGCAATGATCACTGGAAAGTAAGGCGATAAGGGACAAGGAAAGAAATTAGACAATCTGAAGAAAAAAGAAGAGAGTAGGATAGCCCGTGAGTTATTGGACTTACACTAAGAAGTAAGTCATCAGGAATCATGACAAAATCTAAACAATGAGAGATACGGCTGGTTATTGAAGACCAATGAGAGCGGCGTTAGAGAGGAGAGGGACAGGTGCTCAACAAGTCTGCCAAATAAGAGCAAGCAGAAGGCTGCAAAAGTTACAAAGGACGAAGTGAAAGAAGTAGGCAATTAGAAAGGGCAATTAGAAAGGGAAAGCAGGAGCCTTTGAAAGAGTGAAACAGGGAATGACAAATCAAAAAAGATGAGACAAAAAAGGAGTGATGAGGAGATAGAGTGAGCCTGTGATATGGTGAAACCAGGACAGAGTAATAGAAGGGCAAGCCAATGAGAGAAATTAGAAGAGAGCAACAGGGAGAAAATGGGAAAGAGAAAAATGTGAAAGAGAAAGTAATTCAGAAAGATGAAAAGGGTTTCAAATATTAGGGACAGTAGAAAGAGGGAGCAAAGAGGGGAGACCACGAAAGAGACAATGTGAACGAGTTAATAAAGAGGGAAACTGAGAAGAAGAGGTATCTCATAACAGACAGATGGGACAAATAGGGGGCAGTGAGGGGAGAGAAAGATGGCGACAATGTGGAAGAATTAAATGAAAGAGAGAAAGAGTGAGACTGCGATAGAGAATAATGGACAGATAAGAATGCAGAGATCAGGAGAAAGAGGGGGCCAATATGAGAGAAATAGAAGCCAGTAACACTTTGAAAGAAAATGACAGTTAAAGTGACAGAGACAGAAAGAGACATAAGGAGAAAGGGGGGGATATGAAAGCAAGCGCGAAAGTGGAAATGAAGAACGGTGAAGGCAGATTAGGAGACATGGGGAATGATTTATGGAATATTTAGCGCAGTGCAAAGTGACTTTGTACTTTGCACTGCAAAAACACTGTGCACTGCCAACAAACACCCTGATTTACAGAACAATGCAGAGTGCATTTTTGTAGTGCAAAGGCACTGCACCATACACTCTGCACTTTTCTGTAAATCACTCTGCACTGAAAAAGTACTCTTTTCACCGCACCAAATGGGCCCAATTCATGGTGCATAAGTACTTTTTCGGTGCAAAGAAATGCCCTCCTCCAATCTTCCTGACTTATTGGAAAGTGAGAAGGGAACAACAAAAAGAAAGGAAACGTAAAATGTAAAAAGAAGACGCTTAGGGCAGGCTCAAAGCAAGCATGTAACCAAACTCGGGAAAAGAAACTAGGACAGAAGTGCGTGGCCTTGCTGTACAGCGGGACAATATGATACAGGACAAAGTGAGGTAAGATCCCAATAAAACGGCTCCATAATGCACTTGCGCCTCTCTCCTTGTGCAGACGATGCTGCTCGGCGAGAGTGGCTCCGGGAGCATCAGCCAATTAGTTAATGGTAGGCTGACCCTTCCTTGGCAAGGGCGTCTGAGCGCGCGGAGACAGCGCACGTGCCACCCTCCTCTCGAGCCCCCTACCGGGCACGGCGGGCGTGATGGAAGAAATGAGGACAGGTGCTCTGCGTGGCGCTCCTGCCCCTCGTTTAATTAGGTCTTTTTAAATTGAATTAAGAAGCTCTGGGGGCCAGCTCTGCTGCCTGTGCGCTCCGCCGGCTCTGCCCTTGGCCCATGCCAGGCGGCATCCACTGCTCTGGAGTGCTGTCGGGATATGGGACCCAGGATACCCTCCACGCATGGGTGACCTTGCAGAGTGCCCCATAAAGGCCTTATCCGTTATTACGACGTCTTTCTCATCTTTCGCCGTGTGGCAGAGCGGCTGACGGAGGTGGAAGGCCCCAGGCGCCGCCAGAGTCATCTGTCTATGCGTAGAAAGGAGACGTGAGGACACTGTGCTGTGCGACCTTCCTGCATGCGCACAATGGAGAAAGCTGTGCCTGCTCAGACGCTGCTGCTCAACCCCTCCCCTCCTCGATAAACTTTACTCAAGCGCCAGTAGCGCTGTGGCGGTGCACAGGAAGCCACGTCACTGATGCGCCAGTTGGGCTGACAAGCATGAGTGCCGACTTTTGAGGATAGGGGGAGATTATTTTTGCATGTATACAATCCTTAATCCCAATGCCTTAAAATGATCATGGTTTGTATCAACAAGTAGTAAACACCTTAAAGTAGTTGGTGACATCATGGGATTCTGTTGTAAGGGGTCTAAAGGAGCACAGCATAGACATATGTAAATCCTTCATGAGCATCAATGGGACTAAATACCTCTGCGCAGGAGGCAGATTTAACGGTCAGGCATGCCTCTCTAACATCAAAGACGAATAGCCAGAGCTGCACCCGCCTTCCTGTGAGGCCTTTTCTTTTTAACATGTCTCACCACCAGACCATTTAAAACAGGACCTGATCAGTTATGGGAGCAGTGGACTTTTACTATGGCTATTTTTTTTCTTACAATTATACAATGTTACAATAAACAATGTGACTGTGATTGTTGGGTGATTGAGAATCATGGTTGTCATGCATTGCATTTCACTTTGTGTCAATGGAAGATTTTTGGTAGTTTTTTATTATTTGCATGCTGGAACTTGTAGGCTTCCATTCATGGTGGGGAAAATAAATCTAAAAGCACAAAGGGCCAGTTTCCAAGTCATGTAGAGCAGAAAAACTGACAGGAAATGTGCTTACTGCCACTTTTTAAGCCTGCAGGACTTTATACGATGTGTTTGCAAGAGTTGCAGTGCAGAGGAGACCCAACATGTCCGCCTGCTCCTCCAGGTCCCGTGCCAAATGTATCTAATTTTCCACAAGCATCCATTTTTATGCTGATGGAAAACCAATATACCAAGGCATAATGTTCACAGCACACAGAGGCCTCCTTCTTTAAACAACTGGTGTTTGCCTCATGGAACACCAGGGGCTTTTCGCACCTCTTTGGGAAAGGAGACCTGGCATTTGAAAAATATGACATGGTGTTTCTCCAGGAAACCTGGTTGAGCGAGGCCCCAATCCTGGAAGGATTCGAAATGTTCTTAAACCCCGCCATGAAAGGGGTGGCTGGACGACCAATGGCAGGAATGATTACTGCTGTCAAGATATCTGGTGGCTGGACGATGTATTCTATGATGAATCCAACCCCCTTAGCCCAGTTTGTGGTACTAAAAAACAAATCTCACAGCCTGCAACATACCTGGCTACTATTGGTCTGTAACCTTTAGTGGAACCCGGCTTCACCGCTGGCTGCTACCTTCCTTCAAATGGTTCTGGACCATATTGATGAGGCGAGGGTACTTTACAGCAACCTTGACATTCTGGTATGTGGAGATTTGAACAATGAATGTTTCAACATCAGGCTCAAATGAATAACTGACCTACCAAAAAACAAAAATACCAAAGGTACTTAGAGGGTTAAACTGGAGAGGGGAGCTAAAAAAAAAACATCTACCTCATCAATGACCATCTTAAGGGTGACATTCCTCCATTAATAACCTGGAAGAGAGGCAATCAGACTAAAATTCTTGACTACGTATTTGCCATAGAGAATCTTCTAGGACTGCTGGGAACCACGAAGATCACAAACACAACATATAGTGATAACGCCCTTATTCAGATAAAAAGATGCCATCGAACTGGAGGTCAGACTTTCGTATTACAATCTCAGATGACCCCCATAATGGAATTAACACGAGAACATAACCGTTTAAGGATAACCAGATCAGCACTGGTAGAATTAACAGAGTCCTTGTTGACTGGCTAAATCACAGATGAATTTGGGAACATTTTATCATTTGTGTAATATCCACTGGCTTTGAAAGCTTTTGAAGTTAGTCAAGGAGCAGGAATAAGAAGGGGCTATCTAACAAAGCATTCAATCAAGAAGTGGCGGACAGGAAGAAACCACTGAACAAACTTCGCCGGGCACATTGGAAACTCTCCACTAAGACTTGGAAGGCAATTTCGCTAAAACTGGCTTAAACATCATAGATATCGGCTTCTCCAGTTGGATAGGGAGAAGATGTTAAAGTTGGTTGCAGCTAAAAACACGACTGAAATATGGAAAGTGTTTAATGGTCTAACAGCCCCACAGGATCCCCTGCTTGCTAACTCCGTCCCGTCAAGAACATGGGAAAATCATTACACCAGTTTGTTCACGAGTGAGACCAGTTTTGTTCCAAGGCCCGTGAACACAAGTAATTCTGTATGGTCCTTCTAGTTTCATAAAGAAGAAATCCTGACATTGATAAAAAATAAGCAAGTTCTTCAAGGGCTGGAGGGCCAGATGCCTTACCAACTTAATACTCTTTTAAAAAAAACAGATCAATTGGCAGATTTTATGGTGAACCTCTTCGAGAGGATTGGGACCACAAAAACGATCCCTAAATTGTGGCCAAAATCTGTAGCAGTCCCAATCTACAAGAAGGGTGATACATCTGACCCTACAAACTACTGGCCTATCATCCTCCTTGATGTAGTCAGTAAACTGTTTGCCGCAATCCTCCTGAAAGATTTGAACAACTGGAGCCTATTGACAAAGCATCAAGATCGCTGGCAGTCTGGATTTAAAAAGGGCACAGGTACATCCCTTAACCTATTCTTGATAAACTTGCTTAAGTGTAGGGCCAAAGTAACTAATAAAAACAAAATCCACATAGCATCAATTGACTTGGCACATGTGTTTGATTCAATAGATAGGAGGATAGTTTGGTTCAAATTGGAAACTTGGGGATGCCCCACAGACCTGAGAGAAGCTTTGGAACTACTTCACACCGCAACAAAAATGAGAGTTAAGCTAGATAAGAAAGGTACTTTGTCTAGTGAAATACCAAGAACAAAAGGGATTAAGCAAGTTTGCAGATTAGCACCAGCTATAAATACTTTATACATTTCGGACGTTGAAGAGGCGTTCACTGATGTGGTGTGATTTCCACCACGCTTCTCAAATACAGCGGTGTGCAGACTCCTTTATGCTGATAACCTTCTGATGCTTGATCAAAAAGAGATTGGGCTGCAGCGGCAACTTGATGCATTGGCAGCCTATGTCGGCTCCAATGCATTAAAAATAAATCCCCAAAAATATAACGTCCTGACAATAGGAGATACCAGGGGTCTATGTCGCATTAAGAGAGCCTGGTATCTGCAGGGGGAGAAACTCCCAGAAGTTACTTCAATGGTGTACCTTTGTTTTATTCTGAACGATAGTATCAACAACTCTTTTAGTCTGATGGCAGTGAAATCCAAGGCTAAAAACTTGGCTACTCAGGTAAGAATCATCAATCAAAGGTACGGGAAGTTTTCCTTGATTCCAGTAATTGAATTCTTCAAACTCAAAGCTATGCCTATACTCACCTATGGTGCTGAAACTCAACATTTGCTCTCAGGGTCAGTCTGGCAACAAGTTGAGGGTATGATTTGGTTGCGAGTACTTAATATGCCCAGTTCACTTCCCGTGGATGTAATACAAAGAGATCTGGGCCTAACATCACTCTACACTGTCATGAATTGAAAAACACTATCACTTCTGCGGAAATGCTTGACTCTCGCTGGAGAAGATGGCTTTGAGGTGCTGGAAAATGCCCTGGAGATTAACAGTGAAAGGATCTTGACTGAGTGGAGAAGCACATATACCGAAATCTACAAAATCTTGCACTCAGTGAAGAAACACTGTTAGTGAATCCAGGACATGTCAAAAAGAAATTATTTAATTTAGACTGGATATCTACAGAGGAGCGGATTGCCTCAATAAAAACTGGAGGGACAAAAGGCAACGACTTCAGAAGACGAGTGATACCCAGTTACTTAAAGACATTTCCATCACCACTCCTGAGATATGAGTTTATGAGATTTAGCTGTAACTCATACCTGACAAAGGAAGTATCAGAAAGACATAACCCTGTTAGTGCCCGCAACTATACCTAGATTCTGGCCAGAACCATTTGAAACCTTAGTTCACCTCAAGATTGTCTGTCTGGTTTTGGACGAACTAAGACCAAAATACTTGGGACAGTTTTTTAATGATCGAATGTACTTGACACTTAATGAAAGGTGGGGCCTCCTAATTCAAGGGACGAAAACAACTGTGACACTAGCCCTGTTGGCATTTTCAAAGATTATTTTTGACAATTTTATGGAGGAAGTAAAGAGCCACAGGAACACAGTTGATTAAAAAAAACGATAATGATTAAGTCTAAATAGTTAATTTTATCTACATTTAGGGTTCCTTACTCTTCCTTTTTTTGTTTTTTTTTTGTTTTCTTTTGTTGTTGTTTGATGCCAATGTAAATACAGCATAAAATGTTTAAATTGGAAACTAAAAAAATGCTAATAAATAAAAAGAAAACATATATTTAAATATTTACATCTATGGCAACCGCCTTTTTTTACAACTGGGAAAAGCAGGCGGATTCCAAATTAAAACATTGTAGATGGCTCCCACAATATTGAATTTTAAGAAGCATTTACACAATTCCAGACAAAGAGTAAAGCTTGTTTTTACCTATTTATTAAAATTAAACAATTAAACAATTAGAATTGCAACGAATGACCCTTTGCCCAAAAGTGTAAACAGCAGTGGGACCTCCCATTCAATTTAGGATGCAAAACAAAACTACTCCATGCATTTTTTAATCAACAGGTTTCTACAATGAAGTATGCTTTGTCAAGTTGGTTTATCGTGTGACTGGTTCACTTTTAAAGTTATCTATGCCAAATGGGGTATTATTTTAAGTTTTCAAACCAAAATATTCACATATTTCTACCAACATGAGCTGGCACGATACTTGGTCAAGCACCTAAATTTCTGTTTAGTCTCAAATTCCGGCTTCAGTGCGTAAACAAAATGTGTGATCCTGGCCAAATCACTCAATCTCACTGTGCCTCACCTGACAAAAAAAGATGCCCCTAGAAGTAATTCAATTTGCAGCATACGCTATTACAATAAAACCACAGTCATGGTTTAATAGACTGGTGTTGGTCCATGCATAATAATAGCTATCCTTCATATTCACCATTCAATGTTGCAGATATTGTTTGAAAATATGTCACCCTAAGGATATTGGTTACATTTCCAATTGTTGTTGCACCCTGGATCTCTCCTGCATACAAGCACTACCTTGCACACTATACTCAATAAAGAATGTGCTTAAAAAATGCAGCACAACATATATATGTGTGTGCATTAAAATGTAATTCTTTGAGTTGCAAACTGCCCCATTCTATGCTGCAGTACTCTGGAGTAGGTGGGGATTGCCTTTCATTTCAAAATGTAAGGTCCCCATGCCTATTCTTCTTTGCAGCCTGCTTGGAATAGTCACAGTGTTCAGGGAGGTGTTGCTTGTGTGCACTGAAGCAAAGATTGAATAAGGGCTGGGGCCTCATTCTTCTGCCCTCACAGAGGAGAGGAGGAGTCATCCTTGATTCACCCCCACCCAGGCCAAGAAAACATATAATGGGGTGCTGGAATGGTGGTAGGACAGAGTGGCTGCAAGGTTACTGGGGTTGAGGGGGAAAACATCAAAGGTTAAGGGGTAGAGGTGGAATAGAAAGTTGACAACAGATGGGAAGGGACTATGGGTAGACCATATGTTGTCACACTATTGTTCTTGCTTCACTTTTACTGTGGGTTTGTACTATTTTTATTCACTCAACTAATGCATGTATGTTGAATAAAAGGTGCAGCCTTTTTTTCTGAGCACATTATTAAATGGAATTCACCACTCCGTTATGTCTGTTGTATAATGTTGTATAACATTTTCAGTGTTCATGTTATGGCAATATATTTCTCTCCTTCTATCTGTCCCATTCACAATACTGGGGTAGAAATAATGACCACTCACGATCACGGTGGATTGGTGAGCAATCTATTAGTAAAAAAGCAATAACAAGTACAAAACCAACAGTAGCACATGACTTTGGCGCAACTGAGAACCCCCTCACTCTGTGCACCGTTCACTTATACTAAAGGCACACATGCATGTTAATGGAAGGGGTGGTGTTGTATAGTGCTTGGGAAGGATGTAGAATCTGGTGATGCAATAGAGAAGGTTGGATGTGAGTGGGAGAATGTGTGCTGATAAGGTTCTAGGGACAGGCATTTGGAGAGCCCCTGCCTGAGGCATGGGAGCCAGTGGTTATCTCTGTAACATCGTAATATAACTGACTGAAGATGTAATAAAGGAATTGTACTGGAGCCTACTTGTGAGCCTAAGGAAACGTCATTATATCACCAGCGACAAGCTGGTCTTTTGGGAGGCCAGGGAAAGAACCTGCAAGTAAAAGAAGAAGTCGAAGGAAACAAGTCAGCTATGGGGGGTGCAGAGAAGAGGAGAGAGAAACCACTGCCCCCACAAGTAAATTCCATCACCCATGGTGATGAAAAAGGGGGTCTACTAGATTACCATGTGCTAAGGAGAAAGGGAGTAGTTGAGGCCCTTATGGTGATCCTCAGTGAAAAATGGGGCATGCTGTAGGCCATATACGAACACTAGAAATCCCAGGGTACCAAGGCCATATTCATGGCAGAAGAAGAACCATGTGGAGTGCTCCAGTGGATGAGCAGGGCTAAAAAGCAGTGCGAGGCACCAAATAAGACTATAGACACCAGGATTAAGTGACATAAGATTGCATCTGTGCATGTCACCAGATGCCTGTTAAGCTTTTTCATTGACAGTGGGGAGATATGTGCTGCCACAACGTGGGTTTCCCAACGAGAACAATGGAGTAATGGCGGGCATCCGTAGCTACAACGATCAAATATGTTTGCAAGTAGCAGTAGTGCCCCATCGGACGCTGCGCCTGTGTCAGGAAAGTCTTTGGGAGCTGGATCTCTGTTGCGCTCCGTGGTTGGAGTGGCTGTGATGACGTCACTGTAGCAAAAAAGGAGTTGGGTGCATCGTATTGTAGAGTGACATTCAGGCTGTTCCAGGCTGATGTGCCCGTTCAAGGAAATTGCAGAGATGTCGAGGAAAGAACCCTCCGGCATGGGAATGGCGTCCCAGACACTCCGGAAATGACTTCCTGGGAACTGTGCGATCTCTAGGAAGACGGAGGGGTTGCTTAGTGCGTACACAGCTCGTGGGGCCATTCATGTCCGGTTCCATCGCTTAATTAATTTTGTGCAAAGTAACTATGTGTCTGCAACTTCAAGGAGGTCAGAGGCGCGGCAATGGCCTGCCGGGACATTGTGTCCGTTTGCCAGCAAGTCTTGTAAAGCGCGTTTTAAAAAAAAATCAGCAATGAAGTGTGGGAAGTAAAGTTCTGCTTCCAATGGAACAACGAGAAGATGGCTTTTCTTCGGTGGTGTGATTGAAGGGAAGGCTGAGGTTCCGAAGTGAAGCGGGACGTTTAGATAAGTGGCTTATGTAAGGTGTGCTCAGCCGGAGTAGTGCTGAGTTCCCAGAGCATAGGAGAATTAAGAGGCTGTGAATGCTTAGTGTAGCTGTTGTACTGTAGTTATGGGCAAAATGATGTTGGGGGGAAAATTGTAATGGCATTTTTGTCATTTCTATTTTGGCCATAGGTAACAGTATAAGCATTTAGTTAACTTAGTTGAGGAGTTTTGCTGCATGGCTTCAACAAGTACTTTTTGCAAATGAGCTTTAGTGCTACGAATGTATTTTTGCCCCAGAATGGGTTATGCAAGTGCAAGCCATGCACATGGTGTGACAAATTTATAATTATGGTATTGAGTTCAACTCTGGAATGTTGGTGTGTTGATAAAATGGAAGTTGTGAAGTTGAATATGAACTTGGAGGAGTGTGCTAGAATAGCCGGTTTGAGGTCTTTCAGGTTGGAGCTGGCATCAGCTAAAGAGTTTTAGCTAATAATCTGGTAATATGATGATAGTTTCATAGTGTTTGAGTGCTTGTTTCGCATACACGGAGAGGGTTGAGAATGCTAAAATAACGCATTTGAGGAATTTCAGGAAGAGGGCTGTGAAAGAGCCATGGACTCTTAGCAAAATGTTTTAAAATGTTTATAGCTGCATATCTTACGTGTGTGTATGTTTTTCCTCCAATCTGAGCCCTGTTGCAGTGCACCAACTATATTTTTTATTTTTCCTTAGAAATTATTTACACTGATGCTTTCTCAGTTTCACAGATTCATTACTTTAATGTATATTTTTTTTTAAAACTTTATATGTAAGTGTAATATTTTACTTCATTGATTCTTTTTACGTTCAATAAATGTCCTCATGGATAATATTGTCAAATCAATCACATCTCCCCAAATCAATTATGTCACAGACCAGTCTCTTCTCTCAACACGTGTTTCCCCATGGACTAATTTCCATGGTTCTTCAGGAGAGAATCTAGCATAATGTACCACTTTCTAGCCGTTTTGCTTTGGCCTCTTGTTTCCTTTTGGTCCTATTAGTTTTCTCACACTTGTGGTGATTCTAGCATCTCAGTGAGCATGTTCCTGGATGCGAATGTCCAGTGCAGTGCCCCTGCCTTAAATTGACCGAAATTACTCAATTATTACGTGGGTGTATGTTCAACATACTGTGGAGCTGAGAGTTTTTAAAATTGATGTCTTCTCGAAATTACAATGTGTTTTAGTTGTTACATGTTTTGCGAAGTGTGGGGTATGCCTCCATCAGGAATTTAGGTGTGGCATGGTGGTTAGACCAGCCTTGTGGTGTGGATCCGTGAAGGGAAGTTATACGGTATCTGCTGAGCAGCAATGCTCATTCAAAAGGTGTGTGTATGCAGTTGACTACTATCAGTAGCATTCTGAGGTAGCCACAGGAGATGGGTTCATATTATGATTTTTGTTAACCGGAGTAGAGATAGGGGGTGCATCCTCCACACTGTTTGGAGCTGCACCTCTCATATTAAAAAGGTGCAAAAATGAGAGGTGTGCGGTGTCGGTTTGATGTCTTGTCTTACATGTTGTAGTGCGCTACGTACGGCGGAGTGTTGTTTGGTGAAAGGTGTTTTCTTGCTTGGTAGGAGGGTAAAGACAAATGACTTCCGCTTTATTTGTGTTCTTGCATAGTAGTTGGTGCTGCCCCATCTTATTTCACAACTTCAATGTGCACCCAGCGTGTGGCTGATATCGGTAGTGGTGAATGTGTATGTGTGATGGATGTTTGATTTATGTGAGGAAGGGAGAAGTACTGTGATGTGCTTTGTCGTGTTGTGGTGAGATCCGGAATGAAGGGAGATGTGTTGTATAGTGCTTGGGATGGATGTAGAAGCTGGTGATGGAAGGGAGAATGTTGGGTGTGACTAAGAAAATGTGCATGTGTGAGTGTGAGAATGTGTGCTGATAAGGTTCTAGAGACAGGCAGTTGGAGATCCCCTGCCTGGGTGATGGGAGCCAGTGGTTATCTCTGTAACACAACTGAAGATGTAATAAAGGACTAGTACTGGAACCGACTCGTGAGCCTGAGGCTCCTTCATTATATCAGGTGGTCCAGACGGCGCATCGATTCAAACTGAAACAATGTTGCTAGCAGGAAACAAAGCTACACTATACAAGACTTTGATATCTTATCAGCTGCTTTCTTTCATGTTAGTCAGTGCATCAGGGATGAAATCAGACCGTAATACATTTAGTGTAGGTGAATATACTCCTCAAAGATTCATGCACACGCCCAGAGGCAGGCAAGAATGCTTGTAACATGATTACTTCCGTCTGCTTATGCTGCTTTTTTCAAGAAAGCAGGAGCATAAAACATGCTTACATATGCCAAAAGGGAAACACGTCAGAAGCAAGAGATGTGAAGTTGAGCATTTCTAGACGCTAGGCGGAGAGCCTTCATTGCAAAAACATGCACACTAAAATCTAAAGCTTTGCCTCTGAAAAGCAAGAAACAGTTGTGTATACATGGCAGTTTGCAGTATCTGCTCAATATTATAATGCAGTAATATGCAAGGTAAGTACATAACATTTTCAATTCCCAAACGTCTCCCACACTCCCCACCTACGAGACCTTCACTCCAGTCTCATTACAAACATCTCTAAGGGAACAACCATCACATCCCGGCATATGGCATGCAAATGATGTCTTCAGTAGCCAACAGTGAAGTGATTGGGCAGTTTGAGAAACTTCAGAAAGGGTGTTGCATAGCCAATAATACAAGCACTTATAGACCTTTGACAGACAGAATAGACTTAGAATGATGACCAATGCAATAAGCAAAATCTGACATAGTTGCACCCAGGTGTCCCACTAGGCCTACAATCCAAGACCCAAAGGTCCAGGAAGCCCCAGACTAGTGTGAAGGAGGCTTACAGTGTGACAAATATGGGTGACAATGTCAGTCATGTCATAGTTCTTGATTAACTTGGTGTAAAAGTACAACACTCACTCTTCATGATTGAACACGCAGATGCCTCCTTGTGAGGCCAGAAGGATGCCTAGAACCATACCATTTTGAAGCACCATAGTTCGGATGACTACTTCTTCTCGGGATAATAGAGTCAATAAGGATGCAGTGTCAATTGCAATATCCTCCACCAACTGTGACAGTTGAGTCATATGGTCTCTATTTATCTTAATTACCAAGGACTAGTATAAGATAGTCCAACCCCGGGCATTTTGTTTTCCTAGGCAGTACTTCTCCTGAGATGGGACTGGCCTGGAAAAGTGGAAATATGATGCAATGCAGGCAGAATATACGCCATGTAACAACTCCCTCCCCAATTAATGGGTAACCAGGGATAAGCTGTGTCCCCACATTTGAAGTAATTTCCGGGATATGTATAGTACCCAGAGTGAGAAAATGAAAAATTATGCTCAAAGACAAATGTGACATTATTGATCACTACACTAGAGTTGGTGATATGATATGATATGATATGGTATTTGTAACGCGCCTATACACAAGTGTTTCAAGGCGCGACGAGGCAGGGGGGGAGGGAAACAAGGGGAAGACAGACAAACGATCCTACTAGGCCAGGTGTCATTCAGATCGCGCAAGTGCAGAGGTAAGGGGAAAAGGAGAAAGTGCAAGGAGAGGAGGTGGGGGGGAAGTGCAGTACAAGGTAAGTAGCGTAATAAAATAATAAATAATAAATAATAAATAAAAAGGGCCCGCTGGTGGCAAGTGCGAGGTAAGTGCAGAGCAAGTGCTGGGAAGGGGGGCTGTAGGGATACAGTGACAGTCCCACAGTGCAGGGGGAGCCAGGGAGGCAGTGCAAGTGGAGAGTGGCTGGGCCCTGGACCGAGGTCGCTGAGAGTGGCCCAGATGCAGGTTTAGTGCAGAATTCAGTGGGGAGTTAGGCAGGTTTAGCAGGGGAGAGGGAGAGAGAAGGCAGTAGCGAAGAGGAAGGTTTTGAGGTACTTCCGGAACCGGAGATGGTTCTCCTCAAGTTTCAGGGAGGCAGGAAGGCTGTTCCAGAGGGAGGCCCCTGCTGCGGAGAGAGATCTACCCCCAGCTCGTTGCTTCGAGAAGCGGCTGACCATGAGGGAGTTGGAGACGGATGAGCGAAGGGCTCGTGAAGGAAGATATTTAGGAAGAGAGAGTTGAAGGTATTTAGGCCCCAGGCCCCAGAAGGCCTTGTGGACAATGGTGGACAGGTAATTATAACTTTTGCTAGTTGCCAAGAACAGGGGACCTGGATTAATATAATATATGAGGCCGATTGCTGGGGAGGAAAGATGGAGTGCTGATGGTTTAATGCATACCAGATCCGGGGTGGGATGATTCAGAGGACCGGTAAATCCCAAATTGGAATTAGCATCCCTACAGGGTCCCGGACCTTGGTACTAGGTAACTTACTTGATAACCATACAAACATCCCCACGCTGAAAGGGAATGGGTGCAATAGGAAACATGTAGGATAAGTCATTTGGCAAATGGGCACAAAGCCAGCAATCAGTAAGATTGAAAATGCAGGTATACTGCCAGGAAAGGTGCAAGTAAGGTTTTTCACAGTGGGATGTGCAGAAGGACCCTCATTTTCAGAGCAAGTGGTATGAAAAGTGTCTGTCATAGTGAATCAATAATATATCAATATATTAATGTATTGTATTGATGTTTTTTATATGTAATGTGCTTAACGTTTTAAACAAATGAAACTAAATGCACAGTTATATATATATATATATATATATATATATATATATATATCAATATTCAGACAATGGCTACAATAAGAAAAATGTAGCCGGACATGATGCACACCATGTCCATTCCTCGAATGTCCAAATTCAGAAATCAGGTCATAACTCCAGTACAAAAGTTCATGGCTTGCAGACAAAGTTAGATTTAGTTCATTAAAACAGGTAGGATGCAGGACACAGGGAAAAGCAGTCTGTCACACCAAACTACCAGTTCAAGGTATATAGGCTCCGTGAAGTTGCAGAAACGTGCATATCATTGTTCAAAAGTTACACAAAGCCTCAGGTGCTGAGGAAATAAATCCATTGTCCACAGTTTAGGATCGAGAGTTTGACCCAAAAATCCCAAACTACAACTATCCCAGGTACCAGATCCATGTGCAAGTGATGATCATTCTAACAACAAAAAAATGACTTGCAGATGATACCAGCGTGGTCCATAACTTGCAGGTATAGGTGAATGAACCGTAGTGGCTTCTACTCTTTGTCAACACACCACCACCTTAGGGGTATTCATTGTTGTTGAGGGGAGAAATCCAGGGGCAAGTGACTTTATCAGTTGCCAGTTGGTTTAAAGCTACTCACTATCAGGTGCTCTTTGACTGGATTGCAAAGCATACCTTTTGCAGATTCCATTGTGAGGTCTAGAGGGTTAGACACTGAAGACGGTACGCCAACAGTGAGGTCTGAATGGGGGTCATTTCTTCTGGGACTTCGTCCAATTGACACAGGTGCCTTAGCAATAACTCCCACAGAGACCTCACTGTGTGAAAGTGATTCTGAAGCTGTGGATCCTGGTTCAGCACATGAACATATTGCCAGATTGAGGGCCAAGCCCTCGCCTTCTGTTACTGGCCGCTCCGTTGCTGCATCACTGGAAGAGTCTGACATCAGTGAATAATAGGAGAAGACACTGGTGGTGGTGGTAATGGTGGTCGCGGGGTGAACTGGAGCCAAGCCGAGGAAGATCGGTCACCCGGGAGGTGATGTCATTAGCTGGGGTGCCGACTTTGCAGAAATGCACTGCATGGATCCAGGCCCGGGATCCCTGCGCACTTGATGGCAGAATTCAGTGTTAGAAGAACCTGAAATGGACCATGCCACCTAGGCTGGAGTGCAAGCTTCCACTGGTGGACTTCCACCGGGACCCAGTGACCCAGTGGATGTAGAGGGTGGCAAGGGTCAGTATCCGGTTCAGGCAGAGCTTCACACACCAAGGCATGAAAAGATCAAACAGTTTAATCAGTATGCAACAATATTTAATTAAGGTATCATCCTCCAAAGAGACACTTTGAATGTGGGTAACTGCTGGGGGTACAGTTGACATTTTCATCGGATGACCAGTGAGGATTTCATAGGCAGACAGTACGTGAAGATTGTTGCGCATTCCAAACAGAATCAGGGGAAATACTTGGGGCCATTTCAACCCTGTCTTTTTACAAACCCTTGCTCCCTTGGTGCTGAAACCAAATAACCCTGAACAGTTGAAACGAATTGCTTTACTGACTATCCTCCTGTCACTATCCAGAGTGCACCCCTTTCCTTCGTGAAACTGTCTTTCGTCTGTGTTCTTTTACAGGGTGGGTTGTATTTTGTAGTGTGCTAGAACTGTCTGTTGTAATAATAATAAAGTAGATATTTTTTATACAACCTTAACTGAAAAATCCCTTTATCATTGGGTAATAATTGTATTTTTGCTGTGTTGCAAATAACCAACAACCCACAAACTTGCAGAGATAAGCCTGCCGTTGCATCCCCATTACCAAAAATTGGACACGGAGGTTTATCATTTACTTGTGTTTAAAATCTGTTTGGATCCCTTCTGGTGTACTAGAGGTATGGGACTGATTAATGGTTTAGAAACCGATATTCATGCCTGGACCACTGGTTCGCCAGAAGTCGATTCATCACAACCAGATGGCAGAGAAGGACCTTAGGTGCAACTAAGCAGCTGTCTTGGGAATTTCACCAAGAGTCTACTCCCAGTTTACACTCATGTTGAGTCCAGGTCACCTTTTCAGCTTCTGGGGCTTGATCCTGAAAGAAATCCACACTAGAAAGTGAAGAGGTAGGTGATCTTGGAACTACAACACAAACAAGAAATTCATGAGCAGTCAGGCAACCCGTTTAAGGACGCTGAATGAGCTACACCGTCTGCAAAAACATTTTCTTGAACTGTAAATGACTGTGAGGGATCAAGTGCCTTGCATTTCGCTATGGCTAAAGGTGCAGGACGTAACAACGCATTCATTAAAGCTGATAATGTTTTCCATTTAATATTGCAGTGCTTGTGGAAGTTGAATATCCACTTTGCTTCTATAGAATTTCGATGTTGTGGACTATCCCTTCGCACAGCCATGAGTTTGGTAAACTGTGCTGATTAGGGGTGCACACACAGAATATTCAGAAACCAATTGCCCAGTTTCTAGAACACGGTTACAAGATTTTTCAACAAAAAGAATCAGGTGAGAATTCAACAAATGTACATTGGACAAATCAACATAGGGTGTCAAGAGTGTGTCTACGACAACCTGACAGTCATGCGGCTCCCCATCCTAAGGAGTTTGCAACAGAGCAGCAGAATTCAGGAATGTACAGCGGCTCAGAGTAACATTTGCAGCAATAATAAGCAACTTTTAATATTGGGTGAGACAGGAATTTGAGACCTGCTGTGTCTTTCCTTTGATCAATAATGACAATACAGAATTGGGAACTGCAATTGTGACAGGATGTCCTTGTACCAGAGAGTCCGTTTTCTCTATCAATAGGGCGGCAGTGGTGATGGCTCACAGACAAGCTGTGAGTCTGGTTGCTACTAGATATAAAGCAACATTGTGACATAATATGGGCAGGTGCTTATCACTGTGTAAGTGAGTCAACACACCTTAACCTTAGGACACATTGCCTACAACTTAACATTCATAGGAACCTCCTCATCTGCTTCTTGGTCTGGGGCTTAGGGACTCTCTGGATCGCTGCAATCCGATCCTGTGACAGAAGTCTTTCACCAGCAGCTATTTCATGGCCCAGTATTGCACGCGGGGCAGACACAACTGTAGTCTGTCTCTAAATTCCTTGTGACGCTTTTCAGTGAGCTCTTTTAACAGACTAAGTGAGTCTTCCTCACACGATTCCAAGGAGTGGGAGGCTGGGAGCAGATCATCTACATACTGCACCCGCATCAGCCCTCCTGGAAAATGAACCAAATCAAGATCTTTCTTTAAAATTTTGGAGAACAAGATAGGGCTTTCTACGTATCCCATCGGCATCCTAGTGAACGTAAATTGTGTAGATTTATGGGTAAATGTGAACTGATGGTCAGGATGTAAGGGTGTAGAGAAAAATGTTGCACACAAATCTACAACAGTGAAGTACATGGTTGAGTAGAGAATACATGATAAAATGGCAGTTGGATTGGAGAGAACTGGAAAAGCCGGCAACATGTCTGCATTAATTGCACACAAATCCTGAATAAAATGTTAAACCTCTTTACCTGGTTTCTTATTGGGCAAAATAGGATTATTACAGGGACTGCAGGTTGGAACAATAACACCTTGCTAGAGAAGGGATTCTACTGCAGGATGAATTCCTTCTTCAACCTGTCAGGAAACAGGATAATGAGGTACACCTGGCAGAGGTTTTACAGAATTTAGAGTACTTTTGACTGGCTCAGCAATACTCTATAGCCAGTGTCATTTGAATGGGTTGACCATAATTTAAGTTGGACCCGGTCCAACAGTTCCTGCTGTGAACAGCGAAAGTTGGTCCAGTCTCCAGAGTTCAAATGGGTGATTTCCTGTAATACTGCCAACACCTCATGCTCTCTGTGAGCAGGAATATCAAGGTGTACACCTTTAGGGGAACAGTAAATAGAGCAACTCAATGGAATCTGTCAAACTTATAAGGGAATAGGGGTCTCGATACCCTCTTCCGAACCACAGAAGCCAAATAGATTGACCCCTCCCACCGTGCTTGGCACGGGCGCCTGAAAATGATATCACAGGTAGCCACGTGGCAGCCAATGGGGGGAAGATGGAGTTAGGGAAAGGGGATGGAGTGACAAAGAAAAGGAAGGGAACATAAACAAGCAAGTACATACAATATACGCAATACTCCTATACCTGTACCTCTACTTCCTGAACACCTAGCCTGACCTCCTATACATGTAATGCACCTGCTACATACCCACAGAAGTGTACCTCATTAGTGGCCCTATACGACTCCACTTTGCACACCACAAAACATATGATTATAAACTTGAACATAGAATTTGAACATAACATAACATGCGCCTTGGGCCGTATACTTCCTGAAAACACATAGGGTTGCCTACAAGCAACATGGCACAAACAAAGGGGTTGTCCCGAGGATACAAGACTCATGGCCCACTGGGCCCACTGAAGCAACAAACAAGGGTTAGAACAAATACACAAAACACACGCCCTTGTGCTGTGTGAACCCTAAGGATGATTCCAAAACAAGTGCGCTTTAAAGGATAGTCTCCTATTTTCCCAGGGCACTGTTTTGTCAGTTCTGAGATTCATAGCGTGTTTCCTCACACATGGCGTGTCTCACATATGGCGTGTATCCAACACATGGAGTGTTTCATCACACACTCCCTGCCGTGTTCGTATCATAAATCAACAAGCGAAAATAAGTATACTTTAACACCAAAACATGAACACTGTTGTAGAGCACTTAACTGATGGTCCGGATGCCTCACGAGGACATCCGGACCCTGAAGTTCGATGCCCAACACTTGGGAAGGAGCTGGATTCACCGCCGTGGCCCGCGACTGCTTTGTCTCCTGTTTAGGCTGCTAATCACCGTTGCGGCCCGGGGAAAGCTCCAACAGTCCTTCGGCGTCCAAAACGTTCCCGCATGCTCTTGCTTCTTCAGCGGCCGCCGCCCGTGCAGATAATCTGTAATTACCTGCACCGAGGCACAGGCGGCGGCGAGTTTTCAACAGTTACTGCTAATGAGCAGCTGGTGTACCGCAGGAAAGAGGAACTACACGCATCCCAATGCCTGATAGGAAATGTAGTTTATCGCCTCTTGGGAAACAATAAGCGCCGTCCTCTACCCCAAATCAGATTCCTGACATAATCTCTGCTAATTATGGCAAATCCCTCTAGTGCCCCACCAGACCCTATTGTTCCTCTGCTAGTCAAGCCTATTGCACCTTTATTGGCCGCTCACCTAGCTTAACGCTTCAACCTGTCCTTCAACTCTGCCTACTTTCACTCTGTTTTCAAAACAGCCACGGTCACACCTCCCCTAAAAAATCAAGGCGCTGACCTGAACCTAGCGGCTAACTTTCCCTCTGTGCCTCTCTTTCCGCACTACTCTACAGTACTTGAAAGGGTTGGTTTCAACCGTCTTACTAATTGCATTGACATCTACAAACTTTGAGACCTCCTTCAAGCAGGTTTCCTCTCCTGTAACTCCATGGAAGCAGCTCTCATGAATGTGTCCAACTTCATTGCCTCTGTTAAGCTCTCCAACCTATCATCTATCCTAATTCCTCTTGACCTGTCTGCTACCTTTGACACTGTTGATCACTCTGATCTCCTAAATATTCTCTTTCCACTTAGGATTCGTGATTGAGCCCTTGCCTCGATTGTATCCTACCTTGCAACTCATCAATTCTCTATCTCCTAGAGCAACAACACCTCTCAACTCACTCCTTTAACTGTTGGTGTTCCACAAGGCTCTGTCTTGGGTCCACTCCACTTTACACTCTAAAGCCAGGTTTGGAATGGCTTATAGGGCAATGGGGTAATGCCTGAACCAAAAATGCAAAATGCTAGTATGGGCCAGTTCTTTTGGTAAAAATGGCCCACTTTTTTGGCCCATGTGGGACAGCTTATATGAGTTACCTCAATGTACAGCTATTAGTTTTGACCAAACAGTCTGTCACAAAAGGAATTAATTTGCAACTGTATGCCACCTTTTCATTGGTGCCTGAGACACTTGTATGGCCCAGTCCAACCCTGTACACACCTCTGCTCTTGGGGTACTAATCTCCTCATTTGGGTTCTCGTACCATTTCAGGACGACACCCAAATCTTCTTCGCCTTTCCTGAACATTCCTATGATCTCTCTATCAAAATTTCCAATTGTCTCGCTGCCATTAAATATTGGATGGCTTTGCACTCTCTGATGTTAAACTTAACCAAAACAGAGGTGCTCTTCTTGCCTTCAAAAATCTGTCTCTCATCTCTTCCTCCGCCTATCCAATTCCCACCTGACACTCTCCCCTACTCTTCTTCAGGTAGAAACCTCTGCGTGATCTATGAACCTTCTCACACCTTCTCTACTTTTATCTCCAAAACTGGAAAAGCTGCTCACCTCAACCTCCTAAATAGTAGGAAAATTAGGCACCTCCTTCCTTCAACACTGCCAAGCATCTCTTAACCTCTCTTGTCTTCTATAAACTGGAACACTGTGCCAGCATCCTCTTTGATTTCCCCAACTATGCGTTCTGCCCTCTCAACATGATCATTAATCTCTCTAACAGGACTCTCTTTGAACACCCTCACTTCACATCTACTTCCTTGTAGCATTCCCCTGCTGGATGGCTGACGATACAAAACAGAGCTTGATTTAAATATCTTCTCCTGGTTCATAAATCTATCCACAGTAAGTCAGCACATCTCTCCTCCTCTATTCAACTCTACAAGCTTTCTTATAATCTCTGCTCTGGCTCCTTGACTACCTTTGTGGCTTCTTGCCCTCCCTGTGCTTCCTCTCACTGCTGCTCCTTCTCTCTTCTTGCTCCACTTGTATGGAATTCTCTTCCCCGGACACCCAAAACACAGTCCACATGGATTTGTTCAAATCCAAACTAAAAGCCTGCCTCCTTGCCTCTGAGTTTCTGAGTTACCCTCTTAACCTAACTTTCATTTTCCTGCTAGCTAACATGTTTCCCTAACCTCAAACATGCTTCTGTCCTTCACTTCCTTTGCCTCCACTCTAGCACTTCACCCAACAGGGTCACATCCAGAGCACAGTTGGCCCATAATGCCTACCTGCACTTAAACATGTCCAATGTTAATTGTCCTTAATCTATGTATGTCTACTTATGTATTGTCCCCGGTGACTGTTCCTTTTACTCCCCTCCATAACCTGGTCAAAATGTCCCTCAAACACATCCCATTAAACTAAGCTCACAGCTTCCCATCAAATCGGATTTCATATCTAGTGTATGTTCTTTTGTGATCAAATTAGCATTGTTCCTCCTGTGTATAAATACAAATAAATAAATAATTGTGACTACCTTGCCCCCTCTGCAATGGCAGGTGCCAGGGAATGTGCCTACACCACCACCTCCTTGCCCCCCTCTCCACCTCATCCTCCTCAGGTAGGTATATTACTGAATGTGGCAGACAAAACAGGATGATCCATAACCTGGGTACCCTGGGGCTCCTCTCCAGAACCTTCTCCTCCTCTGCACACTTGCCCTTCTGGGTGAAGACCGCCTGCTCCTCTGAGATGCCCACCACCTCGTCAGGAACCTTCTCACTGTACTCCTCTTTCTTGCACCAACTACTTTGTTCTGCCAGATGAGCTGCTTGCTAGTATTTTGTTCCCAAAACACCTGCCTTCCTCCTACTCCACCATGAAACCTGCCTGCCTGGTGGCCTCATAAAAAAGCTCTGCCTCCCCATACTACATTGGGGCCTCCATGGATGCCCTGCTCCCCCTTATGTGTACTCAAGCGGGGTGAAGGGCAACTCCAACCGCCATGTCACCTCTTTTACTCCTTCTACTGATGCCACCTCCAGATCCTTAGCCTCCCCCACTGACTTAGGAGCCCAGAGTTCGATGTGACTGATGCTCACAAATCATCACTTACACACAACATAAGGCTTTCACCCTCCTCATTAATCATTGCTGGATCCTCCTCCACCCTGAGGAGATATTAGGTTCTTCCTCCAGTTCCTCCCTTTTGTTGTGCTGTGAACCCTCAAACTTCTCCTAGAAAATTCATAGAAATGGGGCAGTATAGAGCCAAAAATCCCTACAGAAATACACTCAAGGATTAAAGAATAAGAAGCAAAACAAAACAACACTACAGTATTGTACACTGAAACAGCAACAACAAACAAGTAGAGTGAAACTGAACAAGATAAACAACTTTGGGTTTTTTTCTCAGTGAAAAGAACAGGGACAGTGAAGATGCTTTGCTCTGCACTGTTCATCAGAGGGACACTAACAAAACACCACACAAACACTAAGCAGACAAATGGAGACACAAATTAAAAGTAGACAATACCAAACTGCACAAACACAGACACCCAAAGGCTAAAAGTGTCTCCTCAAACTGCCTAGTGAAATTCACAAAGCAAGAGGTAGTGAGTGGGGCCTTTAATAGAGAACAACAAGCGTCCCTTAGGAAATTCCATGAGACAGGTTGGCTGAAAAAACATTCAGCCGAGAGAACTTAGACACTGCGATGGAACACGACATGAATCTTCAAAGACGGGTGAAAAAACACCACTGTCATTGCAGGGAACTTTACACCAACACCAGTCTCTAAAGAGCTCCACCACAGCTCGGGGAGTTTCAGAGATATAGGCGAGAACACATCTTTCAGAAGTAGATAGCCCGCATAGCTCGCTCCCTTGGCATTAAGTAGTCATAAGTAAGGCTTCTGCCATTGGACATTTTGAGCTTCTATTGGGAAAATATGTTTGTAAGACTCTTCTCTTCATACAAAATTTGTGATGTCAAACAAGGGTTTCCTTGGCTTGTTAAAGCAATGGAAAACATAGACATTCAAACATTAATATTCTGTTTTCATTAAAAATAATCATATCTGATTTCTTTGATTTTTGTCACCAACCCGCTGAAATGGTCTGAAAAAGAGGGGAATTACACTAGTTAAGACAAGATATAGGTAAAACTACAACAATCAACATGAACACACAAAGTAGTCACAGTTGAATTATTATACAATGCAAACAATGAAAACAAAATGTCCACCTTTCAATAGAGCTAATGCAAATTTTCACCTAAATGCAAGTTCGTTGTAAAATGGCCCTTTATAATATACCTTGTGTAATTATGTCCTGCTCTAGTCCAAGTTAGGGCAAAGTAAAAGGATCACTGGGCCTCATTACACGGACGGCGGTGGACCAAAGTGCTATTAGCACCTTGGTCCATGACGGTAAAATACTGGCACCGCCTTGGTGGAAAGGGGAATTACCACCCTATTCCAAGGTTGGTGGGGCGGTAATTCCCCCTTCCCCCATTGCTCTTCCCCATTCCCATTTTTGCCCCATAGAGCATAATGGGAATGGGGAAGGTGCTAATTACGGCACCGCAAATTGAGGTACTGTAATTAGCTCCCTGGTCCCTTTGCGGGTTGGTTTTTAACGCCTGCAAAAAAGCAGGCGTTAAATTCTCCAACCCGCAAAGGGACCTCGTAGTAAGGCGGTAAGGGTTTACCGGTACCGGTAAAATACTGGTACCGGTAAACCCTTACCGCCTACCGTGTAATGAGGCCCACTGTCTTTGTGAGTCGTGACTCCTTGCCTAACACAAGGGGCCTCATTACAAGTCAGGCAGTAAGGGGTTAACGGTGCCGGTAAAGGTGCCAGCGCCGTCAACCCCATACCGCCTGATTACGAGGGGAAACCAGACGTGCAGACCGGGTCCCGCGAGGGGAAGAGGGAGTAAACAATGGGCCGCTCGTAATCGGCCCGTTGTTTGCTCCCTCTCCCATTCCCATTTCAGCCCTATGGGGGCTGAAATGGGAATGGGGAAGGACCGGGTCCGGGTTCCCAGAGGGAGGAAATACCGGCCCTCCGAACTCGGAATGGCCCGGTAATTCCTCATTCTGGGAACCCGGAACCCGGACCTGATTTTGGCGGCAGCCATGCCGCCAATAGTGGCATGGCTACCGCCGAAATCGTAATGAGGCCCAAGGTCTCACATTCACACTTCCAAGCTATTACGTGCTTACCAATAAAATGTATATTTACTACAAACTCACATCCTTTGATGAAATGTATCCAATTTATAACAACATGGAAATAGCTGGCATATCTGTGGTGGACTGGCATGTACTTTGAGGGAGCCACTACAGAAAGTTTAAGGTGACTCTGTGAGAAAGAAAGGTACACTAAGGGTTCCATATAAGAGTTTGAAGAATAGCACATTTTAACTTTAATACACTTACTTTTATTGTATTCATTATTTCTTTGAACCTTGTAATTCATAGGAATTAAACGATGTAGTGTTACCACTTCAGACCAGGCAGTATAATATCAGGACTCCTTTGCGTGGCCCTAATCAACAGGTACCACTGATGCAAACATATCCGGTAGATACATGAATATTTGTATATTTTTCCTATTTTTGTACTGCATACAGTTCATATTTTGAACAGATTGCTTGTGTGTTTTACAGAATAAAAGTGAATGACACAGTTCTTTTTAGGAGACCTGGGTTCACCCATTCAGGTAAATCTGTCAGATAGGGCAGACGTGCATGGCAAATGTTTTACATGTATTCTGTAAACTGTTGCACTGGGCAAAAGTCACGCCAATCAAACTGCACATTAAGATTGTGCACCCGTTGTTGCATGTGACTTGAGTCTTTGTGTATTAACGAGACACAATATTTCAAACTGGCGAGGCCCAACAAGGCTGAAGCACGTGTCTAGGGGTGCTGTGGGTACTCTTGTTCAAACGAGGTTTGCCTGGCATTTCGGTGTTGGACGGCCCTTGTGGGCGGAACAAAGACCAACATGAAAATGGCTATTCCCCCTTTGTGAAAGGTACAGTGAGCTAATAGTGATGGCTGCAGACTCTCAAAGTGGGAAAGAAACACAGAACAGGATGTCATGCCATGCTCATTCTAGAGAGTGGTGCCTCCTACCTTTTTTTATATATATGAATGATTGTTCTCAATAATATGTAGTTTTAATATGTTTACTGAATTTAAATGTTGTATTACATATTTAAAAACAATTTTTAAATACAAATATTTTTCAATATGCTGGTAAAGCAGTGATCATGTAATCATGGCAAAGCACTGAAATCATGGATTTAGGAAACGTCAAAATACACAGAGTATGGAAATCAACAATCATGTTGCATTGGTTCAAGAACATTGGAGGGTTTCATTTCATGAAGACAAGTAAAAGCGTAATGTGATTAATAACATTGGATTGTTAGATTCTTCTCCTAAAACAATGCTGTCTCTCAGTTCTTGATGCACTTTGAAAACAGAGGGTTCTTAGGGACATTCATTTCCCTTAGGTTCTCATAGGGGATAAGGTCTTTAATCGTGATTGTCAATTTGAGAGGGCAGATGCATGCAGAAATTGTAGGGCCACTCAGACCCTTAGCTTTTGTACTTGCCATATCAATTATGTTTTCATTTGTTATCTACAGAAGTAAGCACTATCTGCAGTCTAATTAATTTATAAAGGGATGCACTATTTAATAACCCTGGGACCAGTTTACTAACTTTACTAAAAAGGCTGCATTTGGGAACAAGACAGCATGGTTCAGTTGAGTGAGGTGAGTGTGTGGGCATCACTGTCCCTGATATGCTGTTAGGCACTTCCCCTCTCTGGATTGAACCCAGAAGGAACATGGGGACTATGAACTGGAAATGTCTTCCATTTGGTTCAGATTTGAGGTGCTATAATTTCCTCTGTTCTGTCCTAACCTGGTTTATAGATGTATTATTCTTCCTCAAGCCCCCCTGTTTGTTCTGTTTTTTTCTGTCACTCTACTCTTGTCTGCCTCCTTGTATTTTACGTGTCTGACTCTCTCTACTCCTTGGGTTAGTCCTTCAAGTAATATTAAAGATTTAGGCTTCTCAGGACTAGCACTGTCTCAAAATGTGCATCTAAAAATAATAATTCAATTACCTTTGCTACATGGAAATACTCTAAGTATTACTCCTGGATGCATACATTGAAAAGTGTTCTTATTGAGAGGTGTTGCTATGCACTCTGAGTCTAATTTAGGTTGATGAATGGGAAGGAAGTTAAAACAACGTAAGCCAATCAAAATAGGTTTTCTTGAACCCAGTTTTTTCTTTATTTCAGAGTCAGTTAGCACAGGGAATGTGCTAACTGGCTCTGTTCAGGTCTGATGTTAAAACAATGTGAGGAAATCAAAGTAGGATTCTTAGAATTGAGTTTCTTTATGCTCAGTAACATGAAGTGTGTTTAGAACAGTTTACCAAAATAAGGTCCCTTCCTTCATGTTTATGATTACAAAAGATGCTAAAACGGCATGAGTAGGTAGGCGTGGCTAAGCACTGACCGAGATGGATGCCTGATTTCATGCTCCCGCTTCTGTGCTAAAGTAATATATTATGGCGTTATAATTGTAGCCTTAATTATTCTCAAAACTCACATTTCCATTACCTCCAGTGTCCCTAGTGGTCTGTGGTGTTATCTTTAGTGTTGGAACTGGCAGGTAGAGGGCATGCGAGAAGGTGCATTATCGCGGCCTGCATCCATGAGGTCCCATGATGTGAAGGCTGATGTCTCCTGTCAGCTGTTCCGACTTGGAGCAGCTTGAGGAGCGCTAGTACAACGGTAACATGGTTTCTTCACAACAGGGGCTAGCATCATAAATAAAGCCCAGGAAAATGTTGTTTAAAGCATAAAAAAGTACTGCTCATTTTCTGGAAATATATAGCAGATTGGGGCTCCAATTTTGAAGGAATTTCAAAGCACATTTTGCCTTTAGCTACTGCGTAGTTCCATAGTGAACTCTTCAATTGAGGAAATGTGCTTATATAATATCAGGGTATTATTTACACCGAATCACTACAAATAATGATTTATTGTGGCTCAACTTCCAAGCAGTATTGCTATTTATTCTTGCTGTAGGCCTCTCATTGGTGTTCCTGGTTGCACAGCATACTGTTTTTTTTTAAAACTAAATAATCTCCTTCTGGGGTCCATGTTTTATGGTGACTAAACAAACATCAGACTATCACAGTGCTGCAACTAAAAAGCTCTACAGTCAAGTATCTGCAAAAACAATCAGAAAAAACCAAAAACAGGAATAGAAGGAATAACCTGCAGATTGTGGGCTTTCCGGAAGGAATTGAAAAAGATAATTCCATCTTGTTCCTAAATTCCATGCTTCCTAAACATTTGGACCTTCCAGCGTCAGTGCAGCTCAATATCCAGAGAGCTCATCGAGTGGGGCCTATCAACTGAATGCGTAATGCCAATAATGCCTCCAGAACTTTCATCTTTGCCCTACTAGACTACACACATGTTTTACCTATTATGGATAAAGTGAAGCTAACTAAGCAGCCCTCATGGGAGGGCAAGAAGATCTCATATCCCAGGATGTGTCTAATGCGACTTTGTCTAGGAGAAAAGAATAGAGCTAAGCCACCGATTGCATGTATTCAAGAAACACATCACAGGAAGAAGCTGCTAAACTGAAACGCTGTTTGGTGGGTCAAGTGTTTGCTAGTGCTGCAAATGGGAAAGAGAATGGAGTTATTTCCCTTATTAGTAAGGCGTTCAATTGTAAAGGTACAGTTACTGAATCAGATGATCTAGGCAGATGGGTGCTGGTTAAGATGTTAGTGGATTCCACTGAATATACTATTTTAAATGTTTATGGCCCAACACATTCTGATCCCTCCTTTTGATTACAATTAAGGAATCACATTTTTTATTCTAACCCCAATAATCCTATTGTATGTGGGGATTGCAATAAGATCATGGATCCTTTTTCAAAAGTACCAAATCTCACTCACAATTCAATAACTTCATGTCAGAATTAGGTCTAATTGATGCTTGGCACATAACTCATCCCTCTGATATGGAATGTACCCTTTTCTCTAACCCCCACAGCTCCTCCTCAAGAATTGACTATGTATTTATTTCCAAATCCATAGCTAACCGTCTTCTAGATGCCCAAATAGAATGCATTGCTCTGTCAGACCACGCTCCAGTCCATATCCAACTCTTAGCTCCACAAAATATGTGAAATCCAGTAGATGGAGATTTAATTCAGCCCTCCTGAAAGATGAGTCATTGAAACAATTTATTTCTCAACAGCATAAACATGTCTCTTCAGAAAATAATAGCCAAGATACATCTATCACTAATAATTGGGATTGATATAAAACTATACTAAGGCAATACTGTGCCGCATAATACTTATCCAAAGATTGATTTTCAAGCATTGAATGTTCCCACCTCTCTCAAAGAAATCTATCAAGCCATAAAAGTTATTAAAAAGGGTAAAGCTCATCGCCCAGATGGCTTCCCCATTGATTTTTTTTGCTCACTTTATCAATTTTTTAGTACCCAAACTTTATTAACTGTACTCCCATTTCACTACAAATTAGAAAGCACATGGATCATTCTGAGAAGCTATGCTAATAGTTTTCCCTAAACCCAGTAAAGATCTGAATTGACCCAGAACTAAAGACCAATTTCCTTTATTACTACTGACTGTAAAATCTTTGCCAAGATTCTAGCAAATAGACCTTTCCCCTTTTTACCTAATTTACTTAAAAGGTATCAGGTTGGATAGGTTAAAGGGAGAATATCTTCTGCCAACATCAGGTTATTTATGGATGTTCTAGATTCAATTCACAAATCCAAATACTCTGGTGCTGCTGTAGCAGTGATGCAGAAAAAGCTTTTGATAGAGTAGAATAGAACTATATGTTTCAAGCCATTTAAGGGCATGGGATTGACAACCCATTCCTGTCCATGGCCAAAGTATTATATTCTAACCCCAAAACAGCTATTCTTATTAATGGACAAATGCCCCCATACTTTCCATTATTTAAAGGTACAGGTCAAGGCGGCCTCCTTTCTCCACTTCTTTTCATCTTAGCCTTAGAATCTTTTTCAGAGGTAATCAGACAGGACAACAACATACTAGTCAATGAGTGTAGAGGACTCCAGAATAAAATGGCTGCTTATGCAGATGATGTACTACGGCTTTTGAAAAAACAGATATCAGTATACAATACCTACTGGACATTATTACGCAATTCACATCACCTCTGACTATAAGATAAATACAGATTAATCAGAAATGTTGCCTCTTAACATACACTGCACTAAGCATCACACTAAATCGTTAGGGCTGAAATGGTGTCCTACTGGCATTAAATATCTTGGCATTCATATTTCGTCTTCTATTAAAGATATCATTAAACAAAACACTGCAACCTTACTATCTAGAGTAAAAGAGCTAACTAACTCATGGTCCTCCTTGTATTTATATTGGTGGGGCCATTTGGAATCTATTAAAATTATGACATCCCCAATTATTCTATATCTTCTCTGTATTCTTCCAATCCCCCTTCCACCTTCTTTCTTTAATTCTATTTACTCCTCTGTAGTCAAATTCGTTTGGGGAAAAAATACATATAGAATGTCTTTATGTAAACTTAAAAACCTCAGGCGTGTGTTGGATTGGGATTCCCAGATTTGAAAAAGTACCATATGGCCATTGATTTACAATACCCACAAATGTGGTTTACTCCTGTCAACTATAACAATGCACCTAAGTGGCTTCTTTTTGAGAGAGCAGTGGTTTTCCCTTTAACGCTTGCGGATTGCTTCATCATCAAGTGGAAAAATAAATTAATTAACTTTGCTAGTATTCGTCTTTCTGCCTGTTATCTTAGAACCTATATGGTTCCCTAGATTACAAAATCATCCCAATTCATTTCACAATATGTTTGGTTTAATTTCTTAATTAAAGTAAATAAAAAACATATTTTAGAACCCATGGCTCTCTTTAGGCATTAAGCATGTTAATCAGTTGTTTGTACAGGGAGTCCCACTCAACTTCAATGAAATTGCTGCTAATTTCCATGCTCCAATCTCTTTTTTGCAGCAGTATATGAACATTATGGATGCAATTATAGAGAACTATGACTTTATAATATGTAAAGCCATTGCTCTGAATGCAGAAAGAATGCAACATATGTTAAATTCAACTTTTACTGCCTGAATTCATCTATAAGTATCTCTTAGAAGTGCCTACCATAGAAAAGTTATGGAAATGTCAGGTTGCATGGCAGCGGGAATGTACTGTACCAGATAACCAACTACAATGGACTCTTGTGTGGAAGACAATATCCAAGGTCATCACGTCAGCTAACCTTCTTCAAACTTTATACTTTTTCATCATAGAGCTTTTATTACTCCACTTTCTCTATGGAAATGTAGAATTGTACAACATGACAATTGTTGGCGCTGTCTTCATACTCAGGGCTCCTTTAAACATATAGGGCCTCGTTCCGACTTGGGCGGTAAGGGATAACGGTCACTGGTAAGGAGACCGGTGCCGTTAAACCCTTACCGCCCAATTCCGAGGTCCCTAAGCGGGAGCCGCAAAGAACGTGTGGTCTGACCACATGTCCTTTACGGGTCCCGCTAAGGGGCCAGGGCGCTAATTACTGGCCTGCTATTCGTGGGCCCGTAATTAGCACCTTCCCCATTCCCATTGAGCCCTATGGGGGTACAGATGGGAATGGGGAATGGTTGGTTGAATGGGGACTTACCGGGTCCGCACAGGTCGCAATGTCCGGTAAGTCCCCATTGAACCAGACCGGACCCGGACCCGGTTTTGGAGGTAGTCATGGTGCTAATAGCGCCATGGCTTCCTCCAAACTCGGAATGAGGCCCATAGTCTTCAAATGCAACTACGCCAAATTATTTTGGAAAAACATTTGGAATGCCTTCAAGCGTTTTTTTAATTTACAACAATACTTTTGTTTTAGATTCTTTTTCTTAGGTAGTACAATGATACAACATGTAACAGATAAGAATGGATGTTATTTGTTTGATCTTCTTCTTGTGATAGCTATTCAAGCCATGACATCTAATTGGAAGAATTTGAGTCGCCTTCATTATAAAATATGGGGGAACTCCATTTGAACCATCCATAGGATGGAAAAATGCAATGCATCCTCTCCCTTCTTACTACTAAAACATGAGTTGAAATGGCAGCTATTACTAAGATGATTAGATACTATGGCATCTGTAAGGAAGGCATGCTATCAACAGTAAGACAGACACAAGTGACCACAGTTCAAGGGTGTTTATTGAATTTCAACAAAGGTATGATAAACGCCTTTCTAATCCTAAATCTATAGATGGGTGCAAGCTATGACCATCAAATAATAATAATGCAGTCCTAGTGGAGTTTTGTCAAAACAAAAGGGCGTATACTAGAAAAACCTATTGCCAATCCTTACCTCTGAATACAAATAGTGTGGGGTAGTGTTTATGAAAAAGAAAAAGAAGTGTTCACAAAAATTATATGTCAGGATGTTCAGGCAGTTTCCCACATTTTCAGCATGGGACAAGTCAGTTCACTCGAGAATAGCACACTCTCTGTCTTCTTCAGCACAAGGATAAAGTTCAACTACTACCATCAGGGCCTTCTGTACCCAAGTCTCTTTACTTATCAAAGTCTCTTAATTCAGAGGGCCTGATGTACCAAAACAGATGAAAAGTTCCTTTCCTCTTACAAGTACTCAATTCAGTTGACTCACTCTTCACCCTGGATCCCCCTCAGCTGGGCTTAGATCCCTTTTATACAACAATCATTACTTTGGATCCCCCTCTTCTGGGCACAGATCCCTTTTCCAATGTTCAGCAAATATTCTTTCTCGAGTGACTCGCGGTTCACTCCGGATCCCCCTCAGCCGTACTTAGATCCTTCCTCTTATGCAATAAGTCTCCCTCAGCCGGGCTCGTATCAATTTCAGTTCAACACAACTATCAAAGATTTTCAAATGTGCACAGGGTTTATCTTGACCCATTGCAGGCCAACTTTGATGTCACAATTCCTTATCGGATGCCACCACTCAGTTGGATACCTAACAGAGACCTTCAAATGAGCACCCACGTGGTGCCGGACCACTCTATATATGGTATCTATCTAGGGTTCAAAAGTTCAGTAATTCCCCAGCTGTTTATTTATACTTGCGTTGCTCGTCACACACTTCACACACTGTCCTCTTCAGATTTCTCCATAAAATGTGGCCGCTTTTAACCTTGGTTCTAACACAGACTGGTATGATATCAGTCTCCCTGGCACACCAGTTGTGTTGAGTTTACTGGTGCTGCTTTGTTGTAGGAGTCAACGACAGTACCATAGCAGAAAATGCTCATCCTCGCCTTGGCTATCAGGTCTTATGTTTCTTAATTTTGAATGCTTGTGAAAGTAATGGTTTTTCTCTGAAAAGGACAAGGGCACTTGCCTCCTTGCAACCTGACTTTCTCCTTGTATACAACTGCCATCTTGGAACGGCTGCTTCCTCGCGTGCTGCACAGAGTGTGCTTTCATGCTCCCCATTTTATCTGGGTTGGGAAGTGTGATGGAAGTTAGGTGTATGTAATAATCACTAATCGTCTGACTCTGCCTGACTATTGTGATGGGACATGTCATATATATATGGCTTGGGAGTTAGTCTGTTTTTTCTCACAATGAGCTGTCCATGAGAACGTGTTTGTGTTGGGAAAGGTGGGGGGGTTGAGTTCCTAAGCATTTGACGTGGTAGAATGGGGAAAGGTTGTTACAGGGAAGGAGATACCGCATCCCACCATCTGGTGTCCCACTCCCAGAAGACCCCCCCTTCCAGGTGATCTTCCTGCATTTGTTCACTCCCAGGAACTGGATGCAAAAGTGAGGTCCACCTGGATGACAGATCCCTGGGGGCTAGCGAGTGAGACACCTTCAGGTTTCTCACACATTCAACTAATGAAGTAAAGATCTGCTTATAATGTTTTCTACAATTACCCCCCTTCCCTTCCTTTTGTAAATATTTGTATATCAACTTAAAAGTTACAAACGAAGAAAACATTGTTCTTGTTTTATTATCTGTTATGTTGATATACTCATCTAAAACTTTAAGTTTTATTTGCATTGTCATTTTCTCCATACTTGGCTGTAATAGATTGTAATATACATCCCCATTAAGAAATGTTTTATCACTATATGTATACATCAAAATGTGTGTTGTATAAGTTATATGCCTTGTATGCTTGCCGGTTTAAATAAAAATGTTTCAAATGTAAAAACAAAATGGCATGATTAATGTTGGTGGGCAACGTGGCAAAGGCAGAAGCTGAACAGCTATCATACTCCGACTTGTACGTAAATGAACAAAAGGTATATTTGTGGATGCATTATGATGTGATTTATAATTTGCAATTAGTGATGTATGAATATATGTGTTAAGAATAAAATAGGATCTTAAAAATTTCACACTGTTAAAATATTAGTCTAAAATACGTTTGGATTCTTTAAACACATACTAATATAACCTTAAACTAAGAACTAAGAGACTATTAGTAAATACCAAAAAGACCAAATCAGATATATGGATTGAGAAGCAAAATAACAGGATCCTAAAACGGTACATTCTAAAATTGTATTTATTTTATTTTATTTTAACTTTTATACAGCACTGATCCTAGGAAGAAGGACTTGGAGAAAAAAAAAAGGAGTTACAGTATTTTCAGAACAGGCTAGGAGCATTAGGGTAGAAAAGGGATGATAGGTGATATGGTTTGGCTAGATTAGATATGGGGAAAGAGGTACATTTTGAGGCTTTTGTGGAAGGTGATTAAAAAAAACACTAGTGTGGCTGTGGGATGAGAGGGTGCTTCAGACTCTGGTTGCACATTGGGCGAAGGCTTGTTTTTGTGTGAACGTAAGCTTGCAGAGTGGCATTCGAGGGACATTTTGGTTGGCTTGTCATCTGTTTTGTGTGTGATGGATTCCAGTTTGTTATGAAGTTAGGATGGATTTTTGAGATGGATGGCCTTCTATATGATGCAGAGGTATTTGAAATCAATTCCCCTGGGATAGAGGGATGCAGTGGAGCTGAAAGAGAGCTGATTTGCAGTGTGAATCTTTGGGTCGGCTAAGCATGATTCTTGCTGTTGTTTTCTGTATTGCTTGCTGGTGTGTTGTTGGGGATTCCAGTGTGGATTGTGTTTCTGTGGTACAGCTTGGAGAGAATTAGTTCTTGGACCTCGATATGTAAGTCATCAAGGGGTAGAATGTGTTGTAACTTGCTTAGGAGATGTAGCTGTAGATTAGCCTTTCCATTGAAACCAGTCCATCGAAAATATAAATAGACTGGTTTCAATGGAAATGCACCTTTACATGTAAAAGATAGCATTTCAATGCTTTTTTCTGTAACTTTAAAACGTTACCTGGACATGTCCAGTGCTAACATTTCGGCACTGGCCAGCTCTAGCCCCAACCCTAACCCTAACCCTAATTTAACCCTTAATCTAACCCTAGCCCCAACCCTAACCCTAGCCCTAATGTAACCCTTAATCTAACCCTAGCCCCAACCATAACCCTAACCCTAATGTAACCCTTAATCTAACCCTGGCCCCAACCCTTACCCTAACCCTACTGTAACCATTAATCTAACCCTAGCCCCAACCCTAACCCCCAACCCTAACCCTAATTTAACCCTTTATCTAACCCAGCCTCAACCCTAACCCCCAACCCTAAACCTAACCCTAATGTAACCCTTAAGCTAGCCCTAGCCCCAACCTTAACCCTAACCCTAATGTAACCCTTAATCTAACCCTAGCCCCAACCCTAACCCTAACCCAACCCTAACCCCCAACCCTAATCTAACCCCTAATCTTAACATTACATTTCGATGGATCCATCAAATTTTATGCAACGAAATGGCCATTCGATGCAATGGGATTTCGATGGATACAAATTGGATGGTTTGGGGTTAGATGGTTTGTCATTCGATGGAATGGCCAGATACCATATATTGCATGTTTAGATGATGGAAGCTATGTGATTTGTGAAGGATAAGAGGGGTTCAACAGTGAATCCTAGGAACTAAATTGGTGAGGATGTGGATGTGTTTGGGTTGTCTGTGGTGAGTTCATGAACCCATCCAGAGAGTTAGGTTGGGGTTGTAATGGGGGGAGCGGACACAGAGACATTATTCTGATTTGGGCAGGATGATATTTAGGAAATGGGTGGCCATCCAGTTGGTGGTGGTGAAAGGCAGTTCATGAGCATGTGGAGCTCTGGGGGTGAGGAGATATGGACATGTATTTGCGGATCATCTACATATTGGTGAACATGGATGTTTCGGGTACTAAGAGTCTGATCAAGGGATTAAACATGGAGCCTTGAAGTCCATCTAAGGGATTGGACAGGAGGAAAGATAGGAAAGATCCTTGAGGTACTTAGTATTTTACTGTAGTGGTATTTGATTGATAGGGAAGAATTAAGAGCAAGGGCATCACCACAACCCCAGCAGTAAGACTAAAAAATGGCTGTAATGTATTTTCTGCCACAATTACTGCTCTGCCGGATCATGGGTCGGCGCAAGTACCGCTGACTGTATTACAGCAGGTGGAAATACAGTTGGCGCAATTGCAGCCAGCACAATCACAGCCGGCACTATAACAGCGGGACAGAATCGGCACTGATAGAAGCCAGCGCAATTACTGCCACATCATAAGTCCCAACATGGCAGATTAGTGCTGAATTGCAGCGCTAATACCACAGAAAACTTGGAGAAGTGACCTCCAGTCTCCAGGTGGAGGTAAATGTAAAGAGGTGCCACAAATTAAGCCACAGGTAAACCCAATCCACTCAAGAGGGCTACAGAAGGCACACACCTTCCCCAAACACAGTTCCAAACACTACTGTTACTTGATGTATAAGCACCTTGCAAATGCACAATGAATAAAATAGATTAAATGCTGCCAGTACACATTGCAAGATGGGACATGCAGCTGCTCATGCTGCACCTGGAACTTACAGAGTCAGGAAAACCAGCCCCAGGCACAGGATGCAGAGAGGAGGAGGAGGAGATTCCAAGCATGGTGTGCACCAATATCCAGGGTCAGGCCCTCACCCTGGACCCTCACTGACAGTAAGTTGGTAACCCTGTACCACCTCAACAAGCAGACCATAAGTGAGCTGCTCACCACAATCCAGGGAGGCATAGAGAGCAGGATCAACATAAGGACAGCTCCACACCCACTGCTAAAGCTAGTGCCCATCCTACAACTCCTAGGAACTGGCACCTTGCAGCACTCTGTGGCCAAGATGCATGGCATGGCACAACCAACATTTTGTGCTGTGCTAGTCCAGGTGCTGGAGGCCCTCCTGTGACATGCCTCAAGCTATCACTCACTTCCCACCACACCAGCTCATGTGCACCTCATGAAGGCACAGTTCCATGCTGTTCCGCACATTCCAAATGTCATTGCAGCCCTGAACTGTACCCATGTGCCATTGGTGCCCCCCCCAGGCCATGAAACGTGTCTACTGCAACAGGAAGCACTACGACTCACTGAACGTGCAGGCAACCTGCAATCCCAACCAAGACTTCACCCACGGTTGTGCCTGCTACCCTGGTTCCATCCACAATGCTATTGTCCTATGTAATAGTACACTTCCTGGATACATGGAGAGGCAAAGAGGACAACAGCTGTGGATGGTGGGTGAGTAACAGTGGCATCACATAATACGTGAATGTGCTGCAATGCATCCAACCACATTGGGGGGTGGGGTGCATGTGCACAACTGCAGAATGCATGCCATCAAAAGTCAATGTTCAAGTTGGACGTGCCCTCTTCCTGCACCAATGACTACATGTACCCCACATAACAAGTACATGTCGGAATTACCTGTATGGATACGCCGATGCACATCAACAGTGATGGCTACCAACACACACACATGAATACAGGTACCACAATGCAACATGAAAGAGCCATAATCAATGTCACACAAAGTGTGTCATTATACCCCCACGCCAATGACCCTGTTAGTACCACATCCAGGTATCTAGGTGCACTCAGCCTGCTATATTGAGCTGCTGCCCCCAGAAGCCTGTGGAGGCCCAATGAATAATCTATCAGTCCACATGCACGATAGCAATATACTGGCACAAGATAGCCACCATGTCATCTTGACATGACAATGATATACACTTGATAATAAATCTGCTGCAAGAGAACAGGGTGCATGTGGTCACACTGCAATGCATGAGGTAATAGATACAACATGCACATGCAGTGAATCAAACACATGCACGCAATGAAGTCCCTTATGCATGCACATGATGCCCTTTGCCCTGATTCCATGAACATCTACACCCACTCAATACATTGTGTCTCATGGATCTGTCTTTCTCTGTGCAGGTGTCTCCGGATGCTAGCAGCTGCCTTGGCTCATGACACCTGTGCAGAAAACAAAGAAATCACAGGAGTTGGCCTACAATCACACTGCCAGCAGGACCTGAGTCTTTATAGAACAAACCTGTTTCTGCTGCCTGGACTGTTCTTGCTGATGTGGGCCATGCTGCAAAATATCTGCCGCCAGAGGAATGTCCCTTTAACCCCTGATGTGGACATGCCCCCCACCCAGAGGATGAGGACACATTGCCTGTGGCAGAAACATATGTACGCATCTACGGAGATGGCATCAGAGATGGAAGACTGGTGTGGCAGGAACTGATGGACAATGTTTTCTAAATATTCAATGTGGCCCATACATTGCACCACTGTGTACCCACACACATTAAAGATTAAACACAATGGGCCTCATTACGAGGCTGGCAGCCGTGGAATGAACGGTGCCAGTAAGGGACCAGCACTATTCATTCTGGGCCGCCACATTACGAGATCTGCAGCGGTTCCTGCTCTTCATGCCTGGTCAGACCAGACGTGTAGAGCGGGACCCACTAGCAGACCAGGATGCTAACAACGGGCCCATCATTAACGGGCCCATTGTTAGCACCCTCCCCATTCCCATTGAGCCCTGGGATGTACTGGGTCCAGGTCCCGAGAATGGGAAATACCAGGCCTACTAAAGTCGGCATGGCCCGGTAATTCCCTATTTTTGGGTCCCGGACCCGGTACCCAGTTTGGGGGTATCCATGCTGCTAAAAACAGCATGGCTACCTCCAAACTCCTAATGAGGCCTAATTACATAATTTGGAATGTCCTTGCATAGATCCAGTTGAACAATGGTGTAATGTTGTAGTGCACAAAATATCCTCCTCGCCCACCCCACAACAGAACGCCAACACACTATCCCCACCCCCACCCACAATACCACCCCAACCCACTATCCCCTCTCTCCCCACCCCACAACACAATCCCAAAATGCCCACTCTGGGGAACGACTAGGACAGTGTCACTTGTGTGACATCTTCCCCCTCATGAATTCTCCAAGTGTCTTTGTGCCCAGATTGCACTTGGACTGGTGCCTTGGGGTGCTTGGCAGTGACCCCTCGGTAGGGGTAGCAGAACTTGAGGGTATGGAACCTAGCCTCCGATATGTTGTAGGGTCCATGCTCTGCTGCATGGACTCCGCACAGGCAGAGATGTCCTCTGTAAGCTCCCTCACAGACTGGGCATACACTGTCAGTGTGGAAGTTGTAGCAGCCGCCTTTGGACGGTTACGCCTCATGCTTTGCATGATCCCGCATGTGGCCCACTGCATGCAGTCCCATATGGCCTGGAGGTGGAGAACGTGGATCTTTGCAATAGCCTCCATTTCAAATTGCCACCTCTGCATGGTGTACAGCCTCTGCAGAATGTTGTGGCTTTGTGTTGGCTGGGAAATGGGTTGTTGGCTACGTGGTGAGCCAAGCCTGTAACAGGGAGACCCATATGAGGGGGTGCCCATGTCACTCTCTGGTGTGTGGACCTGATGGCTATGTAGCATGCTGTCAGGGCTGTGTGATTCAACAGTGCCCTGTGGCTGTTGGGTGGTTTCCTCCAGACTGGCTTTGTCACGCCTGCTAGCAGTTGTGTCATCAGTCACAAGTAGTGTGTCCGACTGTTTTGCATTTGGAGTGGTGGTGCTCCCAGAGGCATGCAGGGTGGGTGCAGGGCCTGTGCTGCCTCCAGCAGGCCTGGTCCTGGTCGGACCAGGTGTGGCATGCTGCGGCTTGTGTTTGAGCATCACATCTGTACACCCTTCGTGGGTTGTAGTGGACATCCACATCCTGGAGGCACCAGTCGCTGATCCAGTTTAATGCAGCTGTGGTAGGCATGCATTGTCCTGGCAGTGTGATTATTTGTGTGATCGTATTAGTATGATTATAATCATATTGAGGTAGCCAATCATTTGACCTGTTGCCATGCGGTTTTAAGAGCTTTAACCATAGAAATACAAATGTAATGTTAATATTTAAACAGAAGGTTTATTTCAGTACAATCCATTCAATTAGAAGCAAAATGGGAAGGGCAGACATTATTGGAGATTTGCAGTTTAGAAGACTGATATGAAAATCTTAATAGGAAGCAGGTTAGTAAAAATGCTTAATTGAATAAGAATTCAGGTCAGACTTTATATACAGCGTTTGTGTAATGGTGAAAAAGTAAGAACATTTTTAAGACAATTATTTCTATATCACCAACACAGTCTTTATGTGGGTTATCATGCCTTCTAAAAGAGAACCTGGAGAGACAAATGAGAACTCGATTAGTGCGAAGCATGTGTCAGACAGAAAACGCTCATGATTTATGACTGTTTACATTGAGTAACATTGGGTCCAACTGGAGACCATGGAACTGGAACTTGAGATTAGTTTGAAATTGGTTGAAAATAAATTATCAAAGAACACATATAGAAGAGAAGTTTTTTTTTAAATATATGAACTCTGAGTGCACAGCGCAAATTCTGGATTAGAAGACCTATGGCGGTAAGGCAACAACAGCGCCAGTATCGCTACCGGCACCGTTGCTACCGTACTGCCATAACTAGGAGTTCTACTCGGGGGTGCATTTGCAGCCACCAGGTCTGATCTGGTGGCCATACCGGCACTCACAAGCAGAACATAATGGTAGCACCGTTACCGCTATTAACGGTGCCGTTGCTACCACCCTCCCCATTCCCATTCAGCCCTATGGGGCCAAATGGGGATGGGGAGTCCCTTATTACCGGCACCTGAGAATGGGCAATTACTGGGTCTGCCAAACTCGCCATGATCCTGTAATTGGCCATTCGCAGGTGCCGGAAAAAAAGGGATACCGGCGGAAGCCGTGCCTGTACTACAGGCACGGCTACCACCAGCCTCGTAATGAGGCCCACTGTGTGCTGATTTACCACCAATATCAACTACAGTTCCCATCACTCGTTCTCATGGATTTAACATGGGATTATGAGTCGTGGCACAGAGGTGTTAGCCCCCATTTTTGGAGTGCAGAACTCCATGGGGACTTTTTTCAGAATTACTGTGAGCTGTAATTCTGCTGTGGTAATTCTGTCATTTTTCGCTGGTAAAAGCGGTGATTTACGTACAGTTTTTTGCTCAAGGTACATCCTCCACATTAGCTCCAAAAAGTGCTTTATGGTGGTGTGTTAACGTGCTGGTATAGTGGTGGTAACACAGTTACAACAAATGTATGGCTTTCATTTGCTGCCAGGCCGTACTTGTAATGACACAGCTGTTAAATGACTTAATAAGCCCTCCTGCTCAAGGATTCTTTGAAGAAGCTTTGTCCTATTGGTTCAACACCTCTTAAAACTCAACCTTTGTAAGTTTACAGTAAATTAGTCAAAAGAACTTTCTTTCGGGCACAGCCCGTAAAAGTATAAACAAAAATGACATATGAAAAATGCAAATACAAATTTCATCAACTTACATTTCATGTATGAGTCATAAATAATTAAAAGTGTGAGAAATTAAGACATAACATCCACAACATTCCTAAATAAAAACAATCCAGGTATAATCCCTAGAATTGTTGACAATTTGACGTACAAAATCTATTTAAATTAAATATTTTTCCATAGCTTTAGGGCAGTTATCATATAACGTTCAAGACATAAACAGACAGAGACAGTTTTGGCTTCTAAGGATGCTTACAAGGCTCCATTACATTGTGTATAACCATGAAGCCTCAACAACAGCTTCAAAAATGTGCAACTTCGGTTGATTACACGAAGGACAAAAAAACATAACATGTATTATGTTTCCCTCTTGAAGGGAGTCACAACGGCAAAATCTTCTACCACCTGCTCACCATTTAGCTCTTTTATTGACTAGGGATGACTGATTAAGTTGAAACAGTGTAACATACCTCCTGGCAACTGGATTAGGTATACCGTTTGTATAGTCAGGACAACCTTGGCATAAGCGTGTCACACATAGGTGTGTGACAAGAAGAGTGTTTTTGATGTTAAAGTTCGATCAATATGGCATAATTATGTTCTATGTATGCTCTTTTCAATAAATCTCTGACCTGAGTGTTGATAGTGGATTGTTCCAAAAAGTAGTTGAACATGCCTACTGATCAGAATAGCTTTTTAACAGTACTCGGTCAATGTATTGATTTACAATTGTCAAGTGATGAGACATTATTTAAATGTGCTTTCTCATTTAACCAGATCGAAAAGCACAAGAGTGCTGGCGTTAGTAAAAGATTGTTTGAAATGTGAGTTAATTGACATTCTAAATATAGAATGTCATAGACTGTCAATGGACAAACCCCCAAAAAGCCTCAGCAGAAATTGACGCTCCACGATATCTAATTGTTTATGTGATGATAGAGCCCGCACAGCACTAGCCGTTTGTGCAAGACCACAGCATTTTGCCTCATATACTTTTAAAGCAGGACCTATTGGCACCTCTGCCATAGTTATTGCTAAGATGGAGGACGCCTCCTGCTGCCTTTTTTCATTTTAGTGGCAACCTTGTTTACTTGAGTGTACCAGTTTTTCTTACAAGAAAATCTAACTCCCAGATAATCGAAACCTTCTACTTTTCCAATTCATGATCGGCAATGTAAAAGTGAACTGTTGTTGTGGTCTTATTTGTATAACACCATAACATTCAATTTTGTAACGTTTAGTGTCAGTTTCCGTAAGCACATACATTTATCATTACCATTCAGATGTGCCTGTAGAGCGACCAGAGTACGGTGTCATGCTCCGTCCTTGGAAACGCTGGAATCAGTGGAGATAGAGTTTATCTGTTTGTTTGTTTATTAATTTGATAATGCGCATCAAACCCTTGGGTAGCTGGGCGCAGCAGTAGAAGAAGTCTCAAAGCTTAGTTACAGTGCTTACCGCAGGTAAAAATAACATTACGTACATACATTGCAGTGCATATAATTTTTTGGGTCAGGAGCAAATAGATATACATACATACACACATGACAGTGCAGTAGATATGATTGCATACACTATATGGGCAAACCTGCAGTTATGGAATGCAGGTCAGGTGCAGAGGATGCAGTAGTCAAGTCTAGTGGGTGGAGTAGCAGTGAGGAGAGGGTGGAAGCAGTTATGAGTTGTTGCTACAAAGCCATTTGAGTGTATTATGTCTAAATTTGGCGTATGGTTGTGGTAGTCTGAGGTCAAGTGGGAGCATATTCCACGATTGCGCAGCTTTGACTGGGAAATTGGTTCCTCCCATCGTGGACCATTTAAATCTAGGAATCTCGAGCAAGGATGTGTTGGCAGATCTCGTAGGTCGGGTGGCTGTTCTCATAGTGTTTTTTCAGACAAGTAGGAAGGTGCTAAACTATTCAGGCATTTGGAAGTGAGAGAGACTTCTTTAAGGAAGAGTCTCTGCTAGCCCCCCATGTCTAATTGCCATGTGTGTGGTTGGAGAGAGTTACACTAGGGAAATCAGCTGGAGGGGTTTGTGTAAGAGGATAGTCAGTTATGTGTGTAGCTACAGTTCACATTTTTTGTTGTAAAAGGTAGCTACATTCTTATGGCAGAAGTGTTATGCAATGTGTCATTCAAGGTGTATGTGAAAGCAGATGCAGGCGGTGGGGGGGGGGGGGGGGGGTGGCAGTGCATTTGGCTAATTCCAAAGTGCATTGGTTACAATCAAGTGAAAGACTAGAAATGGTACAAACCCGGAAATATTTGGGTTGATACATTTTAGAATGATGGTGGATGCGTGCATCCAGCTATCATTAAGTGGCTACATTCACTTTTACATGCCTTTTTTTGTTATTAAACCTCTTAGAATCACTGTTAATTGATTATTTTTATAAATAGCGAATTTTAGAAATTGTGACTTCTTAATTCATTAATTGTGTTGAATCGTTTCTGTATGTACTAGATCCCCCCAAAGTCTGTTTGACATTAGCTCACTGCATTTTGCTTTTATTTAATTTGCTTCTACCTTCCCACGCTTACAACTTGCTTTGTGAAGAGCTTAGAATTACATTACCCACAATCCCTGTAGTTCTTTTGCCCTTTTGAAGACTTAGGCAGGCGCGTAAGTGCCGGTGCATCTAAGCTGGTTTGTGCCGGTTTGTGGGAGGTGTGAGGGCCGTCTGACTTCCATTCTTTTTCCTGTGCAGCTATATTAGATAAACAGTAAGTGCTTGGTTTTTGCAAATTGCTATTATATTCCTAGTGCTTGACTACCAGAATGTCACATAGCGAGCCCATTAGCAGGATTCAATGCAACCGTAAAATGAGGATACAAGCTCTCACACGAGACCCTGTATGTGATCCCCTCTCTCCTATTGATGACCTTCCCTATACTGGTACAGACACAATGATACTGAATCAGAAAGGTGAAGATACGCTCCTCGCTTCGGAGGGAACTGTGGGTCCTATTGTAGATATGACCTTAGTGAAACCTGAATCAATAGATTACTCTTTTGCACTCTCATTGTCCCCCTTAAAACAATGCTGTTAAATAGTGCTTTCTGGCATGTCATGCAATTGAGATGGCTGACCATATCAGTTAGAAAAACTGGATCTGGTTATCTTAACAGAAACATTGTTATGTGAGGCTAACCTACATTCAACTCAATTAGTCACACCAGCCGGTTATAAGATCCTGCATTCTTTCTGGGTGAGTCAAAAGCGAGGGGGTTGCTATAATTTACAGTGATAGCTTGAAATTGTTTCAATCCACCACACCAGCACTGAATGCTTGTGAGACAATGCTTGTGAAATTAACTCTTAATTATGCCGCTACACTCAGCTTTCTGGTTCTCTGCCAGCCCCCTACCACCACTCCAATCTTTCAGGAACAAATCCTGGCTTTTCTTGGGTCTCATACTAGGCCACAAGCACCATAGCTAGTATTAGGAGACTTCAACCTCTGGGCTCATGATTCCTCAAACTCTGACGCTAGTGCACTTTTGACTCTCCTGGAGAGTATTGAGCTCAAACAGTGCGTTAATGTACCTAGACACCAAGGAGGTCATACCTTGGAATGGATCCTAACTAGGAATCAGACCATCTCTTCATTGAATGTTCACAAATGCTGCTGGTCTGACGATTACGTGATGCAATTCTATATCTCAGTTGCTGTTTCAGTCAGGGAAAGTTCCTGCTCACACTCCAATCCCACTCTGCGTAGAGGCACTTGGAATGTATCTCAAGATGTTTTCCACTCTATTGTCTCACCCCAATTAGCAGCACTATAAGCAAACTGCTCCTTGGAATCACATAACAGACAGTTTCATGACATATTAAATAAAGCTTTTGACAAACTAGCACCCATCAAGCCAACATTAAAAGCAAAAGATTCTCCAAACCAACGGTTCTCTCCAGATACCTTGGCATTTAGGCAGCTTAAACGTCTGGCCGAAAGAAGATGGAGAAAAAATACCTTCGATACCTCCCTGGCAATTTATAAAGCAGCAGTTACAAACTACTAAAAAAGGCTAAGATGGAGGAAAGAATCATGAGGGCAAAATCAAGCTACAGGGAACTGTTTATTATTTTGAATGAGCTTAAAGGAACGGCACCTGAGCCCAATATAATTATTGATGATGCATGGTGTCAAAACATCCATGATGGCTTTATTCAAAAAATACCCCAACATCAGGTGTGCTCTCCAGCTAATACCATTATCTTTCAGGCCAGGGATATGATTCCTGAAAGAAATAATGCAGAGGGAGATAAAGAGGAGGACATATTTGCTTTTCAGCATGTCACAGTACAAGAAGTATCAATAACCGTGGCCCAAATGAAACCCACATCTTTTAAAGGTGATGTGCCTCATTATGACCCTGGTGGTATGGTATGGACGATGCCGGTAAGGAACCGGCACCGTCCATACCATACCGCCTTTTTCCGAGTCTCCCTCATGGGTGCTGCACAGCCTGCCAGGCAAGACCTGGTGGGCTGTGCGGCACCCACAAAGGGAAACATGTGATTGCAACGGCACCGTTATCAACGGTGCCATTGCAACCATGCTCCCGACCCCCTATGGGGCAGAATGGGGATCAGGAGCCCGGAATTACCGCCTCCATTCAACTCGTAATGGGCCGGTAAGTGACCATTCGCGGTAGGTGTTGCCGGTAGCGAGCATGGCCATGCTCGTAATGATGCCCAATATCTTCCCAGCCTCCTATTTTAAAGTTTACTTTACTAGCATAGCGCCCTCTGTTACATCCTTTATAAAAAAAACTCTTTTCAGGAAGGATTGGTCACTGAAACTATAAAAGAGGCCTGGATCTCTCTATTTCTGAAGAAAGTAGGACTAGACCCCAATTTGCCTGCCAGCTATAGACCTATAACCAATGCTTCCTTTCTGCTAAAAGTTATAGATAAGATTGTCTGTACACAATATGATGCCTATGTTGAAGAGAAGGGAATTTTGGCAAAAGGCCAGTCTGGGTTCTGGAAGAAGCATGGACCAGAAACCGCCTTGGTGGACGTTAAATCCTGTCTAGCTGAAATTGTGGGTCATGGTGGTGTGGCCATGTTACTGTTGCTAGACTTGTCTGCCGCCTTTGATTAAGTAAATCATGATATGATGGCAGACAGGCTGGGCAATGACTGTAACTGCTCTAAGTTAGCAGTAAATTGGTACAGATTCTTTCTCCGGCCAAAGAAGGACAGCATGATCACAGGGGACTTCCAGTCACAACAATAGTTACTTTGTTGTGGAGTGCAACAAGGTTCCTGTGTCTCGCCCCTGCTCTATAACATTTACTCCAAATCTCTATCTGATCTGCTTGATGGTCTGGGTGTTAAGTTTGTGGATTATGCAGATGATACTGAAATCATTCTCGAGCTCTCTGTATCCTATTAGGCAGAAACAATGAAAATCAACAAGGTTTTCGATGCTGTTAAGGCATGGATGGTGAAGAACTGTCTCACCGTTAATGACAAGAAAACTGAGATTTTGAAGGTTGGGAGTGCGGCAAAGCAAAACACATTTGATGCCCAATATGAGTCCTTCAGAATAGGGGGTACAACAATATCATTTGCCAACCAAGTGAAAACCCTAGGAGTCATCTTTGATCGCAACCTGAATTTTAGCAAACACGTGTCCTACCTGAGTTCTTGCTGCGCTCATATGACTCAGCTACTCTGGCAGATACCCCCATAGTTATCAGAGGAAAATAGTGCTCTGATTGCGACATCTCCAATAAATTCCAGGCTGGATTATTGTAATTGGCTACTGGTTGGTTCCTGACAGGGAAATGTGAAGAGACTGCAAACCATTCAGAATGGTGCAGATAGAACTGTGTGTGGATTCACTCGTAGAGACCATGGGGTCGATTCATGGAATTAATGTGCGCCGAAAATTCCGGCGCAGAGGTGCCAAAACGTGCGATTCGCAGTAAAAGTGCAAAAATCACAGTGCAAGTGCGAAAATCGCAGGGAAACCAGCGCACATCGATTCATGGAAGTCCGTCCGCAAGAAAAACATTGGATGTGCGCTGAAAATGTGCACCGCGCACGCCGGCGCACAGGTCATCCAACAGCGTGCGCCACGGCCACTGCGAAATCGCACATATCGCGGCGCACATCACAAAAGTAGGCAGAACACGGGGCGTAACACTCGGAATGGGGAACAACGTGTGAAAATATGGGCGTCACGGGGGAAGTACAGGAGGCAAGTGCGCGGAATGCCCACACGCTCGACTAGAACCCGTATTCATGGAATCGAATAGGGCAAACCAGCGCACGGTCAAAGACGCGCACATGGCCAAACAAGTATGCCACAAGAAAGCAGGAGGTAGCGCCCCTGCGCCTGAAAATAATGTGCGCCAAAATGTGCGCTAACAAAAAGCACCCATATACAGCCATGATGAATGGTCCATACAGTGGCCCTCTAGGACAAATGAGGTGCAAAGGGGTACCGACAAACACGGAAACCCGCTGTGTGAAAAATAGCATGTGCGTGTGTTCCTGGGTGCGCGGGAAGTTCCACACGTGATTGGCCTGGGTACGTGTACTACGGGGTGCGCGGGAAGATCCACACGCGATTAGCCTGTGTACGTGTGTTTCGGGGTGCGCGGGAAGTTCCACATGCGATTGGCCTGGGTACGTGTACTTCGGGGTGCGCCGGAAGTTCCACACGCGATTGGCTTGGGTACGTGTACTTCGGGATGCGCGGGAAGTTCCACACGCGATTGTCCTGGGTACGTGTACTTCGGGTGCGCGGGAAGTTCCACATGCGATTGGCCTGGATACGTGTATTCCGAGGTGCGCGGGAAGATTCACACGCAATTTCAGCAGGGTACATGTATTTCGGTGGTGCCGGGGAATGCTACACGTGATTTGGCCGTGTGGGTCCTCCCAGGTGTTCCCTCTTCACCCTCCACGGCCCCTGCAGGCAGCCCACACCACAGGGGACTACCCTGCACCCCTGCTCATGTCCCACAGGCAACCCATCCACCATGGCCATGCCCACCAGCCAACCCACATGTCACCTTGCACTACTGATCACCAACACATGTCTCCCAGCACCCCCACCCCCCAGGATCCAGGGGCACCCTCCACCAGGCCCCCACACATGTCTCCCACCACCCCCTCCCCCCAGCAGTGCAGGGCACCCTCCACCAGGCCCCCACTCATGTCTACCACCACCCCCACCCCCCAGCAGTGCAGGGGCACCCTCCACCAGGCCCCCACACATGTCTCCCACCACCCCCACCCCCCAGCAGTGCAGGGCACCCTCCACCAGGCCCCCACACATGTCTCCCAACACCCCCACCCCACAGCAGTGCAGGGCATCCTCCACCAGGCCCCCACTCATGTCTACCACCACCCCCACTGCCCCAGCAGTGCAGGGTCACTCTCCACCAGGCCCCCACACATGTCTCCCACCACCCCCACCCCCCAGGAGTGCAGGGCACCCTCAACCAGGCCCCCACACATGTCTCCCACCTACCCACCCCCCAGCAGTGCAGGGGCAGCCTCCACCAGGCCCCCACTCATGTCTCCCACCACCCCCACCCCCCAGCATCCAGGGGCACCCTCCACCAGGCCCCCACACATGTCTACCATCACCCCCACCCCCCAGCAGTGCAGGGGCAGCCTCCACCAGGCCCCCACTCATATCTACCACCACCCCACCCCCAGCCACCAGGGGCACCCTCCACCAGGCCCACACTCATGTCTACCACCACCCCCACCCCCCAGCAGTGCAGGGGCAGCCTCCACCAGGCCCCCACTCATGTCTACCATCACCCCCACCCCCAGCAGTGCAGGGTTAGCCTCCACCAGGCCCCCACTCATGTCCCCCTGCACCCCCACCCCCCAGCAGTGCAGGGGCACCCTCCACCAGGCCCCATTCATGTTTTCCTGCACCCCCACCACTCAGCATCCAGGGGCTGCCTCCACCAGGCCCCTCACTCATGTCTCCCACCACCCCCACCCCCCAGCAGTGCAGGGGAAGCCTCCACCAGGCCCCCACTCATGTCTCCCACCACCCCCACCCCCCAGCAGTGCAGGGTTAGCCTCCACCAGGGCCCCACTCATGTCCCCCTGCACCCCCACCCCCCAGCAGTGCAGGGGCAGCCTCCACCAGGCCCCCACTCATGTCTCCCACCACCCCCACCCCCCAGCAGTGCAGGGTTAGCCTCCACCAGGGCCCCACTCATGTCCCCCTGCACCCCCACCCCCCAGCAGTGCAGGGGCAGCCTCCACCAGGCCCCCACTCATGTCTACCACCACCCCCACCCCCCCGCCACCAGGGGCACCCTCCACCAGGCCCCCACTCATGTTTTCCTGCACCCCCACCCCCCAGCATCCACAGGCAGCCTCCACCAGGCCCCCACTCATGTCTCCCACCACCCCCACCCCCCAGCAGTGCAGGGCATCCTCCACCAGGCCCCCACTCATGTCTACCACCACCCCCACTGCCCCAGCAGTGCAGGGTCACTCTCCACCAGGCCCCCACACATGTCTCCCACCACCCCCACCCCCCAGGAGTGCAGGGCACCCTCAACCAGGCCCCCACACATGTCTCCCACCTACCCACCCCCCAGCAGTGCAGGGGCAGCCTCCACCAGGCCCCCACTCATGTCTCCCACCACCCCCACCCCCCAGCATCCAGGGGCACCCTCCACCAGGCCCCCACACATGTCTACCATCACCCCCACCCCCCAGCAGTGCAGGGGCAGCCTCCACCAGGCCCCCACTCATATCTACCACCACCCCACCCCCAGCCACCAGGGGCACCCTCCACCAGGCCCACACTCATGTCTACCACCACCCCCACCCCCCAGCAGTGCAGGGGCAGCCTCCACCAGGCCCCCACTCATGTCTACCATCACCCCCCCCCCCAGCAGTGCAGGGTTAGCCTCCACCAGGCCCCCACTCATGTCCCCCTGCACCCCACCCCCCAGCAGTGCAGGGGCACCCTCCACCAGGCCCCATTCATGTTTTCCTGCACCCCCACCACTCAGCATCCAGGGGCTGCCTCCACCAGGCCCCTCACTCATGTCTCCCACCACCCCCACCCCCCAGCAGTGCAGGGGAAGCCCCCACTCATGTCTCCCACCACCCCCACCCCCCAGCAGTGCAGGGTTAGCCTCCACCAGGGCCCCACTCATGTCCCCCTGCACCCCCACCCCCCAGCAGTGCAGGGGCAGCCTCCACCAGGCCCCCACTCATGTCTACCACCACCCCCACCCCCCAGCCACCAGGGGCACCCTCCACCAGGCCCCCACTCATGTTTTCCTGCACCCCCACCCCCCAGCATCCACAGGCAGCCTCCACCAGGCCCCCACTCATGTCTCCCACCACCCCCACCCCCCAGCAGTGCAGGGGCAGCCTCCACCAGGCCCCCACTCATGTCCAACTCGTGTCTCCCTGCACCCCCACCCGCGAGCAGTGCAGGGGAAGCCTCCACCAAGCCCCCACTCATGTCTCCCACCACCCCTACCCCCCAGCATCCAGGGGCACCCTCCACCAGGCCCCCACTCATGTCTCCCACCACCCCCACCCCCCAGCATCCAGGGGCAGCCTCCACCAGGCCCCCACTCATGTCTACCATCACCCCCAACCCCCAGCAGTGCAGGGTTAGCCTCCACCAGGCCCCCACTCATGTCCCCCTGCACCCCCACCCCCAGCAGTGCAGGGGCACCCTCCACCAAGCCCCCACTCATGTTTTCCTGCACCCCCACTCCCCAGCATCCAGGGGCAGCCTCCACTAGGCCCCCACTCATGTCTCCCAGCACCCCCACCCCCCAGCAGTGCAGGGGCAGCCTCCACCAGGACCCCACTCATGTCTCCCACCACCCCCACCCCCCAGCATCCAGGGGCACCCTCCACCAGGCCCCCACTCATGTCTCCCACCACCCCCACCCACCAGCATCCAGGGGCAGCCTCCACCAGGCCCCCACTCATGTCTACCATCACCCCCACCCCCAGCAGTGCAGGGTTAGCCTCCACCAGGCCCCCACTCATGTCCCCCTGCACCCCCACCCCCCAGCAGTGCAGGGGCACCCTCCACCAGGCCCCCACTCATGTCTCCCACCACCCCCGCCCCCCAGCATCCAGGGGCACCCTCCACCAGGCCCCCACTCATGTCTACCATCACCCCCACCCCCCAGCAGTGCAGGGACAGCCTCCACCAGGCCCCCACTCATGTCCACTCATGTCTCCCTGCACCCCCACCACCCAGCATTGCAGGGGCAGCCTCCACCAGGCCCCCACTCATGTCCAACTCATGTCTCCCTGCACCCCCACCCCTCAGCAGTGCAGGGGCAGCCTCCACCAGGACCCCACTCATGTCTCCCACCACCCCTAACCCCCAGCATCCAGGGGCACCCTCCACCAGGCCCCCACTCATGTCTCCCACCACCCCCACTCACCAGTAACCAGGGGCAGCCTCCACCAGGCCCCCACTCATGTCTACCATAACCCCCACCCCCCAGCAGTGCAGGGTTAGCCTCCACCAGGCCCCCACTCATGTCCCCTGCACCCCCACCCCCCAGCAGTGCAGGGGCACCCTCCACCAGGCCCCCACTCATGTTTTCCTGCACCCCCACCCCCCAGCATCCAGGGGCAGCCTCCACCAGGCCCCCACTCATGTCTCCCCCCACCCCCACCCCCCAGCAGTGCAGGGGCAGCCTCCACCAGGGCCCCACTCATGTCTCCCACCACCCCCACTCCCCAGCATCCAGGGGCACCCTCCACCAGGCCCCCACTCATGTCTCCCACCACCCCACCCCCCAGCATCCAGGGGCAGCCTCCACCAGGCCCCCACTCATGTCTACCATCACCCCCACCCCCCAGCAGTGCAGGGTTAGCCTCCACCAGGCCCCCACTCATGTCCCCCTGCACCCCCACCCCCAAGCAGTGCAGGGGCAGCCTCCACCAGGCCCCCACTCATATTTTCCTGCACCCCCACCCCCAGCATCCAGGGGCAGCCTCCACCAGGCCCCCACTCATGTCTCCCACCACCCCCACCCCCCAGCAGTGCAGGGGCAGCCTCCACCAGGCCCCCACTCATGTCTCCACCCACCCCCACCCCCCAGCATCCAGGGGCAGCCTCCACCAGGCCCCCACTCATGTCTCCCACCACCCCCACCCCCCAGCAGTTCAGGGGCAGCCTCCACCAGGCCCCCACTCATGTCTCCCACCACCCCCACCCCCCAGCAGTGCAGGGGCAGCCTCCACCAGGCCCCCACTCATGTCTCCCACCACCCCACCCCCCAGCATCCAGGGGCAGCCTCCACCAGGCCCCCACTCATGTCTACCATCACCCCACCCCCCAGCACTGCAGGGGCAGCCTCCACCAGGTCCCCACTCATGTCCAACTCATGTCTCCCTGCACCCCCACCCCCAGCAGTGCAGGGGCAGCCTCCACCAGGCCCCCACTCATGTCTCCCACCACCCCTACGCCCCAGCATCCAGGGGCACCCTCCACCAGGCCCCCACTCATGTCTCCCACCACCCCCACCCCCCAGCATCCAGGGGCAGCCTCCACCAGGCCCACACTCATGTCTACCATCACCCCACCCCCCAGCAGTGCAGGGTTAGCCTCCACCAGGCCCCCACTCATGTCCCCCTGCACCCCCACCCCCCCAGCAGTGCAGGGGCACCCTCCACCAGGCCCCCACTCATGTTTTTCCAGCACCCCCACCCCCCAGCATCCAGGGGCAGCCTCCACCAGGCCCCCACTCCTGTCCCCCTGCACCCCCACCCCCAGCATCCAGGGGCAGCCTCCACCAGGCCCCCACTCATGTCTCCCACCACCCCACCCCCCAGCAGTGCAGGGGCAGCCTCCACCAGGCCCCCACTCATGTCTCCCACCACCCCCACCCCCCAGCATCCAGGGGCAGCCTCCACCAGGCCCCCACTCATGTCTCCCACCACCCCCACCCCAGCATCCAGGGGCAGCCTCTACCAGGACCCCACTCATGTCTACCATCACACCCACCCCCCAGCACTGCAGGGCGCAGCCTCCACCAGGCCCCCACTCATGTCCAACTCATGTCTCCCTGCACCCCCACCCCCAGCAGTGCAGGGGCAGCCTCCACCAGGCCCCCACTCATGTCTCCCACCACCCCTACGCCCCAGCATCCAGGGGCACCCTCCACCAGGCCCCCACTCATGTCTCCCACCACCCCCACCCCCCAGCATCCAGGGGCAGCCTCCACCAGGCCCACACTCATGTCTACCATCACCCCACCCCCCAGCAGTGCAGGGTTAGCCTCCACCAGGCCCCCACTCATGTCCCCCTGCACCCCCACCCCCCCAGCAGTGCAGGGGCACCCTCCACCAGGCCCCCACTCATGTTTTTCCAGCACCCCCACCCCCCAGCATCCAGGGGCAGCCTCCACCAGGCCCCCACTCCTGTCCCCTGCACCCCCACCCCCAGCATCCAGGGGCAGCCTCCACCAGGCCCCCACTCATGTCTCCCACCACCCCACCCCCCAGCAGTGCAGGGGCAGCCTCCACCAGGCCCCCACTCATGTCTCCCACCACCCCCACCCCCCAGCATCCAGGGGCAGCCTCCACCAGGCCCCCACTCATGTCTCCCACCACCCCCACCCCAGCATCCAGGGGCAGCCTCTACCAGGACCCCACTCATGTCTACCATCACACCCACCCCCCAGCACTGCAGGGGCAGCCTCCACCAGGCCCCCACTCATGTCCAACTCATGTCTCCCTGCACCCCCACCCCCAGCAGTGCAGGGGCAGCCTCCACCAGGCCCCCACTCATGTCTCCCACCACCCCTACGCCCCAGCATCCAGGGGCACCCTCCACCAGGCCCCCACTCATGTCTCCCACCACCCCCACCCCCCAGCATCCAGGGGCAGCCTCCACCAGGCCCACACTCATGTCTACCATCACCCCACCCCCCAGCAGTGCAGGGTTAGCCTCCACCAGGCCCCCACTCATGTCCCCCTGCACCCCCACCCCCCAGCAGTGCAGGGGCACCCTCCACCAGGGCCCCACTCATGTTTTCCCTGCACCCCCACCCCCCAGCATCCAGGGGCAGCCTCCACCAGGCCCCCACTCCTGTCCCCCTGCACCCCCACCCCCCAGCAGTTCAGGGGCACCCTCCACCAGGCCCCCACTCATGTTTTCCTGCACCCCCACCCCCCAGCATCCAGGGGCAGCCTCCACCAGGCCCCCACTCATGTCTCCCACCACCCCCACCCCCCAGCATCCAGGGGCACCCTCTACCAGGCCCCCACTCATGTCTCCCACCACCCCACCCCCCAGCAGTGCAGGGGCAGCTTCCACCAGGCCCCCACTCATGTCTACCACCACCCCACCCCCCATCCACCAGGGGCACCCTCCACCAGGCTCCCACTCATGTCTCCCACCACCCCCACCCCCCAGCAGTGCAGGGGCAGCCTCCACCAGGCCCCCACTCATGTCTACCATCACCCCCACCCCCCATCAGTGCAGTGTTAGCCTCCACCAGGCCCCCACTCATGTCCCCCTGCACCCCCACCCCCCAGCAGTGCAGGGGCACCCTCCCCCAGGCCCCCACACATGTCTCCCACCACCCCCACCCCCCAGCAGTGCAGGGCACCCTCCACCAGGCCCCCACACATGTCTCCCACCACCCCCACCCCTCAGCAGTGCAGGGGCAGCCTGCACCAGGCCCCCACTCATGTCTCCCACCACCCCCACCCCCCAGCATCCAGGGGCACCCTCCACCAGGCCCCCACATATGTCTACCATCACCTCCACCCCCCAGCAGTGCAGAGGCAGCCTCCACCAGGCCCCCACTCATGTCTACCACCACCCCACCCCCCAGCCACCAGGGGCACCCTCCACCATGCCCCCACTCATGTCTCCCACCACCCCCACCCCCCAGCAATGCAGGGGCAGCCTCCACCAGGCCCCCACTCATGTCTACCATCACCACCACCCCCCAGCAGTGCAGTGTTAGCCTCCGCCAGGCCCCCACTCATGTCCCCCTGCACCCCCACCCACCAGCAGTGCAGGGGCAGCCTCCACCAGGCCCCCACTCATGTGTTCCTGCACCCCCACCCCCCAGCATCCAGGGGCTGCCTCCACCAGGCCCCCACTCATGTCTCCCACCACCCCCACCCCCCAGCAGTGCAGGGGCAGCCTCCAGCAGGCCCCCACGCATGTCCCCCTGCACCCCCAGCTGTGCGATTTGCCTGGGTACGTTTATTCCTGGGGTGCGCGGGTAGTCTCCCATGTGATACCATCAGGGTACGTGTATTATGGGTCCGCGTGAACTTCCACACGCGATACCAGCAGGCTACGTGTATTACGGGGTTCGCGGGAAGTTCCACACGCGACTGGGCCTGTGAGAGTGGGGTACGTGTATTCCAGGGGTGGGCGGGAATATTTACTTGCGACTGGGCCTGGGAGAGCGTGTTACATGTATTCCTGGGGTGGCCGGGAAGATTCACACATTCGCCTACAACGCGCCGAAAAATAAATGGTCCAATCCTGAAACACGTACGCCAGCATGAAGCAGGCGTACGTCGACCCGCGCAGCATAAAAGTGCGCGCAAACAACAAACAAGCTCAGACGCCAGGATGAATATACCGTTCCTAGCAGCAGTGGCCGTGGGTTACTAAAGGAGGAGGATAGTGAGGGCCTGAATTTTCACTCCCAGAACCAGCCTTTTTGGGATGCCTGATGACCAGGTGTATGGGGGGTACAGGTTTCCACCACACATAATACTGGACCTGGTCAGTGAGTGGGAGGATGAACTCATATCAACCACCCTGTGCTCCCAAGCACTCAGCCCCCTGGAGAAGGTCCTCAATGTACTGCACTTCTTGGCCACAGGATCATTTCAGCGGACAAGTGCCATAGTGGGTGGGGTGTCACAGGCCACGCAGTCACGCTGCCTACACCAGGTCTTGAACATCATCACTGCACGCCCATCAGTCCGTAGGCACATATACCTGCCCAGGACACCTGCAGAAAGGCAGGCTGCCGCCCTCGATTTCTACGGTGTGGCACAATTCCCCAAAGTGCTAGGTGCCATTGACTGCACCCATGTGGCACTACGTCCCCCCAGGGCATCTGAGCACATCTATATGAACCACAAGCACTTGCATTCCATCAACGTGCAGGTAGTATGTAATGCCAAGGGAATCATCACCTCAGTATATGCCAACTATCCAGGGTCCACCCACAACAGCTTCATTTACCAAATGTCTACCCTAAGCCGGGACCTAGAAGCTGGGCGACATGGCGATACATGGCTGCTTGGTGAGTATGAATGCCACTGCACATGCATGCATGTCAGATGCAGAGTTATGTCACTACCCCACTAATGATACCGATCACCTCCTCACCAGGGGACAGTGCCTACCCTCTGAGCGCCCACATGATGACGTCAATTCGGAACCCCATCACGCCTCCCGAGGTAAGATACAACACAGCCCATATTGCAACCCGGGGCATAGTGGAGCGCACATTCGGAGTGCTCAAGTCACGCTTTCGCTCCCTTGACCGTTCTGGCGGGCAGCTGTTATATGCGCCCCAAGTAGTGTGCAGGATCATAGTGGCAGCATGTGTCCTGCACAATGTTGCAACACGCCGGGGCCTGGCTGTGGACATGATGGTGCCCCCACATCACCAACCACATGCACACCCGCTGCACATGGGAGGGGAAAGGGCACGGGGTGAGGCAGCCCGTACGCAGCTGGTGGCTAATTACATCACATAGAAATCACACCCCTGTGGAGTGCACACAGCCCTGGAACATACCATCTGATAAGCAATGATGACTCGACCTGACAATTATGACGAACAAAGGGACAGTCAACTGTCAGAACCATAGCAGCCTGAGATTGGTCATGTGGAAGTCTCACAATGTGTGCATCCCTACCTACACAAACACCACCAATGCAGTGTCATCAAAAGACACACTTCCATGCTGCAGAAATGAATACCCACTTGCAAAATACTACATGAGAACAGTGCCATGTCACCCAACCCCTCCCCGGCACGGCCACACAATACACCATGGCATGTCATGCAAAGTGAGAGCAAACAAATTAATCCCCACAACATGCCCCAAGTGTCACCAGCTACAGTGTCCCTAATGGAAACATGGCCACACATGAAATGCTCACAGTAATGCAGGACCTACAACACACATTACCAAATACTTACCAAGAATACCAATCACCTACACAACCTCCAACCTACCTTAAACATGACATTACAGACTTAAAAATTTGCTAGCCTCACTACCTGATGATGCCAGCACTTCGAACACTTCCAAGTATACAGTGTTAGCGCCACGCAAGAGTGTAGGTGCACTGCTTACAACATGGACTCCAGTACCAAGGTGGACCGCCTTGTGAAGACATGAGAAATGGACCTGCAAATTAGGAGGATGAGATGGATGCAGAGGCACATATCAATACACCATGCAGTGTACAATACAACAAGACTATGCACTATGAATGTATACACAGTATTGACTACAGACTGCCCACACATCGAATGGGAGTCCAATGTCACCATGTACGTCAATGTCACTTGGGCACACCCTTTGCAAGCCCATGGAAACGGGAAGCAGGAGGGGTGTGTGTCACGAAAACCCAAGCATCTGAACCAAATTCATGACAAGCCTGCATGTGCCCAGCCACAATGCAGCGTATGCCCACGGGAGCCACACAAGGCAACACACTGTCCCAAAAAAAAAAAAAAAATCAATATTGGCCATTAATGTACCCTGGGGGGTGGGGGAGGCCACCCAGGAGGTCCGAGGACAGGGTGCACACCAAAACCCACCTGTGTGGATCTTGTGAAAAAAAAACACCTCCATGGGCTCATGGCCTACACGGCTACCCTATTGTGGGAGAATCACTGCTGTCGCTCTCCTCACCCTCTGCAGCTGCATCAGGAGGTGGTGGCACTATGGGAGGCAGCCCACACAAAGCCCCAGTCTGTTTCTCCATGGCAGCAAGCATGCGGGTGTGGTAGGTCTCGTTCTGGAGGATAATTGTGCGGAGGTCCCCATGCAACAACTCACAGGATGCCCGGACCTCCGCCCTAGTTGCCTGCATCTCAGCTGAGAGCGTACGTGCGAGACGCTCCAGCTGCTGTTCTGTCCTTCTGTTTGTTGAAGCCTCAAGCTCAACAAGAGTCGTCCTGAGGTGAAGGAGTTCCACCCTCAGGGCTTCCCTGTGGCCCTGGGACTCTATGGAAATGGCTTCCCGCAGAGTCGCCAGTGCCGCCCGCCTGTCCCTGTCGAACGCCAACATGTCCTCTCTGTGTGACTGGCAGATGGAGTCTGTTGCCTGCTGTAGTCGCTCCATCAGCCTTTCGGGGGGGGACAATGGAAATGGCCATCCTATCCATGGCCTGAGCCATCATCTCTGATGATGCTGCCTGTTGGGTTGCCATACCGTATATGGATTGCTCCCATGCGGTATTGCCAGGTGGCGGACGGCCACCACGTCGGCGGGCACCGCACCTGTCTGGGGCAAGGCGAACTGCGCCTTGCTGTGCCGGCACTGCCTGAAGCTGCAGGGCTGCATTCCCCCTCTGATCTGCTGGCCCAGGAACAGGATCAGATGTCGCGGAGTGTGACCCTGCATCCGTAACCACCAAAGGCGTACCTGCCAACACTGACATCCCCATTGAGGGTTCTAACTCTGGTGCAGGTGGGTCGGACAGAACAGAATCCCTCCCAGGAACACTCACCTGCGACGGCACATAGGTCTCATCATCCGAATCGACACCTGAATACAGCTCGGGGGAGGTGCAGCCAGAGACACCCCTTGAGAGCACGACCTGCAGCAGTTGTGGGTTCTCACCCACCACCACACCACGTCCCTCCCTGGTGGTCGGTCGGGCCTCAGACCCCTCCTGGGTCTGCACCATCTCCACAACCCCAGCAGTATCAAGTGCGTCATCCCCTGCAAAGACATAAAAGAAAACAAATGGAAACAGGAATTAGCACTGTGGCACACGATTAGGGCTGAGAGGCTACAGAAACAGTACTTGAGTGACACATGTCCCACATGACTAAAACCCTCCCATGCATTCACCGTCACTGCGTGTGAAGGGTAGGCAGATGGCACACATTGATGACACCAAGATGGAAGATGAACACATTTGCTGCATGCTGCCTAGCAGTGGCATCACACATTGGCCAGTGATTGGCAGGTCAAATACACATGCCATCACACAGATGGCATGTACCCTAGCCATAAAGTGAAGAGGGAGAGGAGGGCACCAATTGTTCATTCAGTCCAGTTTGCTCATGAAATTGATTTTTTCATTGAAATGGTTCAAATGTTTAACCTGGAGCTGCCAGTCCAAAATGGTCCTATAGCACAGGGACATGTCTAAACAAATCATGTCCAGGAAACAAAGCCAGTCCACTGTACCATAGCCATGTCAGACATGTGACAATAGGACTGAGAAATCCCGAGTAAAAGTGGTGGTATGCAAACAATCTGCCTGAATAAACAGAGGAAAATAAGCAACAATGTTGTGGCAAGATGACACTTCAAGGGCAACTGGCGTGGTGTTGGGCTGGATGTCTAATGTTGGCAGAAGGGATGCTGCTATACCCAAATGCTGGTGCGCAGAATGTATTGTATCAGGCACATGGGTGACACAAACCACTCAGGCACACACACCCTCACCTGGCACCCAAACAGAAGCCCTCCCACACACACCATGCACATGGATGACACACACATGCATGTGCACTCACCGGACAATGCCTCGTAATTTGCAAGTTCTCCCACACCTTGGATCTGTTCCTCCGTGACGTAGGTCCCAGCAACCTGCTCATGTGGAGTGAGTTCTATGTCCTCTGCTGGAGACCCACCTCGAGTCACTAGAGTTGCAGCATGACTTGAGGCCAGCTTATTCTTTGCCCTGCGCTTCAGGTCATTCCAGCGCTTGTAGCATTCAGTAGCTGTGCGCCTCACGATTCCAAGGGCACTTATGATGTCCGCAATGGTCTGCCAGTGTGCCTGACGTTGTGCAGGTGTGGTCTTGGATCCTGAAACAATCACCATTTCGCGGTCATGTGTGGACACATACTCTACAAGTGCATTCAGTTCGGCCTAATTGAAGCTGGGCTTCCTTGACGGGCCGTACTGTGTAACCGTGTCTGGGGCATCAGCCTCTACTGGACGAGCACTCTTCCTCTTCCGCTTGGAAGGTGGTGGGGATCCTGAGTGTCCTACGCCGCTCTGGACACTAGGGGCAGGAGCCCCGGTGGACTCTGTACTAGGAGTGTGGGATTGCACACTCAGCATGGGAGTTGGTGCAGGCATTAGCTCAAGTGTGATGGTGTCAGGGGGAATATCAGCATGATGGACTTGGACCGACACTGTCCTGGCTGGGTGTGTGAGAGGTGGGGTGGATGGAGCCACAGCTGCCCCTGCAGCCTCCCCAGCCTGCCTACGCGGGGCAGCAGATGACCTAGCTGCCCCTGATCCACGTGGCCTGATGACACCAACGTGCACCAGCGCACATGGCCTAGACCTGCTGACCTGGAAGTCAGTCATGGAGTCACCCTGTGCCAGGTCTGGTTCCACAGTGGGCTGGTCCAACAAGGGCTGAGCATGGATGGTGTCAGCCACTTAAACCTCAACCAGGGGAGGGGGGCATGGGTGTCCCTGACTGCTCCTCCACACATGGGGGGGCTAGGCGCACCCTGCAAGTCACGGCCACATCCCCTACCGGATCCACCACGGCCACCACTTGGGGCTCGGCCACCTTTGCCACCCTTACGGCTTGTTCGCCTCCCAGCCATGGCACTGATGTTATTGTGCGTTTGGGAGTCGATGTGAACTATTGTCCTGGGCAATTGGGGGTCAAAGGGGTTGGGTACCAGATGGTAATCGTACCCTAGTGCTCTAGCAAGGCTGTATGTCACCCCTGGGGAAATATGACGGGTCACGCAATGCACAGGCACCCCAAAAAAGGGAAGTAAGGTGAACGCAACCCCTCCTAGACCACCAAATAAACCTGCACTACGCTGTGGCACCCAGAAACACAAGAATGAATGTATCCGTGTCACACGCAGCCTAGAATGACCTCTGAAGGGGTACGCGACACACGGGGCAAGCACAGATGTTAAATACGTGCGCGGCTCACCGTCTGCAAGGAACAAAAGCGTGAAAATATGCGCGTGTGCGCGTTGGCAACACCCCCGCCAAAAGAAGAATTGTACGCTGTCTAAGGAGACAGGACAACAGTAGAAGGGAACGCTGTTTGAGGAAACAGGCCCAGGAAAAAGAGGAAAAGTGAAAAAGCTGTCAGAGGTAACAGGGAGTACGAACTTGAAACGCCGTGAAGTAAATCGCGTGTGAACCGACAAGAAGTACAGATTTCACCCACTCGCTCTCCACGAAAAGCACGTACAAGGAAATGACGTTCTACACGTACCTTTTAAACACACGTCACAGACGCGCATACGCGATGAGGCCATTTCCACCAATTACACGCTTTGACACTCGGACGTGTATCTTTTTTTTTACACGCGTGACGTCATAGCTGCGCATGGGGGCCTTTGGGCAAATGAAATCACGTATGTGTGCAGACGCGCTTACGCGCTAAGGGCCTTTCCTCTAATTACACGCAGACGTGCAGGACTTTTCACGTGCCAAATCACTCCGTATCAAGCTGGCCACGCGTAAGCACACGGAAGACCATGCTCCTGCCCAGAAAACTGATTTACTGCCCCCCAGAGCCCCGAGCACGCTCCCACCTGCCATCTGCTGCTGCCTTGACTGCCTGCTGCCCACGTGCCCTGCCATTTGTTGCCTGCACATCAGCCAGGGGTGCTGTTGCTGTGACCACCCCTGCTGGAACCGAAGACTCCCGACTGGGATTCCATCGCTCCACAGCCCAGCCCCAGGACCCAGTTGCCCACCCACTCCTGCCTCTGGGCTTGTCATGTCGGGCACTGCAACATCTGGCACCACTGACAACCCCCGGCCAGAGAGGCAGAGGGGCACCAGCTTCAGTGCCAGGGAAGTTGGTGTCCTGGTGGAGCAAGTCCTGGGGCAGTATGATGCACTCTACGGAAGTGCGCGCGCCGACAAGGAAGGACGGACTCGGATCTGGACGGACATCGTGACTGCCATCAACGCGCAGGGGGTGGCAGTCCGCGACTTCCAACATGTCAAGAAGCGCTGGGAGGACTTCAGGTCCAGGACCCTGAACAAGGCCCGGCGCCTCTTGAAGGCAGCGGATGCTAAGGGGCGCCGGGGCTACTTGTCGGAAGATCAGATGAGGGTCCTGGAACGCATATCCCCAGCGCTCCACGTCCAGGTCCTTGAGAGGCAGACCCGTCTGGAGTCGTGCGGTAAGTGTACATGCATCATGATTGTAAGCTGTGCGTGTGGTGATGTGCCAGTAGTGTGCCGGTTGCACATCTGTTTGTATGGGGCCGAGTATGGGTGGGGGTGTACAGGACCATGAGGCTAACACATGCGAGGGCTGTCATGTGTGAGACATGGATGGTGCTTGTGTGTGTGTAGGCTTGCATGCCAAATGCAGTTGTGTGGGCACACATGTTTGGATGAATGTGTATGTAAGTAGGCATGTTCGTGATGTCACGCATGTATGTTGTTTTCAGCTGCATGTATCAGCACTGTGTACATGTGCATGTGTGTGTATTTGACAAGGTTGCAACAGTGATGCAACATGGATGCATGTGACAGCGGGATGTGGAAGCCTGATTGGCAGATGTGACATGGATGCCCATCGGAACACTGCGACAGTTGGCTGAGGTGTACACATGCATGCAAGTGTGGTGGTGTGCGTGCATGTATAGTGCACTCCCTGTGTTGCATGTGATGTCTGGCTCACCTTTGCCTGCTCATGCTGTTGTATGTGTATGGATGGTGCTGGCAGTTGCGATGTGGCTGTGGTATGGCTCATGTGTGCAAGTTGAAATGACATGTGTGTTGCCAATTGTGATGCCATGTCTGAGGTTTGCCAATGCCATTCAAGTGCAACTGACATGTGTGTTTGTGTCCATTGTACAGTGCCCTGATGCCTGTGTTTTATTTCTCCCTGTCTGCAGCGTCAACTGATGAAGAGGGCGGAGAAGGTGCTGTGGAGCACAGCGGCGGGGATCGCACCGCCAGCCGGAGACGCAAGGCCCGGCTCCCCTCCCAGGTTGTGATCTCGTCGGGGAGTGAGGAGTCTGGTGCCGCGTCCCAGGCCGCAGCTGCCGGGGGGAGGTCCAAGAGGAGGAGGTCGGTGTTGGACTCCTCGGCAGCAGAAGGGGCAGCTGGACCCCACAGGGCCCAACGGGGGTAGATGGCACGGAGTCATCCAGGTTGGTGGGGGGTTTGGTGGAGGAGCAGGCCGTGCAAGCAACAGAGACGGGGTCTGGAGGTGAGGATTCCACTGGTGCTAGTGGTGCAGTGCAGGACCAGGGACAGGAGGCAGCACAGGTCGCCGCGGAGGTGCCTGTGTGCAATCCTGTCCCTGATCCTGTCACTGCATCATCTTGCACCAGCAGGGATGCCTACGTCCAGACCCGTTTTCAGGCAGGGGATGAGCTCACGACAACTGGCCTTCCTCTGCCTGCAGACGTGGCTATCCGGGTCCGGGTTGAGCCTGTCCTGACTGGTGTGGCATTGCGTCAATGAGCCATGCGAGGTGACCTGCAGTCTTTTCATGAGGAGACTGCACGTCATCTCGAATGGCTCGTTGAACGCGTCGGCCTACTGGGACAGGTCACCCAGGCCGGATTCCTCCGTTTGATGGGGCTTACTCCGACCCCCTCATCAACTGAACCCCCTATGCGCCAGTCGTCCTCCGTGCCATCTTCCCACCCATCAGTCACCTGGGTGCCCTGTGAAGCTGCTTCTGACAGTGCGGCCAGGCTGGTGGAGGAGGCTTCCCTGCCACAGTCGGGAGTCGGATGTCCAGCAGGGGTGGCCACATCAACGACTGCACCCCAGCCAGCGGAGGATGTGCAGGCAGCAGGAGGCAGTGCACGGGCAGAGGCACAGCAGCAGCAACGTGGTGGGAACCATGATGGCTCGGGGCCTTCGACATCGGAGGGGCAGGCATCGGCCAGAGGGCAGGAGGACCCAGGACGGGAAGTGTCTTCCGTGTGGCAGCGGCTGGGCCACGCCATAGATGCGGAGCAGCAGCGGGGGGAAGAGGCACGGCTCATGATGGTCAGGGCGGAGAACTCCATGCGGAGGGCCCTGAGGCGGGCCGAGTGCCTCGAGGCAATCCGCAGGGAGTTTGGGGTGAACATGTGGACGGCCCTGCGGACCCTCGGGGCCATGGAGGAGGACTGCCTCCGGGACATTGAGCAGGAGTTCGATGATGCCCTGGCCCGGAACATCCTGAAGTGAGCCGTCGGACTAGCCCGCTGCCCTTGTAAATAGTTCTGCAGTTAGTGTTAGGTTTCCTTTGGTTTAGCATTTTTTTGGACCTTTTGGACAATGGGCCACATTTTTGTATATATATTTTTTTTTTAGGTAGTGTTATAGGTGTCATTTCTTCGGTTTTGATCATGGACCCTGGATTGTTTATCTCTATATAGTTGACTTTTGGATTTTCATTTTTTTTTTAATGATTTCCCCATGGAGCAATGGTTTTCGATTTTAATTTTCCATTGGATTTACTTTTGTGGACTGTGACTTTGGACACCTTTCCATTGCATTATGATTTGTGGTTTTGCAATTTTTCACGTACCTGCTGTTTTTTTTTATTTTTTATTTCCATTATTGTTTGTTTATTTTTGATTCAATTTATGTTGCTTTTAATACATATTTTTTCTTCAAACTTCAATGTGTAGTATCATCTCATTGATTTCATGCATATCATGATATGGGTTTTGACATTCACTGACACCCATTGGGTGTATGTGAGGGACATGTGTTCATTTCCAAACTTGCAATTGGGGTTCTATCATGTTTTTGCCATTTCTAAGTGGGTGGATGCAAAGCTCAGGTGGGTGTTTGGCATTTGGAGGCTGACCATATGGGCCAGGGATCTAGATTGTGGGGGCCTGGTGGAGGGTGCCCCTGGATGCTGGGGGGTGGGGGTGGCGGTAGACATGAGTGGGGGCCAGGTGGAGGCAGCTCCTGCACTGCTGGGGGGTGGGGGTGGTGGTAGACTTGAGTGGGGGCGTGGTGGAGGCTGCCCCTGCACTGCTGGGGGGTGGGGGTGGGGGTGGTAGTAGACATGAGTGGGGGCCTGGTGGAGGCTGCCCCTGCACTTCTGGGGGGTGGGGGTGGTAGACATGAGTGGGGGCCTGGTGGAGGGTGCCCCTGGATGCTCGGGGGCCGGGGTGGTGGGAGACATGAGTGGGGGCCTGGTGGAGGGTGCCCCTGGTGGCTGGGGGTGGGGGTGGTGGTAGACATGAGTGGGGGCCTGGTGGAGGCTGCCCCTGCACTGCTGGGGGTGGGGGTGATGGTAGACATGAGTGGGGGCCTGGTGGAGGGTGCCCCTGGATGCTGGGAGCTGGGGTTGGTGGTAGACATGAGTGGGGGCCTGGTGGAGGCTGCCCCTGGATGCTGGGGGGTGGGGGTGGTGGGAGACATGAGTCGGGGCCTGGTGGAGGGTGCCCCTGGATGCTGGGGGGTGGGGGTGCAGGGAGACATGAGTGGGGGCCTGGTGGAGGGTGCCCCTGGTGGCTGGGGGGTGGGGGTGGTGGTAGACATGAGTGGGGGCCTGGTGGAGGCTGCCCCTGCACTGCTGGTGGGTGGGGGTGATGGTAGACATGTGTGGGGGCCTGGTGGAGGGTGCCCCTGGATGCTGGGGGTTGGGGGTGGTGGTAGACATCAGTGGGGGCCTGGTGGAGGGTGCCCCTGGATGCTGGGGGGTGGGGGTGCAGGGGGACATGAGTTGGACATGAGTGGGGGCCTGGTGGAGGCTGCCCCTGCACTGCTGGGGGGTGCGGGTGATGGTAGACATGAGTGGGGGCCTGGTGGAGGGTGCCCCTGGATGCTGGGGGGTGGGGGTGGTGGGAGACATGAGTGGGGGCCTGGTGGAGAGTGCCCCTGGTGGCTGGGCGGTGGGGGTTGTGGTAGACATGAGTGGGGACCTGGTGGAGGCTGCTCCTGCACTGCTGGGGGGTGGGGTGGTAGTAGACATGAGTGGGGGCATGGTGGAGGATGCCCCTGTACTGCTGAGGGGTGCGGGGGTGGTAGACATGAGGGGGGGCCTGGTGGAGGGTATCCCTGGATGCTGGGGGGTGGGGGTGGTGGGAGACAAGAGTGGGGGCCTGGTGGAGGGTGCCCCTGGTGGCTGGGGGGTGGGGGTAATGGTAGACATGAGTGGGGGTGTGGTGGAGGGTGGCCCTGGATGCTGGGGGCTGGGGGTGGTGGTAGACATGAGTGGGGGCCTGGTGGAGGCTGCCCCTGGATGCTGGGGGGTGGGGGTGGTGGGAGACATGAGTGGGGGCCTGGTGGAGGCTGCCCCTGCACTGCTGGGGGGTGTGGGTGCAGGGGGACATGTGTGGGGGCCTGGTGGAGGCTGCCCCTGCACTGCTGGGGGGTGGGGGTGCAGGGGGACATGTGTGGGGGCCTGGTGGAGGGTGCCCTGGATGCTGGGGGGTGGTGGTGGTGGTAGACATGAGTGGGGGCCTGGTGGAGGGTGCCCCTGGATGCTGGGGGGTGGGGTGGTGGTAGACATGAGTGGGGGCCTGGTGGAGGGTGCCCCCAGATGCTGGGGGGTGGGGGTGATGGTGGACATGAGTGGGGGCCTGGTGGAGGCTGCCCCTGCACTGCTGGGGGGTGGGGGTGGTAGTAGAGATGAGTGGGGGCCTGGTGGAGGCTGCCCCTGCACTGCTGTGGGGTGGTGGTAGACATGAGTTGGGGGCTGGTGGAGGGTGCCCCTGGTTGCTGGGGGGTGGGGGTGGTGGGAGACATGATTGGGGGCCTGGTGGAGGCTGCCCCTGCACTGCTGGGGGGTGGGGGTGGTGGTAGACATGAGTGGGGGCCTGGTGGAGGCTGCCCCTGCACTGCTGGGGGTGGGGGTGGTAGTAGACATGAGTGGGGCCCTTGTGGAGGCTGCCCCTGCACTGCTGGGGGGGGGGGTGGTAGACATGAGTGGGGGCCTGGTGGAGGGTGCCCCTGGATGCTGGGGGGTGGGGGTGGTGGGAGACATGTGTGGGGGCCTGGTGGAGGGTGCCCCTGGTGGCTGGGGGTGGGGGTGGTGGTAGACATGAGTGGGGGCCTGGTGGAGGCTGCCCCTGCACTGCTGGGGTGTGGGGATGATGGCAGACATGAGTGGGGGCCTGGTGGAGAATGCCCCTGGATGCTGGGGGGTGGGGGTGGTGGTAGACATGAGTGGGGGCCTGGTGGAGGGTGCCCCTGGTGGCTGGGGGTGCAGGGGGACATGCATTGGTGGGCAGTAGTGCAAGGTGACATGTGGGTTGGCTGGGGGGCATGGCCATGGTGGATGGGGTGCCTGCGGGACATGTGCAGGGTAGGCCCCTGTGTTGTGGGCCACCTGCAGGGGCCGTGGAGGGTGTAGAGGGAACACCTGGGAGGACCCACTCGTGCAATTCACGTATGGTGCTCCCTGCGCACCCCTGGAATACACGTACCCTGATGGAATCACGTGTGATACTTCCTGCGCACCCCTGAAATACACGTACCCTGCTGCTTTCGCGTGTGATACTTCCCGCGTACCCCTGGAATACACGTACCCTGATGGAATCACGTGTGATACTTCCTGCGCACCCCTGAAATACACGTACCCTGCTGCTTTTGCGTGTGATACTTCCCACGCACCCCTGGAATACACGTACCCTGATGGAATCGCGTGTGATACTTCCCGCGTACCCCTGAAATACATGTATCCTGCTGCTTTTGCCTGTGATACTTCCCGCGCACCCCTGGAATACACGTACCCTGCTGTTTTTGCGTGTGATACTTCCCGCGCACCCCTGGAATACACGTGCCCTGATGGAATCGTGTCTGTTACTTCCCACGCACCCCTGATGTACACGTACCCAGGACAATCGCGTGTGGAACTTCCCACGAACCACTGAAATACACGTTCCCCGCTTGGCGTTTGCTGTTTGGCAGCCCTGTGAACTGGTCCAGGGTTAGCGCAGCCCTTTGCGATGATTTGGGGATTTTGAAGGCTTTTCCTTGCGCAAGGGCGTTCTTGGGAGCGTAACTGGTGCTGCTGCAGGGTCGCTGCGCCACTCTGCGCCACGGCTGGTTTCGGAAGCTAAAATCCATGAATACGCTGTGCGATGAAAAGGATTTTTTCGCACGCGGCTGGCGCAGTGTATCGCACGGGGACACTGTGCGCCAGCCGCGTGCGCCATTTTTGTGCGAATTTCTATGAATTACCCTGCATATCTCCACTGCTCGTCGGAAGCTACATTGGCTGCCTGTCTATCAGAGGATTTGCTTTAAAGCATCCTGCATGGTCTATACATTTCTAGCAGGTGACACCCAGGCTCACGTATTAAGAGGCTGCCACACAGGCGTGCCCTACGCTCACACTACAAGGATATGCTGATGCAGCCTAAATTCTCCATAAAACACTTTGGAGGCCTGAGCTTTAATGCTTGCGCACCAAGGGTCTGGAATGACCTTCCAAAGTCTCTAAAACAGTTGCCATCAATCGCCCAATTTAAGAAAGCCCTGAAAACATATTTGTTTGATGAAGGAGGAATCTAGGACTTTCCCTCTCTCTCATTCCTCTCTCTCATCCCTCTGCATTCCCTCACACTTCTTTTTGTTTCCTGTTGTATTGGTTAAGTGAGCGCCCTGAGGGCAAGGGGCATGTTGCTGCTATACAAATATTCTTTAGAATAGAATAGAAAAGGCAGGCACTGAACACCAGCCGGCATTCAAAAATTATGAAAGGAAGTCATTCTTTGCATTAAAAAAAAACAGTTGTGAATGTTCCCATTATAATAGCTTGCAGTGTGTTTCACTTACAATTGTAATGTAGGGCCTGGTTCAAAATGTTGTTATTAACTGGAAGCAACAATAGTTAGGCAATGTACCAAGTATGTGCACAAAACAACACAAATCATTTTAAAAATATTTGTACTGTAAAGATATGCAACCCAAGGAATATTTTCCTCTAACCCATCAGACATGCTATTGGAATATGAACCAGAAGCAACCATTCCTCAGAAGGGTCTGGCGTCTTTTGAATTGGAAGCCTGCACAAGCTTATCCCATAACTGCTTTTGTGCCTTATATTTCGCTTTGGCAAGAGTTGCTCGATATTGGGATCTGACCTTAACAACATTCAATTTAACCACAGGATCAGCCTTTACACATGATGGAAAATGCACCTTGACTAATTTACAATCTTTATTAAACCAGGTTTTGCAAAAAATGTTATGATGGATAGACTTTGTGGGACAAGACATAACAGTATTATCTGAGTTGTTAAAGGAGATGAAATTAACAATAATTTGGGTAAATGTTATATCCAAAGAGAGACATGCTAAGATTTCTAGTTTTGCTAAATAGAAAAGTGTATTAACATAATCTTCACCTCGATCCTTGCAGCAGTTTAGGCATCATCTAATGGTCACACTAGATACAGTTCTTAGGGACAATCCAGCTGAAGTAAGAGTCATAGAAAAAAGAAAATTGTTTTAATATGATGCGGGAAATGGTCACTTTAAGCTCTGCTTATCACCTGCAGGTTAACTATCTTTGCCCAATCCTGTAATCTACAAGTGGTATGATTTATAGGAATCAGGGGAGTATGTGTGAAGGTTCCTTTTGGTGGAGTATCAGAATTAGTCCATTGATTCAAAGTCATCAGTTTCAAACCAAATAAGAAGCTAATCAATTGTTTCCCTTGTATGTTTACAAAAGAAGAAATAGAAATTGGCAACCTTATGGACCAGAATTCAAATTCCTCAAGGTCAATGTCAAGATGGTCCATATTACCAAACCTGGAATTGAAATCATCCCCTACCCATTAATAATTCCAAAACAAGTATTCTAGTTCAGAACAGTGAATAATGAAGTCATAAACTGATTTAAAATAATCGATTAATAATAATATATGTATATCGTTATAGATATCAATTATTAGATGTTTGGATCCGTTGTTAAATCATAGACACATGACTTGAATATTACTCGTTGGGTGGCTCAAGACAGTTATCTTGGCAGAAGTGGCCACAAGTGTGATTAGCCCTCCATAATTATGACATCTGTTATACGAAGGCTGAAGTAAAAAAAGGTAGTATAGCCATTTATATAGACTGGGTCAATTAATCACGTCTCTTGAAGTGAGATAATACTACAATTTGAAATAATTTATACCAGTCAGGATTAATCAGTTGGTTTTTAAGACCAGATATATTACATAAATGAATGTCAAGATGTTTTAATTGTGAGGTCATATATGTCATCCAGTGGATTAATAGGATCCCCAACACCATTATTTGTACTTTGAATTAAAGTTGTAGAATCAATATATTAGTAACTGGAAGTGGAATCATCATGGTAGATTTGTTGGGAAGACGATCAAAAGGTATCAATCTAGGATGATCAGGTTTTTATTGATAGCAGGATGTGTAGGGACATTAGAATTGTGTAATTAGAAGGGGAAATTGGGAATGTCCTAATCTGTATTCTTGCTTTTTTGGGAAGAAGAGTACAATAGTCTATTGCAAAAAGACCACTTTCCAAGGAATAATTTATTACATGGATTTTTATCACATCATAGCCCAAATTTTGGGGATCTTATAATCACTCTATCAATTTAATGTCACACTTGATCAAGGAACAACACCTTCTAGTATGTCTAATCCAATGATGACTTTATTGCATACAGAAGTTGAATCTATGAAGTGCCTCTGTGCAAGTTTTGGTACCCCACATTAGAAAATGACCAACCGGTTAGTATCCCCTGGTATATTTAAATGACCATTGACAGAATTCATTCCTGGCATTTTTATAATTGATTTAGGACAACGCTCTAAATAGGATTTTTTGAGGGTCCCAAAACAACTTTATGTGGAGGAAAAATAGTGATTGACTTGAATTTGGAGATGACATTCACAATTAGAGTCAGGGAAGACTCCATGGGATTCTCCCTTGTACTACTTAACAGAATACTTTTGTTAGGGGCCTTATCAGCAATTAAGTGCCTAGTAGAAAATATAGATACAGACGAGGAACTTGATGGGGCAGAAATATCAGAAAGTATAGGGTCATTCTTTTATAAAACCTTTCTCTCTGCAATTATATTTTGCAGTCTTGAGACAATGTTGAAAATATGTAACCATTGCCATTAAGTTGGTGCATAAATCTTGCGATAAGTGTACGGAAGAAAGCACATGGGACAAATGCACATTACATTAAGGTGCACCAGATACCTTACAAAAGGATGATTCTGTATTCACCTCCATAATAGGAGTAGTATTTTGTCAATGTATTATCTCATGAATAACTGTAGTTGGGCCATTAGTACATGTTTGGGTTAGTCTAAAGTTTTATTTGCAAACTCACTCTTGAAAATCCACTCCTAAATCCTCCTTTAACAATGTTATTGACTATGTTTGTGGGAAGTCATACCATAGATATGTCTAGCTCAGAGTCTGGACCTTCTTCACAGTTATCCTTTCTCTCATCTTCTTCAGCAAGCACACAGCCATGGATTTATAGCTCAATACCATCGACTAAAAGGATTGCATTCTTCATTAAATCAATTTGCATACAATTCGCATTCTGCCAAGTGATGGCATTCTTTTTATTAGTGTGACCTCTTTACATCATAACAATTTGGATATTTCTATGGCCTAGGAAGCAACACCATCGTAATACAAATACAAACTCACTTTTATTAATATGAAAAATACATATTCTATTAGTGCTCCTCATAATCCTCACAATCATATAGATTGTTTGTATCTAGCATACATTTTTAATCAGTTGTAGGCATTTTTAAATGTGTCATGTTCATATGATTGTCAGAAAATGCATGATATCTCTCTTTGCACAAAAGAAGACCTTTAATAGGAATGTTTTGATTGCCGGAGCCTTAACATGCTGGTTTCTATAGGTCACAGTTCCTGTTCCATCTACAGTAGAAAGGTAAAACCTCTATGAAAGAGATGCTCGGGTGGCGGGTGGTATGGTAAGATTTCAGTTTCCCATCTGTTTCTACAGATAATGGGGATCATTACGACCTGGGCGCAAAGGGATACCGGGCACCGGTAAGGACACCGGTGCCTGTAATCCCTTTGCGCCCTATTCCGAGGTCCCTTTGTGGGTCCTTCCCTTGACGCCTGGTTTTAGCAGGCGTTAAGGATGGAACCTGCAAAGGGATACCGGGGTCAATAACGGTACCGTAATTTATGGCACTGTTATTGTCGCCTTCCCATTGAGCCCTATGGGGGCTCAAAGGGGAATGGGGATTGACATTTTTAATGGGGCTTACCGGTCCCGCAAAGGTCGGACTAGACCGGTAAGTCCCCATTGAACAAGGGCGGACACGGTACCAGTAATGGTGCTAGTCATGGCGCTATTAGCCCCATGACTTGCACCAACCTTGGAATGAGGCCCAATGTGTCCATCAGACTAGGGGCCTCACCAGGGGTGAGTAGAGCGGTAACAATACAGTGGTAAAGCTATTTCTGCTGCATTAACGCTCCACCCCAATCTCGATTTTGTGGAGACTCTGAGGATTCACCCCCAGCTCTGAGCTTGGGGTAAATTGGGCAATTTTCAGCCTATTGTCGGCGCTATTAGCGCCACTGTAATTGTGCCGAAAATGCCCCATTGAATCCTATGGACTAGAGAAAAATGAGGATTCACTGCACCGAAACAATAGCGCCGGACAAGTTGCGGTAATACTAATTGATTGGGCGGTATCGCAGTGCATTTACTGCCGGAATACTGCCCATTCGTGTTGAGGCCCTAGTTATTAATGTTTCTTTTCTCAGAAGATGCCTTTGAAAAAGGATTCGTTTACCAGCCTGGATGTCTGTGTTTCTGGTAATAAACTAAGCAATATTTAATTTGTAAACATGTGATTGGCTTTAATATTTTGCAGAGATCACTCTAGTTTTCTCTTTTCAGTGTATTCATGAAGACTCTTGCCTGAACAGACGGAAATCTGTTCCACTAAGATAATCTAATAAAGGTTGACATTTTTTATAGACTCTTTTACATGGTGAAATTGTGCGATTTACAGACACATTTTATTTTAACTCCCAGAAAATTAAAAACATCTTTTGATGCTCCTGTAGACCTAGTTAAAATGATAGGAATGCATGTATCATAATTCTCCAGTGGTAACTGGCACTGGACTGGCTGATTACACAAAACCTGCTACAGTGCATATATGTTTGTGTTTCCAATGCTCAAGTTTACATTGCGGAAGATGACCTGTCAATCAAGCAGCCTAAGTTAAAGTCTTGCTTTTATGATCATTGTATTCATGAAGGTGAGGGGAATGTGATCTCGGAGTGACCAAGCTTCCCGTCTTCTTATTTGACTTAAGCAGTGGCAGAGTTATATGGTAGAATGTGCAGCTCACTGGCATCTGAGTGGTTCCTACATGTGTATTCTGGGAACCATGACTGAGAAAAGTTGAGAAGAGGTACAAAAGTAAAAAAAAGAGGCAGTTGATAAGGAATTTGAACAGGACAGTTGAAGATAAACAAATTGGATAATTCCTCCATTATTTATTGATAATGTGCATTACCCCTAGTACTAGTATTCCTGTATCCACTACTCACTTGTACGCTGGGCCCACCACCTCAACAGGAACTACTTAGGTATTTTTAAAATCCAATCCTCCCTCTCTCATTGAAGTCATGTAAATGTCACCCATTTTCCATAATTGTCTTGACTAATACCCATGGGAAAATGGGACAAACATGTTCACATCTAGGGCGAGAGTAGTGGGTGTAAGTAGTTTGGCTAAGTAGAGTTGGACTAATAGTAATGATGATTAAAATGTTGTTATGCAGGCATTATCGACACATCCTTCTTCCTCGTCACAGTACTTACTTTTGAAAGATACCAAGACAAGTGATTCTCCATAGATCGAAACATATGTATCCAGATGAAAATTACTTCTTGCACACAAGTAAAGATTGTTTTATTGTACATAGTAACACAAACAAACATAATTTGTTGCTTCATTAAGAAGCGCTTTTTCAAAGGAGTGAGAAGAGCCACTGACTTGCAGTTTAAAATTGTTGACAAGGTCCTGATGATAATAGCAAGTCGCATCCCTGCTCAAATATAGGCACACCATGGGTTTCTACCCAGCAAGACAGTAGGCCATTGGTAGATAACAGAGAAATAGTATGACTGAAAATAAAAGTCTGTTCATTGTAATCGAATACGCCTTTCTCACTTTCCATAAAACTCTGAATTGTATTAACCCATGCAACCTCCAAAATGAGTTGACCTTTAAAGATAATAAAATGGGTCCTTCTTATGTCCAATATATGCCTAGAATACTACTCAGCCACAACAGGGGAAGTAAACATGGAAGGTAGACTAAGATCCCACTGCAAATAAAATCTAGATAGGACCTTAGATCATAATGCAGGACCATAGTGCTATACAATTCAATTGGGTTTTAAGCCAAAAGGGAGTTGTGCATAGTACGTCACCCAATTCGCCTATGTTTCTTCCTGAAGCTGTAGAGACAACAAATAGTCAAGAAATTTGGAATTGTGAAGAGTGTAACATGGGTGACCTGGAATGGGAGATCTTGAATGGAATTCAGTACTACAGGCAAATCCCAAAGGTAACCAATTTCCTAGCTGGTGGACAGGAAATGGCAACACCTCTATGTACCAATACCTGGCAACTCTCGCCTACTGCATTTCCATGTTCTGCTATAATTTCCTCCAGTGCTATGCTGATGACACCCAACTTATTTTCAAGCTTCCTTCAGCCACCTCCTCTCCTTCCCTCATCTCCGACTGCCTAATCGCCATTCAAAATTGATGTGCTGCCAATGATCTTTATTTAAATGCCAACAAGACTGAGATCCCACTTATTGACACACTGTCACCATCCTTTCCCTTCTCTCTCTGTCCAGCCTCCCTTGGCCCTCCTGCTGCCCCTACATGTGAGGCTAAAAACCTTGGGGTCATCTTTGATTCCTCACTTTCCTTCTCTGCATACTTCTCTGATGTCTCTAAAAAGTCAAACTTCTTACTGCACCACCTTAGAGGTACTCTTCCTTTCCTCTCCTTGCCGCAGAAGCTCACTCTCTCCCAAGCTCTGATTCTCTCTAGGTTGGACGGCTATAACATCCACTTTCTAAATCTACCTGCCTCCACTCTCCGCCCTTTACAAAAAATCCAGAACAGGACCGTGAGACTTGTCCTTGGCCTCAAGCCCTGGGATCTTATCTCTCCAGCTGTGAAATCACTTCATTGGCTCCCAGTGGATGCAAGGATTACATTTAAAACCCTCCGCATTGTCCACAAGGCTTTCTGGGGTCTGGACTCAAATGACCTTTAACTATCCATCCATAAATACCTCCCCTCTCGAGCCCTTCGCTCCTCTACCTCTAACTCCCTCAGGGTCAGTCGTTTTTCAAAGAAACAAGCCGGGGGTAGATCTCTGTCTTCGGCTAGGGCCTCCCTTTGGAATAGCTTCCCTGCCACATTGAAACTTGAAGAGAACCATTACCTGTTCTGGAAGCACCTCAAGACCTTGCTCTTCACTTCTGCCTTTGCCCCTGTTCTCCCCTGCTGATTTTGCTTTCTCTTTCGGCACTGTGCACCTGCCCACCCTCTGTCCTTCGGGCCCATGTACCTGCTCACCCTGCCACCATCCCGCACTGCCTTCGGACTGCCCCTTGCACTGGGCCCTGTATCTGTACCCATACAGCGCCCCAAACCACTCTTCTTCTGCACTTATCAGATACTCCATATCTGACCAACCTTGCACTTTGCCAGTCGCCGGCTGCACTACCACTGCTTATCACCTTTAACTATTTATTTATTTTACTTATTATTATTTTTGTTGTTCTCTCCTATGTTCCGCACTTTCCAATGTTCTCCCCCTTCAATGCACTTTCCCGCTTTTCCCTCCCCTATTCACTTGCGCATTCTCAAAGTCACTGGGCTTAGTAAGATCATGGTTTTTGTTCTCCATTGTTCCCCTCCCTTCTCCTGGTCGTGCTCTGAAACACCTGTGCATGAGCGCGATATAAATAAATTATGATATCATATCATAACTCAACCACAAACTAACCAACCCAGGGTTCCCTAAAAGCTTGCACTGAAACACATTGGGATCAAACTGAAGAGGGGGATACTCATACTGAAGGAAATGCAACATTAAGGGACCTGGAAGGACAGAAGGGAAATCTACATTTCAGAACACAGCCAACAATAGGTTTTCAAGGTGGAAAGCAGACTGAACTGTTTCCAACAGAAAGTTATTTGGAAAGGCTTTGCCTTTAATGGCAGTGAAATTGAAACCTCACACTGATAATTGCCACTTTTTGACCTGAATGTAGATTGGATAGCCCTGGACTGGATCTGTACTCATCAAGGAATTACAAATTGGAGCAATAGCTATCTGGATGAGGAGCGGTAACCAGGATATCCTTGGGTCCGAAAGAAACCACCAATATCCCCTTAGCTAAGGACTATCTAATCTTGGGAAGTAGGACTTTGAATATTAAAGGAAACTGGGGGAATCCATGTACAACACACTTTTTGACAATCTAGAGTGGGTTCCTTATGTGGGAACCCATTCCAAAAAAAGGGAGAAGTGAGAATTTGTCACAGGGCCAAACAAATTGATCATCTGGAGTTCAGATATTAAAAAGATCCAGTGAGTAATATTGCACCACAAAGACATTGAAATATGCTTCTGTGTCTCTGCCAGGGGCAGGACTGATAAATAATTTGGGCTCCAGATCTATCATTCCTTGTAACACTGCTTCTCTCTTGTCTGGAACTGGGGAAGCCTATGTTCCCATTGGAACAGGAAGGATGGTTAATGATCTGCTTACCAGATGATTCTGGGGACCCACTTGTATTGGAGATATACAAGAAAACACTGAAAGTGGACTCTCTGATGAGCCAGGGGTGAGATACGAACACAGAGAAGTCATATTTATGGTCATAGACTTTTATTTAATAATAAGGGTTTGGAAAATGCTTCACTGTCCCTACTTCTAAGAGGTATTTCCCTACCTCAATGAAAACTAAGGGTCTGTCCAATGTCACGATGTCCAAAGCAAAACTGACCTGTTTCCGAACCTATCATTGCTCTCACATTCTAAAGTAACTTTAATGTATAAAGGAGTAATGTCTTTATTCTTGAAAGGTGCACACATGTTCAAGTTCAAAGGAAATATAAAGGTTCTCCAAAATAGAAATTCCCAACGGATAAGCTTCACAGTTCCAGGGTATGGCTCCCTTTCCCAGGTTGCTTCTTTAGAGTTTCTCACATCTCCAATAGACAAAACACTTCCTTGGAAGTTTCTTAGTAAATAACAAAAACACTTTGGGTTCCAACACAGTTTTAAATATCAGTTCCAACTATACATACAACCTGGTGTGTTCCCCTGCCAGGTTCTTTTCCACTTCAAACTCTCTTTACTCCCTGTTTTGTGTTTTCACCTGGTGTACCCCTGTGCTAGGATTTCTTTGGCTGCCTTGTTTTCTACAAAATGCAAACTTGAGCTTTGGCCCAGTATATTCTCCCGCTAGGGCTTTTTATGTGTATCACCTTACACACACTTGTCGACTTGGGTTTGCCTGGTATACTCTCTGGCCAAGGCTTTTAAACCTGCTTAATTCTATACACACTTGCAGACTTTTGTATGCCTGGTATACTCTCCTTCCAGGGCTTTTAACGTGCACTTGCAGACTTGTGCTTGCCTGGCATACTCTCCTGCCAGGGCGTTTAACATGCTGGACTTGACAAACACTTGCAGACGTATGTATTAGCAAAAGTTCACAAGGAGAGGGTTTTTCTTTCTCTCCCTTCAACCTCTCTCTGGCTTTGCCTCCCAAAAATGATTCAATTTAATTAAATGTTCAATCATGGTTCTCCAATATCCTTGCCGAGGGGCCCCAGTGTCCCTCGCTTTCTCTCCAGGGCTCAATGTCTTTCTGAAGCACTCCTTAGGTCCCTCGCTGTAAACTGGGGCAAGGGTCTCACTGCTCTGCTTCCAGTTTATGGGTTGACCGTTGTCTCTTACCAGCCTTGACGTCCTTTGCAGCTCCGGCCTGGTGTTTGAGCCTTTATCTGTGTTGGCGGGGCTGAGGTGCTATTCTCCAGTTCCTGTGACCGCTGGCCAAACTTGTCTTCTGTCTCTGATGGAGTCCCAGCAGGCCACACAGGTTATTGCAGCCATCCTCCATCTGCTTTAGCCAGATGGCTCCACTAACATCTTCACAGTGTCTCACCAGTCCCTCGCTTATCCTCGCGTGAACACAGGTCACCCAACTAGCTTCTTTCCTGCTCATTCAGGATCCGCCTTTTAAATCTCCTGACACCTGTCAAGCGTTAGTAGCTACTAGAGCGCATTCTACAGTTCTCGTGGATCTGCATTACTCCGTTCTCTCTCCTTGTCTCAATATTTTTATATGTAGGGAAATGTTGCCCTTTCCTAGGTTTTCTTTCGTCATGATACTGGAAGAGGTCTTTATCAGGTTTTGTGGATATTGGAAGGAAACCATCACAATAAGCCATAAATGCTTGGGATACAGAGAGAACATCTCTAAAAGGCAAAGGGGGTATGTGCCTTCAACTGGCAATGTCCTGTTATCCCCCTGAGTGTCACCTCACCCATGTGGTCCTCCTTCATGTAGCCACCCCCAGGGTCAGGATCAGACAGCGGTAGACGTCCCCGGGCACTATGGGGGAATGCCCCCCAGGGAAAGAAGTGAGATAATCACCAGATTCATCACATACCCTTCCCAAAATGGCTCTGGGATTCCCCCGAAAGACTGGTTTCTCCATGTGATTTTGTGTCCCATTCCCAGCTAGGACTTCTGGTACATATTCTTCCTCATCCTAGGATTCAAAAGGGGAATAAGGAAGGATAAAGCTGTTACAATTTCCTAAAATACAGTTGTCCTTATAACAATTTATTCTAGATGAGCCTCTTGGAAAGTTATCAAATTTTTTCATCAGGAAGTTCACCCCAGTAAGCTCGCCCTTTTATTAGTGTCATTGATGAAACCCATTTGTCAAATAGGGAACATCTCCTCCTATAACTTATGGAGTCAATACATTAGGAATAACTGCCAATATAAATGGAGGTTCTTTTCCTAGAATGTTATTGGGAATGTGTTTTTGTGGGTGGGGGGTTGTATGTGCCCATAGACCCAGCCTATTCTTTCTCTTCTAATCATGTTCCACCCTCGGGTAAGTAGCTCTGGCCTAATGGCATACCATTTACTCTTTTGGCAGATTAAATATACAAACTCAGCTAAAATAATATTCTTTTTACATACCTACCAGGGTAATTTTGTATACACCCTGGTAGGCCTTATGCTGCAGGAACTATGGGTAGCCTGTAATAATTGTTTTATCTTGATGTGATTAATATGTTATACCTTCTTTTGCACTTGATATATTTGTGATGAATGTTCTATTTTTCTTTATTTTTTCAATTGCTCTATTCTACTTATTTTTTGCTTTAGAAATTGTGTAAAATCTCAAAAAAACTATGCTTTCAACAATAAATTTATGGTTAGCATTTCTCAGACTGCTCCCTTGGTGTATCCCCAGTGATTTGCCTCGCAAACACTAGCCTTTAAATTACTATGGAGATTTAATTTGAATGTCGGACAGAATCTAGGACTGTCTCGAGTGTGAGTACCCCTTTGTCGGTTTTTGTAAATTATACCATTTACTCTTGTCTAATTGAGCCCAAATGGTTTTCTCACTCAAGATGGCTGGAATCTTCATATGATTGTCTTCTTAGCATGTAAATCAGGATGAGGGTTTCCCCAGCTTCTATTTTCTGTTCTCCCAGTTTGTTCATTCTGACCGGGATCTTTTAATGATCAGAAATTAAAAGGGATGTCTGTGGCAAATCAACTTCTGGGGCACCAGTGGTCCAGGGATGGCTATCGGTTTCTAAACCATCAATCAGTCCAGAACCTCTAGTACACCAGAAGGGATCCAAACAGATTGGAAGCGCAAGTACATTTTAAACCTCATTGTTCAATTTTGGTAACGTAGATGGAACAGCAGGCATATCTCCGCAAGGTCGTGGATCGTTGGTTAGTTGCAACACAGCAAAAATACAATTGTTACAAAATGATAAAAGGGACTCTCCAGTCAATTTTTCATCAAAAGATCTACTTTATTATTCTCACAACAAACAGTTCTAGCACATTACAAAGTACAACCCACCCTTTAAAGCAATAAAGAGTACGGAGAGTTTGAAGAAGGAAAGGATGGGGGTCCCTGTTGAGCGGTGCGTGGTTGCAGTCCTAATCCACGTTGCTCCGCTGAGGCCGTTTCTAATCCTGAAGAAAATATCCTGTTAATGGCTGCCAACTGCTAAGAAGCAAGAAAGGAACAACTCGGGAGAGTTTGCTGAACGGGATTATTACTTTGTGGACACGAGAAATATCCGCATTCGTCTTTTAGATCAGCCCGACGAGAGAAGCACCCGGGCGGATCACCATCTTGGAACACCACTAATAGCAATCGAGACTACACGCACCAAGGCCCGGAGACCAAGAAGACCCCTGCAAGCATCGGAGGGGAAACACAGATGCGGCGGACACGGTTGTGGAGGCAAGCACTGCTCTCTGACCCGGGAGCCCCCACGAACGTAGCCAGTGGCACTGCTCCAAACATCATAGAGGGGGAGGTGACCAGAAGACCGAGAGGAGTGGTCCTCTACCCTGCGGAGAAGCCGCCTGCACCGGACCTGTGCCAGATCCTATTTTTGACTGAAAACCACAACTATGGGCTGTAACTACACCCCCAAAGGTGAGAGCCACTGCGACTCGGTGGTACGGATCGTATTCCACAGTGGGAGTCTGTCCCTACCCCGAGACACCGTCACTGACACAACATAGCAATCTGCTTCCAATCTGCACCGGAGGAGGGGTCACTCTCGTGTTTTCCTTAACTATATAGTCGGAACCACCCAGTGCCTTATCGGAAGGGAAAATGACCCGTTCAGCACTACACAGACCATTAGCACTCCCTGGTGGTGGGTCCGATCATACAGAGACTGTATTGATAAGTGTAATACTCGCACAGCCAACTGACAGACTCAATGGGTCACAAGTTCAGTGCCCTGCGGGACGCAAGACGCAGCACCCCATATATCTTGGAATAACAGAACACTACAATTGTTCAAACCTGCCCGTAACATGCTCACCTCATCAGCAACCACAAACAGCACATCATAGTGCATAGTGATACAAACAATATTTGTTTAATAGAATCGTGACTTATGCTGCCAATTAACGTATTCTCCACCTGGGGGGACTATCCAGATGCTGGTCTAGAGTGGGGAGAGACCGCACGCATGGCACCCATTGTTCCCCTGAAGAAGACAGAATACTGATGCCACAGATCAAGGGAGTACAGTATACAATAGCCAGAAGGTTAACTTTGGAGTCAGATACTGCCTTCACAATTCATGATACGCTCACTGGGTGTTTAGGCAAAAGACATCTGGAGGAGCGTCACCAGTAACTAATACTAAGGCATCCAACAACGATATCCACTGGAGAATAGTGAGACACCCACTACACCCACAGGAAGAGCCACCCAAAAAATGGTGAAGGGGCAACACAAAATTGAGACGCTAAATCAAAAGAGGTAAAACCAGTGCCTGACCCACCAGAAGGAGACCCAGGCGCATCGACAGTATCAGGAGGAGTGACCCTAGAGACTCTTATGTCTGCAATTCAAGACACACGTAAGGTATAGAGACCAGAATCCAGGAAGCAGGAGTAGATGTCTCACTAGTACGCGCAGACCTTGGGAAAGTGAAGGAGAGGGTGGCATCCGCCGAACAATGGATAATCGATTTGGAGGACGTTGTGGACACGCTCCACAACAAAATTCAGGGTCTCATGGGGGCCACTAAAACCCTTGAGTCCAGGGCAGAGGATGCTGAAGGACTTTCAAGGAGATGCAACATTCGATTGGTGGGGGTCCTAGAACGGATGGAGGGAGACTGCACAGAGCTTTTTGTGGAGAAAATAATACTAGACACGCTGCGACCCCGGGGCCTCTCCAAGTTATTCACTGTAGAGAGAGCGCACAGTGTTCCAGGCCACCCCCCACCTCCGGGGCGCCTCCACTGGCCATTATAGCCAAGCTCCTCAAATTTAGGGATCGAGATGTGGTCTTCCAAGAAGCCCGGAAACAAGGCAACATACAATTGGAAGAGGCAAGGATCCTAATATTCCCAGACTTCACACAATAGGTACAGAAACAAAGAAGAGCGTTTCATTCAGTGAAAAGGAAACTCCGGGAACACGAATTGCGGTACATGATGTTTTTCCCGGCCAAATTGAAAGTGCTCACAGACGACCAGTTGCACTTCTTCATGTCCCCAAAGGACGCTTGGGACAGGCTAGAGGCTAGGTGTGGCCAATACGCTAACTTCAACACACGGAACGGCAGAGGAGACAAAAAATGATGATGTTACATCGGACTACGACTACTGTAGACGCATTGAAGGCTCACCACTAAATGGTACCGATGAAGAGGAATGGATATGACAGCAGAGTTGACAGCCAACTTTGGGGCTGAAACCCCCTCACTGTTACTCCACTGACCTCGCCGGACCAAAGTGAGACTGATGGACTAAGCAGTCCGACTTGTACTTTTTTCTGTTTCTTTTCATAAAATTGGTTGACTGAGCCCCGTCACAGTTTGAGGCAGGAATTTCTCCTGCACCATGCAAAGTTGGGAAACGCGGTTAACGAGGGAGAGAGGGTTTTGGGAAGGTGGGAGGGTGAAGGGGGAAGGTAGTTATTGGAAAAGAGCAGTAGATACAATGCACACATACAACAGAGAGTGGGTTGCACTCGAAATACTAACACACACCACAGCAGCCATGGACAGAGAGATGGGAAAGTTCTTGAGGTAGAGGGGATGACACTCAGTTTTAGTCACGTCTGGGGGACAAATTGGGAGCCAACGCAACTTCAATTACGGGGACAAACACAAGAACACATGCTGAATGTCGCTTAAGATAGGCACCTGGAACGTGCGGGGTCTGGGTAAACAATCTAAATGCAACCAAATCAAACTATTCCTGCGTAGACATGGTATCTAAGTCACACTATTGCAAGAGATGCATATGATCAAAGACGACCTTCATGAGCTGCATTTGGGAGGCACGTTGGTAGGCACCTCATATTCAACATACTCCAGAGGGGTTCTCATTTGGCTTGCACCCTCAATACCACTACAAGTGCAATCGACACTGGGTGGGAAGACAGGCGCACATTTATTATGAAAGGTACACTAGAAGGTCATGTTATAAGTATTGTGAACTCATATGCCCCCAATTTAGACAAAGAAGACTACTTTCAGCACGTAGAATTACTAGGTGAACATAGATCAACTATTCTTATTTGGGGGGGAGACTTTAATTGCTACCTGGATTCAAACATAGATAGATCGGACAGGGGCAGGAGTCTACCACCGCCCCTGATCAATCCGATCCCTCAACAGGATAGTGCAGGAACTGGATCTACGAGAACTCTGGAGAGGGGCACATGGAGACGATAGGGAATATTCATACATTTCATCGGTGCATGGGTCACACTCCCGTCTGGATTATCTCTTTACGGGCACTGAAGACACATATAGATTCTCCCAGAGAGAACACTTAGCAAGGACTATGTCCGACCATGCCCCCCTGGTAATGGTACTGCCAAATGTCCAGCAATACCAAATTGGAAACTGGGAATAGACCAACTTAAGGATAGGGCCTTCAGAGAAAAAATACTGGAGGAGTCTCTTTTTTGGGCAATAATGCAGGGTTGGTAGAAGAGGTGGGAATTTTGTGGGAGGCCCAAAAGGTAACAATCCAAGGGGTGTGTATCTCGAAAATGGTAGGAATAAGGACAACTCTCTCTTGGAAACTGATAAAATCAGAGACTGTGATAAGGGAACTAGAATCCGAACTGTGAAGGGGGAAGGAGGTGGGACAGGACCTAGGTGAAGCTATAAGAACTCAATCCACACACCAAGAAGCCCTAAACAATTTTGACAAGGACCACTACAACAAATGGGTACATGGGGAGGGGGACAAACGGGTCAATTGCTTGCGTTGTTGATTTGAAAGGAACACCCAAGGGGTGCAATTACATAAATCACTGATCAAGCAGGTAACAGGGTGACCACTCAACAACAAATCAATGAGACCTTCAAGGAATACTATAAGGCACTATACACTAGTGAGGGAACATACTCAGAGGTAGACTCCTCAGACCTATTAGAAACCTCACAAATACCCACACTAACAGCATCCCAGAAAGAATGACTAGAACCACTCATAAGATTAGAAGAAATAGAGTGGGCGTTAAAATCGATGCATAAAGGAAAGACACCGGGGACGGACAGGTTTCCGGTAGAATACTACCAGGAATACTCTGATATACTACTCCCTATTGTACAGAGAGTTCATGCGGAAGCTCACTCCAAAGGCTTCCTCCCCGAATCCATTAATCCCAGTCATCCTAAAACCCTGTAAAGACCTGCTTCAATGCAGGTCTTATAGTCCCATATCACTCTTAAACATTGATATCAATCTTCTGGCAAAAATAATAGCACAGAGATTAGAGAAGGCTACTATCAGTATTGTGCATCTGGATCAATGCGGATTCATAGGTGGGCGTAATACTGCCATGAATAACAAGAGGCTGTATTTTGTGATGGAACACGCACGCTGATCAGAGCAAGAATTAGCGCTGATAGCCCTGGATGCAACCAAGGCCTTCGACTGTGGAATGGGAATGGTTGTTCAAGGTCCTGGAGTGCATAGGGGTGGGCCCATAATGCTACAGTGGATTCGGCTATTGTACACTAATCCCCAAGTGAGGGTGAAAACGTGAGAATGGATATCAGGGAAATGGACACTGGAAAGAGGCACCCAACAAGGATGCCCAGCATCCCCAATACTATTCGCTCTAGCCCTAGAACCCCTTTCAGGGTACTTTAGGAACTACATCACTGAGACAGGTATTAAGATCTGCTGCAGAATACATAACATATCTCTATATGCAGATGACACATTAATATATGTAACAGACCCCAGGACCCACATCCCAGAGATATTAGAAATACTCCACAATTTTAGGAAACTGTTGGGCTATAGCATCTATGAAGAGAAATCCTTGGCGTTCCTCAGAGGGACCCGAGCACTTTACCAGTGTGCTTGCACCCATAAATAGGCATCTGTTGGGACCCAGAATAATTCTGCTATCTGGGAATCACTGTCTTCCACAATCTAGAGGAAACATTTGAGTTCAACACAGGAGAGCACTGGCAGACATAGGGGACTCAACAAAATTCTGGAAAACCTTCCCGCTTTCACTAATGGGGAAGATAGCGTTGTGTAAAATGATGATATTATCCAGATTATTGTATTATTTTCTTAATATTCCATGCAAAATCAAAACGTTGTTTTTTAAAATGCTAGATTCCTACATTGTTGAATTACTGTGGGGTTCCAAAAGAGGAAGGGTAGCAATAACCACGCTGAGAGGGACCCATGAGAAAGGGGAGCTCACACTACCAGATTACAAGGGATACTGCACAGCGGCCCAGCTACAGACTACCTCTGACTGGGTGAATTTACAATGCCCAATAGGGTAGTTCCCTAGCAATAGAAAGGGTATTGAATTACTATGGGGCCCATCTATAATCCGAGTCAAGAGCGCAATCTACACAGTGCCAAGGGAGGTCTGGGCCCAAATGTTGAGAAACTTATGAGGCACATGCCCATATAGTCCGAACATACCGCTGGGCTTTGACCCCGGGATCAGGGAAATTCTAACTGATCTCAGTTGGGTTAGAATGAGAAATGGAGGGTGCACAACCATGGGCGATCCTTATGATGGAGGGCGCTTATTACCATTTCAGGAATGACACCAGCGATATGGCATGCCTGTGGGAGCCTTTTTAAGCTATGCTAGAATAGTCAAAAGGATAGCCACCCTTTGGACAGATACTCCAGCAGAACCTGATTATCACCCCCTAGCACATCTGCTGTTGAGCACCGCTAACAGCCAAGGCCTGATATCACATCTCTAGAAACAGGTGAGAGAATGTAGGAAACTTCCAGAACTCACCGTAAAAGCAAAGTGGGAACGGGATATAGGGAGACAGATACCGGACGAACAGTGAATCAGGATCTGGGACCAGACGCGGAAGGTGCCAAGGAACGCCAGGTTTGGACTCATTCAATACAACTTTGTCCACAGGGTATACATGACCCCAACCAGGCTCCATGCAATTAAGCCACAACAGCCACACACCTGTCCGAGATGTAAGGGAACCATAGCAGGCTTTTGGCATATGGTATGGGAATGCCAGTTGATCAAAGCATTTTGGGATGAAGTGGGTAATAAAACTAACGCCTGGACAGGTAGTAGATATCCGTACATACCTGAAACATGCTTATGGAACATACTACCAGGGGGGACACGTACAAAACCCAGGAGAAAAGGAGTGGCCTTTCTTTTTGTATTGGCTAAACGTGGAATTTCAAACTCTGGGGGAGGATGGGGGCTTCTATCCAATTGTGGCTAAAAGATGTAAATCGTTGGGGGAGGGTGGAGATGGAATTACTCAGAGATCATGCTGCATCAGATGGAGAAGTGAATAGTAGTGTGGACTGGGGGCAATTGTTAAATGGTATGATGTCCACCACTGATTTACGACCTCCGTGAAGTGTGTAACACGGAAAACAACATCTAACGTGTTGTGCTCTATCCCCTACCGAACCCTGCAGTTCGAACAAAGACACAGATCTGAACTATGGTGATTACACAGAGAGTCCACACCCGAGTGCAACACAAGAGACGGCTCTACCAGATTCAAACTCTAACCTCTTATAATCAAACTTCTACACTAAGCCCGAGGCACCCTCTACTTGGACTTTTGGTGCAAATAACCGCTAACTTAAACCTGCTTTAGCATTTTATCCAGCATAACCGTTGATGTGTTGTTTTGATATTTCCTCGCAATGTACACTGAGATGCAAATATAACCTGCAATGAATCCGAGGAACGATGACACTGTATAATTATATATACAATATATATTGTATGTGACTGTATCTGCTCACTAATAAAAATATTCAAAAAAAGAAGGAAAGGAGATGCACTATGGATACTGACAGGAGGGTAGTCTGTAAAGTAATTAATCGCAATGTTCAAGGATACTTGGTCTCAGCACAAAGGGAGCAATGGGTCATAACATTTTCTTAGGGGCCTTCAGACAATGGCCAAGTGGACGAAACGACAATTTACCTTCTGCTTGTAGATGTAGGCGTTGTTGGTGCTCGGTAGCGTCGAGTCTGTTTCAGGGCGCTTTTCAGCTTCTGGGACAGAGTTCAAGATGCGGGTATCAGATGGCAGACAGTAAGGTATGCGAGGCTGGATGGACAGCTGTAGTCTGGCCTACAGAGCAGCTCTGGGTTAGAAATTTTTGTCTCAGTGCTGGATAGCGTGTCTGAAGCACTTATCGAGGTGTATCAGACGGTGTGAGTTACTGCGGCATGTCAGCGGTGCAGTCGGTTGCAGCTCGAAGGTCTGACTGCTGTGAAAATGTAATTAAAAATGGATGCTGGTTGATGCTTGTTAGTGCACTCGCCTCTCTTCTTTGCTGGGCTCGAGTTGTCCTGTAAGGTGTATGGCCCAAAGCAGAGGAGAGTGCTGCATGCAACAACTTTGCCCTTTGGTTCAGAGAACCACAGGTACTTCTCACCTAGGAAGCGTGCAGGGCACGCTGTGTGTGCTGGATTGGGAACAGTTCTGGAGCTGCTGGAGGGACCTCTGGATTCAGTATCTCCGTCTGTTCCCTGGGAGAGGTTTAGGCGAGGGATCCTGCTTCCCACTTTGAAATCCTGGCCTTCCTTCACTGGCAGAAGCTGATGAGGACCTTGTACAGGTAGACACACATGTTGGCTTTTTTTGGTAATTAAATGCCTAGTTTTGCACTTCGAATCTTTAAGAGATGTATTATTTATCAGACTAATGTGTATCAGAGAGTTTTTTTATGAATAACCAGTGATAAAATATGTGTAGAAATACGTGTAGGGAGATAAACGGCTCATGTGTTTCAGCTACACAGTGAGTTGCATTATTTTTTGGCCTTGGGCTTACGCCATTAGTTGGCCATCAACCTTGCTTGCAACCTCTGAAATCCATAGTGTGTACAGAAAGACTCTGTGTTCTTTTGCTTCTGACAATAGTTACTTAGCTCAACCAGAAAACACCTCCACCAAAGACAATTTCATTTTGTCTTTTCCCTGTATCAGACAATCTACTAGACAACAAAGCAGATACATGTTTCCCTTCACTGTTTCCCTCACATGAAAAATAGCCTGTGAGGTCAAATGATGCAAGGTAAGCCCTATTCTATAGCCCAGATGTTTATGGGATTCATGTTTGTTTCCCAACTCTGCTCTTCTAGTCTTGATACAATGGAGTGGGAAGTATTAGGCTCTGCCTCTCAAGAACATGGCCCACTAGAGGAAAAGATGATTTTAGTCCAGTCCACACAGATCTAGTCATGGTAGGGCTAGAGTTGTGCTACTTCTGTGGGATCTCCAATTTGTATCAACTGAGCCTGATCCCACCTGACACCATATGTGAGGAGCCAGCAATGAGACACAGACACAGAGAATTCATATTTGTTGTAATAGACTTTTATTAAATTAGAAGGGTTTGGAAAATGCCTCACTGTCTCTACTTCTAAGAGGTATTTCCCTACTTCAAACAGAACAAAGGATCTGTCCAATGTCAAGATGTCCAAAGCAAAACTGTCCTGCGCCTGAAATGCTATCCTTGCCCTCACATTCTAAAGTAACACTAATGTGTAAAAGGGTAATGTCTTTATTCTTGAAAGGTGCACAAATGTTCAGGTACAAATGAAATATAAAGGTAATCCATCATATACATTCTCAATGGATAAGGTTTACAGTTCCAGGGGATGGCTCCCTTCCACAGGTTGCTGTTCATGGTTTCTCACAACTGCAATAGGCACAATACATCCTTGGAGGTTTCTTAGAAAATAACAAAAACACTTTGGGTTCCAACACAGTTTCAGAAATCAGTTCCAACTATATATAAAACCCAGTATATTCCCCAGCCAGGTTCTTTCCACTTCAATCTCTTTACTCACCGTTTTGGGGGTTTTGCCTAGCATACTCCTATGCCAGGACGTCTTTGGATGGCTTGTTTTCTACAATGTGCAAACTTTAGCTGTGGCCTGGTATACTTTCCTGCCATGGTTTTTACCCTGCTTCATTTTATACACACTTGCAGGCATGTGCTGGACCGGTATACTCTCCTGCCAGGTCTTTTAATGTACTGCACTTGACACACACTTGCACAATTATGTATTTGCAAAAGTTCATGAGGTCAGAGTTTTTCTTTCTATCCCCTTAACCCATCTCAGGCTCTGCTGCGCTTGGTCATGGGTCCCAAACTCGTAACTGTAAGAGCTTTGCAAAAGTTCACAAGGTGAAGGGTTTTCTCCTCCCCCATTTACCTCTTTTGGGCTTTGCGTCCCAAAAATGATTCCTTCATTCAATTGTCAATTAGTGTTCTTTGTCACAGGCTTCCCCTTTTCTCACCTGTTTCCTTTGCTTTGCGGAATCCTTAGCCGGGGTCTTTTTCCGTGCAGTTTGGGTCTTCTACAAGCCCGCTCGGCCATCTTCGGATTCCAGGATTCGTTCAGCTACTTCGTCCGGGATCAAAGGAAACTCCAGGAAACTTGGAAAGATGGCAGCACACGGAGGCGGTCTGCGCGGAACGCGGAAAGAACAGGATCAAGGAAGTAGAAGGAATAAGAATAGGAGGAAAGTCCGGGAACCAGGAAGCAACACAGTTCCAAGAGTACGAACAACGGCACACGTCAAGCCACAGCTATCGGTAGCGTTGAGATGCGCGGAACCGCAGGGGAGTGGCTAATTTATAGAACGTGCTGCATAGGACGTAAAGGTCGATACACCACGTTCCGTGTATACAGCCATGTTGGGTGTACTACAGCGAGTAACCCACGACGTGCCAGGGACCAGGAAGACCAGAAGGGGCGTGATCGATGCATCATGACAGTCCTTTGGTATAATTGCTGAAGTGCCCCAGTATCCCTCTCTTTTTCGCCAGGATTCACCGGCTTTCAGAAGCACTCTGTATGTCCCTTGCGGTTAACCAGGGCCAGCGTCTCAGTGCTATGCCTCCAGTTTGTGTGTCCACCATCATCTCTCACCACCCTCCACATCCTTCATGACTCCTACCTGGTGTTCGAGCCTATCACCTTGCTCCTGGGGCTGAGGCACTATTCTCCAGTTCTGGCGACCACTGATCAGACTTGCCCTCTGTCTCTGAAGCGGTCCCAGCAGGGCACACCAGCATTTGCTGCCTTCCTCCTAGTGTCTTGAACCATTTGGCACCACAGACTATCACACCGGGTCACCGCTCCTTGGATCGTCCTCGAGTGAATGCAAGTGTGATGTTCAGATAATCCGACACCAAAGAGAGGAAAGAACAAGTACTTTATTTAATTAAAAGACAGGAGTGAGCAGCAGGCACACAGCCCAGCTCAGCCTCATCAACTGAAATGGTTCCAGTACCTGGAACAGGTTCTGCATCACAGGCAAAAGAAAACATATAAACATAACACATCTCCCCCCTTATCTCCAACAAAACATTAATCACCAACTCCCCCAGACTTGTCACATACCACACTTGACCTTGAAATTCACCTAACAAGTCAGTGGCTGACTCGCCATATCCACGCGGTTGCACTCTGGCTGGCAAAAGATCATGCACTCTCATGCTCATTCAAGTTCCCGCTTTTAAATACCTGCCAAGCACTCTTAAGTACTAGATCACATTATGCATTTCTCAGCATTGTGGATCTGCATTACTGCCTTCAGCCTCCTCATCTCAGTTTTTTTTATATGTAGGGAAATGTTGTACTTTCCTAGGTTTTCTTTCTGCATGTTACTGGAATTGTTCTTTAGCAGGTTTTATGGATAATGGAAGGGAACTTTTTTAAAATATTTTTTTTAAATAAATGATGTTTTTTGTTTACAAACCTTTCCATTATTCATCATCTAATTACATCAACATTCAAGATTTACATTTCTCTTTCTCTCATTCAGCTAAGACTGTGTCCATAGGATCCATGTAAATATTTGTCACACACTTCCTCTCTATGGATCTATATTCTTCTAGTCCATAATCTATAACAGTTTGTTGTCCTTTCTTTATGGCATGGATTCTTTTACGTTATTCCGAAACTGGACTACTCTGCAGATAAGGGCTTTATTATATCCTAGCAAGATCATTGCCCATCGTTCATTAGTATCTAGTGGCGTCAATTCCAATGGTAACATGGCAGCGAATAGCTGTCTTTTATCGCTCAAAGCTGTGGATTCCGTGAAGATATGATATAGCGATTCCGTTTGTTCCAATCTTTGACAGAATCGACAATAGTTCTCCTATGGACGTATTTGCCTGGATTTTACTAGGACTTCTCGTGTAGGGAGCAGATTGAGTCGCATTTGTAAAAATGTTTCTCTCGTTGGTCTTGACGGAAAAAGAGTCAGATTTTATGGTAACCGGTTTAGCACTCTACATTATAGATGGCAGTTTAGAGCAAGTTAATATTGCGCTTTCTTATCCATTGTCTTGATCCATTCGTTACGTTGTATTCTCTTTTTCACCTCCAACGGGCGCATAACCAGCATGATTTTGCTAGAGTCAACACCTTCCGCCAAATATCCCTTCTAGTTGATTCCATGTTTGCAGAGGGAGGTTAAGCATATCTTCTAGTTTTTTTTCCTTTTAGATAAACTGAAATGACATTTCCCTTTTGTCTCGCCGGGTTTGCCAGTGTCATCACTTGTGATTTCTTTATATTGATATTCAATTCATTCACCTCTATATATCTTTCTAGGCTATTCAGTCTCTTTTGCAATCCCAGTTGAGTTTTGTCGAGAATGAGATGGTCGTCTGGATGCATCATATATGGTATGGTTGCTCCGTTCAAAATTGGCGGATTTGCAATGGTTGAATTTTGAGAATCCTCTAGATCAAGTGTATGTAAATTAAACAGGGTTGCTGTGAGAGGGCAGGCCTGCAAGTAGTTATCACGGTTGCCACAACGCCATCCTGGGAGGGTCTGACTCTAATTGACGTATCTGTGTAAAGATTTTTCATTGGTTCCAAGATATCTGTCGGGCAATCCCATCCAGCTAGTTTTTTCCCATAATTTTCAGCGATTTATGCTATCAAAGGCTAGTTGGTGATCTATAAATTCTGCATGGTAGAGATTTCGTTCCTCAAATCTTCCAGTTGTATCAAATGTAAGAGTATTAAATTAATGTTGGTGCTCACTCCCTTAATAAACCCGCTTTGTCTGGGGTCTCGTCTCCCTTTCGCCATTGCCCATTCTGTCAATCTTCATAGCAGTATAGATGCAAAGACCTTTCCAAGTGGATCTAATAGGGCTATTGGCTGATAATTACACAGCAGTTTCCTGTAACCTTGCTTAAATATAAGACTCAGTATCGCTGATTTCCATGCCATCGTTATTTTCTTGTGGTTTGCTATGATGTTAAACAACAGCATGCATAATTCCGCCCAGGTTTACGGATTACTTTTCAGTATTTCATTACAAAGTCATTCTGGGCCAGGGACTCTCGGTATATTCAGATGTTTAATATGCATCAGTATTTCATCATAGTCCCAAATGATGTTCCATTTATTCAACCGTTTAGATTCCTGTTCCATATGTGATTCGGTTCTCTTCGCATACAGGGCAGAGAAGTATTTCACCTATTCTGTTTCAGGTACATCTGAGATTAGATTATCTTTCTGAGATCCGTCTTCATTAATTAAATTCCATAGTTCAACTGCCTGATTCATGGAATTATTTGAGTGAAAAATGCAGATTTGCGCGCCTTTCTGCCCGAAAATCCCCATACTTCAAACAGGGATTTTCGGGCAGAAAGGCGGGCAAGTCTGCATTTTTCACACAAATAATTCCATGAATCAGGCAGCTCGTGTGTTACTTTTTGCCATTGCTCTAAGCATACATTCTGTGTCGTTGTGTACAAAAATTGCCTTGGTGTTTTTTAGCCAATTCATCTATTGTTTTTTGTATGCTTTCGAATACATCATACGTTCTTCTAAATTCATATATCAAATGGCTTTTAAGTTTGTTGGTAGATGTTTTTTCCTCATGGCAATGTGCTTATTGTATGCATGAGCATGGATGGGCCTTCCAGCTCTTTTAGCTCCTTGATTGAATCTAAATGGAATAAGGATCCAATCATAGTCAAGTTTTTCTGTATCCTTCTTCATGGTAGTGCGAAATGTTTGCTTTAGACCTTCAAATTGTGAGTTTCTAATTCACAATCTATTAGTTTCATTATTTATCTCCAGTCCTCTTGCCGGGAGCCTTATAGCTCATTCCTGTTTAGTCTTCCATATCATAGTTATTTTCCAATGGTCACTCTTTGAAGTTGGTACCATTTTTATTCTTCAAAGTTTCTCAGAAAAGGCACTTGAGGTGAAGATATAATCTAGATATGTGACTTCTCTCCCCTTTGTCCACGATGGCATAGGCGGGTTATCGTTCCTCATCGTTCTATTTATTAGCAGCATGTCTCTCTTTGCAAGCTCTTTTATCCATATTTGCACTTTCGGTAAGAGTTTTTCATGGGGGATTTTGGCTCCATTGGCGTGAAAACGATGTATAGTCAGATCGCCACAAACAATGCGATCCATCGGGTTGTATTTAGACTGTTTCTGATCAATGTTTTATAAGACTGTATCGATAAATAGAGTTTCATTAATTGCCATGGAGTTCGAATATACATTCCATATTCCAAGGAGCTTTCCTGTGCTTCCTTTGATTTTCGCATTGTCGCTTTGTTCGCTTTTAGATTTATCTTTTAAAATGGTAACTTTAATGAAAGGATTGGGGTTATGTGTCTCTATGATCTCCATGTTGGCTTCTGATTTTATTAGAGTTAACAAACCCGCATACGGGCACCCTTTTGATCTGGTTATTGCCGAATTCATCAATGTTAGCTATCCATCACAGATGGGTTGGTTGCTATCCCCTGTCTCTTGTAGACACAGTGGGCCTCATTACGACCCAGGCGGTAAGGGGTTAACAGCGCCGTAAAAGGTGGCGGCGTCATTAACCCCTTACTGCCTAATTACGAGGTCCCTTTGCGGGTCCCGACCTTAACGGCTGGTTTTTACCAGCCGTTAAGGATTGGACCCGCAAATGGACCTTGGAGGTATTTACGGTACCACAATTTGCGGTACCGTAACTATCGCCTTTCCCATTTCCATTGAGCCCTATAGGGCAAAAATGGGAATGGGGAAGGCCAATGGTGAATGGCGAATTAGCGCCCCGCCAACCTTGGAATGGGGCAGTAATTCCGCCATTCACCATGGCGCAATCAGTAAAATACTGGCGGCAACCATGGTGCTGCTAGCGCCATGGTTACTGCCTGGGTCGTAATGACCCCCAGTATGTCAAAGTTTGAAAAGTTGTGATTTTTATTTCCAAAAATATGGGCTGATCCTTGTGTATTCCAGGAACACATATTGACATCGCACTACCAAGGTCTTGTTGTAGTTATGGGCGAGTATTTGTTTGATTTTCTGGTGTTTACTTGCTCCATATTGGAAGTTTTACTTATTTGGCCCTTCAACCCCATCTCAACACCCTGAGGTCCTATATATCCACAAGCAATGGTTCTTACTCTCATCGGTCAGTTCTCTGGAGTGTTAATCTCTTATGGAGTACTATTTTGTGATTCTATTCTTTCCGATGATTCTTCATTTCTATCATCATATTGCTTCTTTTTTGGCTTCAGTGATATTTTTGCTGAACGTTCAAACCCCAAGGCACAAAGTCGTCTGGTGTTATCCATTACTATCTCCAGAGTGCTGTGTGCCTTAAAATGAACCAACACTGAATCAGTTATGAAATCTTGTGTAAATTCAACTAATTTGATGTCCTTTGATTTAATTTTTTGAAGTTGGGGTACCACCTGCAATAATCGCAAGATGTTGGTTCTGTTCAGTATTAGCTCATCCTCTTCATCCCCAAATCTTTTAATGTTCAGAAAATGACTGTCCACACTACGTCGTGGGTCTATGAAGATCGGTAATGTTAGCATCGTTTCCTCACCTTCAGATTGGTGACTGGGCACCCTTACAGCCTCATGAGCTTTATTAGTAATTTCTTGCTTTTCCGTTATATAATGATGTCTTCTTTTTCTTACAGAGGTTGTGCTGTCATGCTCACATGACAGATCTAATCCCACATTGCAGATGGATTGATCTTCATTATTTTCATTCAAAATATACATTGAGTTTTCGTCTCCAATTGTATTACTTGGCTCATTTTCATCACAGGATTCATTTTGCTCCTCTGCGTATATGTTGATAAATTCATTATCATTTCATGTTGCTCTAATTCGTCCTTCTTCCATCTGGTCGTTGGCTCACTCAGGTCTATCACAGAGTCCGGTCTTTTCATGACTTCTTTTACTTGCAATGTCTTTGTTGTTGTTGATGTTTAGTCATTGTTAATGGTGTACACAAGTTTCTCAGAAATGCCCCGAAGCCTATTTTTGATACCTTTGTTTCCCTGCTGTTTTTTCCCCCTGTTCTAGTTTTCTTTCCTTAGTAGAGATCGTAGGTTTAGTATCTTTTTGGTAATATCAAAAACCAGAAAGGTCTCTGCTGAGCTCTTATTTGATTGCATCATTTGTTGTTAATTTTGTAGATTTTGTGATTTTTTTCTTTGAATAGATGCCGCAATTCCTTTGGTCATCTGCCCACCTTGATGGTCATCTTTTCCAGTCTAACATGTTCTTTCCGTGGGTTGTGGAAGTTGAGGTATACTCGTAGCGACTACTGCAGCAAGTTTTTGTATAGCATGACTACGAAATAGTTTCCCCTTTGGGTCTTCATTCTTACTTTGATGCTCTTTTATTGGCTTTATGACATCCTTCTCTTGATCGCTCGTTCTTTCATTGAGAAGGCTTTGCAATCATGTATTTTCATGTTGCAAGTTGTTCATCATGTCTATCAAGGCCGTTCGATAATTTTATTTATAAAGGCCTCTGTAAAAATGTGCTTCGTGTAAATGAGAGACAATAACGTTGCCTGATCCCTTATTGTGTCACTAATAGTTTCAGACAGTTTAACAAATGGTGTTAAGGCAAACGTTGATGCTGACATGAGTGAGTTGTGTAGATCTAGCACTGTTGTAGGAATTGCAGGATGTTGTTTTTGTGTTTGTACCTCAGACTGGCAATACTTAGATGTCATCTCATTCTGGTCTGTTCCAGCTATTAAGTTAATACTAGTATTCAGTTCCATTTGTAGGTTATTGTAGCATTTGGTACCAATCTGTGGATTGATTATGACTTCATTTGTTGCCCGAAGTAGATGGTCTGTAGGTCTATAAAGACCTGTGTGTCTTGGCGTAGATGTCGTCTCTGTTTCCGATGGTTTATCTTCATTGGAAATACATTCCTAAAAACGGCATTCCTTTTTTCATGGTTAATCATAAGCAATTCGTTTTCAGATATATACAGTGATAACCATGCCCCTTGCATACTTTGTACTGCTGGTGTTCTCATCTGATTGGTTAGCATAGTATTCGCTTGACCAAAATTTTGTTGCTATAAAGGTTTTGCCTGTGCTGCCCTTCTCTTTTGTGCCATTAATGGTGTTATACAGCTTTATACCGGCGGTACTTTCTCTTCCTCACTCCCACTGGCATAGTCATCAGTGGACCTTTTTGGCACATTCCCGTACTTGGTCTCGTTCACATTTATTGTTATCATGGGAGCTGCCTCACTGACCCGCAGTTTGTGCATACAGTTTACACTCTTTAATTGGCTGTTTTCATTGACATCAATAGTCTCAAAATTATGTCCTTGCCCGTTCATTGAGCATTGAGGCAGTTTGAAGAATCAGCTAGTGCTGGAGGTCTTGTCCTTGATTCTGCACTTGGTGGGAGACCCAGTCTAGGGTTTCCAATGACAGGGCGAATCCTTAGTTCTCCACTTTCACACGAGGACGTGTTCTTGGTACCTACAGGGGGCCCTTCACCTCCAGTGAGCAGGATACTGGTTACAGTGCACAGTCAGCAGAGAGGCATTGGTCCACAGCAGTACCACCTCACTGTTCTCTATGGGTGATTAGGCAGCCGAGGTTGCTGCTGCTTTGGCATGTCTTCTGTCTTCACATCTCTGGTAGAAGACTTTGGAATAGACTATATTACCAACGAAGGCCCAGAAAATTCTTCCTCTTGTCTTAAGTGTCCAAAGATTAATCAAATAATTATGGGGTGCCCCTCTCTTTGTAAATGCAAAAGGTCCTAATGAGATTGGTCCAAAGCAAGCCTGCTTTAAGGTGTGCAATCCCTGTTGTTGGTAAAAATGGCCCTTGTCTTTTGACATCATACCCAGCTTATGTTTTGCTGCAGGAAATGTTGAGGTTGTTCAGAATTATATTGACAGCCCTTAAAGAAATCAAGATCGTAGGACTACTTTCCTACCTCTCCTCTCTGACTACTCTAACTATGTCCCTTTCCCATGTCTATTTCAAATGAACTCCAGTGCTCAGCATCCTGGTGTGGATATGGCTTTGTTATATCAGTGCTGCCTTTGAAGCACTGACTACCAGGAGATCGCCTGGTGAGTTCCTGGGCACTGGGAGAAAGGGGTTGCCTTGCCATTGATTTCGGGTGATGAACAGGCAGTATATTGGCCTTTGTACCACTTTGCACTTTTACAGACTGGTAGACCAGACAAGAATACACATTTCTGTCATAGCTGGGCCCTGCATACAATGTTGACACTGGTGTGATATCAATTTGTTGTGGCTGTACAATTGTGTGATTTTAGTAGCTATCATGTCTCTAGGTATGCCTTGTATTTATAGATGTACATGCAACCATGCTAACATATGGTACACAATTATTATAATTTGAATCAGAGGGAGTGTCAGTTAAAACACCACCTTGCTTGCAGGAACTTTATGTTCCAGCAGCTGTCAGGAATGCACTTGTGACTTTGAACCTAGCATGTGCCACTGCAGGGTTTGTGCGGTGGATATCATGACACTGGTACAGCAAAAGGGAAATGTCTGCTTAATGCGTTTGGCATGGAGCTTTATGGAAGGAGGTCTGATTAGTAGGTGAAATAAGGTGAGATGAGGTGCCAATAGTTAGTTTTATGTTTGCTTTATTCTCAGATAAGCTCCATTATAGCAACCCCCAGCTCATTACAACCACCAGCACCTTCAGCCACAGTCAATTGGCTTTACTAGAACTCCTTCAACCCCAAGCATTCCAAACATTCCATGTCACCATGGAGCTATACACAACACATCTCCTCTTCTTAATTACACAAGACCTCCACTTCACACATTCTTTCTCATACGGGCTGATCGTCCCAAATTCCACACCCGACCACCTCTCAACCTCACTGCCCCCCTCAACTCACTTGCACAGGATCTGACTACAAAAATAACTCTTTCTTTGCACAACACCCTTTTTCATACAAATCCAATCCCCCCTGCAGACATAGTGGCATAGTGCCACTTCCTTTTATTCTCCTCCATTACCCACGGATGTTTCCTTTGATCCATCCATCTCACAAGTTCCTCCACCACACAATCAGTCTTCATCACCCTTCCTAACCAGGGAGGCAGCACTTTGGTATTCCCTTTTCTTCCCCTCATCAACTCAAAAGGACAGATCCCTGTGGTAGTATGTGGAGACATTATGAGGGTGTATAGTCGCTCCCTCACTGCCACCTTTTTGTCCTGGCCTCATACACCAGGCATTCCTATAACCTCCATGGCACATTAGTTTACTCTTTCCACAACTCCATTACTCTGGATGATAGGCAGCAGTCCTTTCATGTTTTATTCCACAACTCCATTACTCTGGATGATAGGCAGCAGTCCTTTCATGTTTTATTCCACAACTCCATTACTCTGGATGATAGGCAGCAGTCCGTTCATGTTTTATTCCACAACTCCATTACTCTGGATGATAGGCAGCAGTCCTTTCATGTTTTATTCCACAACTCCATTACTCTGGATGATAGGCAGCAGTCCTTTCATGTTTTATTCCACATTGCTTCTGATATTCCTCAAGGAGCCCTCCAAAAAACTGCCTACCATTGTCTGTCAAAATGTTACATGGAAACCCCTGCCTCTCAAAAATGGTTTGGAAATACATCACTATACTAGTGGTCTCACATACAATATTTAATTCTCACCACCTTGACAAAAGATGCACCAATACTACAATTACATTTCCTCGACCGCCACCTAAATCCACAGGCCCCAAAATATCGAGCGCCAAGTCACACCACACAACATCCTGTGTGCCTGCCTTAATTAAAGGATGGGTGCGAGCTACCATAACCTTACCCGTTTTTTCTCATTCTATGCACACACTCAGACATTTCTCAATTTCCCAGTCAAACCCAGCTCACCAGTACTCTGATCTCAGTACACTTTTAGTGTTCAACACTCCTATGTGTCCTTCGTGGCCAATCTCAATTAACTTGTGTTGCACAAACGTAGGCACCAACACTCGGTCCGACCTGTACAACAGACCACCTTTGACACATTTTTTGCTCCTGAACTTCCCAAAATATTCTTTCTTCTCCTCTGAGCATTTTCTTGTCTGGCCAATTCCACAACCTTACACATTACTGCTCCTGTCATGAAGGCCCCCATCTATTCTTCTCTTTTCATGATTCCCCCCATGGGTGACAAAAACCATGTCTGTCAGCTCTGGCTCAACTCATTCATCTTTTCCCCCTAATCTCGACAAGTCATCCGTCAGAGTGTTCTCTCTCACAGGTATCACTTGCAGCACAAATGTGTGGCCCTGAAACTTGGCCACCCAACTCACAACTCTCCTGGAAACCTTGTCTAAATCCTTACACTCCAAAACCACCTTTAAAGGTTGATGGTCAGATTGAATTATAAATTTAGCACCCCACACAACATTTCTTAATTTTTCCATGGCCCAGTAACACGCCAAGGCCTCCCTTTCTAACACAGAATAGTTCTTCTCTCACCACTCTTGACATATGCGTATTGATTTCCTCTTCCTCCTCACCGCGACACTAATGACAACACAACACTTATTCCATTATCACCAGCATCAACTGTAATAATGCATTTCTTGTGTGTGTCATACTGCCCCAGTGTTTTCGCCATATCAATTTCCTCTATGACTGATTTGAATTCTCCTTAGCAAGTTTATCCGAAACAAATTCTACTCCATTTTTTAATAGTGACCTCTTCCGCACCACCTTTTCCTACAAACTCCTGGCATAATTCTATAATTTCTAGAAAAGATCACAATTCTCTCTTATCCTTCGGAGCCGTCACCCTTTTTATGGTATCAACCATGTATGCCTTTAGTTTGAGACCTGACAGAGAAATCGCATGTCCAAGGTATTGTACTAAACATTCCCCAAACACACACTTTTCTTTTCTTAAAACTGATACCTCTAATTCCCAAAATACTAAAAACTCTCTCAAACGCTTGCTCGTATTGCTCCATTGTCTCACCACACACCAAAATATCATTCTGTAAGCAATGCACACCACTCACATCATTGAATAGCCTATCCATCACATTTTGAAACACCAAGGAAGCCAATTCTAAGCCAAACAGCATTCTACGGAACTGAAATATTCCTTCCTGGGTAATAAACACAGTTAACGTTCTAGACACCCACTCAGGCTTTATCTGATGGTAGGCAGAAGCCATATCAAGTTAAGAGAAACATCTCACCTTCCCAATCACAGCAAACGTTTCAGACAAACTTGGAAGAGGGTACCACTGCATCACCACACATTTATTAAGCTCTCTCAGGCCGATATACGTCCTTAACTCGCCTCTGGGTTTCTTCACAACCACCACCAGGGAAATCCATTTGATGCTTCCTGCATTTTAAATCACCCTGGACTTCCTCAGCTTTTCAAGCTCACATTTGATGCCTTCTCTGAGCACTAAAGGTACTAGGTGTAGTTTTGCTGCCACTGGCACACTCCCCATCTTAAGACCTTTTTTGTTTTTCATACTCTTCACATGTCCAATCTCATCATCAAAAATGTTCGAGTCAACTCACATGCAAAACATGTTCCTCCGGATTGGGATTTAGCCTAATCCCCAATTTTTTTTGTTCTCTCCAAGCTAATAGCATCTCTCCTCTTTTTGTGACATAGGTCTTCATTACAAGATTGCCTGTGTGGCGAAAAAATGAGTATAAAAGTGGTATGGATACCATCCATGAACAGCACTTTTTCCAGACCAGCAAACTACAGTTTTGCCAGTGGGGGTTCCAATATTTGCCTCCAACCAAGAGCGGGAAGTAAATCAGGCACCGCACTGGCAAAAACTGCTATTATTTCTGGCACTGGTCTTACCAGTGCTACAAATACCAGATTTACTGCCCTTTCTGCCACCTGGTCATTCTGGGATATCAGGCAGTTTTCCGGTATCCCACTGGGGAATCTTATTTCTGACAGCAAAATATCACTCATTTTACCACCGACAACACTCTCATGCACCTCCCTCGGCATCAGTGATATTTTGGCACTAGAATCAGCCATCATCCTAACTTCTTTATGATTCACCAGCACCTTGGCAAAGGGGCTATCACATTGCTCACCATCCATACTATGCACCACGTTAACTGTAATAATATCCATTTGCTCATCATCATCCCCAGACGACATTCCATTTTCTTCACAGACATATAACACTTTCTTTCCTCTCCAAGAGAATTTCTTACTACAGTTTGTATAATTGCCCCATTTTTTACACTTTGAGAAAGTTGCTTTCCTGCCTGCACAGGCATAAAAGCTTGCGAAATTAGTTGTACTCCCACGCCAAAAACATAGGCATTCTTCCACCCAAGGTTTAGCCCCTTGTCGATAGTCAGACAACCCTCTTCGGTGGGTAGCCCCCTTTGTTTTCTTTTTCTTCTCCTTTTCCTCAGTCGTCACCTTTAGAATCTCCACTCATGGCTCTTTTCTTTCAGCCTTCGTCTGTTTGGTCAGGCATGCCATGCAGTGTTCAACCCTTTTCACGATTACCATCACTTCGTCCAGGGTGGTATCGTAACTCAGCCATAGCTCCTTCCTTATCTTATTATCAGAACAGTGTATCATAAATTGATCCCTTATGTGTTCGCCCGACATATTGCCAAATGTGCATGTTAGAGCCAAATGCCAAAGGGCAGTGGTATATTCCTATGCACGTTCCCCTTTGTCTTGCACCCTTACACCAAAATTGTACCGTTCCAGAATAGTGCTGATTTTGGGGTTAAAGTGGGCGTCCAACTTGCCAAATGCGATCTCTAATTCATTCGTCATACTTGACTCAGACCCATCTTCCAAATTGGGCCATGTTTAAAATATCCTCTGCCCCTCATAGCCCAGGAAGTGCTTAAGAATGGACAACTTCCGGTCAGAAGAGATTGTATTCCAACAGGCTGCACATACGTAATGCAGGAAGTCCTTTTTTCCATTGCTTTCATTTAAGGGGCAGGAGAAACCATAACAATGGGAGGGCCCAGTACACCAGGAATTGTCATATTTCCAAGTTTCACGTATGCACCTTACTGATTTCAGTAGTCTCGCTCCAAATTACATTTCACTTGTATTCAATATCACTTAAATAGTAGCCTCAGTAAATTGCTCTGGTGTCTATTCTTTCCATCCTCTCTTCGCCGTACCTGTAAACCAATGTTGTAGCATTGCCTTGGTAACCACGTAATCACAACGTTGCTTTCCAGCAGTCAGAGGGGTCCGCTGCATGCCCCATGCAACAGAGACAACATCATCTGTGTCTGCTTTCCGCCGCTATGAACGAACCATGGACGTATCCCGAACATTTTATTTCCGAGGGCAAACACACAGGTGCGATTAGACCACTGTGGCCTGACCCCACGAGAGGTGCGCAGCACTCCTCTTCACTCGTTGGCTCTCCGGACACAGCACTCACCGAATCCTTGGTAGCTCCAGAGGCAGGTCACTATTGCAGTGTGGTGTGACTCGACCGGGCACATGGCTCACAGGGGCGGTGAGACAGCTCCCAAACATTAGGGTTGGCAGGGCACGCCAGACAACAGGCTGGAACAGGGTTGGGGGTCGCCAGTGATGTACCATTTATCACCACTGAAATAAGGCGAGGCCAGGCAACACAAGGGTATCTTCTTATTGCTCTATTCTGAGATAAGCTACATTACAGCGACCGCCAGCTTCTCCAATCACCAGCTCCTTCAGCCACAGTGAACTGGCTTCACCAGAACTCCTACAACGCCAAACATTCTATGTAACCAAGGTGCTATACACAACAGTTAGGCATCTCTTCAGAAAGAGAATTACCTGCATCATTGTATATAAAAGCCTGGGATGTTACACCATTGCAGGCAGCAATCCATCCCACCCATGGCACAGGGTACAGATCTGATACCATCGAAGGATAAGTCAGAGAGCAGCTCTACTTCCTCGTGGGTGGCTTGCAAAATAGCTGAACACTGAGATCCCTCCCAAACAGACATGACAAACCATTTGCCAAGGAGTCCGGAAACGTTTAAGTAGCATATTGTGATGATAGATGTGCTACTGCCTTTGACTTTTGGGAAGCAGGATCCACTTTACTATCAATCATAGATACATCTTTGGCTGACCTGGAAGAGTAGCCAGTCAGACTGGAAAGAAGGAAGTCCATGGCTGGGAACTTGCACTCTGTAATATTATGTGCATCCTGTTATTATCCCCAATTAGTAACAGAGACACTTTGAAAAAAAAAAATCCTTCAAAGATCACAGTGAGCGGCTACATCTTCATCATAAACTGAGGAACCGATATTTAATTTGCTGAAGATAGAATGTGAACCTCAGGTGAACCAAATGCTGAAACTGCAATACTCTTGGATCTGAAGAGGGACCACTGACTTGGGGGTTCCAATTTTTGAACCCACATGGCAAAACATCTTCAACATTTCTGCATTGCTTAAGTATTTTCCTACGACTTCAGATTTAATGTCATCCTCATTTTTTCTTTTTAAGGAAGAATGTACTTTGTTGTAAGATGGGGGGTAATCCCTCTTTCTTCTAGAATTCCACTTGTCTGGAGCCCCAATCTCCTTTAAAATCTCTTGTATTACGTGGTTCATGACTTCGGACAAGGCGAAGACTGCCTCAACATCCTTCCCTCCAGAATAGTCACATATGCTGGGCGAGGCACCATCACACATCAGAGACCATTTGATCCAACATGTTTTGATGTTGATGGTGTATCCGTTGATTATAAGAGTTGTAAAAACCATCTTCGAACCCACCAATGTAAGGGGAGGAAGAGAGGCGTGGAATGAATGCCTTTTCCGTCTCCATGGTGGGCTGTGGCTTAGCTACTGTGCATGTTGTCTGTCACCAGATGTCCAAAGCATCCTTGGTGTTTACAATAATTACCAGAACACGATTGTGCATGGTTTCCCCATGAACAGTCATGGAGGACCATGGTTGGGCCACGATATTTAACATGGTCTCCATTAATGTCCCTTGGGCAGCATAGCTATGTCTCCCTCCAGTGCATAACATGTCTGTCCGCATAATGCTTCACTGTCCCTCCTTTTCTCCATCTTCTCAAACTAGGAATCATGTAAATATAAAACAAACATTAAAAAGAAATCACACATTGTTTCCTTGTGGGCGGTTAGAACTCCCAGGGGCAGAGCATCGCGAAGCAGCTGAAAGAAACACACTTGTTAATTTCTAATCTCGTTTTTTGTCTGCAGATTCCAAGGTGAAACCAGGCAAGCAATTAAAGCAGGGCGCGCGTTTCCTTTCATCCTGCTGATTACATGCGAGTGCTACTGTACCACTGGCTTCTGATGGATTTTTATCCAGTGAGCAGAGCGCCAAGGTGCCTAATGAAAACTGTTGGGGCGGGTGAGGGAGGCTGTTCTTTTAATCTACACAGCCCCGTTCCCTGTGTTCTTGCAACAGATATTGTGTCTGGTTCGTGTCTAGTTCACCTACTGCTCTATGGGAAACCTTTTGTGGTGCATTGTTTGCGGTTGTGGTCATTGACCACAAAACCCCTCTGGTACTGCATCCTACGCCTGGGATCCAGCTCTGTCTTGGCTCTAGGACTGCTGTATATCTGTTGGGCCTCTAACAGCCACACACTGAAGAAACCTTGTAACCTGTTATTGTAACTCACTCCGTTTCTTCCTGTCTCTTCTTTTTGGAAGGGAGAAGTCTGGCCTCGGTGGGAAGTGGCAAGACTACGAATGAAATAAGCCCCATTTGTCTGAAGGAGCGCAGGCACCTTCTGTCAGAGCCGGTCTTTGCATCAGGCCATGCAGGCGGCTGCCTGATGTGCCAGGCTCTAGGGGGCGACAGCCCAACTCCTCGAAAAGGGCTCCAACACCACCATCATGCATGATGCTTGATGCTTCAATGCTGCATCATTTAATTTTATTGTGCTAAACTTAAGTACTCTACATTACTACCTACGTACATAAAAGAAAAGTGCTACTCGAACGCAGACTCAGTGGTAAAAGCCAGGCTAGCAGTGCACCTGGCATCTCCATGGCATTCTTATGATCCTAGAGAAAAGCAACATTTGTTGCTCATCAGTTCTTCGGGCCGGGCAGGCCTGACAGTATGCGCCTCCTCCTCAGCTCATGCGCTGCTTTCAGGGGGTGATTGTTTAGCTGGCTGGGCTTTTCAGTCAGCTCATACTTTGGCCGGACAGCAGGGACTGGATATTCTAAAGAGATGAATCACCATCAGGCTCAGAGGATCAAGACCCAGGCACAGGAGTAGCAGGTCCAGTCAGGGCAGGAGTCAGGAGGAAGCCAAGTCTCAGTGAAGCTGTCTACCAAGAGTGACACTAGCCGGAGATGATGGGATTCTGCTCAGGAAATGCACAATACAGTGTTTATTGATTGGGTAAGATCCCCCTCGTCCATACAAACATAAAATATAACACAATGTATAATCCATACTGCAACTGGGCTTCCATTCCAAACGTTGCAGACTGCAAATGCATTGATGTAATAATCGCACAGATAATTAAGCCTCAGGAAGGGCTGAAGTTGCCTGTGGAGATATTTCATTAAGCTTGTGTCGTGTCGGACAGATTTCCGTGTCGGGTCTGCAGATTTCTCACCTTGTGTTGTTTCGGATGTTGGTTTTCTGATCCTGTCTGCCTGGTATGAAATAACGACAAAGTGGTGTATGCAAAGCCATTCATGCTTCAGTAATGTAACTGTGTGATATCACTGAAAATAAGGCCATCCCTTTAGCCAGGATTGTTCTCAGGAAATACACAATCCAGTGTTTTTTTAGGTAAGATTTAGGTTGTACCCTACAAGCTCTCTCCTCCATAAGAGCATAAACTATGACACACTGTATTCCGTACTGATAGTGCCACTGGCACTGGCCTTCCATTCTAAACGGTGCATTGGTATCGTAATCACACAGCAAATTAAGCCTCAGGAAGGGCTGAGGTTGCGTCTGCAGATCTCTAACCTTGTGTCATGTGGGATGTTGGTTCTCCGATCCTGGCAGGCTGCCACCCATGCCCCTTCTCATCCTACTTCACCCCACTTGCCCGACAAATTGTTCCTGTGCCCCTGTGGCCAAACCAACTGAACTGAGAACTTATTGCAGGAATAGGGAGTAGGTAGTTGTATGTCCTGGGGGTTATTCTGACAGTACAATGTTTTGAATATTAAAATTAACTTGCAGGATTATAAGCACTGCGTTAGTAACCTAAATGAGGGTTTTTCTTGAATCTTGTAGAACAGGCAGACAGAGCTATGCATACATCGGGACGTACCACAGGCAGCGACAAACAACCTACATTCATTATTGTCCTTTGAGTTATGGAATATTCTACCGGGCTAAAATCGGGCTCGCCCTTCCCAGCCTGGCCTTCTTGTTTCAGTTACAGTTTTACCAGCAAGCGAGACAATAGTGTAACACTTAACTTCTGCAGTGAGTATATTATAGATTCCGCTAGCGCTCTACAAGCAGTGTCATATTATCTAGGTGCTGTAATAGTATCCTCCACAGCTGGACAAGGATGTGGAACAGAACAGAGGTACGTTTAATGTCTTCTTCATCAGAAATATCACATATCCTATGAATGTAATTTATGTAAATAGTCATTATTAAATCATATTCCAGTGGCATGATAGAAGGGCCCAGTGTAGATTTTCACTAGTACAGCAGGTAAATGGGCCACCTGCGGCATCACACAGGTGAGTGAGTCAACCCCCCCAAGTGAAGGGATCTAATTCTGCACTGAGATTTATTTCAGGCAGGCCAGATCTGAACTCTCAGGACAGGAGACTGGCCTCTGGGTCGTGCATCTGCTCTAGATATGACGCTTTTAAGATCACTGAGAAAGAGGGTGTTGAACTGTGGTTTCCAAGGCCTCTGTACTTTACATGGGTGGTGAATGAAGGCTAAAGGACTGGGTACCTAGCCAAGGCCACTGTACTCGAGTACAGGGACGGTGTTGGGGCCTTTCAACTTTTTCAAAATGAAAGGGGGTTAGAGCTTCAGGGGGCCCCCAGCAACAGCCCCCCAGGTTGCCGGTCAGCAGTCTTATATTAAATGCTAAAGTATACAAACTTGGGGAGCTTTTCTGACTACAGTCTTAAACCTCCGCGACCTTACAGTAAAATAACAGCTTGTCGTGTCGCAATGATGTGTGCAGGAAACGAAGACCCAGAGTTCCCCTACTTCGTATGTCAAAAATGAAAAAAAGGGGTTCCACACACATCTGTTTCTGCGCCACAGGAAGTATCACTCAAAACTTATATTAAATTCTAAAGCTGTGTTTTCTCATCCCATAGGATATACAGAAGTGTTATGACCTCAGTGCCTTCTAACACTTGCTCCTGCACATCAGCCATTTGCTAACAAAGAAGGGTTTAGAGTTCTTTAGTGGGCATTTTGTGTTTAAGCTCCTTGTCAGAAGATCATGTCGTGATAATCAGCGGCTTATCTTTGTCACCCTTGTAATGGTGCACCCCAAGGGTGCAGCAGACTGCTTTTGCTCAAAGCACGGGGCCCACAACCATCATATTTGAAATGAACCCCCACAAATCTTCAGCCACGCCTGCTTGAGTTTAGTGGTCACCAACCTACAGTGTGGGTTCCTCTATTTTGTAATGGGGTTACTACACCTTGAATTAGAGCAGGGTGTTCAGTAGGGAAGTTTCATAAATACAGCAATGATAATGATATGTTGTCTGTATAGAGCGTTCACCAAAACACTTTACATAGAACATATAAAGTATTCCTCAACCAAAGTTGGTACTCTAAAAAGCTGATGTATACATGAAACAAAATACCAGAGTTTTTTTTTTTTTTTAACAGGGTACACCATGCAGGCCAACATTTCTATTCCAATCAAGGGATGATAGGCCAGTCCTGCTTTTAACTTTGCATTCTGGGATTTGTCGTCCTGGATTTCCCCATTATAAATCCTGAACTAGAGGTCCCAGAATGCAAAGTTAAATCCAGGACTGAGCTAGCATCTCCCTAATTGGATGGATAATGTTGGCATGTATGGTACAGTATGAACTGAATAACTTCTAGGCTCTTCAAATTTTGACAGATAAATCACAGTGATATAAAATCATGTGTCCAGGAGGTTCCAGAAATATGGTTGACAAAAAATGGCAGTTTTTACAAACGCATTGCAGCTTAAAGGCTGTGTGTGACCCAGTAAAAGTGTTTCCATTATACCACACAAGGGGATTGGGGCTTGCAGAGGTGTCCCCCCTGCTCCCGTTGTGCCGTATAATGAGTCCGGTGCTTCAGGGGAGTACCCTGCATCCATTACATGGATTGCAGGGGCCACTCCACAGCCTTTTTGCCACAATTTGTTTTAAAACGGCAATTTTCACAGTGACTTTATTACATGGAACCGTCTAGGATCACACACTTTGCAGTGAAGCTGGCATGTGAGACCAGTCTATAACTTAGGCACTTAAGCACATGTTCTCATGTCTAATTGTTAGAAATGTGTGCTTATGCTTGGAATGTGCAATGTCAAAGTTAAGAAAAGTTACTTTTTGGACACATAATACAGGTAACATTCTACGACTGTCACCTCCTATGCAATGTATGCATTTTTTATTACATTTCCATCTAGTTCTTTATTGAGTGCCCCATTAACAACATTTGAAACATACAATTTTTGTTGTTGTCATTTTTTGTGGTTAAGGGGGTGGCGCTAACGATGCTTGCCACCTGGGGTGCAATCTGATCTAAGACCGGCCTTGCTTTCTATCATGGCAGTCAAATGAAGATTATTGGCAAGCAGTGGTGACGGAGGAACGGGACAGGAGTTGAATAAAGAAGTGGAGTTGTGCGAAGTTGCTAGAATCCTTCCACAGTGTCTGTGCCCACATGTGTTCCCAGCATTGACGTGTGACCCATCTATACTTGTGTGGTCCATTAACAACTGCGACAAGGTCAGAGAGGCCTGACCCGTGCATTCCTCCCTGCATCACTGTTTTGGGGGGAGGACGTCCCAGTAATGCCGGAGAGCTGTGTTCCCAAAATGGATGAACGTGGGCTGGGGATGGGATTCCGCTTCATGTCGTGGGTGTCTGTGGGTGTGTGAGGAATTGCCATCTGTTAAGGGTGTGAAAGCACTGGCTTTTTTTGATTGTTATTAATCAATAAAATGATGCAGGTAATTCCATCTCTGAAAGGATAATCTGCTGATCAGATCCCCCTTTTATAAGCTCCATGCTGCATCAGGCGCTGCTGCATCAGTAGTCTGGTTTGCAGCGCCTGCGTTGCCAGTGGCGCAGAAAGGTTCAGATGTCACAGCTGGCCATTTTACAGCTGCAGTGACAGCCAAGTCACTGAAGCGCAGGGGCTGCATTTAAGATATGTACCCCTGTACCAAAATGATGATGATCGTAAATAGCTCATGATGGTGGCAGGATAAACTCTAAGAATAAAGCTATGCCTGAGTTAAGGCATGGTGCATGATACTACCTACGATCAGTACTGCCAAATCCAATTTGATATCACAGATATGAGCCAGGTTCAGCTGTGTAAGTTGATGTGTATTCTGGCCAGATGTGTTGGGCCTTTCAAATGACAGGGCAGGAACCTGAATGCCCATGCCCCCTATTTGATATCTTTGTGAGGGCAGGCAAGTTCTCCCACAGGCAGCCACAATGCAGGCACCTTTCCTGGGCCCGGGCATCAAAGGAGCACACCCATTCAAAGTGAGTAGCCTCACAGATGGGTGCTTCATTTCTAAGGACATTTGATTCTATTGAGAAGGAAAGGGCCCAGGGTTAGTGTAGCCAGGGAGAGATCTATGCAGTTTTGTGAGGATTATTCCATCTTGATTTTCTCTGCCTCTCGTTCTATTTGCTGTCCTCTCAAGTTCCTGTAGCAAAACACACTTTGGGTGTGATCTGAAAAGAACCAAAGTCCACTCCTTTCAAGAGCAGGAATTGGACTCCTAAAGCAGGCTATGTTTAGCCCAATCAGCTGTGGACTTTTGCCTTTAAAAGAGGGGGCTCACATTACTTCTTTGAATCATCTTTTGGACTTCAATCCTAAAAGCAGATTTTGTTGAGCCCTGCTGGGAGAGCAGTCCTTTGCCAAGTCCTCCAGTTGTGAGGTGAAGACAGGTGTTCGATGGCAGAGGCAAGCACTGTCCCCTAACCATCCCCAGGGACCTCATTATGCAACAGCACACATGAAGATGTGTCCCAGCCCCCCCCCCATGTTTGGGAGCCCGAGAAAGGACTAACCTTGGCCCTTGAACCCTGTAGTGTGACTCACAGCACCTGAAAGCCAGAACAGCCAAGAGCCCTGTTTTCAATGTCAGCCCGCTGAGAGCCGTGATCCGAGCATGTTCAACTCCAAGAGAACTGTCAGGACTCTTCAACGCTGCCTTTGGTGTTCATTGTTCTTCAAACCACTGTTGTCTGTTCCACTACATTAGCCACTGCACCGCATCAGCTAAAGCGCTTAGTTACCACAGCTCCAACCAAAAAAGTACTTGTGCCTTACATTTCTCAAGTCACTTTGTGAAGCACCTGCATCTTCATTGCAGTGCCTGTAAATGGATTGACCTCGACCCTGGTGTCTCCCAAACAGTGACCTCTTCCGTATTGAATCAACTCGCCTGTGCATCATTGTACCAGCTCTCCGCCATCAAACCTCAAAAGCCGATCAAACCTGATGACCGCAATCCGCATAGCTTGAGTAGGCCCTTCAAGACTACAGCTACCGCCCGTTCTACCCCGACTCAGTGCCAGCTACTGCTGGACCATCGCAACATCCACATCCCTGAGCGGAAAAAACCTGTAAATGACACCAAGAAATCTTTTTTGAAGCCCTCAAACCCCCTAGACCTTTGCAAACATATTATCAACTAATATCTGCCCCCCATGTCTAACTTTGGTCCTTATGCCTAGATAGGTCATTTTAATCCCCTTTGCAACCTCAATAACGTATCCTTTGAACATTGGAGTCTTTTATTGACTTTTCTCCTTCTGTCACATTACACAGAGTGCTGTATCTATTGGATCTTTCCATCTTTTGTGTTCTTTCTGCAGGGGTGGGTTTTTGCAGTGTTTTCCAGTTATTATTGTACATGATGTGTTTGATTAAAGTATATATCTTTATAGAACCTTGATTGGACATTCCTCTTTTTTTGGAGTGTTATACTTTGCTGTTTGGGTTGCTACTGACCCACATTCACCTCCGTCCTGAGAGTATAGCCCTCCCTGGCCCCAGGAAACAACAAAAGGTGTAGGTAGTACATCTCTTAATTGTGCCTGTTTTACCTTTATGATTGTGTTGGCTCTTGATTTGTAGAAGTGTGAGGGCTGAGTGCGCACTTTAGCAAGAGCTCATACTTACACTTGTGCAGGGAAGAAGTCAATTTGTCAGAGAGTGCCCCGGGATGTATTTTGAAATTGGATCTGAATGCCGGACACCAGTAGGAACTCATCTTACAAAACAAACTTCTGCCACTGAGATCTTCTAGTACAAAATCAGGACCATGTTGGCTGGCCTCCCTGATGTTCTGAACATAAGCAGCAATGATATGGTTTATGTCTCCACTGTATCAGAGCATATGGATATCCTAGTGAGTTTGCTGGCCAAACTGCAAGAACATGGTTTAATGCTCCATAAGGACATTTGTGTGTTCCTCTGGACATAATTGGAATTCTTTGGGTATTTGGTCCAAGCTGCAGCTTCCGCAGAAGGTGCATGACATTCACCTGGCCCCAACACCTATTAATCCTTTTGAGGATAGGGGGTTTCTCAGGTAGGTCATGTATTGTGGGAGATTCATCAAACATGAAGGGGTGTTATTGCAGTCCTTGTTGAATCTCACAAAGAGATACTCACCATGGTTGTGGACCGTGCTTGAGGAGGCTGTATTTCAGATAATGAAGAATGCATTAACATCAGATGCAAACACAGCGTTCATTGATCCAGAATGCCAATCTTAAATTAAAGTGGATGCTAGTTTGTTTGGGATGGTTGTGGTAGTCACTCAGAAGGACCAAAGAGGGGAGATCCTCCATACAGCATATGCTAGAAGGGCACTGGCTGGTACACAACAGATGTAATCACAGAATATGTTGGATGCTTTAACTGTCCTAGGGGGTGCCGCCATTATCACATCTACATTAATGTCAAACCTATGTCTGTGATTACTGATTGTAAACCCTTAGTTCCAATTATGTCAGGGACCTCTCTATATCCTCTTGTTCATAGAGAAAAATTGGTTTTATAGCTACAGGAGTACAACTTCACTCTTAGATAATTGTCATGGTATGACAACCCAGTGGACTACTTATGCTGACACCACAATGCCTCAGTGAAAGGACCAGGCAAGGAAGAATTGGCAGCTGAATAGCACACATGGGTGATCACAGAAGCAGCCGTTCCCATATCTATGACATTAGGTAAGCTAGCAATGCACTCAGCAGCAGATGAATGTTTCCAGTTGGTATTTGTAGTGGTAAGATCTGGTGGCTGAAAGCAGATGTTGGCGCCCATGGTTTGTTGCATAGCAGCTGCCAGGGCAGTGATCTAAAGGCTTTGGAAAACTAACACCATATGCTGTCAGTGTTACCTCAAGGGTTACTATTGAGTGATATGTGTATGGTAGTTCCATCCACCCTTCTACCAAATGTACTGGACCTATCACACCAAGGGCACCAGGGGTCTGCCAAGACAAAGACCAGGGTCTGGCAAAATGTTTGGTTTCTACACCAAGGTTGGTGAACTTGTCCAGAAATCTATATGGTGTCAAGCTTCAGCACCACCCTTGCGTCCTCATATCATACAGTCTACTTATCATTGGTGAGAGATTGTGAACACATATTGGCATGGATTTTGGCTCCATCAATATGGATCAGCATTTTATGGTTGTCATTGATTAGTTGTCTAGATAACTTCAGTTGGATTTTATTCAGTCTCCAGAGACAAGTGATGTAATTTCAGCTCTGGAATAAACCTTTGTCACCCATGGTTTGCCGTTAGATTGATAAATGGATAATGGTCCCCCCTTTCAGGGGAGAGAGGTTCAGGGCTATTTGTCAGAATTAAATGTTCAACACAAGTGCAAAATATCAATTTGGCTGATGAAAAATTGGGATACAAAAAACGTTTATGTATACCTTAAATAAGAAGTTCTCACTTTTCCATACACAAAGTAATTGTATCCACAGATCACTCTATCAGTTTCTTTGGGTATAACGCTCGATCCCACATCCATTCGCAGGGGGTATCCCCACAGAGGCACTCATAGTGAGATGTTTGAGAGGCATGATAAGTGCCAACGGGGGCATTCTCAGACTTACCAACTTTGCTGTGCAACGATCCAGGGTGCTCAACATCTCCTTCCAGCCCCCGTACCTTACCACTTCAAATATACAAATCAATGACTATAAGAATATAAGAATAAGAGACTGACCGAAAAGCTGTGCATACCATTTGCACCCTGATTGTGGCAAGTGACCGAAGTCAAAGACGTCATGGTTATGGTCAAAAAAGACTCGGCCACCATTACCAGAAACTCCAGGTACTTCAGACACTTGGTTGTGAGAGGCTCACAGCCAGAGGTCGCAGACGAACAGTGTGGTGACAGCAGTGATAGGGTTAAACTAACCAGACCTCCATCGACTATGGACATATACCTTATGGGATACCAATGAAAAAACAATATCTCATTTTGGCATTACATGAAAAAACTGTCGGTGAAACTATTCGAAGAACGGATGGCTTTGCGTCAATTTCAAAACAACGAGTACATACCTAATATCAAGGCTCCCTGACCCGCCGCTTTATGAAAATAATGAAAACCTAGAGGTGAGTTAACGACATAGGAGTGAACAATGTTTCTCTTGTACCTTTGAAAATGGGCTTCTGGTTTAAGAAAGATGAATGTTGAGAACAATCCATGACGTTATAAGAATTAAATCTCCATTAAGAAGTTCTTTCATCTGTATACAAGCATACTAAAGAACAAAACAAGTTGAGTTTTGGTTACTACCATGTCTAGCAGTAAAAATAATTTGACATTTTTGTCTATAAGAGCTTTGAAATAGATTGCTTCTAACAGCTAGTTTTGGTGAATAGTAAAGTACAACTGCTATTAAGTAGGTACTTACAATTATACTAGCATTTCGGTGAAGGAAGTAGTGCCTACCAAAGTTCTCATTGTGAAATTCTTTTAAAAGTCTTTTTAATATATGTATTAAATTGATGTTATGATGCACTTGTCACTTTAGTCACTTTAAATGAATTACACAATGTATTTAGTTACAACTTTTTATGCTATAAAAGTCAATAAAATGTGTCATAATATTTTGCTTCTTTTAGACTGAGCACCATGGAGGTACTTATAACAAGGCCAATGAGGCCCAGGCATAGGGCGGCATTTTACAGAGGGGCAGCATTTTGTTGCAGTTTATTTTCAAGTTACTGGTTGTCATTTTTTAAATATATAAACAATTTCGTTTTTCAGTGTTTGCCTGATCCACAACACTACAAGAAATGGTGAGCTGTTAGCAGTCATTCCACTCTGATATCTAAAGTCTTTGATGGCAGAACTTGTATATATGCGTGATATTTGCAAAAGCTTTATTGTTAGGGTGACTTCTTTAAATGAGAACAAATTAAAAAAAGGAAACACGTACCAAACTCAGCGTGCTTTAGGTATTTAGTGATTCAGTGATACAACTCTCACAGACATAGATGAAGGATATACATTTCTTTGGTCATTTTCATATTCCCAAAATGTGCTTTAATATGCAAAACAGCCAAATCCTTATTGGTATTATTGGTGCCACTTCAAATTATGTTTGGAGTTTGTTCTAATCGATACACATGTACACTGTATTAAGCAATTGCTTTTGCATTTAAATAGACAACATGCATTTTTGAAACAGTTGCAAAAATGAGGGTTATCCTTTCAGAAAAGTTAAGGTTAAAAATGATGCTTCATTTTACAATATTATACTCATGCCTAATCCAGCATAGACTTCCACTGGTGGCACTAAAATGATGTTCAGAATCAAGAATTGTTTTCCCTCCTGGCCCCACATTTCATAGGCCCCAATGTGCAAGCATGAAATAGATCATAGAGAAGTTAAAATGCCAGAGTTATTGAGAATGCGCAAGTGCATTGAGAAACCTGTGAAAGGATACCCAAAGCCATAGAAGGGTAAGAACAAAAACTGTGCCAAAGGTACACACTATTTCACAGCTGTAAAGGTGTCCTGTAAAGATATCCATTCAGACATCTTTACAGAAGCTGCTCAGTGCTGAGCAGGTAAATGGCATCCCTGATGGGTTTATCATGTGTCTTTGATGACATTCTGATGCACGCTCAGTACTGCCAGGAGAACCAACTGCAAAGTATGTCACATAATGCATAATTTAAATACAAGGTGGTACTTTTGCTGTGAAATGGCAGCAGGACATCTATATCTATACCCACACATCTCAAAATGTACCTATGTATTGTACAGTCGAGTTAACAGACACTTTAAATGACCTTAAATACAAGCTGGCAAGACCCATAGTCTAAACCACATCCTCAAAGGTAATATTGTGATGCAACGCCCAATCCATTGCTCAATTTTACTGGAGTGTTAGGTATTTTGAACAATTGCACAAATAGCAATGATGTAAACAGTATGTACCACTTCATTTGTTATAAAGTGCTGTTGCTTCCCACACATGAATGTTCATGGTCACCTTTATCCATTATTCCACTGTGAGAATGCACAGCCAAAGATTCAAGGAACCTTCTCCAACTGTAAATTTGTGAGAGAAAACAGATTGAAACCAACATTCCTAATTCCAGCCTTCTCTCACTTCTGTGCGGTTGGTAGAAAACGTATGTTTTTATCACTTGCTCTAAAAGATTGTTTTTGGACTTAACCGTAAGTAGACAATTAGCCGTCACAAATACCTTTAGTGCACTCAATGTAGAACACGCTGCCTTTTCCAAATCGTGGGCAGCAGAGATCTCAAAACACTCTTTAAACTAAAATAACATAGACGATGAATGGCTTGAATTAATAGAGAGGAAGCAATAACCTTCTAATCCCTTGAGCCTTAAAAATGTCCTTATAAAGCCAAAATGTGGATGAAAGTGTGTACTTTGGTGAAACGTGGATATGGTTTCTTCAAGGGGCGGAATCTCTGGCAGAGGTGGAGTAAAGTTGGGGGGGTGCATGCACTTATTTGGGCATATGGTAGAAGAAACCTTAAATACACCACTGCTGAGTATGTGTTGTAATTGATTTACAATGGCTGTTTTATTAGATCAAGCCCAATTCAAGGTATATTTGGTCATTTCTTAAGACATCTTCTGAAACAGCGTAGTGGTGTCGGGATCCCTTTTTGGTCTTTCATTTGTGTTCTGGGCATGATCCCCTCTACCTTTAATTGCCTCTTTTGAGTCATATGTGACAGCAGTGGTGACAGTCATGCTGATTAAGGGTCGTCACCGGAAACTCTGGATCAGAGAACATGAACAACCCAAGAGATGCTAATGCTTTAACTTGTGTTTCTTGGTCACGAGGAACCGCACCGGCAAGCCCACCAGGATAACACCCACATGCCGACAAGGTAGCTAAAGCCAATGGAGTGGTTTGTACCTAAGAAATTAGATGGCAACATCTTATACAAGTGATTAGCATATTACTACAATGTTTTTGTAATTGAAGGCTACAAAGTTTAATTGTGGTTTGATTTTGTTTGGTTATGGTAAAGGAGGGATGCTGTGACAGCATCCACATGATAATGATTGGGAGCCTTGGGACGTGTGGAAAGATGCCACCATGCAAACTGAATAAATACGTCAGGCCATGTGAGAGTACAGCAGTCCTGTGTAACAAAGCTACCTCAGCCTCTTTGTTTATTTCCCAATGTTCATGTGTGGCCCCATGATACCTGGGACTGCACAAGAACCACATGTGCACGCATGGGCCATTTACATATTACCATTGTCCACCACAACCTTGTTCATCAGCCTTCATGTGTGTCTCAGAGCCCTTCACACTGCCCACCAAAGAGCTTGCACATTTTCTTTCTTGCCGCAGTAGCCTGTGGGGAGTAGGGTATGAACAGCCACCTACTGGGCTGCCACCATTTATAATGTCTCCCTGGTAGTCCTTGAAAGCAACACTTTTGGACACTTTTTCAGTAGTACCAGGGGTTACCCTTTGGAAATGTCTCTGGTAAATCGAATTTGAATACATATTTGGTAAATAACTTTAGCCAAAACTACGAGCTGCACATAGCACTTAAACCTTGCCCACATTATGCAACAAAAGCAGTCGACACTATCTAATTGCGACACCGGGGCATCACCCTTTTGCCCTGAGAGCTCCCCCTTCCAACATAGAGCCAGACGTAATGTGAGCTGTGCTCCAAGAGGCTTCTCCTCGCCCCCTATTGTCTTTTCTCCTCTACCCTTTCCATAGGTGTTTGTACTGTCACTCAGTGATTAAACCACCTGCCTGTGGTAATTGTTACCTACAATATCCAAAGTATCTGACTGTTACAAACCAAGCAATTCCTCATCTATTGGGTGTTGGGGATATTATGGAGTGTTCAAAGGTGACAACCTTTTCTGTGAGGAGAAGTAAAATGACTTGCAACCAGTTGCTTCCTCAGAAACAAGTGCAGGGTGGTTTAGAGTGACTAGATGGCCAGTGTTATTCTGCCACCAAATTAGAGGTGGACCAAATAGTATATTTAGTATTTGTCCAAGTACTGAATATTTTGTCAAGTATTTGGTTGAAGCTGAATCTGAGGACGATCTTGAGAAACACTTTCTAAAACAAATTAAAACAATATTATAAATGTTTTCCCATGTTTCATGTATTTCCCTCAAACATAGCATCCTCAGTAAATGCATACAAACCGGAAAAGAACAGATTAGCAAAAAACAGGGAGCACATTTATGGAAGGATATTATCACCTATGCAAAATCAGTGGTTCCCAAAGTAGCAGGCTTCAAGAATACAAAATACTTGATTGCAATGACCAACATGGATTACCATTAGGAACGGGATACATTCCCTTCTTAGGAGTTGCAAGGTAGCTTAGGTGGAATGCAAGTTTTGAACCTTCCATACAGCTTACATAGAAATGTATGAATGGTTTACGTTTGTTCGTACAGGAGACAAGTCGAAAGCACATGTGAGGTGAGTGGACTCTCCAGATAATTTCCCCCATTCATGAGCCAAACAAGGAAGTAGACTTCCCCAAATGGTATTAAGTGAAACGGTCTTTTTTAAATTAGCAAATTTAAAAAAGACAGATTTAGAAAGTTTGTTTGCTCGGAGACGTCTCCAAGTGGTCTTTCTAAATCAAACTGTCATGTCCCTGCTGCACACTAGTGAGCGCAGGGGCTGAAAGGCGCTGCCAGGCGAGGTAAGTCATGGCAGTGAGGTAACAGTTTTTTTTGTGTGTGCATATCTGTGTTTTTGAGTGAGTGTCTTGTGGTAGAGGAGGGGGAATGTCTGTGCTGGGGAAGGGAGGGGCGGGGGCAGGGGGAGAGGGTAAAGTGTGCTTGCGTGTCTGTCTGTGTGAGTGGTGGAGGATGAGGGAGAATGTGTTGGGTTCGGAAGGGGGCCAGCGTGGGATGGGAATCGTGGGGGTGACCCCAATTTCATAGACATACCACCAGTATGGCAGAGGGTGGGGCGGGGCGGAGCGGGGTCCCCTTCCCACCAGTTGGTTGTGTCAGAATGTCATATGGGAGGATTCTAAATATCAATTAAGACCTTCCAGAGAGGAAGATAGGGTTGGAGAAGGGGCAATCACACATTGGAAAGTCTGACATGTGACTGAAACACCCAAAAGCTACAAGGTCTACGAAGGCACTTGCATGTGAAGCAGTCACTCAAGTCCACCAAATCTCAGATTGATGTCCACTTAACCCAGGATCCTTCCCATCACACTAGAGGGTGCAAGGCTCTATGGCTTTTTCTATGTCTCACACTCTTCAACCTCCACCCAACTACATCAGCAGATACAATGCTCGCTATCTTTCTCTGTCCACACAGAAAGGTCCCAGAGTCTCACACGTCATTCCTTTTAGGCAGCCTCGTATGTAATGTTTCTTTTTAGATATTTCCAAACAGCCATGTTCTCCCAAGAGTCCAGCATTGGTTGGACAATGAGTGCCACATCTTGCCCTACCTGACATGTAGATGACAAATCCCAAGCCCTTTGACCTAGATGAGGCAGCTCACCGATTGGGGAGTCTTCTAGTTTTAAACCTCCTCCCTTTCTACCAATTCTTTCCAACATACCATAGCTCTCTATGTCCCATGCACTAGAGTCCTCATTAGGGGTGGGCCAAAGTGGAGAAGTGCAAGGCCAATGGCGTTTTCCCAGCCAAGCTTTTTTTTACCCTGTTCTGACACATTTTTTGGCAGATATTATTTTGCTTGGAAACTTTGTTTTCTGAAATGTTGTGTTTTATTGGAACCTGAAACACTTTCAAAACGAAATTTGGAGGAAAAAAGAAATTTAAAGATGGAAAACATCCGAAAGGTCATGTTTTTCCATGGCAAAAAAAACCTTCAAAAACTAAATTTAAGACCAGAAAGGCATGAAATGGCCGGTTTCAGTCAACAGGTGAAAATTTGGCAGATTGGGCGATTTTTGCCTGAAATTAGTCAATTGTCGAACAGAACGGAATGCAGCCATTTCACCGACCACTGATCCACCACACACCTATCGTGCTATATCCCCTCAGACAGACTGCACACAGTGGACCTAGAGAAATGTTCTTGCATGATGTTCCGTTTGAAGTGGTGCTCTTTGGGGGGGTCTTGTCACTCTGTCTAATAAATAACTATCTACCACAGCCATGTAGGTCTCCATTATCTGTTAGGAATACTTCATGTTTCTCCATAGGCATTTCCCATAGAGGCAGACCATGCTCACATTGCACTCAACATCACCACCTCTCTCCAATACAAGAACATATGCAGTACAAGGTAATATTTAATTTGGAATGCTGTCAGAGCTTAATAGAGACCCTCTGCTTGCAAGACAAACACTTGCTCCTAAGATATCCTGCCACCAGGTATTATACAATAAGCAATGTTTAATTCCATTCTCTTTTGCAATCTGCAGTCCACATTTCTAATCTCTGGTAGCTGAGTTATGTGAAGAGTCTACAAGTTAGGTGGGCGGGGGGAGGTACAGCCTGTACCAACCTGACCTTTTATACAAAGGATTACAAGTAGAGTGTTGCAGTGGAGCTATTGGGTCTGGTGAAGGACGACATTTCCATATCACAGATTGTACTCCCAGACAGTCCCTCCGTTTCCTAAACAAAATGGGGGGGTAGCACTGAACTGTACGTGGAGCACGTGATGTGCATCAGGATGAGGGTATTCTATGTCAAGTTCATACTGGGGATTGTGTCCAGAGATCATTGATAGGACTGTGCAAAAAAATGAATGTGACCAGATAGAAACGTCGAGCCATTTCTAATTCCTACATCGGCGGTACAGAATATTTCGGAATAGGTGGATGAGTCCTCTACTGTGGGCACAGAGCGTTAGGGGTGTTTAAGTGTCTTTGACATAGCCTCTAGGAACTGAACCTGCTACTCTCGCCTTCCCAGTTGCCAGTTGTATCTGTCGAGAACAGTGTACAAGAGAAAAGGTTGTAAGGCAGGTGCAATTCAACGGTTGGAATTCGGATGTGCCGGTTGGTTGGATTGTAGCTCTTCCTTCTATTACGTGATTCCCATGCATTCTGCTCCGAGATGTATTGCATCCGATGGTCGTGTGCCTTTGTTTTAGTCGAATTTTAATGGACAGTGTATCTAAATTGTACAGCTTACGGAGGGCCATATGTAGTGTGTGATGGGATGATTGTTTAATGGTTTTTAAGTTGTTTTTTTTTATTTGTAGAGATTGAGTTGACCAGATGATTCGCTGTCATTGGGACACTTCTTTCCAGTCGTTGTCTTTCATTAGACCAACACATGTAGACTGGGAGTTGAAATGCTGGTTTAGTAATTTACTTATGTTGTGTATTTATGTAGCGCTTACGCCTAGGTGCTGTACACAATTACAAAATGTCCTGAAGACTTCATAACATGACCGAACACAAAAAGTCCTTACTGAGTAAAAGAACGAAGAGGATACGATTTTAGAGAAGAACAGAAGGAAGCAAGAGTAGAGGCGGAGCAGAGCGAGTAATGCATACATTTTCGGAGTTTAGGAGCGAGGAGTTAAACAAAAAGGGAAAATAAATTAGGGCCATGGAGGCCAGGGGATGGTTAGTAAAAATAACAGCACTGGGCCGAAGAGGACGGGAGGGGGAGGGGGAATAGTTAAAACACAAAAGAAAGGAAGTACAAATTAATGAGCAGGAAATGGAAGTCACTAGGCAAATTGCAAGGGAGACACAAGAGGCAGGCGGGGCTACAACTGACCAGTTTTTTGTGAAAGGAAAGCACAAGCCTGGACAATGTGTTCCCCGTAACATCGAGGTAGCCGGTCAATCTGCCTGTGCGGGAAGCAAAGGGCTTTCTTTGCCCAGTCATGGGTCATATTTGCAGAGCGTGTTCACATCATGCGACAGGCTTTTCCAGAACCCCCAGGAACCATCCATCCCAGGTGTCCTGCTACCACCTGTACACATCTTTACCTTCATACCCCTATACTCTGACCCAGGTAAGTGTCCGAAAATATAAGCTCACGTGCAATTTACTGTACATGTGTACAATCATACACATGATTAATATTTTTTTTGTGACAGTTTGTTGTCTGCCCAGAGAGGTTATACGTGCTTCCCTTTGATGTGATGATAATACATCAATATTTGAATACAACCACGGTTACGCAATTGGACTTCAGAAACCAAAATAGTGACCTAGCATTTATCAAGTGTCTGTGGCACCCCATAAATTATGAGTAAGACACTAACCAGGAGACAGTTACATCTCTGGAAAGATGTAGACATCCGCGAGAGTCCACAGTGAATAGACCACAGTGGAGCGGGGCCTGAATCGCAGGTGCCTGGAAGAGAGACCCAATCATTTTAATGTATTAAATGTATTAACTGCTAAACTGTGGCATGCACTGGAAGATTCAAGACTTGATAAAGCCTCCTAGGATCCTCATCAGGCTTAACTGATTTCCAGATGTTTCGCTTTTGGGGACCCTAATTTGACTTTGGGTTAAGGGAAGTTTGCAGTTTAAGATGCAGTGGTAGAATGAGTGAACATATTGTGCAATGGGCATGTTTAAATTGTGAGCTTTTATTTCTAAACGTTCCCTTACAAATAATAGGGTGGCCAAGGCGTGCACGAGAGTGGTTGCACTCAATGCGAGCTCTGTGAGACGACAGGGATACGGGCCCGCCATTGGCCCACTTCCGAAAAAACACCTGATCGAGGGTAGGGGGCCTGATGCGATGACGCCTCCCACAGTGCTTTTCGGCAGCCGGCTCCTTGCACTGGGTGCACGGATTTCAGCTAAGGCTTGTGTCCGCTCGCTGGATCAAGATTGTGCTTGTTGCGGTTCTCTGAGCTCAGGAGGCACCATCAATCCTGGGCTATTGATGCTTCATCACAGAGGGGGTTTTCCTGGATCAATCTTCTCTTGGTTTCATCTGCCTTACTTTCCTATGTCTCGAGCGCTGTTATTGGTCCCAGATTGTTTTTTGATCATTCCATGGTTTTATTGCAGTTGCGGCTTAGCAGGTTGTAAACTACTTGCTGTTGCGAATGGAAACTTTACAATCACTTGCTTCAAGATCCCGTGGTTTGTGGGGAAATTGCAAGGGCCATCAATAATTATTTCAGGGAATATGAGGAGGAGGGTATCTCCCCCGTGCCCTGTGTGATTGACCCAAATAAATGTACCTTTTCCTATTTGAACTACGTTATTTGTGTCACTTTTTTGTTTGAAATTGTGGTGGACTCCCCCACACTCCCGCACTTCCCCCACCTTAACCTATTCCCTTACCCCACCCCACATATACATTTTTTTTATTTTGACCAACTTTCAACCAAAAAACGATAAAAATCAATTGGGTCCACTAGGAAAGGTCAATTTGGCTTTCAATCAAGTATGCTAATACCGTCCTGTGGGATGCAATGAAGGCTGTTATAAGGGGGGACTTTGTAAGTCAGTCAGTTGCCTATTATAAATCGCGAGCCCAAGAGAGAATGACTGAAATCTCAAGTGCATGAGCACGGGTTTCTTAATGCCCAAACCAAATCTCAGGGGGCTCTCAGGGAGCTCGGACTAGCCAGGTGTAGCTTGAAGGCTTTGATGGCTTCGGAAACCACCAATTACCTATTCTGCACAAAACTATTTTATGAAGCTCAAAGTAACAAGGCCAAGAGGTTGTTGATCTATAAGCTTAAACAACAAAATAATAGTAATCATATCACGCGTATTAGAGAGTGGAGCACAGTGTTGCATTTCACAAAAGCGGCAAAGTTTGGGGTCTTTTTGCATTTCTATGAGGAGCTATTGGCTGCCGAGAGACCCGAATTGGAAGCACACAACTCCTATTTCACCCAACCCATGGTCCCAAGACTCTCCCAAGTGCTGCAGGATCCCCTTAAACTTTGTATCCCAAAGGAGGAAATTGAGCTAGCCATCAACTAACTCTAAATTCAGAAAGAAGAAGAAGATTCACAGCTCTCTTTTATAAAATCATTTAAAGTCTCGACTGTTGAACCTGCTAGCTCCCAAGTTTAATTCCTTTCCGATTCTATGCTCTCTTTGATTCTTAAATCGGCTAAAGATGCCACCTTGTAACTTGTATCACCTGATTTGTCTCCTTAATACTGACACCAAGATATACTCCAAGATTCTTGCCACCAGATCGATGGAGGCCCAGCCTTCCTTGGTTCATCTGGACTAAAGCGTATTCATTATTGGTCGAAGCACGAACAATAACATCAGATGGGCCATGAACATGGTGCAGAGTGATAGAAGGCAGGTACTCTTGTCAACCTTGTTGGTGCTGGAGGCCAACAAGACTTGTAATAGGGTTGACTGGAGGTTCATCCTCTTGACATTGGAGCGTTTGGCTTTAAGCCTTCTTTTGTGGGTGATATTATGGCCTTTTACCAATACCTGTAAACCAGAATTCACACCAGCGGGTAGTGCTGAAGATTTATCTCTATTTCCAGGGGAACATGGCAGGGCTGCCCACTGTCTCCCTGGATCTTTGCTTTGGTGATGGAGCCCCTGGCAATCCGCATACCAGCCGATCCATGCATTCAGGGAATCCTCATGGGTGCCGTTGAGCACATAATGGCCCTGTATGCTGCCAATGTCCTGTTAATGATGCTGCACACTTTGTCAACACTCCAGGCCTTAAAGTTGGAACTTAGATTGTTCAAATGCTTCTCAGGTTTTTCTATAAATTACAAGTCCAGGGGACTGAATATCTCAGAATCCCCTGATAATATGGGCAGGATCCAGCTAGAGTTCCCAATCCATTGGGAGAAAACACCCTTGACTACCTGGTTATAAGGTTGACACCCTCCTTTTCCGGGTTATATCGGACTAATTGTTCGGCCCTCTTAAAATCCTTCACTGATGATCTGCTATGCTGGGAGAATCAGGAGATCTCCTAGATAGGTTGGATTTCAGCAGTGAAGAGGAATATCATCCATAGGATCCTCTCTTACACACTGGCTCTCCTGGAATCTGTACCTTGTCGTTCCCTCTGGGTCTTGAACCAGTAAATTATGTGGTCTGTTTGGTCCAATCGCAGACCCTGCGTTGGCAGGCAGGCCCTACATTCAAATAAATGCAATGGTGGTCTGGGGCTACCCATTCTTCAGGACTACGTTATAGCAGCCAATGTCTCATGTTTTATGGCTTGGCAGGCTGACTCTGATAGGGCCCTTTGGGTGGATGTCGAGCAGTCGGCCACTGGGCATCCCATTGTGATGCTCTTGCACCTTGATTGACCTCATAGATGTGGCAGGGGCAATTGTCTGCCCTCTACTCTGCAGTCCCTGGGGTACTGGGACAAATCGCTTAAATTGAGGAGGGTCCATATGACCTTTGCCCCCTATCAGCAGTTTTTGAAAACCATTGTTTCTGGCCTGTGATTGCTGCAGGGTCCTTCAGGGTGTGGCAGATGGGTGGCCCGCAACATTTTACCCAGTTGTATCCTGGGGATGTACCTCTCACATTGGAGGACTGAAAGGAGTGGTTTTGCACCTCCAAGGTGAAACATTTTAGATATTGTCAAATTAGACATTGGATTGCTAATCCCAAGACCTAGACACTGGGATCCGCTCACTCACCATGTTGAAACTCAATGTGCAGGAGGGGCTTCCCAAAAGAAAGTCACTAGGTTGTACACACTCTTGGACAGATCGGGCCCAGCTGCCCCGCTCCCCTATATGCTGCAATGGGAGAAGGGCCTGGGTTGCTCAATCCCGGTTGAGACCTGGGGCATGATGTAGGTGAGGGTTGCAACAATGTCCCGATGTGTGACAAAGAAGGAGAATGCATTTAATGGTGGGACTTGTATCCCTTGGCCAGAGGAGCGAATTTCTGCACCTCCGGTGGGCCTATTAAAAGACACAGCCATTCTGGAAGGAAGTGCTGGCTTTGATTAAGGATCTAACTTGTTCCCCATTACCTATGGACCTTCTGACGATTCTGCTAGACGCACCAGTAAAATCGGCTTATTCCATGAGGGGCTCTAGGGCGCTTCTATTTACTGACTTGCTGCTCGTATTGCTGTGGTCAGAAGCTGAAAGGCGGTAGAGGGCCGATGAGTTCAATTTTTGGTGGTACAATATTTGGCAGATAGCTGGGGCAGAAACAGTTTGTGCTATTTCTCTGGGGTCCATTAATAAGCATGTTAAGAATTGATTTTCCCTTCATGAGTTCGGGCTGTTAAGCCACAATTGTTGAGATGTTTCTCTTTGATATGATGTTTGAATAACATGTTCACATTGATGCACGAGTTTCCTCATTCAGATGGGATTCTTTGCCTGTGCCCTACTGCCCTTCATCTGCTGCTGTGATATTATTTTTGCGTTGCTGCAAAATGCCCGCTTTGTGCATATCTTTCATGTGACCCTCTTGTTGCATTGGTTGTATTTTGTTGTGTTTGTTTCTTTAAGATTTTGTACTGTTAAAATGATATATAAAGTCTTTAAAAAAGAAATAACAGTTTTTCCTATCGCTGCTAATGAATATCAGTTCCTCAAGGGTTGATTCAAATGCAGATTCCACTTCCTGAGAGCCATGGCAGATAGCTTCCGGGTGAGGGAAGAGAGTAGGTATTTCACACATGAAACATGGAGCCTTGTTCCCCAGGATACATTTATTAGGCCATTGCTCCTTCTCCTTAAACTGCATCAGACTACTGATCTGCTCCTTTTGAAACCCAAACGATAAATTACATTTGTTTAAGCCAGTACATACGGAGTAGGCTCAGTGCACAGTAAATACGTTATAAAACCAGCCCCCACATTCTAAATTTGAGGTTCAGAATTCTTCTCATACAGAACACACCACTTGTTCCTGCCACTTATTTTAGGACCACATGGTCCAATAGTGCCCTGGTCTAATATTTAGCCGCAGTCCGCCTGAAAAGTCTTGAGAAGAATCAAACGATTTCTAGACACCAGCGGCAGTCGGCTTATAAGACTCCTATCTAGTACTCTCTCTTTCTCTGTGTCTGTGCTCTCTTTATCTGTCTCGAACTCTCTTTCTTTCTGTGGGAGGGTCACATTGTCAGGTGCAGTGCCACAGGGGCCTTTTCTGACAACAGAGCAATCATAAAACAACACAAAAGAACTCGAAGAGTGACACATGCTATTTTTTATGGTTTAAAGTAAAATGAGAAGAGCAGTGACAGATGCATCCCCCATTGTGGGGGCTAGCCTGGTATTTGGAGATCAACAATCTCAAGTCTGCCCTGCAGGAAGGCCACTGTCACACTAAGGGCACATTGTTCATATGGGGGTGATGAAAAATATGTGGATCAGCCATTGCAAGGGACCAGATCACACAGGGTCTTAAACTATGTATTTTTTATTATCTATCTTTTCTGTTAATTATTAGTGTTTTTGAAAACTGTAACAAATATAATGGTTCAGTAGAACTACCAAACAATCAGTGGCTAGCATGACAAGTTATACATTGCCTTAATGCTCACAGAAGAAACAGATAATTGGTTTTAATCTTAGCATGACCCTTTAGAACAAGAAGATTCATTTTGAGATACAAAATGGGCTATCTTCTCTGCAAAAGGTGGCATTAAACAAATGCATTATGTCATTGCACTTAGAGTGTGAACTGTATTTTTAAAATGTTAATGTTAATTTGTAATGAGCATTTCTAACCTAGATTGTAGTCAGGATAAAAATGTTTCACTTCTAACTGAACATAACACATTATCAAAATATAGAATAACCATGTAATTGATTTTTTTTTATAGGTTATCTTTCCAAAATGGACAGTCTGTTACATTCATATTGTACTCTTTTGAAATGCCCATATGAAAAAGGGGAAGGGGCAAATAGCAGCAAACAGTATTCCAAGCTGCTTTGCATAAAATCAAAGATAATTTTGGGAACATAAGAATGACCGCTTATCTTAATATTTGATACATATGTCCGTGAGAAAAGGTTTTCTGTCTGTATCACTACATACATAATTCACACTGGGATGATGCTCATTTAGTATGTCACATCCTTCACCCCAACTTTAAAGTGTTTTTAATCATGAAATATACATGGGGCCTCATTACGAGTTTGGTGGTAAGAAATCATAATTACTGGCATGCCGGTGCTACCGTGTCCGTGTAGCACTGATGCGAGTATCTAGGGTAGATTCTGAGTCACCGTGCACGCGCATTCCGGCATGCCAGTAACGGCAGCACCGGCATGCCGGTAAGGGCCTAAAACCCCCCAATAGCGGCAGCATCAAATGCGCAGACACCGCCACCAGCATCGCTGATACCGCTATGACCGGCACCGTTGACACCGGCACCGCTAATACCGGCACTGGAAGTAACGTCATTGCGCCGACAGCCATCCCAAAAAAACTCAATCCATTGCAATACTCTGCATACAGCACCGGGATCTGAGAACTCTGTACCCTGCCAGCTACAACATGTCGGAGGTACACCTTGCCTGCGCAAGCCCAAGTTTAGTGACGATGAACTAAACATGCTTGCTGACAGCCTTGTCGAGCACGCCAATGTTGTTTTTTGCTCTGACCTGCGGCGTGCAGCACAAATCAGGGAGAAGAACATCTGGGAAGAGGTGGCCCAGAAGGTCTCAGCAGTGGGGACAACCCCACGCAGCTTGAAGGACTGCCGCAAAAGATGGGACGGTCTGCAGCTGCATGTGCTTAACATCTTGTCCGCCAACCACAGCCAGGGCCAGGCAACAGGTGGTGGATCCTCCTCACCCATCAAGTTGGCACGGTGGGAGGAGACCTGTAACTCCGTGATCAACATGGAGGCAATAGAGGGAGTTGGGCATGCAGAACTGGGAGTCCCATCATCTGCCGATACCGGTGAGTGACCCTTTGCGCAATACAAAAGCCACCACACACACCTGATCTCCCAAGTACAATGGTGTTTTCCAGATGGCAAGTAGATGAGAGCAAATGCAAGGCCCTTCACCCCACCTAAAGTCAGCCCTAACACAAATGCCACATCACTGCCACAAAAACACGCAACAAACCCCATTGCTACAAACCACATGAGCCCACAATTGTACAAACAAACAACATATGCATGCACACACACACACATCACCGTTGCGATGCCAGCCTCACCACTGTCGCATTTCAATTCATGGTGCACACATCTCCACTACCTAGAACACACTTGAGACACAGCCAAACAGCACATGGCACACAACCCCTGAGCCTTGGCTACAGCACGCAAGCCACAACACACCTGTAGGCCACCCAACAGACACCATGGACATCATGGCTGCACCAGAAGGATGCCAAAACAAGAACCCGCCCAACTCCTGCAAGCACTATGGCCACCCCTCCAACATGCACACAACAATGCACATGACTCAAATTGTACCAGCATCGATGTATGCAGGATGTGAGTTCACCCATCACTAATGCTCTGGCTGTCCATCCCCCACAGGCACGGATTCAGACAGCGATGCAGACCACAGCGCATCTCAGAGAAAAACACCTGCACGCATGGACAGGGGGGGGCGATGACGCCACCAGGCCGTCGACGTTCAGGGCCGGGCCAAGCAAAACCAGCACAAGAAAACCACAGACCAGTGGCCAATAGGGCGCACAGACCAGGAGGAACAGCCAGCTGCGACAGATAGTCAGGAGCCCCAGGCCGGAAAAATCGGTGCCATCAAGGCACACGTGCAACAAGACACACTGGCGAAAAAAGTCAGACCAAAGGAAACACTGGCCCCCAAGCAGACACCTCATGTTGCCGAGGATGAATGCACAGTGGCCAGTGATGTTGCGGGGCCGCAGTCTATGGCCACAAGTGACATGGGAGAGGCGGCAGCATCCACACAGCATAGCGCGGAGGAGGACGAGGGGCCGCATGATGCAGACACAGCAGGACCTTGCATGTCGGAGGACGCGCAGCACTCACCAAGCATGCAGGACACTCCACAGTACTCTCTCGGACATGGATCTGATGGACGCAGTACTGGGGAGGAGATGAGGAGATGTCCGAACATGTGTTCAGCCCTTCCCGTGCAACCATCAGGTGGGTCATCCATACAGGACCTTGAGGGACGGCTTAGCTGCATGGAGGAGCGGAAGCAGGCCATGCACGACATGGTGAAACAAGCTGACCCACAAGACCCACCATCATCCTGATCAACACCGGCGAGCTCGACACAGACGAGCCCTGTGCGCAGGTCCCTGCGCAGTATGCGCCAGCCGGAGCTACAACCTCCTCCATCCAAAAGGGTGTGTCAATAGCCTGGGACACCTGGACATGTCAGGAGGGAGTCCAGTGGAACTCGAATTGGGTGGATGGGGTGTGGGTGTTTGGGGGTGTTGGGGTAGGGGAATGGGGTTGAGGGGTGTGGGTATGCGGAGGTGTTGGGGCATGGGGGTTGGGGGGTAGTATGTACTGTATTGAGGGTGGAAGGCAATGTTGATTCATGTACATAGTTTCATTTCATCAATACACCTGTTGTGCTTAAAAAAACACATGACTGGACATTGCTTCTTGAGTGTATGTCAATGTATTGTTCAACAGTGCCCAGTGCCCAGTGCCCCCTAATCCCAGTGCCCAGTGTCCCATGTTCCCAGCACCTTCTGTAACCCAGTACATCAAAAATATTGTGCTATCAAAGATTGGCATGCATCATGACCCTCATGCACATTGTGATGTGGCCGACGTGCAGCATTTCGTATTCATCCTCCTCTTCATCCGGTGGTATTTGGTCCATGTCAGGGGGCAGGGGTAATGTTGCGCCGGATGCACATGTTGTGCAGCATGGCACATGCCAATACAATCTTGCCCACCTTCAGTGGAAGCCTGACAGGGGTGAGGAGCCACGGCCTCAGGGGAAACCCAGCATCACCTGCATAGGAGCAAAAGTTAGTTTGAATGTTGGTATTTTTCATATTACTTGTGTGCACTGGCACATTGTTCATGTTCAAATGCAAAAGATTTTCACTTGCAGAAATTGACATTTTATCTGAGTAATTATCAGGTCGGTGTACTAGTTGTCGATCAATGGTGGGGGAGCATGGGTAAGGTACAAAACTTAGGGACCTTGACATCCGATACAGCACTCACACAGATGTAGTCAGAAGGTCCATGATGTACTCACATGTGATGGGAGTGTGGCAGAGGAAGAATCACAATGCATGTTGAGCACTGTATGATGCATTAGCCTGATGTCCAACATGATACACGTAAGTTTGCCTATTATGCTTTCCACTACGTGATGACGCCATGTACATGTCCTTCAACACCTTCACCCATGGGACCAAGGCACGATGGAATTGGTGGTATGGTCCGCCAGTGTAGGGATATGTTTTTTTGATGACGCAGGGTGTCAACTGGCATGGTAGAACTGAGGTACTGTGTATTGTTCCTGCACCACTGGCAAATATGTTGGTGATGTTGACTACTTGATGGAATCTATGTTCTACATGCATGTGACATAGGATTTATAAGTGTCCCTTCAGCTGCATGGAATGGCTTGGTGGTCTGTGCTGTTCCTGTCGGGCAGGGGCAGTGACAGGGGATTCCCTGAGAGGCATTGTTTTTTTTGCACAGTCATGGCTGCATGACCTGTGATGTGCTTTGCTGGGCTCATGTGAATTCTGCTTTCTGACTGCAGGATGGAGCATTGTGGTACCTGTGGCTCCGGTCTGATGATGTACCATGTGCATGTGCAGGGGTGGGCGCTGTGTGTGTAGGTACCATTTACACATTGCTGTGCGGCCATGGCACGTCTGCATCCATTGTCAGTCTCATGCATTCTGCTGAATTCATTTGGGTCACAGTAGCATTTGCCACCCAGGACCGTGCCCCCCCAACAACAACCCCCATGGCCCAGACAGCAGACAGTTTGCATATGCTTGTGCCCCCCCCAACAACAACCCCCATGGCCCTGTGGTCAGACTTACCCAGCAGCCAGACCCGTTGTGCAGTGTGCCATTCCATGTAGCGGGGATGCGCGGAGTTCCGCAGCACCATTGCATCATGTGTGGATCCCAGGAATCTGGCACAGCAATGCGTAATTATCTTGCTTGCATCACACACCATCTGGAAATTGAGGGAGTGGTATAGCTTCCGGTTATGGTAGACCACCTCCACGGCATGCAGGACTACCAGCTCCACATGGGTGCAGTCGAGGACACCAATGATGTTTGGCATGCCTGCCAGTGCATAGAATGCAATTCTGGTAGTATTCACCTCCTAAGGAGTCCGTGGTAGGGACATGTGGGCCCTTGCGTGCTTCAGGAGTGCATCTAGCACCTGGTTCAGAACATGGGAAAAACATGGTTGTGAGATTCCAATCAGCTGCCCCAATGTGTGCTGGTAGGTGCCTGTGAACCGGAAAGTGGAGCACAGACACTACCTTCAGCAGAGGGGGGATGGCTGTGAGGATGTGGATCAGGCTGACCAGGTCATCATGGGTGAGGTCCACTATGGTGGCGATGGTGTCCCTGTCCAGGTGGTACAGGGTGTGGATCTGTGCAAGGGTTAAGTCTAATGGACTGGCCCTTATGTGTGGGATTGGTGGCTGCCTGCGGGGTACCACTGCCTGCCCTGGTGGTAGTGCTGGCTCGGTCTCACCCTCCTTCTCCTCCTGCGCCTCCTCTGCATTCCATGGTTTACTGCCTGCTTAAGGAGTAGCAGTGCAGGCATGTCCTCCTGCTCCTGTACAGCAACTGCTTGTGGTATCATTTGGGACTTGGAAGGGGTGTGGTATGTGGGTGTGCTCCTTTTGTGCTGGACCAGACTCCATTGCCTTCACCTGTGCTGATTGTTTGCACCTGTGGCAGGTCTGGACACAGCAGATTGCTCTTCAGGGCTGCCCCGGCATCGTGGTAACCCTTCTTACAAGCATCTGGATGCCGGTAAGTGCGTGTCCATGCTACTCGTAATGTGCCCTATTTTGCGGCGGCATGCCAGTGTTACTGACATGGCTGCCGTGTGTCCGCGCACATTCGGGAGAAGTGGTGCCCGGTCACAGCAGGTCCCTGACGATGCCAGTCACACCGCCATTGCGAGTCGTAATGGGCCGGTCTGGTAGACGATGCCAGTAGTAGTAGTCACACATTAGGTCTGCATTGTGCATCATTTACCTTGTCAGAGGTTCCCTAATGCTTACCATTGTGATGGATCTTTTTATAATAGGGAGAGTGCATGGGTAGCAGGCAATAACCTGCACAATACAAGTAGGGCCAAGCATGGGTACACATGCATGATGAAGCTATTCGTCCTCCTTATGGTGATTATCTGTCTTTCACAGGGGTTGGTGATATAAGGAGGAAAGTTAATCACATATCTGTACAAAGGCCTCTTTAGTCAGGGTCAAAGTCTGTCACATTTTAAATGTGTATGATACCAAATGTCATACTTCTAAGGTTGCTTAAGGATTCACTTTGTGGTTCGTAAATTGGCAATAGAGAAATTCAGGAGTTGCAGACAATTGGATTGGAATGGGCCATAGAGTCATGATGAAACCCTTGTTGGCCAGCAGATTTTTAAGAGGTGAGAAAAGGCTGTGTTCGGTCCAATATTGTAATCCATGGCCCAGAGGTGTTTCAGTCATGAAGTTTTAACAGACAAATATGGTATACATCCTTTGCCTTGAAAAGCAATCTGCTGAGCGGTGGGTTACTAGAGATGTCCAAACCATCACAGGATGTTACATGTTAAATAAAAAGAATGTCCAAGAAAGTATATATAAAATGATCTCTCTTTCCTAAAAGCTCAATGCTCACTGAAAACAGAGGCATCCCACCACTGCAAGGGAATGACAGTGAATAGGTAGGCTGGATGTACAAAGGAAACATGGTGAAGTGGAACACTGATAATTGCAACTCAGAGTGATGTCAAATTGAGCACTTGGGAAAGCACACACATACTTTAGGCAATCACTGTTCTTTGGATCAAAGTACTGGGACTTAGACTGTCTGTAGGGCCCACGGTCAGGCCACGTGCGCAGGGTTACTTTTGCGCCTGGAATTAGCACCTCGTCCTCGGTTTCAATTACCGAAGTCAGGATTGGCATGTCCGTAATGTGTGATGGAGCGCAAACCCGCCACCCATTATGGAAGAGCAAAGCCGGTGCTGTGAACACCTGAATGCTCCATCGACGGCAGCATGCATTGGAAGAAGTGCTCCTGACCTGCTACTGAGCATGCCCAATGAGCCCAGTGAGATATGCAAAGCAGAGGGCATGTTGTTTCCCCAGCCGCATAGGCCATTGGCCATACTGCCTGAAGTACTGCAGCCTAAAAAATGCCCAAGGGGCACTCCTGCGTCTTCCCACTGGTGCACCTCTTTCAAAATCTCAAACGTGTTCTTTCCCCTTTCCCCGTGAATACGTTTCTTCGGCGTCTCTGTGTGCTTCTGATTTCGCCAACCACTTCTCTTCTAAGATTTCTATTCCTCCCCTCCATCCCATTTTCTTCAACTTCTGCATCTTTTTCGTTTTCCCTTTCTCGTGCCAAGGCTCACTTATGACGTCCGTGGCTGTCACCCACTTTCTGAAGCCGATATCTCTTCTTCGTCTCTAGGTGTCGGAAGCGGCTGCAAGGAGACGCATTTCCGTACTTTTTGTAAGAGTGTCAGTGGCAGCTCGGAGACAGCTGTCTGACAACTATGCCCCATGTCCAGCGTTCAGACTCGAGCGTGGAGACAAGTCGGGTCCCGCACAAGTCGGGCACCAGGGTTAAGGTGCCGCAGTGTAGGGGAGAACTCACCAGGAAATCTCCCAAACCAGGCCGCATTATGACCCAAGGTAAGCTTTCTGACCTGGGTCACAACGGTGAGTACATTCGGTACCCTGCAGTGGACAAAAGTGATAAGGCATTCTTTCATGGACAAAAGTGATAAGGCATTCTTTCACGGTCCCGGTCCGCGGTGAGGGGGAGTGAGCACATAGGCAATCCGGCAATCTCCCTGACTGCGCGGCGACCCAAGGCAAGTGCTCTGTCCTGACCCGGGTTGTGGTGCTGTGTGCATTCTGCTCCCCACCGTGGGCGAAAGCGATAAGGTCCCGGGCCTGTGCCAGGGGTGCTGTTTACAGTTGGAGGTCAGATTGGCCCCATACCACACTACACTGTACTACCCCCACCTGCAGAGAGTGCACCTGGAGAGAGTGTATCGTTTGGCGGTTGGTGGCAGATTCTTCTTTGGTTTTGGCTTTGGCCTTGGCTTTGGGTTTGGATCTGGGGACTGCATTCTCTGGTAACATGTGTCAGTTGACTTGTTAGTGTGGACAGTACTGTACTTTTTTGGCTCCCTTTCTTTATTCAGAATGTAGGCGCTAAGAAGCAAAGTTGCTTGTGGCCCTGAGAACTTCCCAGGCACTCATCTGGGAGTGAACTGGACAAGCCCTCAACATTCCAGTGAGAACTAGGGTGGATGCGATTGCTGCTCTTGCAGCCAATTCAGCGCTGCATGTTGCATCTAATGACAGCCCTCAGGGAAATGAGATAAGCACGTTGGAGGAGCTGGATAATTTGCTTCCGGTGAGAGATTCAGCCAGGCTTGCTTTAATACTGACATGACATATCGCTGCACCTTTACTGAACTGGGATTTTAACGCGAGCAGGATAAATGGGGTGTCGGCCTATGATGCCAATGCCATAGAGGGTTTGGTTGCAAACCGCTTTGATATGCACTCTCCAAATGCAATCCCCACGACTCAGTTATTCTGCCCCCCCCCTCTTTGTACTTGCCTCCCCAAAGGATTCTGATCACTCATGATTTTCTAATAAATCATCGCCGGTTAGAGAGGACTTTAGACTTTTCCCACCTGGGATTACTGAAAGCTACCAGGGGACGGATACTCCAGCTTGTATGCGCTGAATTTGGTTTAACAAACCTTATCAAATCGTATGCCAATTTATACGAGGAATCAAATATTGCAAATATGAACATGTCAAATCTTGATGTCCGCAAATACTATGTTGTACTCCGACGCGGTGAGGTCAAGACTGTCCCGTTCAATGACAGCTCAAGATTTGCCTATTGCCAGAGCTGATACGCACAGCAATGATATTGTTGTTGTGCAAGATGTTGTCCCCTATTATTGAACCTGGAGAACCTGTGTGAATGGAAAATAGGGTTGTGAATGTTGAGAGCATGGCCGTGATTGATGCACCTACGATATTAAGAAACGTAGTAGTATGAATGATTTAAATCCATGTGGGGGTGTGTTTCAATAGAAGTCTACAAATGTGAAGAATGTTGCCAAAAATAGAAATAAGGGATGGAGGAAATTCCTTAGGAAAGTGCGTATCCATCTGCTGATGCGACCCATGCTGAATGCACAGTGCCATTTCAGCGAGATTATACGGTACGACGTCCATTCATCGCCATTTTCTTTTTGTGGCATTTTTTGTCGCAGATTTTTTACCGCAAAACAACCCATCGAACAATATGGGGGGTGGGTAGAGGGATATAAGGTTTCTGGGTATTTCGGGGCTAGATTTCAAATCAGTGGGAAGGGGGTTGGTGGAGGTAATCCCCCCAAAGAGAAAAAAACATTTGCTGAGTTTTTGCAACAAAAAATCTGCGGCAAAAAATGCAGCAAAAAAAAACCTGCGATGGAATGACATGGAACCGATTATACGACTAATATGTAGTGACTGTGATTGAAAGCGCCCCCATTGATGTTGGTTCGAACGCCACTGAAATAGCCCCAGTTAGGAAATTGGCTAAACCTACTAAAAAGAAGGATACAAAGAAATGTCCCAGTCCACTTAGGGGCAAGCACACGATTACTCACTTTTTCAAATCAAGGATACTCCGAAAGTTCAATCGGATATTTCCTTTGACCTCAGTCAAGGCCGGTCTTTGCATCAGGCCATGCAGGCGGCTGCCTGATGTGCCAGGCTCTAGGGGGCGTTGGCCCAACTCCTCGAAAAGGGCTCCAACACCACCATCATGCATGATGCTTCATGCTTCAATGCTGCATCATTTAATTTTATTGTGCTAAACTTAAGTACTCTACATTACTACCTACGTACATAAAAGAAAAGTGCTACTCGAACGCAGACTCAGTGGTAAAAGCCAGGCTAGCAGTGCACCTGGCATCTCCATGGCATTCTTATGATCCTAGAGAAAAGCAACATTTGTTGCTCATCAGTTCTTCGGGCCAGGCAGGCCTGACAGTATGCGCCTCCTCCTCAGCTCATGCGCTGCTTTCAGGGGGTGATTGTTTAGCTGGCTGGGCTTTTCAGTCAGCTCATACTTTGGCCGGACAGCAGGGACTGGATATTCTAAAGAGATTAATCACCATCAGGCTCGGAGGATCAAGACCCAGGCACAGGAGTAGCAGGTCCAGTCAGGGCAGGAGTCAGGAGGAAGCCAAGTCTCAGTGAAGCTGTCTACCAAGAGTGACACTAGACGGAGATGATGGGATTCTGCTCAGGAAATGCACAATACAGTGTTTATTGATTGGGTAAGATCCCCCTCGTCCATACAAACATAAAATATAACACAATGTATAATCCATACTGCAACTGGGCTTCCATTCCAAACGTTGCCGACTGCAAATGCATTGATGTCATAATCGCAGAGATAATTAAGCCTCAGGAAGGGCTGAAGTTGCCTGTGGAGATTTTTCATTAAGCTTGTGTCGTGTCGACATTGGTCTGCAGATATCTCACCTTGAGTTGTTTCGGATGTTGGTTTTCTGATCCTGTCTGCCTGGTATGAAATAAAGACAAAGTGGTGTATGTGAAGCCATTAATGCTTCGGTAATGTAACTGTGTGATATCACTGAAATTAAGGCCATCCCTTTAGCCAGGATTGTTCTCATGAAATACACAATCAAGTGTTTTTTTTGGGTAAGATTTAGGTTGTACACTACAGGCCCTCTCCTCCATAAGAGCATAACCTATGACACACTGTATTCCGTACTGATAGTGCCACTGGCACTGGCCTTCCATTCTAAACGGTGCATTGGAATCGTAATCACACAGCAAATTAAGCCTCAGGAAGGGCTGAGGTTGCGTGTGCAGATCTCTAACCTTGTGTCATGTGGGATGTTGGTTCTCCGATCCTGGCAGGCTGCCACCCATGCCCCTTCTCGTCCTACTTCACCCCACTTGCCCGACAAATTGTTCCTGTGCCCCTGTGGCCAAACCAATTGAACCGAGAACTTATTGCAGGAATAGGGAGTAGGTAGTTGTATGTCCTGGGGTTATTCTGACAGTACAATGTTTTGAATATTAAAATTAACTTGAGGGATTATAAGCACTGCGTTAGTACCCTAAATGAGGGTTTTTCTTGAATCTTGTAGAACAGGCAGACAGAGCTATGCATACATCGGGACGTACCACAGGCAGCGACAATCAACCTACATTCATTATTGTCCTTTGAGTTATGGAATGTTCTACCGGGCTAAAATCGGACTCACCCTTCACAGCCTGGCCCTCTTTTTTCAGTTACAGTTTTACCAGCAAGCGAGACTATAGCGTAACACTTAACTTCTGCAGTGAGTACATTATAGATTCCGCTAGCGCTCTACAAGCAGTGTCATATTATCTAGGTGCTGTAATGGTATCCTCCACAGCTGGACAAGGATGTGGAACAGAACAGAGGCACTTTTAATGTCTTCCTCATCAGAGATATCATATATCCTATGAATGTAATTTATGTAAATAGTCATTATTAAATCATATTACAGTGGTAGAAGGGCCCAGTGTAGATTTTCACTAGTACAGCCGGTAAATGGGCCACCTGCAGCATCACACAGGTGAGTAAGTCAACCCCCCCAAGTGAAGGGATCCAGTTATGCACTAAGATTTATTTCAGGCAGGCCAGCTCTGAACTCTCAGGACAGGAGACTGGCCTCTGAGTTGTGCATCTGCTCTAGATATGAAGCTTTTAAAATCACTGAGAAAGAGGGTGTTGAACTGTGGTTTCCAAGGCCTCTGTACTTTACATGGGTGGTGAATGGAGGCTGAAGGACTGGGTACCTAGCCAAGGAAACTGTACTCGAGTACACGGACGGTGTTGGGGCCTTTCAACTTTTTCAAAATGAAAAGGGGTTCGAGCCTCAGTGGGCCCCCCAGCAACTGCCCCCCAGGTTGCAAGTCAGCAGTCTTATATTAAATTCTAAAGCTGTGTTTTCTCTTCCCATAGGATATACAGAAGTGTTATGACCTCAGTGCCTTCTTACACTGGTTCGTCCACATCAGCCATTTGCTAACAAAGAAGGGTTTAGAGTTCTTTAGTGGGCATTTTGTGTTTAAGCTCCTTGGCAGAGGATCATATTGTGATAATCAGCGGCTTATCTTTCTCACCCTTGTAATGGGTGCACCCCAAGAGTGCTGCAGACTGTTTTAGCTCAAAGCAGCGGGCCCACAACCATCATGTTTGAAATGAACCCCCACAAATCTTCAGCCACGCCTGCTTGAGTATAGTGGTCACCAATCTACAGTGTGGGTTCCTCTATTTTGTAATGGGGTTACTACACCTTGAATTAGAGCAGGGTGTTCAGTAGGGAAGTTTCACAAATATAGCAATGATAATGATATGTTGTCTATATAGAGCTTTCACCAAAACAATTTACAAAGAACATATAAAGTATCCTTCAACCAAAGTTGGTACTCTAAAAAGCTGATGTATACATGAAACAAAATACCACAGAGGAGTCTTTTTTAACAGGGTACACCATGCAGGCCAACATTTCTATTCCAATCAAGGGATGATAGGCCAGTCCTGCTTTTAACTTTGCATTCTGGGATTTGCCGTTCTGGATTTCCCCATTATAAACCCAGGACTAGATGTCCCAGAATGCAAAGTTAAATCCAGGACTGGGCTAGCATCTCCCTAATTGAATGGATAATGTTGGCATGTATGGTACAGTATGAACTGAATAACTTCTAGGCACTTCAGATTTTGACAGATAAATCACAGTGATATAAAATCACATGTCCAGGAGGTTCCAGAAATATGGTTGACAAAAAATTGCAGTTTTTACAAAAGCATTGCAGCTATAAGGCTGTGTTTGACCCAATAAAAGTGTTTCCATTATACCACACAAGGGGATTGGGGCTTGCAGAGGTGTCCCCTGCTCCTGTTGTGCAGTATAATGAGTCTGGGGCTTCAGGGGAGTACCCTGCATCCATTACATGGATTGCAGGGGCCACACCACAGCCTTTTTGACGCAATTTGTTTTAAAACAGCCATTTTCACAGTGACTTTATTACATGGAACCGTCCAGGATCACACACTTTGCAGTAAAGCTGGCATGTGAGACCAGTCTGTAACTTAGGCACTTAAGCACATGTTCTCATGTCTAATTGTTAGAAATGTGTGCTTATGCTTGGAATTTGCAATGTCAAAGTTAAGAAAAGTTACTTTTTGGACACACAATACAGGTAACATTCTAAGACTGTCACCTCGTATCCGATGTATGAATTTTGTATTACATTTCCATCTAGTTCTTTATTGAGTGCCCCATTAACAACAATTGTAACATACAATGGCGGTCATTACAACCTTGGTGCTAAGTGCACCAACTTTACCACCATGGTAAACTACGTTTACACCATGGTGGATTGCGGATTTACCGCCCCATTCCAAGGTGAGTGGGGCGGTAAATCCCCATTTCCCATTTTCCCTTCCCCATTCCCATTTTTGCCCCATAGGCGTTAATTACACCACCGCAAATTACGGTGGCGTAATTAACAACAAGGTCCCTTAGCGCCATAGACTTTAACGCCTGCCAAAAGCAGGCGTTAAAGTGGGAATCCGGCGTTAAGGGTTAACGCCGTCGTTAACCCTTAACGCCGGGGTTGTAATGACCGCCAATTTGTGTCGTTGTTATTTTTTGGGGTTAAGGAGGTGCGCCAACGATGCTTGCCACCTGGGGTGCAATCTGATCTAAGACCGGCCCTGACCTCAGTATACTAACAGTTCATATGGAGAGGGAATCAGATCATGCAGAGAATAATGCAGAGAATAACGATCAGTGTGTTATTGACCTTCTAACGATGGCACCAATAGAAAATGTGTGTGTTATTGGACATTATGAACCCGTACCATGTAAGAATCTCCATCACCAGAATGATGTGGCTTCTCTTCAATCATTTGCATCACTCCCAGTGGTATCCCCCAGGAAGCACACAGGGAGAGGTAAATGAAGTGGCTAGTTTGAATATGGTCCAGGTAATAAAGCCTCCAACCATGGAAGTACAGGGGTCTCATCCCTCTTTACAAGCCTCTTGCTGGAAATGTGTTCAACCGCATAAGATTCCTCAATTTCCAGTATCTAAGGTAACATGGGTGAAGGATAGCCAGGAGGGATCAAGTCTAATGCACTGGGCTATGAATACCATTGTCAATTTAGGGGAGCCCAGTGTGAGTAACAATGAGGATGCCGTCTTATCTTCTCCTTTCCTTACTTTAGAAGAAAGGAGGAGGAAGATTCTTGGGCCATTTAATTATTTAATTACAATAAACATGCGCTAAGCGTGAGATCACCGTCATTGGAGACAACTAATGATTCCAGAATGCAGGATGGAGAACCCCTTCAAACAAAATATTGTGGCGCAAAATGTGAGCTTGGTTAGTCAAGCTGCTAGTACCCAGAGGGCCACTAATCCCTGCTCTTCTGCACAGTTACCACTTAGTAGAGTCAATGATTGCATGCCGGCTGTGATTTGGAATAATGGGTATACCCTCTTTGTTTAATTTGTTTTTAATGACGATGTGCGGCCCCCTTTATAAATATCTTATATCCTTTCTATATTTAAGGAAATCCCGAAATTGAGAATGATCATCTCGTCACATATTGCCCAGGTAGAATTTCCAAATGTAAATATGGCTGACCTGGTACAGTTACACTTTTGTTCCAACATGGTGAAATTTGCAGTGTTGTATGAAACTAATGTATTATTAGCAATGGGATATGATGTGTTTGAGTCCTTTGGGTAATTACATGGGAGAAGGTTCTTGCAATGGTAAAACAGGAATTCAGACGGTCAGTGGTGAGAGGCCAATGTTGAGGATCAATGTCCCTGTAGCCAAAAAGAATATAAGTGGTAGGGCACCTGGCGGGGTCCTGATTTACCCAGGTAGGTAAACATATAATAAACAAAAAAATCAGGATGACGAGATCCAGACCAAGTTCCGTGTGTGTATGTTTATTCGCATCAACACAGAAAGTTTTTCAAGTGATCAAAACAATTTATTTTACAGATCTTTCGATAAGCACGAAAGGTACAATGTGGACGGACAAGGTTTACTGATGAAAAGTGATAACACGTATGTGTGTAGACCTCGCAACTACAGAGGCCAAAACTACACTCAAAAAACAGATTTCCCACAGTTGGACAGGGTAACAACCCTAATAGGCAGGGAAAGGTGTGCTCTTAGACTTGCGTCAGTCCAAGGCATGATTAACACATGGCCTTCGTCAGGAGATGCACCTGTGGCGGTGCTGTCCGTTGTGTCTGTGAATAAAAACATATTGGTGAGGATCTCGGGAGTCAATTTACTAAGTACTAATTGGTATTTAATACGGGCATAGTGGTGCCAGAGAGGTACACCCCGTATTAAAGACACAACGGACAGCACCGCCACAGGTGCATCTCCTGACGAAGGCCAGCACAAAGACAGGCGCCATTCTAGCCTCTTTTTTGGCCGAAACACACCCTGTGTCGATCCCTGTGTCACAACTCCACCCCCCTTGTGTACGTTTCATGTAAATTGTGTTGTGTGCACCATGTGTTAATCATGCCTTGGACTGACGCAAGTCTAAGAGCACACCTTTCCCTGCCTATTAGGGTTGTTACCCTGTCCAACTGTGGGAAATCTGTTTTTTGAGTGTAGTTTTGGCCTCTGTAGTTGCGAGGTCTACACACATACGTGTTATCACTTTTCATCAGTAAACCTTGTCCGTCCACATTGTACCTTTCGTGCTTATCGAAAGATCTGTAAAATAAATTGTTTTGATCACTTGAAAAACTTTCTGTGTTGATGCGAATAAACATACACACACGGAACTTGGTCTGGATCTCGTCATCCTGATTTTTTTGTTTATTACCTGTAGCCAAAAATGCCATTTGTATGGTTTCCAACTGTGAGGGAACTACAGGCAAACAACAAAGTTGTCAGACAATTTGGTTGGATTGCATACATCCCTTGTATGAGACTGTCCTCCAGCGGTCTGATGGGCAATGAAAGAAAAAATTGAAATTGGCCAGCTGGAATACTCGTGGACATTAACATCTATTATTCACGACATTTGGCAACTTTGGTGGGGAGAAGGCTCAAATTGTATGTTTTCAATAGACATGGCTCGATGAAGCACCAATTATAGATGGCTCTGCAGTCTATGTCTCCACTGTTGAGAAACGTCCCAAGGGTCGTCTTTTTGTTGGGCTGTTATGTGCTATTCCAAATAATCTGGGCATTGTGTCCGAGAGAATCGAGTGGGGATGTCCTGATATAATGGCAGTGAAGATGACTGGCCAGGAGATAGCTTTAAAGTCTTCCACACTTGTATGTTGATAAATGTGTATTTTCATTTGAGAAGAAATCGCTGGAACTTTTCATGAATGACATTTCTGAACTCTTTTCGCATTGGTCCACTAAAGGTAATGCTCATTTTATTAGGCGATTTTAACAGTGAATGCCTGGACTCTGTATGGTATGCCCATGCTCCACGAACCACAAAAAAAATCGTCCCATAGAGAGCCTGGTCGGGTAATTCGTGAAGAGCTGGATTTATGGGATATGCACATTTTAAGTGGGAACATTGAGGATGACCAGCACCCTAAGTGTACATGGAAATTGTATTTTAAATCAACAATCGATTATATTTTTGTATCTCGAGAACTTTTTCATCACTGTGTCAAATAGTCTATTTCATCCCCGATACTACTGATCATAACTCTTGTACGGCGCCCTAAACATGGCTTGCGTTTCAACTCGCAAATCAGTCTTTTACTGGAAAAATAATGACCATGATCTTGCAGATCCTTACAGTTACCCAGGACAGATTCAGTAGTTGTTATTTGGTTTATTCGGAAACTAGATCCTACTAAGGATTCATTTATGAAAAGGCACACCCATGCCTTTGATCCTGAGATGCAACCCAAAATGGGAGAACTACCGGCTAATTTAAAAAAAGGTGTCTAACAATAACAATGGTGATTAAATATCAAGGGGCCGCAAGCATAAACAAGGCTTTACAAATTGGCTGTGCAATCATAAGGTGTGTATGTTGCAGAAAGACTCAGAATCTATGCTGAAAGCTGTCTCTGGGAAAGATCAGAGTATGTTTTACACTTTATTAAAAAACCCAGGAGCCCATATTTCAATACAGGCAGTTTCTTTTGATGAGTCGGTTTGGACTAAACATGTTTCTCTCTTTACAGTAGGGATGGCTGCAAATTCCCAGTAGCAATGGTGCCAGAGATACTTGGCATTTTAATCTAGAGTTGAAGGACATTTATCAATTGATCCTCTGATGTAAATTGTTCAGGGCCCCTAGCCCAGACGGTTTATCGAACTGGACATGTAAATCAGATCTGTGGTTAGGGGCCTCCATTCTTTATAGATTATTCTAAAACATAGCGAGTACATGTTGCATACCTCCATCTTGGAAGTGAGCCCATATCGTGGTCATCTTTAAAAAAGGTGAAAGGTGACCGCGTAAATCCAAGAAATTACAGACTAATCTCACTATTAGATGAAAGGAGTAAAATCTTTTCTACAATATTGATACAGGAGCTGGAGCATTGGGCTGCTTCAGAATGTGTGTTTGATAAATACCAAGCAGGTTTTAAAAAGGGGGTGGGCACCTCTCAACATTTTTTTGTTTTACAGCTCTTAATCTCCCAGTCCAGACTTCAAAACAAACTGTTATTTTGAATTTTTTTTACGACCTCACTCAGGCCTTTCGACTGTGTAGACAGAAGTAATCTTTGGGATGAAATGAAAAAAAAAACTGCCGGCCCTATTTGTTACATTTCTTACAGGCACTCCATACTGAGATGCATGTATGCATTGTTATGTTAATGTTAAAGGTATTTATATCGCGCTCCGACACCAGCGGAATTGGTCCCCAGGTGGATCGGTAAGAAGAGGGTGGGGGGGCTAGGTTAGTCAGGTGAAGATGGAGTAGGAGAGTGAGAGAAGTGGTGTGCTGTTGACGACTTCAGTTTGGTTTCCACTGTGCGCTGAGTTTTGGTGTAAGTAACGGATCGGAGCGAGACCTTGTGTGCTGTTTACCCGGTTTATGTGTTGTTTGTTGTTATTGTGGGGTGGTGAAGTGCGTGCGCTTTGCTGGGCGAGAAATGGTTGTGTGGGTGTTAGGAAAGATTTCATAATTGTATGTAATTTTCCCACCATGTGTCAACCCCCCAACTTTTTGCTGCTGTTTTAACACCAATGACTGACTTTGCCAGAGAAGCACAGCCCTCTGCTGCAATCCTCTGGGCTTTCGCTCACTTCTTATGGGGAAAACTGACATGCCATTAAGACAGTCAGTACTGGGAGACTTAGTTTCCCTTAGTCCTTTCCTCATGTTGCAGCTTTTGTGCAACATGTAACAAGTGTGCAATGTAACTTACCTTACAGCACACATGGGTCTCTAGTCATTTCCAAAGGCCATAGAACCTCTCGCTGGAAATTTTATGAACTGTGCAGATGTGTCACGGTTAGGACTGGTGGCAGCTATCGTTTTCATATATTTTTAACCCTTTCTTGCCATGTTTACCGTGTTTGGCACGAATAGGTGGCCTGGCTCCAAAATGGCCATGGCACGAAGTTCTTTGTCCTGTCCTTTGGCCATCTTGCCCCTTCACCTTCCCCAGGTCGAGTTGACCCGGGTCAGTCCTTATTTGGTCATGCACTTTCCCGCGAAACCCAATGCTTTCGCGGGCTTCTTCATGTCTTGTGTGTGTGCCTCCAGGATGTGGGCTGGGATGTCTGTTCCCAATACACATCCTGGGTGCCAGAGATTCTGGAGTGTCCTGAATGCCTGGGACCACCGTGGTTCATGATTGGTCCACATATGGAGTGAGTGTTAACTTTGGATAAAAGTAGGCTGAAAACACCACTACCTCCTGAGTTCACACCGAACAAGGGATAAGGAGCTAAGTATCCTGCAACAAGAAGCTGAGTCAAGGAACTGCTGGTGACCCGCTTGAAGGTTTGGCACCCTGAGCCCACTGTCGTCCCGTGGGACCCCTCTGCATCTGATCGTCCTAGAAGGTCTGCGAAGATGCTTTGACCCATTGGAATAGTGCGATCAACTATTCTCGGAACCTTCAACAAACCCTGCAAGTAAGCCTTTTCCGAAGTGTTCCTGGGCCAACCAGTGGGCTGACCAGGTTACACGGGACGTTTGCTCTGTTACCACCGCTATTTGGAGGAGGCCCTCGAAATTTGGTATACTGCTTGCTCTGTGTCCATGGCATCCTCACACCGAATTTTGTACACTTAGCATTCCCAGGTCTGAAGTGAGACGAGTGTGCCCAGACCGGAGTAAACGCGGTTACCGTGTTGCCCTGCTGTGGCAACGACCTGTGCAAGTTCGCTGCATTTGTGACCCCTTTGCCCCAGAAGCCTGCTGCAATGGAATTGGGCTGATTCCTCCACCCGGAGCGGAGAAATCGCCACTGTCCCACTTGGGAATCCTCGCTGTATCTCGGGAACTACACAGTGTCTAGACATCCTGATTGTCGCATTCGAACCTGCCACCAAAGTGCACTGTACTGGCGAATGTGGGTCAGCCTGTGTCAGGGACTGGTGAGTAGTCCTTACTCCAACCAGTGGCCCCTAGCGCAGGAGCCCATTTTTACACATGAAGTGGTCCCTGAGGGCCCCTTTCCACAGCTATTGCGAAATAGCAACTCCATCCCGCACTCCCAAGCTACCTCTGCCCCTAAAGTGGAGGTCCTGCTTGAATAGTGGGAAATTGTTCTTGATCGCCTTATCCACCTTCCTGAGCTGCTAGAGACCCTTGAAGAGACCCTATTTTGTCCATTGGCACCAGTGCGTGCAGGTACTATTGAGCATAAGGCTCCTCTGTTCGTAGGGCTTGGACTGCCTCTTAGTTAGGTGTATTCTGAATGTGGAACTGGGTTTAAAGATTACTTGCACTGCCTGTTTTCCTCCCCCTCTAGGTGGTCTACATGTTTTGTGCTTTTAACCCCTTAGACCCCACTGGCCTTGTATATATATATTGTGTTGATTATGATGTTTTGGTTTAGTCTAGTGTTACTGTGATTCTTTGCTATGGTCTATGTTACAAAGGCCTTGTAATAAATGTCTCTATATTTTTAATAGAACACCTGTCTGGAGTAATTTGTAAGTGTCCTTGCTTTGTGTGCTCATTGAGGTCTTTCAGTCACCCTCACCCCTCCTGAGACTTAGGGCCTCATTACGACCCTGGCGGTAAGTAATGGACATTACCGGCATGGCGCAACTAACGTGTCCGTGCTGGCCAGAAACCGTTAAAAGCGGTACATTACGACCTCTCGGGCACGAGCATTGCGCCATGCCGGTAATGTAATCAGTGCCATGCCGGTAACGTCCCAAAAACTGCACCGACCGGCATCATATGCCGTGCAAGGTGCACTACCGCCACCCCTCCCACCGATATTAGCGATCACCGCAAATAGCGGTGAGCGCCATTAACAGTGAACGTAAATAAGTGGATCCGGAATTTGCGTCATCACAACGGAACGGGAAAGAGCACGGTGGCCATCTTTAAAAACACAATCCATTGCCAACCTCCGCAACCAGTGGGCATCTGACCCCCAGAACCGCCACAAACCTTCACCTACATCCACCCATCGTCAGAATGCCGAAAGTTGTGAAAAAAAGTTGCGGACGGCTGCGGCAGGAGCGCTTCACTAGGGAGGAGCTCAACATGTTGGCCGAAACCCTACAGGAAAACGCCGATGTCGTATTTTCAACAGAGATGACCAGACCGGCGATAGCACGGAAGAAGGCCATATGGGCCGTAGTAGCACAGTGGGTCTGTGCAGTTGGCACAACACCCCGCAAGGCAAGACAGTGCCGGAAAAGCTGGGACGATCTCCGGCTCCGCATACGGAGTATACTGTCTGCTAACAGAAACCTGGGCATGGTAACTGGTGGAGGACCAGAGTCACCGATAAAATTGCAGCCGTGTGAGGAGATATGTGCCACAACCATTGGCATCGAGAGCATCGAGGGAGTCGGAGAAATGGAGAGAGGAGCCCCGGCATCAGGTGAGGCAGGTAGGTGCCTTAAATCAAGCCATGCCAAACTCACTGAAGTCCAGAATCATGAAGCGCAATGTTGCCTAATAGGGTTAACGCGACACATCAGCAGAAGACTGTCTACAGGCATTTTTGACCCCCACCCTGTACACATGCAGTATGCACACCCTTACTGTAGGCACCCACATTCCTCCATGCTTCTTCCACCCAAAAGGGAGACAATCTGTATGTCACTGCCTCCAATGTGCACCATCTAGTTATCAAAATGATGGCAGTTATCACAATGCCTACTCAATGTCTGCAGACCCATCAATAACACTTTCTCTCCTTTGCTCCACCACAGGCTCTCATTCGGACCTTGGTGATGAAGACACTGGCACCACACCTGCCAAGAAGGTGTTACGCTCCCCTGGACCCCACAGAGGTGTCGATCGGACCCGGACAGCTGCGGTCTCCATCAACGTGATGCGTAGTGCAGAGATGACTGTCTGGACTGGCCCGCCTAGTCTTGTCTGCTGGGCCCGAGGAAGTATTTTCCTGCAAGTGGAGACAGGGATCAGCCACCTGTGGGTTTTAGTGATGGCCTCCCAACTGTTCTCGCTCTCCCCCACTAATCACCTCTGATATCCCCTTAGTAACCTCACCTTATGTTTGTAAAAGATGAGCTCTCCATCCTGCGTGTCTTGCAGGGGCGCGTAGATACCAGTTACTTCACTGGTTTGAAGGCGCTGGGAGAGTTCCGGTAAGCATTGACTCTGAAATCCCAGGCGGGATTGGTAAGTATCAAGTTCAAAGAGTTCAATGTGCCCGATGTTCACTCTTGTCCCCTTCCTTCCTTAAGTTGCAACTGAGTTCGTGAGAACAAGGTCTAGTAGCTGCTGCAGGCGTTCAGGTAAGAGTCTGTGTTACCCAACGCTGTCCGGTAACTATTGCATGCATTAACATGTTGTTTTTCTCCCTCTTTACAGATGCGGCATATGAAGATATGGAGAATAATACCGCCGGTGGTAAATCAGGTAAGTCTATGGTGGTAAGAGGAATTTGTGGATTCCCTTGGCTCACCTTGTTATTCTTGTGCCCCTAGGTGCCAGAGTACGGCGAAGAAATGATGGAGACAGTGCTGGATCGACAGATGCTGTGAGAACTGGTGAGTATGGCGCCGTGCTGGAGCTGGCGAAGTGACGCGTGCAGGACTGATGTACTTTCCATGTCGGGAGATTAAATGGATCTGGAATCAGGTGAGGAATTTGAAATAAGTTTGTTTTCTAACCTTGTCCTTTTCTTCCTCTTTATTCTAGGAACTTTGGATTCGAGGCGGGCGTGGCAGAAGACTGGATGCTGGCTGCAGGCACGCGGGTGTGGCAGAAGACTGGATGCTGGCTGCAGGCACAGTGAGAGTCACGCTGCTGGATGCAGAATAACACGAAGCATGTGCTGCTGTTCGGGCGTGGTTTAAATAGCCTCCAAAGTAGTCCCAGGAATGAAGTTCCCCAGGACCACACCCGAGTAAAAAATAGTCCCTGTAGTAAAATAGTCCCATCGAGGCCTCACGTTGGCTTGGATTTATTTGCAGCATGGTCTGCATGAGGTAAGTAATGTCTATGAGCCTGGCGCCTATGGTGCCAGGACTAACTTTTATTATGAGCCTGGTGCCTACGGCGCCAGGACTGAACCCAGACAGCCCTTAGCTGGGGCTGCTGGGTTTTTTGTAAATGTCTGGATGCCTGCTCCCGGGGCTGATGGGCTTGATCCGGATGCCCGCAGGTAGGCATCATGACAGCACTTCCCCCCAAGGCCCCTCCTAAATTGTTCTTCCCCTTGGCCCTGGTTTGTCTGGGAAGTTTCAATGGAATTTCTTCACCAACCGAGGTGCATTAATGTGGTCACTAGGCTCCCATGACCTTTCCTGTGGTCCGTAACCTTTCCAGTCGATTAAATAAAAAAGTCTTGATTTAACCAACTTAGAGTCCAGGATATTTTTTACCTCGAATTCAGGTTCTCCATCTATTAGGATGGGGTCAGGTGGTTTGGCAAGTCTTGTCCCGGGTTGAACTGGTTTCAGAAGTGAAACATGAAAGACAGGATGGATCCGCATATTAGAGGGTAATTCCAACTTGACGGCCACCGGGTTGATAATGGCCTTAATAGTGTAAGGTCCCAAATACCTAGGATTAAAAGTCTGAATTCCTTTTAGAGGTATGTGTTTTGTAGCCAGCCAAACTTGATCCCCAATCTGATATCGTGGAGCATTGCTTCTATGTTGATCAGCTTTTTTCTTCTATTTCTCTTTCGCTTGTTTCAAATGTTCTGTTGCCTCCTTAAAGGCTTGTGTAATAGTAGAGTGTAAATGACTAACTGCAGGCATTTCTAAGTGCTGAGGGGAATCGAGTTCTGAGGTTCGAGGGTGATGTCCGTATATGCTATAGAAGGGGCTTTGTCCGGTTCCAGAACGTACTGAGTTATTGTATGCATATTCGGAAATCCATAAAATATCCTTCCAATTGCTTTCGGTCTGCTGCAGCATGCAACGTAGGTACTGTTCAAGGGTCTGGTTGGTCCTCTCCATCTGACCATCGGTCTGGGGATGGTGACTGGTTGATAACCTCACGTCGATTCGCGCCATTTGACAACATTTCTTCCAAAATTGTGAAATGAATTGACTGCCTCGGTCAGAGACCAATACGGAAGGAAATCCGTGTATTCGAACAATGTTTTCGAGGAACTCCTTGGCCAAAATTGAAGCGGAAGGTAATCCTTTTAAAGGAATAAAGTGGGCCATCTTGGAAAAAAGATCCACAATAACTAGGATGGTGGTAAATCCATAACATGGAGGTAGATCTGTAATAAAGTTTAAAGACAAGGGGCCTCATTACGACCCAGGCGTTAAGGGTTAACGCCGTCGTTAACCCTTAACGCCTATTCTGATTTTAACGGCTGCTCTTAGCAGCCGTTAAAATCCATGGCGCTAACCTGCCATGATGCTAATTACGCCACCGTAATTTACGGTGGCGTAATTAGCACCTTCCCCACTCCCATTATGCACTATGGGGCAAAAATGGGAATGGGGAAGGGAAAATGGGAAATGGGGATTTACCGCCCCACTCACCTTGGAATGGGGCGGTAAATCCGCCATCCACAATGGTGTAAACATAGTTTACACCATGGTGGTAAAGTTGGCGCAATTAGCGCCTGGGTCGTAATGACCCCCAAGGTGTGCCATGGTGTAGGTGGAATATCCAAAGGTTGTAAAAGGCCAGTGGGTTTTTTCTTCTGGTTTTTGTTTTGGGCGCAAATGCCACAAGACATCACAAATGACTTTACGTCTTTTCGCCAAGTGGGCCACCAGAACTGTCTCTTAATTTTCGCTTCAGTTTTTGCGATACCTGGGTGCCCTTCCATCAGGGTGTCATGGTAATTGGAGATGACTAGTTCTTGTATTTCCTTGTGTGGTAGAAATAGTCGTCCTTGATAGTAAGGTAGGTCATTGACGACTGAGTAGTCCGGGCCTTTCTTTACCCAGTCCTGCAGGGTTGCTGGATCGAAGAGTTGATGGATTTTTGAATGAATATCTTCTAGTGTCTGTAGAGTGGTTATGCCAAGAATTCTTTGCTTGGGAATTATTGGCACCGGTTCCGGGTTTGCATATGCTTCTCCCATCCCTATTCAGGAAAAGGCATCTGCTTTGCCATTTTTGCGGCCTGGTCGATAAGTCATCAAGAAATCGAATTCGGCAAAGAACAATGCCCATCGAAGTTGTCGCGATGATTGGGCTTTGGCTGTTTTTAAATACTGCAGGTTCCGGTGATCAGTGATTACGGTAATGGTATGCCTGGCACCAAGAAGGTAGTGCCGCCAAGCCTTAAAGGCAGATTTGATAGCTAATAGCTCTTTATCGGTAATCACATAGTTTAAGTCAGGTGCTGAGAACTTTCTGGACCAAAACGCTACTGGGTGAAGTTGACCGGTTTCAGGATCCTTCTGGGACAGGACAGCTCCCATGACTAAACTGGATGCATCAGTTATTACTATGTATGGAAGCTCAGGGCGTGGATGCTTTAAGACAGGTGCTGATGTGAATTTCGCTTTCAGCTCTTGGAAGGCCTTTTCAGCCTCTTCGGTCCACAAGAAGCGTTTGTTTTATCGCAAAAGTGTTGTGATGGGGTGTACAACATGGGAGAAGTCCGAAATGAATCTGCGGTAGTAATTAACAAATCCAACATGCTTTGTATCCCTTTGACTGAACTGGGTGATGGCCACTTGATTATTGCGTCCACCTTTCGAGAGTCCATTCGGACTCCCTTTGGAGTCAGGATAAATCCAAGAAATTCAACTTCCATAGCATGAAAAACAAATTTTTCCAATTTTGCATATAACTTGTGCTGGCGTAGTTTCTCAAGGACTGCACGCACGCGCTTAACATGGTTTGATTCTGAGGAGTACACTATAATATCATCTATGTATACGACGACACAGACGTCAATGAGTTCACGAAGGACATTGTTCATAAAGTACTGGAAGGTTGCTGGTGCATTGCACAACCCGAAGGGCATCACCTGATATTCGAATAATCCGTACTTGGTGCGAAAGGCAGTCTTCCATTTGTCGCCTTTCTTGCCACGTACCAGATGATATGCCCCTCGGAGATCTAACTTAGTGTAGATACAAGCATCTTTTACTTGGTCTAGTAATTCAGGGATCAGAGGCAATGGGTATCCGTTTTTTACCGTAATCTAATTTAATGCGCGGTAATCTATGCACGTTCTAAGGTCAACTTCCTTTTTTGGCACGAAGAATAAAGCTGAGGATGCAGGAGACTTAGAAGGACGAATAAAGCCATTCGCAAGGTATTGGTCCAAGTATTGCCGTAGGTGAAGATTTTCAGGTTCAGTGAGGGCGTAGATTCTTCTGCATGGGGGTTGTGCACTGGGTAGGAGGTCGATTTGACAATCGTATGATCTGTGAGGAGGTAATGTATTGGCCTGTTCTTTTTGAAAAACATCCTGAAATTCTTGGTATTCCTGAGGAAACTGCACGATTGGGTTAACGACTGTAGCCAGGCCGTTGTTCAAAGTTTTCTCCAGGTGACAGGTGTGTGCACAATCCGGGAAGGTTATTCTCTTCTCTCACCATTCTATACAAGGATTATGTGTTTCTAACCATGGCATCCCCAGTATTATCTGGAATTGTGGGGCTTTGATTAGATCAAACACAATAGTCTCTCAATGCCCATCTTGACTCAACAGTGTCATCTCTGTAGTGGAATGAGTTACAGGCCCCGAGGCAATCTCAGTTCCATCAACTATGGTGATGACATCCGAAGTGGTCTTTTTGCAAAGAGGTAGATTCATCCTTGACACCAATTCGTGGTCCATATAGTTTCCTATGGCCCCGCTATCTATTTATGCCCTTACTGCGTGCACACGTGATGGCTGCCTGGGATCAAGTAGAACCATTGGGATGATCAGATGCGAGGTCTGAGTGTCCTTCTTTAAGCTCGGCAAGCGGACCTCTGCGCTTGTCGGGCGTGGTCATTTCCCGAATCAGGCTCTATGTGGCTTTTATCAGCAACTCCTACCACCTTCTTGGGTGGTTTTGTAGGGCAATCCCCTAGAAAATGTCCTGAGGTTCCACAGTACAGACACAACTGCATCTGTCGTCTTCTTTCTCTTTCCTTTTGAGTTAAGGGTCCTTTAACCCCCCCGATCTGCATAGGTTCAGATGCATCTGATCCTTTGGGGGCAACGTTGGGTTTAACAAATACCCTATTCTCGAACTTAGCTCGATCAGTCTTTCGGTTCTGAAGTCGGTGGTCTAGCTGGACCACTAAGTCTATAAATTCTGTGCAATCCTGAGGTGGGTTCACAACTTGAGCCAAGACGTCTTTGAGTTCTCCCCGAAGTCCACGATGAAACAATGTAATTTGTTTTTCCTCCAGCCACCCAGTTTCCACCACCAACCTATTGAAGGTTGCAATATAGGTTAGCAGATCCTGGTTACCCTGTGGTAAGGATAAAAGTTTGTTGTCCAGGGCTTGACCCTGTGAGTGTCTGGCGAATAGTTTGTCCATGCTCCTTTGAAAACCCTGAAAATCCCGGAGAAGAGGATCATCCTGGTTGACTAACGGAATGGACCAATCCGCTGCACTGCCACTAAGATATGACAATACAAAGGCTACTTTGGCTTGGTCATTTGGAAAGGCTCCCGGTCTGCATAAAAAGTGCAAGCGGCATTGGTTCATAAACAAGGCGAACCTTTTGGCGTCCCCAGCAAAGCGTTCGCGTGGAGCTAACAGAATATTTCCTGGTAAAACCACTTGAACAGGATTGCTTGATGAAACGGGGGTTGGGTTTCCCCCATATCCAGGTAGGGGCGTTTGCATAGCTTGGTTTTGCAGTAGTTGCCTAGCCAGATCATCAGTGCGCTCCTTTGAGACAATCAGTTCTCTCCTGAGGGCATTAGTCTCTTGGTGAGCGGCATGTACTTCCGCCCTAAGTTCCCCCAATACATGGGCCAGATGGTCGGTTTCCGAGGTTTCCATAACACCCGGATGGGTATTTTTAGAAACGCTTCGTGTTCTGTTGCTCAACTGGACCCCACAGGGGTGTCGATCGGACCCGGACAGCTGCGGTCTCCGTCAACGTGATGCGTAGTGCAGAGATGACTGTCTGGACTGGCCCGCCTAGTCTTGTCTGATGGACCCAAAGAAGTATTTTCCTGCAAGTGGAGACAGGGATTAGCCACCTGTGGGTTTTAGTGATGGCCTCCCAACTGTTCTCGCTCTCCCGCACTAATCACCTCCGATATCCCCTTAATAACTTCACCTTATGTTTGTAAAAGATGAGCTGTCCATCCTTCGTGTCTTGCAGGGGCGCGTAGATACCAGTTACTTCACTGGTTTGAAGGCGTTGGGAGAGTTCCGGTAAGCATTGACTCTGAAGTCCCAGGCGGGATTGGTAAGTATCAAGTTCAAAGAGTTCAATGTGCCCGATGTTCACTCTTGTCCCCTTCCTTCCTTAAGTTGCAACTGAGTTTGTGAGAAGAAGGTCTCGTATCTGCTGCTGGCGTTCAGGTAAGAGTCTGTGTTACCCAACGCTGTCCGGTAACTATTGCATGCGTTAACGTGTTCTTTTTCTCCCTCTTTACAGATGCGGCATATGATGATATGGAGAATAATACCGCCGGTGGTAAATCAGGTAAGTCTATGGTGGTAAGAGGTATTTGTTGATTCCCTTGGCTCACCTTGTTATTCTTGTGCCCCTAGGTGCCGGAGTACGGTGAAGAAATGATGGAGACAGTGCTGGATCGAAAGATGCTGTGAGAACTGGTGAGTATGGCGCCGTGCTGGAGCTGGTGAAGCGAAGCGTGCAGGACTGATGTACTTTCCAGGTCCGGAGATGAAATGGTTCCGGAATTAGGTGAGGAATTTGAAATAAGTTCGTTTTCTAACCTTGTCCTTTTCTTCTTCTTTATTCTAGGAGCTCCGGATTCGAGGCGGGCGTGGCAGAAAACTGGATGCTGGCTGCAGGCACGCGGGCGTGGCAGAAGACTGGATGCTGGCTGCAGGCACGGTGAGAGTCACGCTGCTGGATGCAGAATAACACGAAACATGTGCTGCTGTTCGGTAGTGGTTTAAATAGCTTACCAAAGTACTCCCAGGAATGAAGTTCCCGAGGACCACACCGAGTAAAAAATAGTCCCTGTAGTAAAATAGTCCCATCCAGGCCTCACGTTGGCTTGGATTTATTTGCAGCATGGTCTGCATGAGGTAAGTAATGTCTATGAGCCTGGCGCCGACTAATTTTTATTATGAGCTTGGTGCCTACGGCGCCAGGACTGAACCCAGACAGCCCCTAGCTGGGGCTAATGGGGTTTTTGTAAATGTCTGGATGCCTGCTCCCGGGGCTGATGGGCTTGATCCGGATGCCCGGGGTTAGGCATCATGACAGCAGGCCAGGCCCAAAGTACCACCACACCAACCCTCCACCTCTGCTGGACAAAACAAACCCCCACAGCAGCCAGAATCTATGGGAACAACACAGGCCAGGGCACTGATAGTCACCAAGGCAAGCACCACGGTACCACCAGCAACAGACATCCACCAACTGGTGCCCACTGAAGGGACTGTTTCTGCAGGAAGCAGCACGATTGGGGAAACTGCTGCCATTGAAGCTAGCTCTGATAGTGATGTGGAGGATGCTGATGTTGTAGTATGTCCCCCACTGGCCTCTTCTCCGGGATTTTCAGGGTTTTCAAAGGAGCATGGCCAGCCACTCCATGCCCAGTGGAAGATGTGCAGGAGGGGAGCAGCACAATTGACACGCCTTTGGCATTATCCATTGTCCAAAAAAACCAAGAGTCGCTGGACCAAATCATCACACGCCAACACCAACTGTCCTCACTCCTGACTCAGCATGTGGCCAAATGTGGAGGTGCAAGGGGGGAAATGCAACAATATGCAGATACTGTGAAGGCAGCCATACAATCCTCCACCAAGGATATCTGTGCAGAACTCGCTGCAGTGCGGCACATGCTCTCGGAGCTCGTTCAAACAATGAGGGACATGCGTCCTTGTGAGCAGCCAAGTACCTCCTCCGCCGCCAGTTCTACCCCAAGCAGCCCCATCCGCAGATCGGGCAGGAACCTGCGGAGTTCAGGCAGGGGTGCCCCGGGGGCCGGGAGACAGGGCTGACAATCGAGGCCGCCCAGTGGAACAATCCCACATTATGCACTTCACCACAGGCATCCACACACTTTTGCAGGGAGTTGAGTGGGGAGGGGGGAGTGGGTGTGTTGGGGAGTTGAGGGGGGAGTGGGTGTGTTGGGGAGTTGAGGGGGAGGGGGGAGTGGGTGTGTTGGGGAGTTGAGGGGGGAGGGGGGAGTGGGTGTGTTGGGGAGTTGAGAGGGGGGGAGTGGGTGTGTTCATTCAAATCACATTTTCAATACACTTTTTGCTTGTGCACAAATCACATGTGTGGACATTTCTCATTGCGTATGTGTGCTTTATTGGTGAACAGCCCTCGGTGTGCATGTCCCAGACACACACAGTGCCCCAAGTGCCATCTCCATGTGACACACACCATCCGTGTGTGCTAGAAGCATTGGTTAATGAGAGTTTGACGCATGGCATGTCCCTCCTGTGCATCGCCTCCACCCTGAGGTGCTGCCCCATCTGCACCCTCCTCATCGTCATTGTCAGGTGGTTGCAGTTCAGCGTCAGGGGGCAGGGGCACATTTCGTCTGATGCACATATTGTGTTGCATTACACATGCCATGACAATCTTCACCACCTTCTCATGGCAGTACAGGAGTGCCCCACCAGACCTGCTGAGGCAGCGAACCCGTGCCTTCAAGAGGCCAAATGTCTGCTCAATCACCACACGGGTTTGTGTATGTGCACGATTAAAGTCCTCCTCGTGCTAGTTCTGTGGGTTCCGGACTGGGGTATGGAGCCATCTCTTCAAGGGATAGCCTGCATCACCTGTATGTGGGCAACAATGTATGTGTCAGTCATGACATCAAACTTCAAATCATGACGTGCCACCATGGCATGCATTCATCTCTTACTTTGTACCACATTTACATGCACGAATGGAGTCACACTATGTGACCGGTATATGTGTATTCCTCTCATGGACTGTTTTGCATGCCATCAACCAGTGTATGCAGGGGAGTCCAGTGCCTTGTGAGTGCCCATCCACTGTGTTAGTCCATAGCGGTTGTTTTGGTGATCTGGCAGATGTTCAGTGATATCAATGCTCTCATCATGGCAACATTGCTGTCAGCCTCATGATGACCTCACTGAGCACTACAAATGTTGTTATGCAATTTATTTTGGCCTCTGTGTCTGTGTGATGGTGTATTGAAATTTATGTCCGTCATGTGCCTCCTTTGTGCGCAGTTATGGGGGACTGGCCTTTCAGTTGATGGTGTTTGGTGCCGTGTATTGGCTCAAGTCATTGCATGTAGGTGCATTTCGTTGAGGTGGATGTGGTCAGATTCGGTACAGTGCACTTGCAGATGGTTGTGTCATGGTTGGGACACACCTTCATTCACATGGTAGGGCTGCTTATATCGGGCATTATGTGTTCAGGTGTCAGCTAATGTTTGGGCTGCTTCAGGGTATGAGCTGGCTCCATTGCCTCTGGTACTCGCAGCCAGGCAAAGTATGCATCTCCCCCCCTTTCAGCCAGGTAAAGTATGCATCTCTCCCCACCACCCCTTTCAGCCAGGTAAAGTATGCACCCCCCCCCCTTCAGCCAGGTAAAGTATGCATCTCTCCCCACCCCCCCTTTCAGCCAGATAAAGTATGCATCTCTTCCCCCCCCCTTTCAGCCAGGTAAAGTATGCATCTCTCCCCACCCCCCCTTTCAGCCAGGTAAAGTATGCATCTCCCCCCCCCTTTCAGCCAGGTAAAGTATGCATCTCTCCCCACCCCCCCTTTCGGCCAGGTAAAGTATGCATCTCTCCCCACCCCCCTTTCAGCCAGGAAAAGTATCCATTGGTACGTCAATCACCTACCCACTTCACATTTCCATGGCCATGACATGAGACTCACCGAGTAGCCAGGATCTTGGCCCTGCATGTCGCTCCATGTAGCGTTGTTTTGTGGAGTTACGCAGGACCATTGAATCATGGGTTGATCCGGGGAATCAGCCACAACAATGTGTGATGATCCTGTTGGAGTCACGTACCATTTGCACGTTGATTGAGTGGAATAGCTTACGGTTGCGGTACGCTACCTCAATGGCATGTGGGACCACCAATTCCACATGGGTGCAGTCGATGGCACCAATGCAACCAGGTATGCCGGCGAGTGCATGAAAACCCACTTTGGTGTTTGAGATCTCCTGGGCAGACCGTGGTAAGGAAATGTGGTCGTCTATGTGCTTGAGGAGGGCATCGCGCACTTGGATCAGCGTACGTGAGAATAATGGTTGTGAAATGCCATTCAAGTGCCCCACTGTGTGCTGGTAGGTGCCTGTGGCCAGGAAGTGGAGCACGGACACTACCTTCAGTAGGGGGGGGATGGCGATGGGTGTTTCAATCATGCTGACGATGTCATTGTGTATCATGTCCACGATGGTGGTGATGGTGTCCCGGTCCAAACGGTACAAGGTGTGGATCTGCTCAGAGGTGAGGTTGAATGGACTGGCTCGGATGCGTGGTTTTGGGGGCTGCCTGCGTGGTGGCATTGGCTGTGCTGGTGGGGCTTGCTAGCCCTGCCTTGCCCTCCTTCTCCTCCTGCGTCTCCTCTGTGCTGCCTTTTGTTGTTGTTGTTGTTGTTGTTGTTGTAGTAGTTGTAGCACTTGCATTGCAATCAGGTCCTCCAGCCCCAACATTGCTAGTCTTATTGGAATCATTGTGGAGTGTGACTGGGTGTGGGAAGGGGTGGGGTGTGCTCTTTTTGTACTTGGTGAGTCTGTATTGCCTCCACCTGTGCTGATTGTGTGCACCTGTGGCAGCTGGGAACACTGCACATGTCCATTTACGGTTGGTTCGCGATGGCGGAATTAGCACCATGGCGGTAAGGTACTTTACGGGCTTCGCAAAGGGCGTTAAGAGCATGTCCGCTTGATTCGTGATTTTCCCACCTTCGCGCGATGCTGGTATTTACGCCATGGGAGTTTGCGTGCGTGCGAGCTTGGTGATGTTAGCGGCACCGTTAACTACGGTGTCGCTGATTGCACTTTCTCGTGTCATGATCGGACCTAGCGGTAAGCGATGCCGGTAATCATTTACCGGCATAGTTTTTCACTTACCGCCAGGGTCGTAATGAGGCCTTTAGTCTTGACTGCCTGCCATAGCTACCCTGATTGATCTGGCTTGTCCAGAGGTTACCCTGTTCCAAGAAACTAGGTTGGCCTTTTGAAAGTCTGTCCCTCCAGGTCAGAGTTCAGAAATCCTTCTTAACAAATTGGTGTACAGCGGTGGGATAGGAATGAAGGTATCCAGTGTTGCATACTAGTGAAGGCATTTCAAGTTATTTCTACCAGGACACAAAGTGAATTGTTGTAGTATAACTTTGTAAAGGCCATAGAAAAACAAAATACAGGGATCACCAGTTGGAACTGGCCAAGCTTTAAGTTGCCAATGGATCCAATGGTCCTGCACATGTGTCTGGGGCCTCCTCTCATCCAAGGTTTCCAAAAGATTTGCTCAGTGTGTATGAGGAAAAGAATGACATTATGGACTGCGTGAATACATTTGAGCATGCATGTGAAGTTCAACAAGTTGACAATGATGACAAAATTGCCTGGTTACTTAGCAGACTGCCCCATTCTGGCTGCAGTGCCATTATGGAAATGTCGAAGGCTGAGAGAGCAGATTTTGCAATGTTGAAGCAAACTCTCATCTTAAAGTTTGGAAAGACTCCTGCCCAATACTTAAAACGATTCAGAGAGTACAAGATGAAAGAAGGTGGTAATTGGGTATTTTATGTAACTGAATCCTTAAAGAACTTGACTGGCTGGGTTGAAGGTTATAACGTTTCTACCTTTGAAGGTATGATCATTCTTGTCATGTCGGAACATATTTTTGCCTCTTCTTCCCCTGAGCTTAAGCAGCATTTGGCCGATTCAAAGGAGATAGATCCTAAGAAGCTAGCCATTGCAGCAGATTTGTGGGTGTCACATAGAGTGTCCCATAAGGACAAGACTCATCCTGGTAAGCAGGAGGAAGGGAAAAAGTCCAAAGATAAAGAGGGTGGGGAAACTGATAAATCTTCCTCCCATAAGAGCCACAAAAAGAAAAGTAAGGATAAGACACAAGAGAACTCACAGGGTAGTGGAGGTCAGCCCCCAAAACAGAACTCTGGTTATAGTAAGCCTCCCTATGAAAACAGACCCAGTGGATCTTGTTTTGCTTGTGGAGCAACTGACCACGTGAAGGGGGATCCCAGATGTAAGGTCAAAACCTTGGGGGTCCACTCTGCTAATCTGGCCTCCTACAGCATCCTTCTCCTCAGACTCCTTCCCCAGTGGGATAGAAGCTGAGGTAGTTTTAGTTTCCCTGGGTTCCTGGGAGCCAAAGTCTCAGAGGCTTATGCTAGGATTCCAGATAACACCAAGCACTACTTTAAAGACAGTGGGCCTCATTACAAGGTTGGAGGTAAGGCAAAAACGATGCCGGTATGGTAATACCGGCATCATTTTCCGCTCCGGTCTATTCTGACCCGGCAACCCGGTATTAGCGGCACCCTAAATAACGGCGCCGCTAATAGCGGCATGAGCGCGTACACGCGCCCCTTTGTGGAGCAAATACCGGCATGCCGGAAATAGGGGGACATCCCAACCCACACTTACATGCAAATACCGCCATTGCGAAGCCAGTAATCACGGGCTGCACGATGCTGGCCATACAGGCATCGCGGACCACCCGCAAACAGCAATCAGGAAACAAGCCAACTGCCACAGGTGCACACAATCCCCACAGGTGGAGGCAATGGAGGCTGAGCCAGTATAAAATGAGCACACCCATACACCACACCCCTTCCAACACCAAAATGCCACCACTAGCTGTTGCAATCATGGCGCTGGAGGACATGCCAATACTGCTACAACTACAGCAATAACACCAACTACAACAAAAACTACAGCAGCAACAACAGGCAGCACAGAGGCGACGCAGGAGGAGAAGGAGGGTGAGACAGGCCCAGCAAATACCACCAGTGCAGCCAGCAGTGGCTCGTAGGCAGCCACCAATCCCTCGTACCACACCCAGCCCATTCAACCTAACCCCTGAGCAGACCCACACCCAGTACCGGTTGGACCGGGACACCATCACCACCATAGTGGACATGATACACAACGACAAAGGCAGCCTCATAGAAATACGCACTTCCATCCCCCCGCTACTAAAGGTGGTGTCTGTGCTACACTTCCTGGCCACAGGCACCTACCAACACACAGTGGGCCAGCTGCATGGCATTTCACAGCCACTATTTTCACGCATGTTGAACCAAGTGCTGCATGCACTCCTGAAGCACGCAAGCAGCCACATATCCATACCACGGACTGCCCATGAGATAGCCGACACCAAAGTAGTCTTCCATGCACTGGCAGGCATGCCCAATTGTGTTGGTGCCCTCGACTGCACCCATGTGGAATTGGTAGTCCCCCATGCCATAGAGGCGGTGTACCGCAATCGCAAGCAATACCACTCCATCAATGTGCAAATGGTATGTGACTCCAGCAAGATCATCACACATTGCTGCACCTGATTTCCCGGATCAACACATGATACCATGGTAGAGCGTAACTCCACGCTACCCCGTCACATGGAGCGACATGCTGGACCACGTGCCTGGCTGCTTGGTGAGTTGCACAACTGTCCCATGGCAGTGCTTTGGGGAACTGATGTGTAGGGAAGCATAAGGGGCGGGGGGGCATACTGCACCAGGGTGGGAAAGGGGGGGCATACTGCACCTGCGTGGGAATGGGGGGGCATACTGCAACTGGGTGGCAATAGCCGGTGATTGGAGAATGCATGCAGAGCTAAACACTCCTGACCTGAACCGGCCAAACGGAAGAGGACACATCACTGGGCCACATATCACAAATAATGCATATCAATGACAAGTAAGAGGCACAACCAGGCCACCATGGTGATGGCAAGCAATGCATGAATGAACAGGATGGCAACTGTGGCAATGTGGTCAGTGTGACCATGCATAGTGAAGAATGAACAGCATGCATTGGGGGCTAAACATTGTTGCACTACCACAGCACATCTGCCTCAGCATGCATGATTACACCCTGCATCATCTGTTGAACGCCATCCAGACTACCACACCTCATATCAGTTTAGAATGCATCTAGGTGACAATTTTGCATGCATACAGGAACATATGCATGTCCACACCAAATAGCTGCCGCCATGACTGTGCTTCCTGAAGGTGCCAGCTGAGAGTGACACACACCTATTTGTATTTGCTTGCAGGTGACAGAGGATGTCCCTTGAGGCCATGGCAACTTACCCCTGTGCGGAACCCGCAGAACAGCCAGGAAGAGGAGTACATTCGTGTGCACACCCGCACCCGTGTTGTGATAGAGCAGACCTTTGGCCTGTTGAAGGCGCATTTCGGCTGCCTAAGCAGGTCTGGTGGGGCACTCCTATATAGGCCTGAGAAGGTGGCAAAGATCACCATGGCCTGTGTCATGCTGCACAACATGTGCGTCCGGAGAAATGTACCACTACCACCTGACATTGACATGCATGCCTCGGGTGAGGATGATGAGGATGGAGACGGAGGTGAAGTAGCCCCCCTGCTAGTACATGATGCATGGGATGGCCATGCAGTATGCCAAGCACAGATTCACGAATACTCCTGACCCACAGGGACTATGAAAGACATGTGTCTGTCAGACACTGGGCCAATGTGGACATGCACACAGGGAATGTTGGGAGTTGGGCACTGAACACTGTAACACATTAAATGGATGCACACGAAAATAACAATGCCATGGATTATTCTTTTCACAACGTGTGTATTAATTACAACAGCAATAATGTGCCCACTCCCCCCTCCCTAACCCCCGCAACAAACTCCCAGACCCCCCCAACAAACTCCTAGACCCCCCCCAACAAACTCCAAAGCCCCCCAACCAACACCAATACCCCCAATAGACTCCACAAGATGCACCCCTTCACCCCCAACCTTGTGCCTCACTCCCATTGTCCGCCCACACTACTTCCGTGACTTCTTCCTGTCCGGAGGCGGCATTTCAGTGTGCCTTGCACTCCTACGTGTCTGGCGCACTGGGCTGGTGGGGACAGATGAAGCTGGTGTGGCGGTAGTAGGTGAATCGCTGGCAGGTTCCACACCTCCTGCAAGCCGTGGCCGCTGCATATTGAGCAGCATTGAAGTCAGCACCTGTATCACCGCCCCCAGGCATTCCCTCATTAGCCGAGCCGATGCATTAACAGCAGCTGTGTTGGCTTCGATGGCCGCTGTGGTACCTGCAATTGCTGTGGCAACACCCCTCCTGGTTTCCTCCACGTCCGCTATGTGCTGGCGGGGTAGGTCTAACATGGCCTCCTGTTGGGCCTCCACCATCGACAATCGTGTCTCAAGGGTTTTTGAGGGGGCTGGAGTGGTGGGTTGTGCAGTCACGTGGACGTCATTTTCGGGACTGTACTCCTCAGAGGTGGGTAGGTCACAGTCACAGAGGCAGGGATCAGCTTTACTGCAGGTGGGTGACTGCAGGAGTTGGGGCGAGGTGGAAGGCACGGGGTGAGGGGGAGGGCACGGGGCGAGGGGTGGCCGGGCATGTCACCTCGGTGTCTCCCTCAGGCTCCACACTGGCATCAAGTTCTTCCCCAGTGGAGACGGGTGCTTCCAGGAACTCCCCTGGGACAGGTGTGGGTTTGGCCTGCTGGGTCAGTAGTGTGTCAGGCACACTGGCAGCAGGTGTTGCTGGCTGTGTCCCAGCTCGCACAGGCACACTGGCAGTGGCTGTGGCCTGCTTGCCTCCAGCGGAGGTGGTGGTGGTGGTTGCCCTCTTCTTAGGGTGTGAGGTGATGCCCTCACGGTGGTCTCCTGGGTTGCTTCTTCCTCATCAGTGCCTGGGGTGGTAGAAGAGATGCAGGGCATCAGTGATGGTGTGACATGGCAGAGGCATAAGATGGTGCTGTTCATTTTTCATTTGATCATGCATTCATGTGTTACAGGTGTGTCACGCAGGGTATTCAGGGGGGCATGTTAGCAATCACTGCATGGCAGGTGGCATGCCGTTGATTTGTGGTTTGTGTAATGTATCACATGGGCAAGGTCCAGGTGTGTTGGCTGTGTGTTGGTTATGGGATTGGCACTCAACATGCATTTCAGTGTGGCAGCGTTTGGCTCGCCATCTGGACAGGGATCTGCAGGGTCACTCACCTCCTTCCGCGGTTGATGCTGCACCCGTCTCCATCTCGCATAATCCCTCGATGGACTCAGGACTGATGAATCTGCTAGCCATATCCTCCCAGAGCAGCAATTTGGCAGGGGGGTGGGCACCCCCGCCTGTGGACATGGCCTCCCTCCGATTGCTGGCCATGATATTGCGTACCCTCAACCGGAGGTCATCCCACTGCTTCCTGCAGTCCCTCACACTCCGCGGGGTGGTACTTACGGCTGATACCTTACGGGCTACCTCCTGCCAGATTTGCCTCTTTTGTTGCTGCACCTCCCGATTCTTGTCGTGAGATTGGCTTATGTCTGCATGTGCAGCTAGAGTGTCCGCTAACATGGTCAGCTCAGCGTCTGAGTAACGCTGTTTCCGCAGCCGGGGGGTGGTCTTCCTGGTAGCCTTTGACATTCTCTATGGATTTCCATTGTGATCTCCAAATATCGACTGGTCGTTCGGGAGGATTGCAATGGATTGTGTTTTTAAAGATGGCCGCCGGCCCATTTCCCGTTCCTGCGCGATGACGTTATTTCCAGGTTCGGTTTTGCGAACCCGGTATTAGCATGGTGGTATTACCGGGCCGGTATTTAGGAGTTGCTCCTAGGTGGTGCCGGTATCGACGGGTCCCGGGATGCCGCTATCGGGGAGTTGGAGGGCCTTTAGCGGCATGTCGGTATTTCCATTACCGGCATGGGGGTTCGTGCATGCTCGTGCATTCATAATCACCCGCTATTAGCGGGTTCATATGAGCACGGACCGGCTCTTACCGGCATGCCGGTAATGAACCTGTTTTTACCGGGATACTCGTAATGAGGCCCAGTGTGCTGATCAATGGAGTAGATACTCCAGCTCTTAGGGATAGTGGGTGCAGTCAAACTGTAGTGGATTCTACCTTGGTAGACCCAGAGGAAGTTGCCAGAGCTACTCTGATGCCCACTAATTTGGCTGATGGCCCACCTCTCATGTTCCCAGTAATACCTGTAAATCTTACTATAATTGGTACAGCAGTCAGGATTCCAGTGAGCATACAGAGGAGTGTCCCAGGATAGGTTTTGTTGGGCAATGATCTCAGAGCTTTAGGGCTTGTGGGAGACATAGCTGACAGACCGTGCACAAGGTCTCAAACAAGGGCAGCACTGGCCAAGACCAATGCCCTGCCCCAGCCAAAGGGGAAACCCAAGGCTAAAGGAGTCAGAACATCAAAAAGAGTGAAAGAAAATATGCCCTCTAACTTACCTACCACTGAGGTGGAGGTAGTTGGTCAATCACCAGGACCTGAAGAGGAGGTGGTGATGCCCGAAGTATTTGACCCCAATGACCATCCTGAACTAAAAGATTATTTGTTAGTGGAAGGTGGTCGGACAGGGAAGAATTCAGTAAAGGCCAATGTGAGTGCCCATCTCTGGAAGGCCTAAGGAGACAGGCCTGCTCCCAGCTTGAGGGTGAACCTCCTCGGAAGCATCGGATTTACTGGGAAGGTGGGCTCCTGTACAGTGAGCCTACAGAGTCTACAGAAGGAGACCATAGGAGGTTGGTGGTTCCCCTTGCTGTAAGACCCTTCCTCCTGCAGCTGGTGCATGAAGTGCCCCTTGCTGGTCACCTTGGAATTAAGAGGACCAAGCAAAGGTTATCCATACACGTCTACTGGCCCAAGATGGGGGTGCAAGTAGAAAGCCACTGCAGGAGTTGTGCGTCCTGCCAGTTATCTGGTAAGGGTGGCTCAACAATCCGAGCGCCATTGGTATCACTCCCAGTTGTGGGGGTACCATTTGAGAGGGTGGGGATTGACACTGTTGGTCCCCTTGACCCCCAAACATCCTCAGGCAATAGGTTTATCCTGGTGCTGGTCGACCATGCCACCAGGTATCCTGAGGCCATCCCATTGAAAACTGTTTCTGCCAAGTCAGTTGCAAAAGCTTTACTTGACATCTTTACTAGGGTTGGCTTCCCTATAGAAGTTGTGTCTGACAGAGGTAGCAAACTTTATGTCAAAGTATATGCAGGCTATGTGGAAGGAATGTGGGGTCACCTATAAGTGTTCTTCCGCATACCACCTACAGACCAATGGTCTGGTGGAAAGGTTTAACAGGACCTTGAAAAGTATGATTGGGGCTCTGGAAGAACCTCAAAGAAGAAAATGGGATCTTCTATTACCATGCTTACTGTTTGCCTACAGAGAGGTACCACAAGAGGGTGTTGGCTTCAGCCCCTTTGAACTTCTGTTTGGTCACCCTGTAAGGGAGCCCTTAGCCATAGTCAAGGAGTGATGGGAGATGTCCACTCCCCCCATTACTACTAACATAGTAGACTATGTGCTAGGGCTCAGAAAAAGGATTGCACTCCTGATGGGTCTGCCTAGTGACAAATTGAAGGCAGGACAGGCTCTGGTGAAACATTAGTATGACCATAAAGCTTCTCTCATCAAGTTCACCCCTGTTCAGAAAGTCCTGATCATGAATCCCATACGGCCTAGAGCTTTACAGGATAAATGGTCAGGCCCGTACACAGTGGCGGAGTCACTGGGTAAGGTCCACTATTTAGTGGACCTTGGAAGGCCTGGACAGGCTCCAAAAGTGTTCCATGTAAAAAGGCTGAAGGCTTTCATACCAAGAGTTGAAATCGCAGCACTGCTATTGGCTTCATATGTTGAAGAAGAGGAGTCTGAACCTCTTCCTGACCTATTCCAAAGCAGACCTTCAGATACCTTCTTTGAGGGTGTCCGAGTGGCTCCTCATCTGACTTCTTATCAACAGGCTGAGGTGAAAAGTTTGCTAGGCAATTTTCTCCCCTGTTTTCATAGTCCCCTGGTTTGACACCTTGGAGCAAACATAACATAGGCACAGGAGACAGTGTACCTACCAAAAGTAGGGGATACAGAATGTCAGACAAAGTAAGGTCTTACATTAAGACAGAAGTCAACAAAATGTTGGATCTTGGGGTGATTGAACCCTCCAGTAGTCCTTGGTCCAGCCATGTGGTTTTGGTTCCAATATCAGGTACTTCTGAATTGAGGTTCTGTGTGGATTACAGGGCTCTGAATGCTGTCACCAGGACAGATGCACACCCCTTACCTAGAACAGATGAGCTGGTGGATACCTGGGGTGTCTCCAGGTACCTCAGCATGTTTGACCTCACTGCAGGCTATTGGCAAATAGCCCTTGCAGAACATGCCAGGGAAAAGACGGCTTTCTCAACTCCAGAGGGCCTTTACCAGTTCAGGGTAATGCCTTTTGGGTTGAAGAATGCCCCTGCCACTTTCCAGAGGCTTGTGAATCATGTGTTGAATGGTTTGGATGAATTCTGTCTTACATATCTGGATGATATATCAGTTTTCAGTGCCACCTGGGAAGACCATGTGAAACACCTAGGGGTTGTGTTACAGGCCCTTCAGAAGGCCCACTTGACCATAAAGGCCAGTAAGTGCAAGACTGGACAAGGATCAGTGGTCTAGCTTGGACATAAAGTAGGTGGAGGGAGGATACAGCCTCTACCCAGTAAAGTACAAGCAGTACAAGACTGGCCTACACCCACTACACAGACCCAAGTGAGAGCCTTCTTAGGACTCACTGGGTACTACAGACATTTCATGTCAGACTATGGTACCATAGCTGCCCCTCTGGCTGCTCTCACTACTCCAAAGAAACCCAAGAAGGTAACTTGGACTGAAGAGTGTGAGAAGGCCTTCAATGGCTTAAAAGACTCCTTGTGCCATGCCCCTGTTCTCAGGGCCCCTGATTACCAAATACCTTGTATTGTGCAGACAGATGCCTCTGACACTGGGATAGGAGCTGTACTATCACAAGTAGAGGAGAAAAGTAAGGAACACCCTATTGACTTCATTAGTCGCCAGCTTAAGGACAAAGAGCTCATCTGGTCCAAAGAAGAGAAAGAATGTTTCTCTGTTGTGATGGCCCTCAGGAAGCTGAGGCCCTACCTCTAAGGGACCCACTTCACTGTACAAACTGACCATAAACCCTTAAAGTGGCTAATGAACATGAAGGGAGTGAATCCAAAGTTGCTTAGGTGGGCCATAAGTCTGCAAGGCTTTGACTTCACTATTGAGCATAAGCCAGGTGTCCAACAAGGCAATGCTGATGGGTTGTTCAGAATGTTCAACCGACCTGAACAAGAAACTCATCCAGGGGTGGATTAGTTCCCCCTGTCCTTAGTCTGGGGAGGGCGAGTGTTAGGAAAGATTTCATAATTGTATGTAATTTTCCCTCCACGTGTCAACGCTTGTGGGATGTATTTACCCATGCATCCGAGCCCTACCTCAAAACTGTGCAGTACTGGCATTGAAAACATCATGATGGCCAGAGTTTCCCAGAAAATGCACAGGGAAGTGCATGAAGAATAGGCTGCCACCCATTTTTGCCGATGTTATGGGCACAGAAGGGCACTGCCTAAAAACCCCATTGGACTACCCACACAGTAGCCTGAAACCATTGGGAATGGAAATGCTGATTGCCAAAAGCCACCTAGAATTGTGGGAATTCATTTCTTAAATCCCAAAAATGGGTGCATTACCAGTACTCACCACTATCCAAAAGCCGGCATTTTAAAACAACACCAGATTTTACTTTTTGTAAAACTGAATAAATGAACCCAAAACAGGCCAAAGAAAGACTTACTGAGAGGTGGATCCAATGTAAAGTTATATTCTGAAGTGACTTGAAGGTTTATAACAAGACTGGCTGAGCTGTGGATTTCAGCAGTTTAAGTAAATGTGGACTGAAAGACACTAAAAATCTAAATGTTTAAAATAAATGAGTGACCTATTTCTGAGTGTCACATAGGTTGCAATTGTTTAAATATCATAGTTTAAACTTAGAATCAGCATTCTAGCTGAATATGTAAAAATGTTTAGTTTTATTTGAATGCAGAAAACTGGGGAACAAAAAGTGACATTTTATCTGAAACCTGGCTTAAGGAACTGAATTCTGCCCACCAGCCACCCCCATCAGGAGTGAAACTTGAGTCACAGCTGTGTTCCCAGGCCTATCTGCCTTTTGCTGGCCACACTAAGGATATGCCATCTCTCTGATAATTGAATTAAGGGGAGCCCCCACAGAATACAGGAGCTCTGAACAAAGCCCTGTCCTGACTCAGGCAAATGTTTTATTGGCGGGAGTCGTAAATGGAGCTTCCTCCTGGAAGGACAGGGGAGGGGCACTGCCTGTGAGAGCAAGCTGGATTGGCAGAACTGGAAAAACCAGAAATTCAACCTTGTGCTGGGGGGAAACCACACCCCTTTGGGGCCAGAACATAACTGATGGATCATTCATAGAGCGGACATGTGAAAAATTTATAAATGATACCATAATTCTTGTGATTTTTCTGCCCACATTTTAAGAGGTTTTTAGAACCGGTGGTATGTTCAGGGGGGTTTTAGCGGAAAAGAGGATATTACTCAAAATGTATGCATGTGAAAAATCTGACACTTCATCAATTAATGTCCATACTCCTTGCGCACATGTGTGTAAATTTGGGTTAATGTCCGACATTGCAAAATCAGTTAAAAAGTGAAATATGTGCCATTTCTTAATGCAAGCCCCCAGGAAGAGCAGAGTTTGAACAGGGGATACCTCCTGTGATATGTGAGGGGTGCATGTAATTTTAAACAAATGTGTACCTGTGCAAATATGTCTTTTTTTATCAAATGTAGATTGTGTGCACTTTGACAGGGGAGTGTCCTCTCTGCAAGCCATAAAATGACATCGCTCTGACTCACAGTTCCTTCCCCAATCAAGTGAGAAATGGAAATTTGACCAATGGCAAGTGGAGAGGGGTAGGGTCTAGTGATGATGCACACACACCCACATTCTAAACAGATAAAAGCAGATAGTGCAAGCCAAATAGAGAGTCATTTTCCACTTGCAGCTGGAAGCTCTGCCAAAATTCCATACCTTACCTCCATCAAACTCCAAAGAGCCAAACTAGAGACTTCAATCTATCCAGAACTAGAGACCAAGACCAGACCAGCAGAGCAGAGCTGATCCAGGCCAATGCTAGCAGAACCAGAGAGCTGAACCGGAGTCCAGTCCAAAACCTGACCAGATCCGTGACGAGGCCCATTTAATTCAAGAATATAGTGTGAGTACCTAGTAGAACTGTGCAGAAACAATCTCTTAGTCAAAATAATATAATTCAATCTATTTTAATCTAAACAGAACTGTCTCCTAGAAGTTGTACCTTGTCATTTTGAAAAACTGTCACCTGTCATTTTCTAGTTGCTAGCTGTCACTTGTCTTTTTGAACTTTAAAGTTGCAAATCTGAAAAACGACCTTCACAAAATCGCTCATATCTCCGCGACCTTGCAGTAACTTTCATCTGGAAGCTGAGATCCTAGGCTTTCCTAGGACCCCAAAACGATATTGCTAGCCCTTGTAGTTCCTCTGTAATCGCGCCAGACGCATTCGCGAATTTTGCTGCGATTTGAAAATTTCTCCACTTGCAAAAAGATAGCTGCTTTTGCTTTCCTCTGAAAAAAATCGTTTGCCTCATAAAAACTATCCCTGCATCACTGCTAGAGTGAGCCTGAGCTAATATTAACTAGATACCACTCACCTGAACCTCTAGAGGGAATTAAAAGCATTTTAGCATATTTTTTACTTCATTGCCAGCACATATAAAAGCATTTTGCCTGTGTTGTAAACTTCTGTAGTCTAAGCTTGCTGGGGTGAACTGAATCACATTTGATTGCATTTCTGAGAACTGTGTGCCTTTCTTCCATTTCCTTGCATTGCATAAAAGGGGGGGGGGGTAAATTGTCCAAGAAAGTGATTACATTGTTTTTTGCTGAAATCCTATCAAGTGATTTTCTGTACTGCATTTCATTCAACATTGCATCCATTTGAACTCTATAAAGCATTCTCTATCACATTATTCTTCTGTCCCTATTTACCAGTGTGCTACCTTATCCATTTTATGTCAACTCCTTAGTGATTATAAAGAAGTGTGCTAGTGCCAGATTCTCCGTTGTTAATCTTTATCATATCAGATTTAGTGTGATATTCAATTATTAATTTATTATAAAGTGTGATATATATATCTATTGTTTAAATTATCAAATAAACCTTTTAACTTGCAAAACAGAACTACTTCTTGGCTCAGTGGGGTCAGGAGGATTCCAAGAGAGGGGTGTTATATAGGGGTAGTCATCCAGAACGCATGAACTGGACATAGAGATATATCAATAAGGGTTTTCATTCAGTATTATAGACTAGGCGTTGACTTAGCTGTAGTGTTGAATTGAATCCTCTTACACCCCCAAACCTTTTGCTGCTGTTTTAACACCAATGACTGACTTTGCCAGAGAAGCACAACCGTCAGCTGCACTCCTCTGGGCTTTCACTCACTTCTTGTGGGGAAAACTGACATGCCATTAAGACAGTCAGTACTGGGAGACTTTGTTTCCCTTAGTTTTTTCCTCATGTTTCAGCTTTTGTGCAACATGTAACAAGTGTGCAATGTAACTAACCTTACAGCACACTTGGGTCTCTAGTCATTTCCGAAGGCCCTAGAACCTCTCGCTGGACTTTTTATGAACTGTGCAGATGTGTCAGGGACAGGACTGGTGGCAGCTATAGTTGCTATGTTAACCGCATTTACCGCATTTGGCACAAGTAGGTGGCCTGGCTCCAAAATGGCCATGCCACAAGTTTCTTTGTCCTGTCCTTTGGCCATCTTGCCCCTTCACCTTCCCCAGGGCGAGTCGACCCGGGTCAGTCCTTATTTGGTCATTCACTTTCCCATGAAACCCAATGCTTTCACAGGCTTCTGCATGTCTTGTGTGTGTGCCTCCAGGATGAGGGTTGGGATGTCTGTTCCCAATACACATCCTGGGTGCCAGAGAGTCTGGAGTGACCTGAATGCCTGGGACCACTGTGGTCCATGATTGGTCCATGCATGGAGTGAGTGTTTTTGAGCAGATCTACCATTGGGTCCTCTCCATTTTGGCGCGAAGGGAACTTTGGATAAGAGAAGGCTGAAAACACCACTACTATGTCGATCTCCTGAGTTCACACCAAACAAGGGATAAGGAGCCAAGTATCCTGCAACAGGAAGCTGAGTCAAGGAACCGCTGGTGACCCGCTGGAAGGTTTGGCACCCTGAGCCCGCTGTCGTCCCATGGGACCCCTCTGCATTGGATCATCCTGGAAGGTCTGCGAAGACGCTTCGACCCATTGGAATAGTGGTATCAACTATGCTCGGCACCATAAACAAACCCTGCAAGTAAGCCTCTTCGGAAGTGTCCCTGGCCAACCAGTGGGCTGACCAGCTAACACGGGACGTTTGCTCTGTTACCGGCGCTGTTCTGAGGAGGCCCTCGAAACTTGGTATACTGCTTGCTCTGTGTCCATGGCACCCTCACACTGAATTTCGTACACTTGGCATTCCCAGGTTTGAAGTGAGACGAGTGCGCCCGGACTGGAGTAAACGCGGTTACCATGTTGCCCTGCTGTGGCAACGACCTGTGTAAGTTCACTGCATTTGTGACCCTCTTGACCCTGAAACCTGCTGTAGTGGAATTGGGCTGATTCCTCCACCCAAAGTGGAGAAATCACCACTGTCCCGTTTGTGAATCCTCGCTGTATCTCGGGAACTACAGGGTGTCAAGTCGTCCTGATTGTCTCATTCGAACCTGCCAGCAAAGTGGACTGTACTGGCAAAGTTTGGGTCGCCCTGCATCAGGGACCGGTGAGTAGTCCTTACCCCAACCAGTGGCCCCTAGCCCAGGAGCCCATTTTTACGCACAAAGTGGCCCCTGAGGGCCCCTTTCCTTTCCACAGCTATTGCGAAATAGCGACTCCATCCCGCACTCTCAAACTACCTCTGCCCTCAAGTGGAGGTCCTGCTTGAATAGTGGGAACTTGTTCTTTATCGCCTTATCCACCTTTCTGAGCTGCTAGAGACCCTTGAAGAGACCCTATTTTGTCCATTGGCACCAGTGTGTGTAGGTACTATTGAGGATAAGGCTCCTCTCTTCGTAGGGCTTGGACTGCCTCTTAGTTAGGTGTATTCTGAATGTGGAACTGGGTCTAAAGATTACTTGCACTGCCTGTTTTCCTCCCCCTCTAGGTGGTCTACATATTTCATGCTTTTAACGCCTTAGACCCCATTGGTCTTGTATATATATTGTGCTGATTAGGATGTATTGGTTTAGTCTAGTGTTACTGTGATTCTTTGCTATGGTCTATGTTACAAAGGCCTTGTAATAAATGTGTCTATATTTTTAATATAACACCTGTCTGGAGTAATTTGTAAGTGTCCTTGCTTTGTGTGCTCATTGAGGTCTTTCAAGTCACCCTCACCCCTCCTGAGACTTAGTCTTGACCGCCTGCCATAGCCACCCTGATTGGTCTGGCTTGTCCAGAGGTTACCCTGTTCCAAGAAACTAGGTTGGCCTTCTGAACCTCTGCCCCTCCAGGTCAGAGTTCAGAAATCCTTCTTAACAGTGGGTTTTGGGTGAATTAGGTATGCAGAGATATGAAATTCGGTTAGTAGGTTGTATGTCCTGCTTCTATCCACGCTTGTTATATTTAAGTAGCATTCCTGTGGGTATGCTTAGTAGCAGGGTATGTTTCTTGGCCATCTAACCATTAGGTTAGATGTCACGGTGCAATCCTGGTTGTGTTGTAGATATCTCAGGTTGGAGGGGCCGGTTATGTCTAGTCCCCCCCTCTGGTGTTCGTGCTCTGGATTGGCCACCCCCAATTCCCTCGCTGTCTGTATTGATGGTGGTCTGCTGGGCTTGGGCGTGATTGGGGCTGGGGTACTATTGATGAATCGTCCTTGACCTTCCGTCTTAGTCTAACTATCTATTCGGTCAATGGTGTCGTCTGTTATGGCTAACTCTTAGTTTGTGGTTTGATACGTCATAGATTGTCTTCCTTAGAGTCTTGTTTGCAGTTGATAGATTGTTGGGATCCAGGATCGGTGTCTTCACTGATCATTGTTACCAGGTATGTGTGTGCCCTTTTGGGCGTTCTTCTAGTTATGCGGTGAAGAGCCATGATTTGAGCAGTTTCCTTAATAGTAGGTGGTGTCTTGTGTTGCTTATAAGTTGTTCCACATTTTTGATGCAAGGTGAGAGAAAGAGGATCCTCAGAGTTTTCTCTTGTAGGGTTTTGGCTCAGGCGAATGTCGTTGCTTGATCTGAGCATTCTTGTTGGGTGATGTAGGTGTAATTTGTCTCTCAGGAATTCTGCGCCTTGGTTCTGGATTCCTCTGTGCGTGATGCACAATGATTTGAATTTTATTTGTGGTTTTATTGGTAGCCAATAAAACATTAGGTTGGATAACAAGGGTTCATATAGTAATTGGATCAATACCAGCTGTGGTCTGAGGCAAGGCTGCGTTCTTGTGTCATTTCTTTTTAACTTGTATTTGTCTTATATTGAATCAGTTTTTAACCATTGCAATACATATCTGCCCCACTTAGGGAGTTTACCTCTTCAGTATCTTGTCTACGCAGACGACTTTGTGATTTGTGACCAAACAGCAATTGGGCAACAAAGAAGTCTTGTGGCAGTGTAGATGTTTTACGAGAAATAGATCTGTCAATTAATAAATTAATATGGCAAAGATGATGTCGATGACTGTGAGAGCCTATAAAATTATGGCTAAGCGAAGTTTTAAGTTGAATGTTTCATTGAATGGTCTTAAACTTGGATCAACATATGAATTTAAGTATTTGGGTGATATGCTTTATGCAGTTAGGAACAAAAGTAAGTAGTTCAGCAGCCTGATGAGCCAGGCCATAATTGCTGCAGCTCAAATGTGTTCCCTTGCTGAGAAATTCAGAAAACATTAAATCCGGCATCTACTTCTATTTTACACGCATAACATAATTCCAAGAATCACTTATGGTGCCCAAACTGTTGATTCTGACTTCCAGTGGGATAAAGTGGAGGCGGCCATCTGGAGAATGACCCTGAATCTGCTGCAGGGCTTACCTATTAGTATAATAAAACATGAACTAGGTTTGATTTCTTTCGGTGCCCGTGTGAATTGGCAAAAGTTGCAACTGTTTTCCAAAATGTGCATGCCCCCAAATACCTCATTATTTTACGAAATCCATTCCAGGGTCGATATGAACAAGTGTAAAGTGTTAATGAATTGTGTTACAGAACATAATGGCTTATTAATGAAACTGCAGATGTCTAACGAGCACCTAACTTTAACCCCTATGAATGTGAAATGGGATCTTTTTGAACTTGATTGTTTGGATATAAGGTAGCTGATCATTTTACTTTTGATATTAGAGGTTTTATTACGTTGGCAGTGTATCTTTTTAAACATCCTTCCCGTTGTTTTAGAGTGGACTATTTAAGAATAAGATTGAACCTGTTTCTAACAAAAGAAGTTGTTGGGGCCAGGTCTGGGGTTGCAAGGTCTGAGAGGCTTTGCAGATATTGTAATGTCTGTTTTGAAAGCCTTATCACTTCATAATTGAGTGTATCCCTCTAGTACGACTAAGCCACAATCTATTTTCTAAACATATTAGCTATGAAATGAACAGTGACTTGGATTACTTTTGTCATTGTATTTTTAATTCCCACAAATTGTCACTTTGTTTTGCAGATTTGAATTTTGTAAGGCAGTGTATTGTATGATCTGTTGTTGTGACGAGTGTATGTTATGTCTAATGTGTAAAAGGCTTTAGTTGAGCCATATTGCATTAAATACATATCTCTTCTCCTCTTGCCCTTTCCCACCATACTGCTGCTCCTGGTGACTCCCTTCCCTCTTCTCTAATTCTTGCTGTCTAACCTTCCATAGCTCGTTATCTTGCTGCCCTTTTTAATCTCTCATTATCCTCTTCTACTTTCCTCTCTTGCTTCATGCATTCCTCCATTCTTCCGAAATCATGTCTTGACTCTTCTCTTTCCTCCACCTGTTGCCCTATCTCCCTCCTTCCTTTCATATCTAAGCTACTTGAATGCATTGTCCATAGTCAAGTCTCTTCTTTCGTTAATCTGCACTCACTCCTACCTCCCTTTAATTCTGGCGTCAGACGTAGACACTCCACTGAGACTGCCCTTCTAGCCAGATATGACTCTCCCGTCTCCTCTCGCTATGCCGAACTTGGATTTCTTCTTTTTCTCCTCAATGGATTAGCTGCTTTCGGCACAGTTGACCACTCAATTTTTCTTTCTTTACTCTCCTGTCTTGGCTTTCGTGACTCTGTCTTGAGCTGGATTCCATTCTTATCTCACTGATCAAACCTTTTCTGTGTCTATGACAGGTCAATCTTCTTGTGTCCTTCCTCTCTCTCTCTCTCATGGAGATACCCAAGGTTTCAGTGCTTGGTCCTCTTCTTTTTATTCTCTTTATACTTCCCGTCTTAATCCTGTTAGTTTCTAGCATGGTTTCTCTTACCACAATTATGCTGATGATTCGCAAATCTATCTTTCTCTTCTTTTTACAATTATATTAATTATTCCCTTTCTGCCTGTCTTCTCTACATCCAATCATTGATGGCTTCTCACTTTCTACATCTTATCCTGTCTAAAACCAAGATTGTTTTCTTTCCTGCGTCTACCATTCTTTATGCTTTACACCTTCTTACCTTGCTATCTCTTCTACTGCTTGTAACCTTTGTGTCTTTTTCAATTCTTCATTGTCTTTCTCTTCCTACATTTCCTCTATTGCCCACTTATGCCGCTTCCATCTTTCTAACATTTGTACGGCTGGTTGGTTCCTTACTCTCCATGCTTCCAAACTTCTTATATACTCTCTGTCATTTTCCAACTTTTCTATGCTTCACAGCTGCTCCTCGGTCTTCTGCTTATCATCATTCTTCCCTCAGATCTTTGTATTCATCTTCTATTTGTATTATTTGCTCTCTTTCCCTTTGGGACTCTGTTTCTGCATCCCTTCACCAACTTCAATGGCTATCTTTCGATGATCAACTTATTTTCAATTTCTTATGTCTAGTTTTCAAATGTCTTTATGGATTAGCTCCTCCCTACCTTTGTTTGCTTGTCTCTTTTTAATCTCCCCCGCATTCTCTAAGTTCACAATCTCTTGTTCTTATTGACATCCCTGTCCCCATGCGCCTTTTCTCAGTTACGTTCATTTCTCTCTTGGCCCCAAAGAACTGGAATGCTCTCCCTAATTCCCTTTCCTCCTTTTTTTCTTTTTCCCTCTTTAAATCCCTGCTCAAAGAGAACCTTCTCTCTTCATGATTGATTTGCTAACGTATTCATTTTATTTTGCCGTTTATTTCTATGTAAAGAGCTTGGGCGTTAGGCGCTATATAAATAAAAAATAAATTGCAAATTACAATTTCCTCAGCTCAATCTACATGCAGTTGGTTAATGCTGCTGACAACATGCCAGCCCTTGGGCAGGCCGAGTGCCCGCACATTATTCCAAGGAGCGCAAAAAAGCCAGCTCAGTAGAAACAAATACGCATTAGACCGCACTCGATGTGCTTAGACTATCATGCTGCAATTTCACTTGATGCAGCAATTTTATGGAAAAGAGCTCTGCGCTTTTTATATAATCATTGTGTTTAGACAGAGCTTTTTTCTCTCAGCGATTGTAATGTAACAAATTGACTTCAATTTGCTGGTAAGCTTAGAGGAGGGACAAGGAGCGTCTCAATTTGTCTCTTGCCAAAACACATAAATATTAAGCCAGGCAACAATCCACTGCAGCTGTAATGTATTTGCGTAGTTTGTTTCATTGGGTATTCACGAACGGGTGCCATATCTGTGTGTCAGTTTTATGTTTCAGTGCTTGCCCAAAAGGCGTTCAAAGAATCTCCGCAGCAGGTGCCCACCCCACTTAACAAGTTAACTACCATTCTACAAAAACAAAGAGGTCTGCATTTCTCAAGTACTGTAGACGGAGACAAGATGGATGATACAGTAACATCTTCACGAAAAATATTGTGCGCGACATCAGCAATGTGTCCACTGACCAGCAGTTCAAAAGCAATACATGCCAATCACACTGAATTACAGGGGCAAATGCTAGCAATTTCCGGCAAAGCCATCACACATGTGTTCTTACCATCAGAAGTGTGTTGCTACATGGACAATGATACCATTCTGGGCAGAGCAGCTACAAGTTTGTTCTTACATTACACATAATGGCATTTTGGAGCAAAGCAGTCACAAATGTGTTCTTACTCGGTCAACTACTAGAAAATTAGGGCAGAGCACAATAGGTGTGTTCTTACTCGGGCAAGCACTGACATTTGTAGGCAAAGACATAACCAGTGTGTTATTTCAGTGCAGTACTGTCTGTTGCGCAAAGCCATCATAGGTGTTTTCAATTGGTGGACATACTGCCATTATAGGGCAAAGACAAGCAGAGTGTGTTCGTACAGTGGCAGTACTGGCATTATTTAGCAAAGCCAACATTAGAGTGTGTTTAACAGAGTCAGCACTGGCTTCATCGGGCAGAGCCACTATCAGCGTGTTCTGAGATGACAGTACTAGCCTTATGGACAAAGCCCAGATGAGTGTGTTGTTGCAGAGGCTGGTTTTAATGGGCAAAGCCTGTATGGGTATATTCTAAGAGTGGTAAGTCTGGCATACATTGTGGGCACTGCATCCTGAAAATGTGTTGCAACCACACCTGTGTAATGATGGTGATATGGTATCTATTGAGTTTTGTTGTTCTCCCTATGTGACTTAACCCATTGTACATTGAATGGCTTTTGCCAAATTTATCAAAGAAAGTGTACTGAAAATGCATCATTTTAAATCAGTATATAAAATAAATTCCCAGGGAGCCCTTCCCTGGACCATCCATTGGCATATGTGTGCTCTTTCCTATGCCTGCTCGTATGTGCTCTTTACTGGGAAATGTTTATGCTCCAAGTTGCATAGATGAACCTTCCACCACTACTGTTGATATATAGGTTTTTCCACAAACTTATTTATTATTCTTTTACAGTACAAATAGCAATATAATAAGATTGGAATGAGTAACAACGCGCGGGTTCGCATATCTGTTTTCCACAACACAGCACATTCAGAATGTGGACCCAATGGTTCTCGCTGTTATACGTAGATCCAGAATTGTTCCCAGTTTGCTTAAATGAAGTAGTTACATTGTACACATATAGTTAATCAAACTATATGAACATCTTTCATTTAGTTGCGGAAAACGAGTGCAATAGTTATGTCACAGGGCCCATTCCTGAGTGAACCGGGGACCGTGACCTTGTGTAGCGGTTATTAGCGTCTCGGCAGCGCCTATTTCCTATGCCGTGTACCACCATAAATTAAGGATGAGGCCCTCCAGATGTTTGCAACACTTTACACTGTTATTCTTCTTGCTGCCAGGAGGTGTGTAATCCACAAGGACTGAGATACCCACCAGTGGATATTTGCCCTCTACTGATTATTCAAAACAAGGCACTGTATACATTTTTTTTACATAATTTGGTAGATATCGCTTTTATATGTAAATGTTTTTTATTGCATTTCAAATCAGCAGTACCCTGGGGGGAATTGCAATCGTTTGATCACCAGAACCACAACAAACCACAAAGACTATATACACAAACAAAACATAAAAACATTTTTAAAAAAACGGCTTGCCCACACCTCTAATCCAAGAAGAGATTATGCCCATAACAGATTAGAAATAGAGTTCTAGTTGATAATACAATCCAAAACAATCAGTGTTGGCATGTGCCTCCTGTCCTTACCCAAAAAAGTGCAGAAGACTCATATCGCCCAGGAGTATTCAGGAAGAGCTAAAGCTTCTCAACCCGCGGATGGACCGAGTGTTCAAGGTGGCACACCATGAGAGGGGAAGCACAGTGATTGTATAAGTGATTTCCAACCCAAAATATTATCTTTAACGTCTTGTGAATCCTTCGATACATTTCTATACATATCTTCCCACTGTAGAACACAATTTAAGATCAGCCCATCAATCCCCGACCTGCGGACCAGAAGTAACTTTCCAGGTCATGGCAATGATGCGTTTCGGTAAAATACAGGCCAAAATGAGCAGTTTGGTTACGTGCTTATTGGTTTTAGGGCAGGGTATATACCCAGAAGGCAAGCTTCAGGTGACAATTTAAACCTGGCAATTCCTACACTTTCAATTTTCAGCGGAATATTACCCCACACACAGGACCAAAAGAAATTAATCAAATCCACATCATCAAATGCACAGTGGGACCGCCTGGGGATACTTATCTAGAAGATCTAGCCAGTCTAGATGGCGTCATATAGGTTCTCTGAAATATATGAAGTTGGATACATGTATGGCAAGCGTCCCTGGACACTTCTGTGCCTACAATAATGCATTATCCCACTCTGTCTCCGCAATGTCTGGGCCAAAATCTTTTGCCCAAAGTGCTTTCACTTTAAGGACCCCTTTGTGTAATCTAACCAGAAGTGTTCCGTTAAATCTAAACACACAGTGTCCACCCTCTGCTAGGCTGTATAGCCTTGTAAGCAATTCATCAACCTCTGGTTAACCAGGAAAGCAGGACCATAAGGACTTTGCCACCTGAACCAATCTGATATACCTTAGGAATTGTCCCGGGTGTACCCCATATTCATCCACCACCTCTGCCATTTCCAATACTACCCTTTCGTGAAACATGTCACCCCAGGTGTCCAATCCCATGAGTTCCCAACACCTCCTCACATTCCAAAGGTCTCCCACCTCTCTCCAAATAGCACCCATCAATGGGATATTAGGGGAGTAAGGCTCCGCTATGATACAATATGATATGATATTTTGTTTGTATCGCGCTCGTACACAAGTGTTTCAGAGTGCAACTAGGCAAGGGAGGGGAACAAGGGAGAACACAGCACAACATAAAAACGATCTTTCTAGGTCCAGTGACATTGAGAACGCGCAAGTGCATGGGAAAGGGAAAAGGGAAAAAATGCATGGAAGGGGGAGAGTGGAAAGTGCAGAGCCGAGGAACGCAGATAAATAAAATAAATATAAAATTGAGGCAAACTGTGGTAGTGCAGCCAGCAAGTGGCAAATGCTGTGTTTAAGGTAGCAGACTGGCTAAGTCTGAATAAGTGCAGAAAAAGAAGAAAAATGGGGGTGGGGGCTGTATGGGTACAGATACAGTCCCCAGTGCAAGGGGTGGCCACGAGGCAGTGCAGGAAGGTGGCAGGGTGAGCAGGTACCTGGGCCCAAGGGCCAGAGGGTGGCCAGGTGCACAGTGCCAAGAGAGCAGATCAGCAGGGTAGAAGGGGAGTGAAGGCAGAAGCAAAGAGGAAGGTTTTGAGGTGCTTCGGGAACCGGAGATGGTTCTCCTCAAGTTTTAGAGTGGCAGGGAGGCTGTTCCAGAGGGACACCCTAACCGAAGATAGATATCTACCCCAGCTTGTTTCTTTGAAAAACTACTGACCCTGAGGGAGTTAGAGGTAGAGGAGCGAAGAGCTCGAGAGGGGAGGTATTTGCGGAGGGATAGCTGAAGGTATTTTGGACCAAGGCCCCAGAAAGCCTTGTGGACAATGCAGAGGGTTTTGAATTTAATCCTTGCATCCACTGGGAGCCAATGGAGATCTTTCAAAGCTGAAGAGATACGATCCCAGGGCTTGAGGCCAAGGACAAGTCTTGCAGTCCTGTTCTGGATAAGTTGTAGAGTGTAGAGGGCGGAGAGTAGAGGCAGGTAGATTTAGAAAGAGGCTGTTACAATAGTTAGTCCAAGCTAGAGAGAACCAGAGCTTGGGATACCATGAGCTTCTGGGGGAAGTAGAGGAAAGACAGAATACTTCTGAGGAGGTGCAGTCAGAAGTTTGACTTTTTAGAGACATCAGAGATATGGGCAGAGAAGGAAAATGTGGAGTCAAAGTTGACGCCAAGGTTCTTAAGCCCGCAGGTAGGGCTAGGAGGAGGGCCAAGGGAGGCTGGCCAGAGAGTGAGGGAAAAGGATGGAGATGGTGTGCCGATGAGGAGGATCTCTGTTTTGCTGGCATTCAGACAAAGATCATTGGCAGCACACCAATTTTGAATGGCAGTTAGGCAGTCAGAGATGAGAGAGGGAGAGGAGGTGACCGAGGGCAGCCGGAAAATGAGCTGAGTGTCATCAGCGTAGCACTGGAAATTTGAGAAGAAAATGGCAATGCAGTGAGCGAGAGTTGCCAGGTATTGGTTGAAAAGCCAGGGTGAGAGGTTAGACCCCTGGGGAACCCCACAAGTGGAGAGGAAGATAGATGATAGGAAAGACCCCAGTTGGACCTGGGAGGGTCGATCAGAGAGGAAAGAGGTCAGCCAGGCCAGAGCCTGATCAGTGATACCCAGATTATCACAGAGACGGTTGAGCAGGATGGTGTGGTTGACCGTGTCGAAGGCAGAAGAGAGATCAAGGAGGATGAGGACAGAGGGAATGTTAGAATCAAGGTTGGAGAGCAGATCTTCATGGATATTGAGGAGAGCAGTTTCCGTGCTTCTGGCCGCTCTGAAGCCAGACTGGTGGTCATGGAGACAACCAACAGAATCTGAATGAAGGTTAAGCTGAGATATGGCCAGCTTTTCCAGGAGTTTTCCCAGAAAGGGGGTAATGGAAATTTGGCGATAGTTTGCCGGACAGGAAGGATCAGCTGTGGGTTTCTTGAGAAGAGGATGCACAAGGGAGTGCTTCAGGGGGGAGGGGAAGGATCCTGAGGCAAAGGAGTGGTTGCAAAAATCAGCAAGGGCAGGAGCGAGGGTGTCAATGTGGTCCTTGATGGTTTTGGATGAACAGGGATGGACCTGTTTTGATGAGGCTTTCATAGATCGGACTTCTCTAGCGACCCTGTCAGGGGAGAAAATAGGAAAAGAAGAGAAGGATGGTGGGGGGTGCTTAAAGGGGGGTCTCCAAGCACAGACTGAGAGGGAATAGGAGGGGGAGGGGAGGCGAGGGTGGACAGGATGTCCTGGGTTTTAGAGATAAAGTGCGAGGCAAGGGCATTGCAGAGAGCGTGGTAGGCAAGGGGAGGGGAGGAGACTGCTGCAGGGATGGCAAGTTCCTTGCTGTCCCCATTAATCTTAAAGTGCTGTGCCAGATTGTCTTCCCCAATCCCAGGAGATGAGGGCAGCACAGCAGCCATTTAGTTTATGTCCACAGTACCTCCTTTCACGTATAGGCAGCTGCATTAATTCTGTGTAAATGGTGGTGTCATCCGACAGCCACCATGAGACAAACTGCCACTGTCCTGCAAGATAGCACAGTTCCAAATGAGGCAGTTTAAAGCCGCCATCCCGATTTCTCAGACAAAGAGTCTGCAGTGAGATGCTGTTTCTACCATTCCCCCACATAGGTTCCCTCACCTTAGTATTCATGGTTTGAAAAAAGGATCTAGGTATGTAAAACGCATCATTCATAAAGTGGTACAGTAGACTGGGACGAATGATCATCTTGGCCAATGCTGCATGGCCCATCAACGATAAGGGCAGCTTCTTTCAGAATCCCTTGGATCTAATTATACCCTCCAGTACTCGGTTGGTGGTATGTTCATGTGATTCCCACACATCATGAAAAATTACAACCCGTCGGTATTTGAAGGAACCAGTAGTCAACCTCAACCCAAAGTCAGGGAGCTGAGTATACTAACGAGTGGGTAATATTGCCAGTAGAAAAAGACAAGATTTACTGTGACCAATGGCTATGACCAAGAGTGGGGCAAAGTTATCTAGTGCCTCCAAAATGTGTGGCAGGTATGCTCAGGGTTCTGAATATGCAAAATGATTTCATCTGTGTAAAAGGAAATCAGGTGTCTAGAGCCATCTACCAGTGTTCCTGCTGTGGCAAAGTCTGCCTTAAGAAACTCTGCTTGGGCTCCAATGTCAGGATAAACAGCATGTGGGACAATGGGCAGCCCTATCTGGTGCCTTTCTTGGGGTGCCAAGCTTCTGGGATAATCTTCCCAGTCTTTACTCTGGCTTTAGGCATAGTGTAGATCAGCCTCACACAGCATAAGAAGCCCTCCCTGATGCCAAAGTGTTTTGTCGTTGCTCATACCTGTAGGAGTCCTTGCCAACCCACTTCAGGCTCTTCACCCTGATATCCAAACACAGTCTGCTCCTCTCCATCCACATCAGTGCCATCTTGGAGGATGCATAGGCTTCCTGTAGGGTGCTCAAAGAGCAGTGATGAGCACCCAGTGCATAATGTAAATTCAACATCAAGGTGAGGGTCGCTTACAACCACCACAATGTAAATATGCGTGTCACAGAAGGAATCCATGCATGGATAAATCATTGGGTGAACAGAATTACCTGGGAGCTCGAGGGAGCCACATTCACTCCATGGAAATTGGCCAGGCCCCCTGGGTAGATATAACTTTTATCTAAAAACTGTCAAAATATTTTGTCAATACAAGTGCTGATGAGCAGCTGTACAACTCTGCAGAACACCACGCTCCCTTCTACCATATGTTGGAGACATGAGACTGTTCCGTGTTTGACACCAGCCGTTGTGCCAATACTGCAGCCTGTATTCGAAAAAAGATACCCCTTGAGACAACCCTACCGAATGTACCCCCAAAGTGATGATAACCTAAGGGAGGAACTCCCTGAAGGAATATGAGAAAGAGCAAAGAAAAGAAGCTAGTGACATCATAAAGAGTATGCAAAATGTCCAGAGATACTGACTGAAGATAAATGTATAGATCCTAAAGAAACTAATAACAAATTAAAGAATCAAGTGAACTTTTAAATACAAAAGAAGAATATTACAGAAAATCAACTGTTCAATAACTGTACAGATGGTGAAATACAAGGTAGACTAAGTTATCATAGAAGCTGGCTATGAGTAGTGAATAGAAAGCAGGTGAGGCCGCCATTGCATAGAAACTGGACATTGGTATCATACATTTAGTAAGCCAGGACCCACGAAGCAGGAAGGGAAAACTGTGTCGCAGCAAGAATAAGCAGAATCTTGGACCTGCATGGCGGGTTGTCTGGCCTAGAGTCAAGAATGAAGCAGCCAAGGTCAGCGATCTATTCTGGAAAGGAGCAAGCGTGCAGAGGATTAATCTTCCCTTGTTAAGGTGCAAAGAAAGAACAACAAGGGTGCCAAGTTTAATTAATTTAGAGCATTCAAAAACATGCAAAATCGACCAAATCGTGGTCTCCTCTGACTTGAGCCATGGATGAAAATAGAGTTCGAACTTGGAGTCCCAGACATGATAGTGAGTGCTGACACTCCTGTGCATTCTCAAAGACAAGGATACTTCTCAAGGCCAGGTACAAAGACATTTTTCATGGCAGAAGACATGGGTGATGAGAGATGTTGGGCAAATTGGGTGGTGGGGTGGTGTCATGCCCCATCTCCTTGCACCTGGGTCTGGGCTTAAGTGCTGCTAAGTGAACCAAATGTTCCAGACATGGCACAAGCGTGCCAACCAATTATATTAGTCCATATAGAGAGGACCTTATAATCTGAAGACCAATGAGAAACTGTGTATCTAATGTTTCTGAAGATTACATGTTTTAGAAGTAGGCATATGTTGTCCATCTGATAGTGGACAGCCAATCACAATCCTAGCTCCAATAGAAAAGTATACTTAAATGTTTCCCTTAACCAATCCCGAACATTTATAGGTTATTTATTATTACCATGCAGTTATGACGTCACCTCTGACATATTTTTGGTATAAAAGCTATGCTTTGTGTAAATATCACAGAGAAATTGAGCGTATGTCCGTTGGTGTTTTTTATAACCTCCCTGTTTTAGATAATTGTTAATAAAAACAGTACTTAGCCATCTTCCTGAGTTGGTTCTGGTATTTAGACTCAGAATTATTCTGTATGATCCAATCCATTATTTATGCAGAATTCCAAAGGGCCCTACGCTCACATGGCAGCAGTGTAAATGGTTTAAAGATCCAAACTAGTTTTGCTCGAGAGATTCAGACAATCAGTCATCCTCCGCCATTAGCAGGAATATTGCAGAGTTTTCTGTGGAGAGCGGCCGATATAAATAAACTTGCATGAAGAACTGAGATGGTGGGTAGGTCCCCCTTTGAAGACATCCCTGCTCAGTTTCCAGGGACACTCTGTGGATGGAAGATGACGTGGTCAGATTGAAGGAGGAGTCGATAACGAAGGCCTCGAGTTGATTAACGAATGGTACGGAAGGTTATGAGTAACAGGAAATATTGTGAAGATAAGAGATAGCGCCTAGGAGTCCTAATTCAAGGGAATTAGGAGACATTTCAAACTCCAACATGAGTAGAAATAAGGAAAAATGCACGGGTGTCACCTGAATGGTGGGCGGCTTTGGCTTCCTTTGTCATTATGACATAGGTGGCAGTTGCCGTGGCGCCTATGGCAATGTTCTGGGCATAACCCACCTGCAGCTGCTCTCTCATCTGCAGCTGCTTCCTTGTGTCGGGTAAACTCCATTGTTGCTATGGTTACACGACACGAGGAGCCTACGCAAGCCTGGAGAACTTCCGTGTTCCATAAAGAGGGACGCTTCCGGGTTATCAGTGCTTCTAATTGAAGTTATCGCTGATAACCTATAGCTGTTTGTTCCTCGTGCTCAGCTGTACTTGTCGTTGTTCCTCACCTGCATGCTGTTCTTGCTGCTGGCGTTTCATTGATGTCCCACAGCAAATTGTTCCATTCTTCACTGTCGTCCCGCGGCAAACAGACCTTCCCTATTGCAGTCCCACAGCAAACTGGTCTTTACTGCATTGCCGTTCCGCAGCAATTTTGTTTACTTCGCCGTCACTCAGACAACAAACTCTCCTGACCCCGCAGACATGAATGTATCCAGCTCACTGGAACTGACTTCGGATCGTACTATTATTATTATTATTATTATTATACTTTATTGTGATACAATCCAAAAATTGGATTTTACACAACTCATAAGTTTATACATCTCAATAAAAGCACACATATATATCTAAAAATACAAGCAAACCAAAAACAGGACATAAACAAAACAGTTCAACTCAATCATTGATTATTGATTATTGATAATTCCTCAACCCAATACAGCAATAGACAAAGAAGTGGTAATAAAGTTTTCAGTGAAGTAAAGGCTTCACATGGTTCCATACCCTGAAGAGAGCTAGCTGAAGGCCTAAAGTGGATGGATTTAAACATCCATACCAAAAGAACTCATCTTTTATTGCCTCAAGGTTGTGGACCCATTTTTCGTATAAGTTCATGTATATCGGTCCCAATTTTGGGCAAAGTGTTAGTACATGCCGTGCAGATTCCAGTGCTCCTGTTTTCTTACATATTCTACATATTCTAGATTCACGTGGGATTTTTAGCCTTGGTCCAGTTATAGTAAGCAAGGGGAGCTGATTTGTTCTTAGTTGTAGCAAAAAGCGTCTAACATCAGGTGCTGGGGTGAGCAAGAGATACACCTGGGGTCTAAGATATCTATGGGTAACGTGAAGTACTGCTTCATACCCTTTCAAGGTAGCTAAATGCTCCACATTCAAGCACCAATCCCACTTATTCAGCTTATCTTGAAATGCTATTTTCTGGTGAATAAATGGTAAGTGTTTTAGCTTTTCATAGGGCCAGTCAATCTCCATAAACAGTGATTCATTCAAATGTTTATAAGACCCCCCCCTTGGATGTTTTTCCAACTCAAAACATTGCCCTGCCAGTTTGAGCAATTTACAGCGTGGATTGGCTAGGGCTTTCAAATAGAAGGAACCTCTCGCGCGCAGTGCCATCCCTCTCAGGGACACAAGACCCAATTCCAATCGTAAGTACTGTACTGAGCATGAAGGTCCCAGTCCAAAGACAGAACGCCAATAGTGTCCCTCTAGTATATTTAGCCACATTAAGTCCTGCATTGCTAAGGCCTCCAGGCCGTATAGCACAGTAGGGACAAAGCACTGCAAATACAATTTCATAATACCAGCCATGCTAAAGCCAGCCGTCCCCTTTGCAAATCTACAGGCCTGGAGGGTGAGCAATTTAGCTCGTCTTTTTTTGTTTCTGATAATGGCTTCATAATCTGATAAGGCCATAAAATCCAGCCCCAGATATGGGTATTGCTTCACCACTTCAATGGTTCCCAAGTTAGTATCAATACCAGATCTTCTTGGCCCTTTTCTTGCAATAGCCATTATTTTTGTTTTTTCCAAGTTTATAACAAGACCCAAATTAGCAGTGTATTCCTGTAGTTCATTAAGTAGAGTCTTAACACCGGATCGTACTATTGGATTGATTTTGGAGGACCCTTGGCCTAGGAATTTAAATGGACTTTGTGTTTATTTTTTGTTTGCTACCTGGATTCCTGTGAATAAAGCTTTGAGGATACCACAAGGAAAAAGATGCTCTGCAGAGTTCTGGTGTATTGAAGAGTCGTTAGAGCATCTTCCTTCCATTCGGGATAGGTCCTTACTAACCTTCCCCTCTGTTGTTATTTTATCCTCCTCGTTTTTTCCTGGATATTCTTTCTATTTGCTGGTCTCCCTCCTCTAGTATTGTGAAAACTCTGTCCATCCATACCATCAGAGAGAGTGAAGACAGAGCAGTTCTGCCTGAGAATAGGAAAAAGGATTAAGCCCTGTCACTATCAGGTTAGTGTTACTACCTCATAAGCTTAAACGTTTCCACCACCACTTCCCTAGAACTTAATCTGTCCTTTCTTCTTTACAGCTTGGTGCTTAACAGGTGGTAAAACTGCACTTTTGCTCTAATTACTGACCTGTCTGTAGTACAATCAAATAGGGAGGTGTCTACAGAAAAAGGTCACCCTGTATTGAGGAGACCCCAGTTAAGGGGTTCAAGGAAGAAACGAGAATAATCTTTTTCCTCTTAATCTGTGAGTATTATTCCATGGTGTGGGTGTAAGAACAGGTCAGGACCATGTGAGGTGATGTCTCAAACCCTGTATAGGGTTAAATTAGTAAATGCGAGAGAAGAGTACCCCTTATAATACATGAGAAATAAAAGAGGGAAGGTGATCACTGTGTTTATTAATGTGTAATGTGTGACTAGTCTAAATGTTGTTTGTTGTTTTAATTATCAAGGAGCGATAAAACTGTGAAGAGTTGAAAAGTAAAAGTGATTAAAGTTAAAGTGTAGTAAAAAGATCGCCGACAATCAATAGATAGGTTATTGAAATAAGAGGATTGAGCATCGATTGATGGTGCTCGCTCAAATGTGTTGTTTTAAAACGCTAAAAGTGGTAATTGAAGTTAAAATAAAAGGTTTATTTAACGATCTGGAAAGTATTGACAGTCCATTGAGACTTGTCATTATGGCGGATTCTCCTCTCATGCATCTTTGTAAAACACTGACAAAACATGCGCCCAAGCGGTACAGTACAGAATGGGTAAAGGGCAGGGCGGATAAATGAAAGATGAAAAACGGGCAGAGGAACAAAGAAAGTATGACAATTGACAAAGAGAGATAGAAGAGAGGAACAGAAAGGAAAGAAAGAGAGAAGTGGAAGAAGCACAAAGGATGAAGGACAAAAGTTTACAGAGACAAAGGGAAGAGGAGGAAAGAAGGGAAGAGTAAGGAGGGAAGAATCAAGGCAGGGGGAAGAAAGAGTTAGAAGGGATATGAGAAAGTGAAGGGAAGTAGATCAAGAAATAGAACGAAACAGAAAGCAGCGAGATTCGGATACCAGTTTTATTCGTAAGGAACAAATGAGGCCAAGCCCAGAAGTACGATGGGTGAAAGAGAGAGAGATTCTCTCAATAAAGTAGAAGACACTAGAAACACCTAGAGCAATGCTAGACGTAGAAAGGTATGATATGGAAGGCATCGGAGAAAGGCTCGATAAGACGAGATAGCGAGTAATGAACTCAAGGGGACGATGATCGCTCCCCGGTAAGTCAATCACAAAGAGAGGAGGGAAACCTGTTTAGTGATGAACGTCGAGCATTGTCTTTGAGCAGATTGAACCTAGACAAGGGGAGGGGAATGTAAGTCATACTAGTTGGGGCCTAGACATGTCAGATGAGGAAAGAGAATTTGGTCTTGGGGCAGAAGGAGGGAACAAGTGTGCCCTTGTAGGAAGCCAGCTAATGGATAAGGAAGTGAGGTGGTTAGATCTGGGACATTATAAAGACAGAATGCTAGATCCCGTAGAATATCCTGAGCTTTCTCAAAGACGATTGTGTAGAGAGAAGGGAGAGTCTCCACCATCTGTAAGCAGGTTAAGGTCATTACCGGCAAGGAGCCAGACAGGGATGATGTATCTCTGCCATGGATAGACAAATAGTGGGACCCGACTATGGGATGGGGCTCACACAGTTCCCCTAAAAGGTCTCCTGGCGGCCATTATTGGGGAGAGGGCTGATGACATATGGAGGAGAGCAGGATATTTAAGCGTGACTGCACAAAAGACAGCGCATGATGGAGCGCCATTTAATAATTGTAGGACAGATGTTTGGAGGGCTCTCAGAGTGCAATATCCCAACACATCGGATATGGGTGCAATTATGACATGAAAAATGAAAGAAGATGAAGACCCTATTGCTTATAGTCAAGATATTCAGGAGAAATGGCAGTTGAAACTTGCGATCCATGGGAAAAGACAGTGGCATTATTTTACCCTATTTTATGTCAGGGGTTGCCATAACAAGTACAGAGACAGATGAAAAAACAAGTGGGGATGGAAGGTAAACCTTGGGCTGAGACATAGTTGACAATAGTATATCATTCTCCGTTATTCAAAGAGAAGAACAAAAAGAAAGATGAAAACAGAAAAATTGATGAAGCCAAGTTAGTTCCGAAAAAGTTGTCAAAATTTGCCATAGAAGCGGCAGTATTGACAAGCAGAGAAGGAATGTGAATGCATGAAGCAATGGGTACATCACAAGCAAATAATGTGCGCCCAATGGACCAAGGTGACTATGGGTTTATGCCACGAGGCAGAGGCATGGGTTATAGTAGAAGAGGAGGCAGATTTCAGAACAACCAAGGTGGGTTTCAAAACACAAAGAACGAGAACCTTCGTGCTCAGGTGGATATAACCAGAGAGGGTTTACTAGAAGGGCACTCCAAGTATGTTGGAATTGTGGAATGACAGGACATATTGCACATGTATGCAAGAGCTGAGGGAGTGTACAAAACTGGCAGTTTTACAGAGGGGGGACAGCTTATCCACCACCATACAGCACACAGACAAGAGACATATTTGCCCAAGATCACACATCTTATCAGGCACAAGCGCCACAAGGGCAGCAGGTGCCACAGCAGGGACAAGTGCAAATGCATCCACCACAGTGGCAGTTTCAACAAGCCCCTGTGCAGAAAGAGCAATATGCGAATACACAACAATTACTAACACCGAGAATAGGAGAGGTCACTGTGGTAGGAGGAAATCCTTTCACAGTGAACTCCTGCCAGCCCTCTGACTGGGGATCTCCAAACAGCCCTTTAAGATGAGTAGCAGTACCCTCGAGATAGATGGGGATGCAGATTCATATTCATGCATCAAATAACTATGACAACTCAATAGTTTGGCAAAGGGAGTCGGTTTAATGCCAAGTACATAAAACGGGGAGTACAATGAACATCAGCAACCGCTCGATCTTCTCTCTCTCTTCCAACTCCACTCAATTTCAGAAAAAACACAGTATTTATAGCAAAAACTCGTCAACATGATGCAATCTTAAAAAACTAACATGCAACTTGATTGGTTATAGGAAGGTAACTTTGTCATAGGTACTATATCTGTATGTGGTAACGGGGAGAGGGGATTGGACAATCAATGTCAGGTGGGGCACCTAAGCCCTTCCTTAAAGCTGGCCACTATGAACGTCACTAAAAGTACGACATCCAATTGGGTCTACTCTCTATAGGACCCTACATTACACGGTCCACTATGATTGGGTTGGCATCAACCCCACTCATACGTTTCCACTTACGTCTAGCAGCATGCAGAAAGACCAGCCAGGTGCAGGGAGTTTGTCTGCACCCCAGCTTCCTTCACATCATGTTACAATCAATCATCACCTCAGTGTTCATGTGTCAATTACTGCTTTGTAGTTTGGCTACGATTCTGCTTCTTGGTCTGAGAACTGTTAAGGAGTATGGGCATGGCGGAGATCCATGCGTAGGTGTGAAAGTCTCACTCTTCCAGCCTGCCTTGTCACGTGACTCAGACACCGTGAAATCGGCCTCTTCTTCATGTATTTCCGTGTATTTGATTTAATTCTGCCAGTCTTCTATCATATGTGGCTTATCTTGACCTTTCTGAACAGGATACTGTGGTCTTTTCTCCTTAATTGTATCCACTGTCGGCCTTTTCCAACCAGATACGACCTTGGCTTCTTGGCAGGGTTACCTTCAGCTGAGTTTTGCTCCGTCTTAATTCTCAATTTGTTTGCTGCAACATTCTCCTCTCGAGACCTTTTGTAACCTTTGTTTGATTCTGCTCATGTGCGTAGTGGAATTATACTCATGTATAAAGTGTTTTGAGGTAATATATATATATGTATATGTTGGCGCTAGCCGCAAACTATTTACTATTAAGCATAAGCAAGCTTAACGATTTCTTTTCTTCTTGCAGTTTCTTGCATCCGTACACACTTAAACTAACTGAATATCTTCATCGTGTATATGGCATAGGTTTCTTCATCTTGGGTTCAAGATGTCATTTATCCATAGTATCTCCTTTTGACTTTGTTTTCCATCAGCATTCTCTGGTTTTATATCATCTATGTGTGTGTCCGTCTGAAGTTTTATGACGTCACCATTCATCTTCCTTTATTATCTTCTTGGCTTCTTTGGGTATTCCATTATGACAACCGTCATTTTGTCTTGACTGTAGATATGGGTTTCTCAATGGGTACCTTACTGTCCAGGTTTTCTTAGGTGTCGGTACTTCAATAGGTGCTGTTACTCTAATAGTCAGAGACCAACCCCGGCTATTTGCTGGTTTATTTGTTCTTCATAGGTCACATACTTTGGCATGAAAGTAACGGGTACTACGAAGGGGGTGGCTGGAGTGTGGATGACATTTGCACTTACTCTTCACTGCCCCCTCTGGGCGATTCATCGACCACTCTCACTTCCTTCTTTGTATCAACTTTAATTTCATCCTCTGATCTAGACATCTTGGTCTGAAAAAATGCTTCCTTGGGGTCCATATCTTTATGACTCCCTTCAAGCATCCTGCTGTTCAGATATGTTCATCTTAGTTCCATGCCATTTGTTGACATTCTCCACTTGAATTGCAATAGATCCATCTTCCCACATATTTTCTATGTTTTCTAGGATACAGGAACTTTGTTCCTTGTGGTGCATAAATGCTGGCCTTCACAACATATCTTATTTCCTCATCAGTCGGGTCCTTGGGCTTCCATCCTGACTCAACATCAATCATGATTTTCATCCCTATGGCCTTTTTTGCAGTTTTCTGGCACTGAGAGATTATTAGCTTGATTACACAGAATCCAAGCAATATCATCACCAACAGGGCTCCTAGGAACTTGAATGCATCTGCCATCCATTGTGGAACCCATGAAAACAGTGTTCCAAACCAACCTTCATCATTAACTTCGTCAACCTCATCTATCATCTGATTCTGTAGTTGTGTCAGCATACTTATGTCTTCTGTTAAGGTTTCATTTTCGTGTTCGTGTGAAGCTATAAATCTGCAACATGTTTCTCTGATTTTTGCACAAACACCTCCATCCATAGCTGTGATCATGGCTAGGACATATCTGTTCTGGAGCGTCATTAGACAAATTGCTCTTAACTCTTCTTTGACTGCATTAAATCCGTTTATGGTCGTGTTGATGGTCTGCAATAACTCCCATCTGGTTATCTGCATCCTGCAACCATTTAGTATTTGCTCCAACCTGAATTCTTGGCATCAGAATTGTCGTGAACACTGATGAGGTTAAGCTGAACAACCCATGTTCATACGGGATTGCATCAAAGGCTTCTATTGATTTAGCAGAGAAGTAATTTTCTCTCTTTATTCGGCTCATCAGTTTCACAGATCTCTTCTTTTTCAGGTGAGCATCTGCTTTCGGGAAACTGTCAATATTCAGATAATTTCTTGGAATCACCAATGCTGGAACATGGCCATTCACCAATGTACATATACCTCCTCAATTCTTTGGCAATCTGATATATGCTTTGGATCCACACGCCCAATAATGATCCATGATCACTGCAGTTCCATGCATCATTCCTGTAACATCGAAAGGTTTGTCCACAGTTCTGATTCTCTCCCATTTTTCTTGTGCCATTGTTTCTAAAGCATAGTTTGGAACTATCCAAGGGCACTATCTGCAAGGGTCCTCCTCTGTCTTCGACCCATGTCAGTAGTCATGCAAGCCTCAGCCATAATGGTTTGCATATCATTTGCGCATTTTCAATTGTTTCTTTCTAGTATCCAATGATCATCCATGCTCTGCAGATCACCACTCTTTTCTATCATCCTTTTGGAGAAAGCACTGTTCCCCAAATTTGCATTTGACCTCTGTCCTTCCATCTCTGAGCGTCTTCTGTAGATTTTCCTTTGATGTTAAGTTTTTTGTTTGTTTCTCTTCTGATCTCTGCTCCTTTCACTTCTGGTTTCTCATATCTGATCACAATGTTCTTCGTTTTGCCATTATTTCTCGTCTTTATGTCTTGGACATAATCATCTTCATCTGGATCAGTTGGTTCAGTTGCTCATTTGAGCGAAGCATCACTTCCCATGAACTAGCCTCTGGTTGTGCACATTGCTATATGTGATAGGCATTGTGCTGTTTTGACATCTATCTCAACAGCTATGAAGATTTTTGACTTCCCCATGCTGTACAGTAGGAGTGCACAAACAAAGCATTCTTCCTCTGAAGTTTGCCTTCCAACTTCCTTCATATGTTGGTACCATATGTTGTTTCCCAAGTGTGCTGTGCTATCCAGGTAATTAATCAGTTTGTTGTTGTCTTCTTGTGTACTTCTTCTAATTCTTAACGTCTTTCTGTAGTTTGCTAAAACCACATCTTTGAACACATCCGTATAGCTTCTTCTGGCTGGTTGATTTATAGGAACATCCATCCGGGTTCCCTGAGTAGTAGAAAGCTATGTTAATCCTTCTTTAACCCCATGTCTCTTCCTGGTAATGGATATAAATGGCCATATTGATCCTGCTATTATCTTTGAACGTGATTGTCTTGCAGGACTTGAGCGTGACCGTTTCATCACTGGATCAGGTGTGCTCGTAGGTGCTGTCTCCGTCTGTTTATTCTCTAAAGTTTTTTGTCTCCTTAAAAGTTCAGCTTCCTCCATTTGTCTCTTATCTTCTTTTGGCGTAAAACGTGTTATCGTCTTTTGTTCAGGCTTTTGCCATTCTCTGGAATGTGATTCTGAAATCATTGACACTAGACCAGGTGTTTATGTGCCCATTATCTGTGTAGGTGTACCTTTCATCAATCCCTTATCTGGTTTTGCTTTGCCGACCCTGTCTCCGGCGTTTAAATTCATTTGTTAACACAAGTGCCTTGTGTGTGTCATTGTTTATCACATCCATCTCAAGCTCAGTCACTTTATCTTTCTGGGCACCTTTGTAGGTCTCATGCGTACATCATTAGGTGGGTGCACGGGAATATGAATGCTTTGTGCACCTATAAATAATGCAGTTGTAATCGTTAATGACAACAGTATGATAATGAATACAATGCATGTGTAAATTATACACTTGTAGGTAATTTTACAGCATTTGTTTCTGGGCCAATATGAATGTCTTTCCTCACGTGGTAGGATTATGCTGCTCTTCTGGCTTCCCATCTTGATCATCCAAGGAAGCAAAACTAATTCTGTTATTATATGCTAAACAGTGTCACTATATCTGCTGTCTCTGCTTGCAGGTCATGAGTGCTGGACCGATTATCCTCTTGGTCAGAATAATAGACTGTCTCTTGGGTTTGGAATCAGTTCTCTTTCCACTAACAAAAGTTCCAAATGAGACAATAAGTTCAGTAAGTCTTAAATTGCATGTTCCATATAGACCAATTCCCAGTCTATGCCTCTAATCTGCTCCACTCCAGACAACATGTTGTTCTCTTGTCAGCATAAACAAAAGTGAAGTCCTTGGCAACACTTTCATGATCTGTCCCTCGAAGGAAAGTTTCTACACTCTTCTGTGATTTCGATGATGACCTGAAAATTCAACCTGAATCAAATGCTATGCAGGAGCATACCAGGATGTGTAGTGTTTGTTGGATCTCTGATGAAAGTGAGGACGTCAACATTGGCATGTCTCCCCACAAGGTCTGGAAAGTCTTCAATAAAGCTAAAAAATACAGCATTATCTAGTCTATTATTTTCTTGTGATAGGGACATTTGTCTTGTCCTCCCTGTGCTCTGGAAGTAAAAGAAACTGTTCAGCCAGCACTGTGAGCAGCCTCTTTATTGTCTTTTCATTTTCAGGATCTTGAAGAAACTCTGTTATGCTTGTGAGCCTTCCCACCAACAACAGGTAGGACCTCAATACTAACTCAAAATAGATCAGAATGTCTTTGGTGAGGTCACTATTGCATGACACCATAAGTGAGTCCAAACAAGGATTCTTTGGCGAAGGACTCAGGATACTGTATTATCTTCCAGTTTATATATCCTCAATCAAACGTTGGCATAGCTTTTCTTATCAAGGCTTCAGTGTGCCTCAGTCCAAAGTTCAAAATCAATTTTGTGGCTTATAAATGCAATTATCTTCTTTCACCCTGCAACTAGGATGCACAGAGTATCTGTGTTTTGTGTCCTTCTTCCCTTATTTTGCTTAAAGGAAATGTCCATAACTAAGCCACAACTTTGCACAAAAGTGTCTTGCCTTTTGCTTGACTGGTCATGCATCCTTCTTCCTCATCATGGATCTTGTCTGCACGTGCTGTGGTTCTTCCCCCTTTGTCTGTAGTCTCTTTGCAGTGAGGTGTGGTCATAGGGATCTCACCGATGTATGGTTTGATGTGACCAAGGAAGATCCAAGCTCTTCTTCCCAGTAACTTGACTGCAGAGGGTGTGATGTCCTCTACAATGAACGGGCCATAGAACCTTGGCTCGTCCCACTTTTTTCTTGTGTGATTCCTTACTAAAACAGTGTCCCCAGGGAATAATTGAGGTACACGTAATTCTGAAACTTTATCTGTTGTTGCATCTCCTTCTGTGTTCTGTACTGCCCGACACCCTTCTTGTCGTCGCTGCAGCTGTCCTGAAATTACCGAAAATCATGATGTCATGCAATTCAAGTAGTTTTGTATTTCCAATCCTAACACTTCTCCTGTTGGCTGAGAATCACATCTAGCTCTAGTTCGAGGTGTTAACGGCGTCCGCATCCTTCTGCCCATCACGATTTCGTGTGGCGTGAGATGGTGATCAGAACCAGGTTGGTTACTGAGTGCATACACTGAGTGCCAGTGGAAGACAGTGTAACCATCCCTTCTTCAGAGTAAGCTTCAACTTGGCTATCCTTTCCTTTAACAAGCCGTCAAGCCTCTCGCATATCCCATTCCCTTGAGGAACAACAAGCTGATCTGTTCAAATACTGCATTAACAAAATGAGGGCCATTATCTGACCTCATCACTTCACACACTCTCCATCTGGGAAACACCTCCCTCACCAGGAAGTTGGCCACACAGGTAGAGTCTGCGTGTGTACATGGACCTGCTTCTATCCATCTAGAGAATGGACAAACCACAACAATTAAATACCTGTACCCGTTACATACTTGAATCATATCGACATAATCAATAAGCAAGTGCTGAAAAGGCCCATCAGGCCTTGGGATGATTCCTCTAATCGCTCGTAGTGTATGCCCAGCCGTAAACTTCTGACAGATTATGCAATTTATCATAAAAAATACATAGTGCTCTGCCAAGTTTGGTATAAACCAGTCTTCGGCAATTGTTGCTGCTAGATTCTCTTTTGATATGTGCGCTGGATAGTGTAACTTTTCCAGTGCTATCTTCAATAAGGCTATAGTCATCAATGGTTTACCAGTGCTGTCTTGTCACCACAAGCTCTCAGAGGGGTTAAAAGAACACCCTCTTCGCTTCCATAAATTCTTTTCTTCCTGTGGTGCTTCTCCTTGGAACTCCATTAACTGAGTGTTTGGCATAATGCTATAGCCTTCTGGCTCACTTCGTGCAACAATAATTTTCTCATACACATCAGTCATTTCCACATTAATTATTATTTCATCTTTGGTTGCCACACGCTTAGCTTCAGTGTCTGCTTGATTTCCACGTGAGATCAAATCTGTCCCTTTCATGTGGGCTGCGCATTTAAGCCGGTCAAGTGGCACAGCGAGTAGAGCGCTCGCTTTGACACCCGTGCAGAGCCTGTTAACGCAGGTTCGAATCCCGGCGGGGCCAAACTCAGCCTTTCATCCTTCCGAGGTCGATAAATGAGCACCACACACCGTGGGTAATAATAAGCAGCGCTCGGATACCTGAGGGTTTGTAGCGCTATATAAAAGCCTTATTATTATTATTATTATTATTATTATTATTATTATTATTATTATTAACAACCGCTATGCCCACTTGGAGCTGTAGTGCTTTAATGAGCCGGTCCAATAAGGTGGCATACTGCTCCGGCATCCCGTCTGCTCGGAGGTAGCCCCTCCTTTTCCAGCTCGCTAAGCCTGCGTGCACTGTCAACGTCACATAGGCGGAGTCACTTTACACTGTTGCTTCCTGATCTGCGTGATTCTCGAGTGTGAGTATCAACGCCAATAATTCTGCAGCCTGTGCTGAATAATGGGAGAGGAACCATGCACTAATGAGTACTCGGAATTCCCCAATTGCTGTGTGCTTCATCCCAGCACCTGTATATCTTAGTCCATCATTTTGATCGATCCATGAAGAACCGTCAACAAAGACGATTTCGCCTTCTGCCAATGCAATGCTCTGGGAATCTCATCATATAATTCTTCATAGTTCACGCAATCATGTATTGCCTCTCCTTCAGTGACTGGCTCTGCTATAAATTTAGCTGGGTTCACTATTTTGCATCAAACTATTTTAATCGTTGGATTTGATATGACCACTTGATAAGCAGAAGCTCTTTGAGATCTCAATGTGCCTTTTGGTTTCTCTAAAATGGCAAATAACGCGTGCTCGACGAATAATGTCATTGGGCACCCCATCACAATGGTTGTAGCTTTCTCTATGGCGAATGCTGTGGCAGCCAAACGTTGTGCGCACGGGAAGTGACCTCTCATTACTGGGTCCAAATTCTCACTAGTTTTCCAGGGGCTTGTACCCCAACATGGTTTTCTGTGTAAGGACTGCTGTCACAATGCCATTCGTGTGTGAAAACAGATAGAATTCCTCTGCATAATTGGGAATCCCTAAGACTGGTGCTGTGCAAATGGCCTTTTTTAGTTCATCAAACCCTTTCTCCCTGGTCTTAGACCACATGATTTTTTCTTTCGTTGCCTGTGCTTTCTTTAAGGCTTGTAATAAGGGCTTAGCATACGAACTGTAATAAAAGACCCATGCCCTGACCTAATTGCATAAACCTAGAAAACTCTGCATTTGTTTTATCATGTGTGGCTCAGCTGTTTTTGAAATGGCGTTAGCTCTTTCAGGGGTAACCCTTTTCCCTTCATGTGAGATCAGCTGGCTTATGTACAGCACTTCTTGTTGACAATGTTGTAACTTCTCTTTGTCAACTTTATATCCTTTCTCAGCAAGTATAGTCAATAGCTGGATGGAATCGCGTCTGCACTTTTCCTCTGTTGTGTTGAAAATTAGAATGTCATCCACATATTGCAAGACAACTCTAGTGCACTATTGCTTAAGTCCATCTGCAGGACTCTATTGAAAATCGAAGGAGACTCACAATACCCTTGAGGTATTTAGTCTTGTACTTTTCAGACAAACTTGTCTGAACGTAAATGATGTCAAGTCCTGCAAATCCTTGAGCAATGGGATTGAAAAAAATTAATTTTTCAAGTCAATCACCGTGAAATACTGTGCTTCAACAAGTATATTATATAGGACGGTGGACGGGTTCGGGACTAGAGGGAACTCAGCCTCTACTATCTGGTTTATCGGTCAAAGGTCTGGTACTAACCTCCAAGACCCCCCTTTCCTTTTCTCACTAGGTAAATTGAAGTATTGCATGATGACTCTGACATCACTAAGATGCCCGGATCCATCATGGCAGAAATTGTCTTAAAAATCCCTTCATCTGCCTCCCTAGACATGGGATACTGTTGTGCGCTTGGTAAAATTGCTCCTGGTTTCAATTTAATCTTCCCTTCTCCGACTCCTTTCAGTAAGCCTACGTCATAAGGGCCTGTAGTCCATACTGAGACAGGCAACTTTGCCATGTCGTCATCAAAATATTCAGGATGTTCTTGTGCCAACATCATTCTCTGAGGCACTTCTCTTTTAATCATTTCCACCCAATAGATGAGATTTACCTCAAATGTCATCTCATCTTCACCTATTTGCTTTTCAAATAGATCATCATCAGTGACGTCAGTCAATCTGTCACCTTCCACAATGGCGAATATTGCACACCATTGTCTGCATTCATCATCACAATCATCAAGCAAAGCCATCTCTCCTTGCACTATGGCTCCTTGTATTGCTAAGGGAAACACTTGTCCCTTTTCCTCATGCATAGGTATTCTTGGTCTGAACAGAAACTCATCTGGGGTTCTCATTGTTTTGTCTGCAAGTCCTGGTAGCCATGACATTAATATGCACACTCCATATGCAAATATCTCTGGTTCCAATGGGATAGCTCTCATAGTCATTTGTCCTGCGTGTGCTCTAATCATTTCGCAAATGCCCTTCTCTGTGAATGAGATTGTCATGTTTACTTTTGTCATTAAGTCTCGTCCCAATATATTTACAGGAGTCTGCCTCGAATATAGCAGTGGCACTTTCATTTCACATTATCCTATGGAAACTGGGAGTTCTTTTGTAAAAGGAACACGACTTATTGTTCCTGTAAAGCTCTGAGTATTTATGGCATCGTTGGACAAAGAAAACTTGCCTTCACGTATACACGAGCGTGTCTGTGTCAACTAAGAAAGAATATTCCTTATCCCCTATAAAGACATCTACCCTTGGTTCCTCATGAGGGTTCGGTGTCACTGATATGATAGAAAACATCAGGTCTCCCAGTGAGCTGCCCTAGTCTATATATAACCTTGTCCCACACTGAGTGAATGGATTTCCTTCATCACCAGTGGCATCTCCTATTCCAAAATTCAGTACCTGTCCTGTACATGTTGTTTGTGACAGTTGCATCGGAGACTGTTCAGACTGTCCCTGTGAAAAATGTGTCACCTTCTGCTGCATTTGCAAGCTTTGCTATACTCTTGGTGCTTTGCTGCTGTACCGTGTGATTCTGCGCAAATCCATTGCCACCCTGCTGCGAGAACGCAGATGGATTCACCATCCCTCCTCTTGTGAATTGGTTGTTTTGCAACATTCTTTGACTTCTGCACATATGTGCTAGATGCCCTGTCATCCCACACGTCCAGCATGCTGGTGGTGGTCTGATTACTTGCCCATTTTGCATATCCTGGTTTCCGTTTTGCATTTTTGAAAACCTCCCTGAATACTCTGAAAACCTCACTGATCACTCTGCCATCCCCGTCCTCGAAAGCCTCTTCCTCTTGGGTAAAACCCATTATTGCTTTGATCGAACTGCCTTTGGTTATTGACCTGCTGCATACTTGATCCATCTGTACTACTTATCATTGCACCCTCAATGGCATATTTTGATAATTTTTTCTGCACTAATTTAGCCTCTTTGCCCTTTCATGCAGCATCCTTGTTGTGATTTTTCTCTTGTAGCAGCCTGCAATAGAGTGTGATGGTCAGCTGTAGTCCAGACCATGGTTTAGCCTCAATCCCTACCAATTTCTTGAGCTGATTCTGTACCTGTTCTGGGAGCCCTTGGCATAATATATGGTAAAACACGGGTATAGATTTCCCCCAAGATTCCTGTGTTTCCAATACCCATGCATCTTGGAAATTCTAAATATAAAGCAACGGATCATCTCCCTCCTTCATCTTGCGTGTCATTATAGCTCCCATATCAGAAGTATCTGGGTATAGCACTTGAAGCACTTTCCATACCACGGTTCTGCAATTGTTAAACGGTGCTCCATCATGCGTGGTATTAACTGTAGTCAGCCCAGGGTGACCTGCACATGTCCACACAATGTCAGCTCTATCACCAAGTATGGCGATCAAAAGACCCTTGATATCCTCTATAGCCAACGTATTACCTCCCGTCATTTTTTTCTAACTCATGTATCCATTTTCCAGCTCCAGATGTCAACATTGGGAGCTTATTTTTCAAGTTTTCTCTATCCATCTGCGGCCAAGGTATATATTGAGGCCTCGTTCCTCCTTTTTTAATAAGGGGAACTTTGACACATTAAACTCCTTTTCCTCTATCATAATGTTTCTGTCTACCGCAGTGGTAATATTCCTGCATCGCCATTTACCTGACAATGTCCTTAACCTGCTCACATATGGTGGTGTAGACACCCCCCTCTGACCGTGTGACACTCCTTCATGCCGATCTGATTGTATGGCTAACTGCAGTGCTTTAGGTGCAGACCCAGTGGAATCTGACCATCTTATTCCCTTTCCTCTAGAGAAGAGTCTTTTGAGACTTCTCTCGTCTTCTCTTTCTTCACATTCTTTTCTTTCGGTGTCTAATATTGTCTGTGCCCAACTCGTGCAACTTCTCTCATTCTCCCCATTTCTATTCAGTGTCAGCCTATCTAAGGACAGTTCTCTATTTCTGCTACTTCGGGAGGCATCCTCAGTATCAAACAAATGAGTGCTCTCAAGACGCTCATCCTCTCCTTTTCCATGGGGTATCTTTTCTATCCCCATCTCATCATATATTCTATCAATTGTCTCACTGATACTTCTGGTGTCGAAGTCATCTTCTAGATTTACTCTAGACGTGCTTGGTACTGAATCGTACTCAGGAAATAATTCTTCTATATCTTCCCATTCTACACTGAATCGGGTTTTTAACCTCTCTTTCCAGATATATGAGATCCTGTGCTCTCTGTCTTCGCTTGCGTTCTATGTCGTCATCAAATTCTCTACGCTTCTTCTTGTTTCCTTGCAACTCTTCGTTCATGTGCACTTTGCATTTCCTCATCGCTTTGTCTTGTTATTCTCTTCTCCCGTACTTTTTGTTCTTCTTCTTCTATTCTCCTTTGTTCTATTCTATCCTGATCATCAGATGTTCACTGCTTATGATCGTGTTTTCATTGTTCTTCCGCATTTTCCTGTTTTCTGACCTGCTCGTCATGATATAACTGCTCTCATTTCTGGCTATCTTTTTTCCTAACCCCTTTGTCTCTTAATCGTTTTTCCTTTTCCTTCTCTTTTCCTTCTAATTCATCCCTTTCTAACCTTTGTCTCATATCCTCAATGCCTTTACCATCGAGTTTCAATAAAATCTGACCTCCAATCCATTTGTTCTGTGTGAATGCTATCTCATCAGTCCTATCCTCATCACCTTTCCATCTCTTTACCTCTCTTCCCGTACCTCGAGATGGACTTGCTTGTGCTTAATCTCCTTTTTCCTTTTCGTGTCTCTCCTTGTCCTTCGGGACTTTGGAGGTAATATCTCTTTCTCTGTCCTTATTTGGGCTTTCGTCACTACTTTGCGTAGGCGACTCATATGACGGGTTGCTATACACCATGGCTGCTTTAGGTTCCCTCAACGAGTACTATCCTTCGTTTTTACTAGCTTTGCTTTTTGTTTCAGATGGGTTGGGTGTGCATATATTTAGTATCCAATCTAACGGTGGCTCCTCCTCTTTTTGTTCTTGCTACAGCTTCCAAAGTTCTAAACTAGCCAGGCGTTTGTCTAACGTTTTTCCCGTGTACATAGCATGTAAATATGTTGTCATGCGCTGCAGGACTGTTTTAGATAGCGATCCACCTTGGGGCCATGGCATAAACATTTTGTCTGCGGTCCCTTTAACCGATTCCGCACTGAACTGTTTAAGCTTAGGTGCACGCTTCAGCAACTTATTGTGCAAGTGTATCAATGGGGTAATGGCTTCCATGCTTAACCTGTTTATCCTCTCTTTATGTAACACTTTATCATACTTTATGTTTCATAAACAAAATCAACAGTATGAGCGAGCACCAATCGTCGCAAGCTCCAATCCCGTTTTTTCAACTATAATTTTACTTTTCACTTTTATTAACAGCAGCCATCAATGCATGCCATGCAACATTTTCCTTTATAATCATGCAATTTTCATGATATTTCAAAAAAATGTTTTACCTTATGATGTCATAAATTATCTAAAACACATAAAACAGACAGACAGATTCTGGCCGGCCACACAAATGTCATGCCATCTGCTTCTTCAGATGCATCCTGCCCCTATTTGTATTCCGATATGGAATGTAAACCCATCTCTTTCAGATCGTCTTTAATCGATCTGGTCTCCTACGTCATCGTATCAATCAGGGCTTTATATGAAGGCTTCTGTAAGTGCTCTTTAAAACATAGGCACTGGGTGTATACTCTTATCGCGGCCACACTTACGATATCACTTTATTTTGCTCAGCCACAATCAAGTCAATGTTTTCCCCTTATATATATACATTTACGTTATACTCTTACTCTGATGTTATATTTGTCCCACCTCCCTCCTTTACCTTCCCTTTACTTGTTTTATTTTTTAGGCATGCAAGCAAATGCCAAAACATTCAGTCTTTTTCACTCACCGTTCGCATGTTTTTCCTCTCCGGACGCTCGGGATCACCGCCTTCGTTCCCACCTTTCCGCGTGGCTCGTTTGATCAGGTGCTCGTAGAAGTGGGAAGCGGTTTTTGGGAGAAAGCAAAGATCCCTTCACACCTAACATGCAGGTTTTTCAATTAAACTAACCACTATCTACAGGGAGCTTCTCGTTCTATCAGCCAGATGGCAAAGGACTTGTGATATTGCAGAGGACCCGAAGTTACTTATGTTGACGGCCGATGGCTATCTTATCTAATCGAACCATCAGTCTCTGCTACCAAGTGAACGGCATGGTCTCCAGCCAGCCCTCTGAATGGGACTCTCCAAACAGCCCTTTAAGATGAGTAGCAGTACTCTCGAGATAGACGTGGATGCAGCTTCATACTCATGCATCAAATAACTATGACAACTCAATAGTTTGGCAAAGGGAGTCTGTTTAATGCCAAGTACAATGAACATCTGCAACCACTCGATCTTCTCTCTCTCTTCCAACTCCACTCAATTACAGAAAAAACACAGTATTAATAGCAAAAACCCATCATCATTGACGTGCAATCTTAATTACCTAACATGCAACGTGATTGGTTCAATCAATGTCAGATGGGGCAACTAAGCCCTTCCTTAAAAATGGCCACTATGAATGTCACTAAAAGTACAATGTCCCTTTGGCTCTACTCTCTATAGGACCCTAGATTACACGGTCCACTATGATTGGGTTGGCATCAACCCCACTCATACTTTTCCACTTATGTCTAGCAGCATGCAGAAAGACCAGCCAGGTGCAGGGAGTTTGTCTGTGCCCCAGCTTCCTTCCCATTATGTTACAATCAATCATCACCTCAGTGGTCATGTGCCAATTACTGCTTTGTAGTTTGGCCTCGAGTCTGCTTTTTGGTTTGAGAACTTTTAAGGAATATGGACATGGCCGAGATCCATGCGCAGGTGTGAAAGTCTCACTCATCCAGCCTGCCTTGTCACGTGACTAGGACACTGTGAAATCAGCCTCTTCTTCATGTATTTTAGTGTATTTGATTTAATTCTGCCAGTCTTCTATCTGTGGCTCAACTTGACCTTTCTGAACAGGATACTCTGTTCTTTTCTCCTTAATTGTATCCACTGTCAGCCTTTTCCAACCAGGTACGACCTTGACTACTTGGAATGGTTACCTTCAGCTGAGTTTCGCTACGTCTTAATTCTTGATTTGTTTGCTGCAACACTCTCCACTCGGGACCTTTAGTAACCTTTGTTTGATTCTGCTCATGTGCGTAGTGGAATTATATTCATCTATAAAGTGCTTTTGAGGTATATATATATGTATATGTTGGTGCTTGCGGCAATCTATTTACTATTAAGCATAAGCAAGCTTAACAATATCTTTGCTTCTTGCGGTTTCTTGCATCTTTGCACACTTAAACTAAATGAATATCTTCATCGTGTATATGGCATAAGTTTCTTCATCTTGGGTTCAAGATATCATTTATCCATAGTATCTCCTTTTGACTTTGTTTTCCATCAGCATTCTCTGGTCTTATATCATCTATGTTGTGCCCGTCTGATGTTTTATGACTTCACCATTTGTCTTCCTTTATTATCTTCTTAGCTTCTTTGGGTATTCCATTCTGACAACCATCATATTGTCTTGACTGTAGATATGGTTTTCTCAATGGGTACCTTAGTGTCCAGGTTTTCTTAGGTATTGGTACTTCAATAGGTGCTGGTACTCTAATAGGCACTGGGCAGAGCCCAACCGCTGCTCTTTGCTGGTATATTTGTTCTTCATACGTCACATACTTTGGTGTGAAAGTACCGGGTATTACCGGGTATTACGAAGGGGGTGGCTGGATTGTGGAAGGCACTTGTCACTTCCTCTTTAACTGGAACAGGGATGAGCTTGTACCCACAATAGGACAGCTCTCAGGGTGACTTGATGTGTTCAGTACTATCTGTGACACCAGACCTGCAAGAGGAACCAAGGGTCGATGTGACGATAGGTGGCAAATCTTTTTCTTTTCTTGTAGACACTAGGTCAACTTGTTTGTGTACATGGGAGGGAAAATATCCAATGTCAGGTATTGCCATGAATGCTCAAGGGTTCTCTGGAGCTATGAACCTAGTTCCTTTTATTTATAAACTACTGGGCTCCATAGGAGAATGAGAGTTCATACTGGGGTTCACAGGATAAGTGGCTCTGCAAGGCGTCCCGGTAGATCTAGAGATTTTTCTATATGGAGTAAAAATTCTGCTGACATGGCCTGGTCTGGCAGGGAAGATTTTGAGGATACCTGATGAGTTTTTATTTAGACCACAAATACCGATGGATAATGAAGGTGGACAGATTATTCCTATAGAGTTGGAAGCAGCTACAGTATGAAGAGAAATGGCAATGCTCGGAAATTAGACGATGAGGGTAGACCATGGAGAACAGTGATAGCTCTTAAGGAGGGGTACAGACTGACTGACATAACCAATGACGATATGTTCAGGGAAGACCAAAGCGATGACGAAGTGGTGTTCTTTATGAGCATTACATACTGGATAAGGATAGAAAAGAGGGAAGTCCCACAGAGAATGGCGATAATGCTGCAACAACCAGCATGTTTCCAAGAGGATCTTGAAAAGGTGCAGAGTGCCCTGTGGACCACAGGCCCCTTTGATGTAGGTTTATTGAAGGGGATAGCAGAGGTTATAATAAAGCATAAACCAGGAGCAGTTTTACCCCAAGCAAAACATACCTCATATCTCAAGAAGCTGATGAATGTATATTTCAGACTATTTCAGCAATGATGAAACAAAGAATTCTGGCGCCTTCAGAGTCATCGTGCAATACCTCAGTGTATCTAATAATAGATCTAAAGGGGGTTTGTGGAGATTAATCCAGGATATGAGACCTCTTAACCAGATTGTAGACGCTGAATTTCCTTTAGTACCTAATCCTGAGATAATATTATGCATTATCCCAGTAGAAGCTCAATATTTTACTGTGATCAATTTGAAAAATGCATTTTTCTCGATTCCGTTGCACAAGGAGTCATAAGACTTGACTTTCTTTACATTTCTCCAAAAAAAACTAAAACGTACCCGGCTGCCCCAGGGGTACTGTGAGTCCCAATCGATCTTTAACAGAGTCCTACAGATGTATCTGTGCAATGTCGATCTTAGAAGTGTGGTGATACAGTGTGTAGATGACATATTTATTTGTAGCACCACAGAGGATAGAAATGATGCTGTCCAACTAATTGCTATTTTAGCAGACAACGGATATAACGTAGACAGCAAGAAATTACAGTATTGCCAAGAAGACTTGGTGTACATAGGTCAGTTGAACTCACATGAAGGAGAGAAAGTGACACCTGAGAGAGCAGAGGCAATAGTGAAAACACCAAAACCGAACACAGTGAGACAAATGCAGCAGTTTCTGGGTTTGTGAAATTTTTGCAGAGCCTGGGTGTTTGATTATCGCATATATACCAAGCCACTTTTGCAAGCACTAAAGAAGGCACAAGTTGGTAAGGCAAAAATAGAATGGACCGAAGAAATGGAGGAAGGATTTTAGAAGTTGTAAAAAGCAATTTGTACAGAGCCAGTTTTAGGGATTCCCAACTATGGCAAGGAATGTTATTTGTTCTCACACATAAATGGGACAAGCATGACGGCAATACTTACACAAAGAACCACATTGGGGTACATACTTTTGGCATATTACAGTGGGATTCTAGACTCAGTTATGAGAGGACACTTCCCTTGTGAACAATCTTTGGTGGCTGCTGCATTTGCAATAAAGAAGTCCACAAGTATTGTCATGGGCTGCTCTACGACTCTTTACGTGGAACATGCTTTGTTTGTCATTCTCGAGAAACTCAAGGGCAAATTGACTTCCCAAAGAGCTTCAGCTCATGAGGTAATGATTTCTAACCCATAGATAAAAATTGTAAGATGTAAAATAGTGAACCCTGCCATGTTCGTAGCTGAACCCGTAGAAGAAGGTGATAATGTGCATGACTGTGCAAATCATGTTGAGTTTTATGATGTATACCCCATGTGAATGAGAATGCTTTGGCGGGAGGTAACATTATTTATATTGACGGCACTTCAAAAATTGATCAGACTAGTGGGGAAAGGAATTCAGGCTCTGCAGTGGTGAGACACAGATTAAATGATGAATTTGAGGTAGTGGCAAGTGCAAGGTTGCTGTCTCTTTTTTCAGCGCAAGCAGCAGAATTAGTAGCACTTATTCTCGTACTTAAGAAACATGAGGGGCAGGAAATGACAGTGTACAGTGACTCTGCCTATGTGACGTCAACCATACATGCAGGGCTTTCATGTTGGAAGAGGATGGGGCTATCTCCATGCTGACGGCTCTCCAGTGCAACATGTGTCCTTATTGGATAGGCTCATTAAGGCACTACAACTCCCAGCGGCCACAGCAGTCATAAAATGCACAGCCCATACTAAACAAACAGACATTACCTCTTGCAGAAACAAAGCCGCAGACATAGAAATCAAAAGGGTTGCATATTCTCCAGATATTATGAGTTTTGATACTGAGGATATTAAAGAAAATGTGACTAGAACCATGTTAGAACAAGAGAGGTTTGATATGTGGTCAATAACCCGATTGATAGAGATTCAGGGAAGGGCACCACAGGAAGAGCAAGAACTGTGGAAGCGAAGAGGGTGTTATTTATCCCCTTCTGTAGCTTTATGGTGACAGGAAAGTACTGGAAAGCCAGTGATGCCAGTGATTTGTTTGAAAGTCACTCTTGAACAGCTGCATTACTCTGCGCATATAACTAGAGAAAGTCTTGTTGCCAATATTGCAGAAGACTGGTTTGTTCCTAATTTGTTGGAATACGTTGCACTATTTATTGTAAATTGCATCGTGTGTGAAAAGTTTACTGCTGGGAATGCACTGAGAACAATTAGAGGAGTAACACTTCAACCGACTGGTCCATTTCAGCACTTACAAATCGACTGTGTCAGTATGCTGCAGACATGTAATGGGTACAGGTATCTATTATTGGTGGTGTGCCCTTCTCTAGGTGGATCAAATCAGGTCTGTGTGCACACCGTGATGCCACTTGAACGGGAAAGTTTTAGTACGCAAAATGTTCCCAAGGTGTGGTGTGTGCGAAGTACTAACATCTGATAATGGGCCACATTTTGTCAATGAACTATTCAAACAAATAGGGATTTTATTAAGTATAAAGCACACGTTTTCTTCTGCCTATCACGCGCAAGTGAATGGTGTATGTGAGAGATTGAACGGCCTCCTCAAAGACAGGATCACCAAGATTCAATTGACTTTGAAAAAGGGATGGCTTTATTCAGAATCAGCCAGGTTCGGACCACCACCTCACCCTGCACGAGCTAGTAACAGGGGGTATTATAAGAACACCCCTTGCACCTCCGTCTAGGAGCATAAGTGATGCCCATAGTGTAGCCAAGACTCTGCGTGATGAAATGCATGATTATTTGACATGCATGATTACCAGTATTTCTTTCATTTCAGATCAAGTCATGCATCGGGGGGGAAGGTCTAGGAACACGGAAGAAGACAATTTGGCGACGGATTCAAGTGAACTATTACCACCACCTAAGTTATATGTTGGGGACCTGATTCTTATAAAAAAATCACTGGGAAGTGGCTTGAATCTCATTTCAATGGCCCATTTCTTGTGGAAGAGTTTTCCCTTCTGCAGTTAAAGTTTCGGGAAGATGAGCTTGGCTGCATCTGAGCGATGTGAAGATTTACAAAGGCGAAGTAGCTGATCTAGAAGCAAGACAAGAAAAAGAATTTCTGCTTGTGCAGACTCGATCGATTACTAAGAAGAAGGTCGATAATGCAAAAAGTGACTAGCACATACTTTATTTGGATTGGAATTCAATAGACACTCATTATATATTTTAGCCAGAAGTGCAAAGTATTGCGGAGTATTTATTTGATCTCTATGTGTATGTTAGGAGACATAAAAGAATGTGGATGGAAGATAACGAAGGGATAAATACCTATCTAGATAATTCAGCTCACCTGAGGAATAATATGTGGTATCAACACCTGAAAAAGGTGGGGGAAAGTGCATCAGATGAGAGTTACTCTGTCTGCTCTATCACCCCCTATGCCATGAATACAGTAAGAAGTATCAGCATACGATGCCAAATGTCTCATCCATCTTGCAGTATGTACTACTCGAGGACAGTTCCAAGGAAGCTGGACAACCTTGCAATGGAGATCAAGACAGTCATTTCCATACCAGCATGAATATATCAAGACCATACAAATGGAGAAGGAGCCTGGATGGACAGACAAAATGCTTGTGCATGCTGCTGTAGGACAGGATGAGGTAATCATTGAGGGGGTGAAGAGAATTAACTGTTCTGATACGAAGGAAGTGGCAGTAATGCCTGGATGTTGGGAGTGAGCACAACTGTTGATCTATGGACGAGTATATACCAAGAAGGGATGGGAAGATGGAATGATGTCCTGAGCAGCTCATCTGCTGAAAACAGAATACGTACAAGAAGTGCAGAGACTGAATGATGGGTGCTTAACGTCATGGGTCAAGCACTCCAAGTTACTGACTTGGGTAGAAGACAAATCAGGCACAGCAGTTGGAATCCCATTGGTCAACTCAACAATGTTTCCAAAGCCATGGAAAGAACCACATGGGACATAATAAAGGATGCAAAACCACAATTGATGATCCCAGAATGAATAAAGGTCCAGCTGTACTTATGGATTGATAATATGTGAAGTTGCCCAGGAATTGGGGCGGAGTGTGTTCCCTGGTGTTCATTCATGTTCCAGCATTAGTGATTCCTCAGAGCGATCTAAACATTGATGAATTCCCAAAAGTGGATCACCATTTAAGCAAAAGAAGATCACTTGAAATCCGATGGCCGAAAAGAGAGAATTATTTTTCAGCCAAATCAATAACAGCATATTAAACCATTCCTGATGAACACAAGTTGTTCATCAAGACAGCTATATTTATGCCTGGAATTCAAACAGTGGCAAATTCTAGATGGTTACAAATCACAAGATGGGACCTTCTGCAGCCAACCAATGCTACTATAAAGGGATTCAACACCATTAAGGAAGAGCTGAGGGCCATACGACTGATGATCCTCCAGAATGGATATGTCCTTGATATGATCACAGCAATGGAAGGAGGAGTTTGCGCCAGAATCGTACCATCATGTTGCACATTTATTCCATCTCACGATGGCGGGAATGGGACCTTGGCGGAGGACATATCGATGAAGACAGACCTGCATGCCAAGATGGAAGAAGAGATAAATGACATTGAAGGTGACAGTTGGTTTACCTCTTTGTTTTCATGGATTCCTCATTGGTTGGCAAATGTACAAAGGTTCTTGGAGCAATACTGGTGCTAATAATGTTTGGATTCTGTATAGTCAGGATAATAATTGGCCAGTGCAAGAAAATGGCAAGAAAAGCAGTAGGAATGAAGATCATAATTGATTTCAAAGATGAACCAAAAGCCAAGAAGCTGACTGGTGATGCTGTCAGAGAATACATAAAGGCTAGCAGCGTAGCACCTCAGGGAATGAAGTTCCTGTATCCAAAGAATCAAAAGAAATACGTGGGACGAAGGGTCTATTGTACCCCGGATAGACAATGTACTTACATGACCTGGGATGTGGATGAACATGTTAAACCAGCAGGCACCCTGAGGGGGGTGATGAAAATATGGACACCTAAGAAACACTTCTTCAAGAGAAAACACCAGGATGCAGAAACACTTGAGGAGCAGTCAAGCACTCGACTAAAGGGGGGAATATAGAGGTGCAGCTGTATACGTCTGCAGGAGACCCTGCCCCCTTCCTCACATATGTTGGAGACATGACACCATTCTGTGTTTGACACCAGCCGTTGTGCCAATACTCCAGCATCTGTTTGAAAAAAGATACCCGTGGAGACAACCCTACCCAATGGACTCCCGAAGTGACGACAACCTAAGGGAGGAACTCCCTGAAGGAATAATCTTCCCTTGTTAAGGTGCAAATAAGAACAACAAGGGTGCCAAGTTTAATTTATTTAGTGCATTTAAAACCTACAAAATGGACCAAATCGTGGTCTCCTGTCAAGGTAGCCAAGGATGAAAAGAGAGTTCGAACTTGGAGTCCCAGAAACGATAGTGACTGCTCACACTCCTGTGCATTCTCAAAGACACAGATACCTTACAAGGCCAAGTACAAAGACAATTTCATAGCAGATGGCATGGGCGAGGAGAGATGCTGGGCTAATTGGGTAGTGGGGTAGTGTCATGCCCCATCTCCTTGCACCTGGGCCTGGGCTTACGTGTTGCTAAGTGAGCCGGATGTTCCAGACATGGCACAAGCATGCCAACCAAATATACTAGTCCATAAAATGAGTACCTTATAGATTGAAGACCAATGAGAAACTGTGTATCGAATGTTTCTGAAGATTACATGTTTTAGAGTTAGGCATATGTTGTCCACCTGACAGTGGACAGCCAATCACAATCCCAGCTCCTATAGAAAAGTATACTTAGATGTTTCCCTTAACCAATCCCAACCCTTGATAGGCTTTTTTTTATTATTGCCACTTAGTATGACATCACCTGTCACGTATTTTTGGTATAAGAAAGATGTTCTGTGTAAAAATCACTGAGAGTATGAGCGTACATCTGTTGATGTTCATTGTAACCTCCCTGTTTTAGATCATTTTTAATAAAACAGTACTTTTCCATCTTCCTGAATTGGTTCTGTTATTTGGACTCTGAATTATTCTGTACGATCCCAACCATTACATATGCATGTTTTCGAAGAGCCCTAAGCTGACACGCTTTCTTTGTGACACAGAAATTAATTTAGATTAAACATTTTATGTAAGATTTCCCTCATGTTAATATGAATCAGGTTTTCTAGTGTGGAGTTGCTGATGTTTTTCCTGCAGGTGGCAGTGGAGGTGAATTGCCTACACACTCCTTTTGCATGGTATCAATGTGTGTGAGAGCTGATGTAATTTTCTGTGCTTAGGGTTTATAACCTTTCCTTGACTTCTTGCTAATGCAGTTTTCAAGGCAGGCATGGACTTTGACAAAAATATGGCAAACCCTTTGTATTTTGCAGTCCCAAATCCATTAGTGATACCTGCCAATAGAATTGTTTACATAATTGTTGGTACTAACTCTAACAGGTCACCAAGCCCTTTGTATGTATGCTCTTCATGTTTTGAAATTGTGCATTCCTAATGTGCGATAGGCCTGAGAAATGAACATACAATGAGTTTCTAATCCCCCTTTGTAGCAGTTTCAAAATTCCACCCCTTTTCATGCAGGCAGCTTCAATCTCAATTGCAAGGATTCCGTACTTAGGCCCCGGAAATCCCATATGGCTGTAATAGGCTTACAATGTACTCCTTTGTGAACTCCAAAACACCTTATAAAGATGATCCTTGAATATGAATCACATTTAAAAAAAAATACATGTTCTCTAAACGTGACATAATCATAATACAAATTGCTTTCCATTGAATACTGGGAATTGTGAAGAATCTGGACAATTCATCCCTTCTTCCCAGCGGGGAGCCAACCCTCTTTGTGGCTAGGTGGTTGAGCGCTCTAGTAAGCAAGGCTCTCCTTAGGGGTCAAGGAAAGTGGGCCCTCACTGGGAGTGACACCCCTCCAAGGGACAAGGACACCCATTCCTACAAGTAACTGCCTTTGAGGGATACACTGTCTGCATATATGGGAATAGAAGAGACTGAGGTCACTTCTGTTTTTCATCCAACAGACACTGACATTGCTTTTATATCATTAGCTCAAGGTAATGCTGGTTTTCCCTTGAACTCAAAAACTGACAAAAAGCAATATGCCCCTTTGAAGTACTCTGGTGAGGATAACACAACAAAGAACCTTGAATGGAGGAGAAATAATCATACACACAGGCAAGCCTCTGACGTGCTGCGGTATACTGTTGGGCCAGCGGTAGCATAGAGAGACACACAGAGAAGACAGAGGTTTCAGAAGGCCAGGGCCAAGAAAGATGATACTGTCAAGAGAGAGACGGGGACAGAAGGACCATCTCACCTGGTGACATGACCATGCTGCAGCTGTGGTAGTTCTCTGACCCAGGAAACTGCTCAGAGGCTAGGACAGAATGGAGGAACAAATCCTCCCCTCGCAACTTGAGGAACACAGAGATTGCTGAGTCGGGCAGAACTAGAGAAGCAGACCCCAAAGTGCTGGTGATGCCATGGAGAAATGCGAGCAGTAATCTTCTTGCTGGGATGCCAACCCTCTGGGGCATCCCCGAAGGCACAGAAGGTACCAGAGTTCCCCAGGGTGGAGGGAGGCAAGCGGAACGAAATAGAGAGGGAGAAGCTGACAAGGAGTGTTACAGGAGCCTTAGAAACCTGAGTATTGAAGGTTGGAATGAAACACAGAGACAACCAGAGAGGTTAAGGGGAAGTTGGAAAGAAAGAAGGCTTTGACAAGCCCTCAGGAAATAAGTGGCAATTGAAAAAAACTTAAGGAGGAGGGTTCTTTCCACTTTTTCAAGATATAAAACCAATAGATAGAAGTTCCATGTCTAGAAGTTGGGAGACATTGATTTATCTAGTGACTTGCCAAGGTGGTGTAAAAGGAGTAAGGGAAGCATTCCTCCAAGTATAGAAATTGAAAGGAATAAGAAAAACATTCCTCCACTTGAAGAAGTTAACCCATTTGATTTATTTGGAAAGTTCTACAAGGGGGTTGTGAGGGATACTGGTAAACTCACCCTCCCCCGTGGCTAAACTGAGACCTTTGACATTTTTCCCGAAACCTACAAGCCTACACGAAGAGGCTACCAGGAGAGCTGAGAACAATTATTTTCTGGACTATTGTTGCGTGCTGAAAACCATCTTCAGAGAGAGAGACCCAAAAGATAATTGGCTGAACAAAGCCTAATCTAAAAGGCTATTGCTTTGGTTTATATTTTCATTGTTTGTTTCATAGTGGTAGCGCTAGATAGCTGTTCGGTTCGGACTGAGGTCTACTTTTGATTTTAACAATGGACGAGCAACTTCAGTTTAGTTTTGTAGGTAGGAAAATCCCTACTATGAGTTCAGTGGAGTAACTTTGCTGAAAATGTTGTGGGGGACATGACATCTAAATTAAAGGGGCCCCTGCCAAATGAGGCGTGCAAAATGGTGTACCATAAAGTTTGGGGTGGACAAACACCTGTGTGCCCTACTAAGATTACGTCCATGATAGAGATACATAGACCTTTTCTTTTTAGTTTAATAAACAACCATAAAATTGTCATTCTCGACTCCGACACCTTCATCTGGTTTATCAAAGAATTCAGGAATATTATACTTGTGACAATATCCTGGACTTTCAAGTATCTCTGTTGTGTTCTTCCACAAACATTCTGTGCCAGCTGAATTCTTTTGGGAAGTAAATGCATTCAAATGTGCTGTGCCTATCTTTTAGATGGGGCAAAGTACTTGTTTGGTTCTCGGTCTTGTCATTTCGAGGCTTTGGAACACTTGTGTATAGGCGCATTAGAAATGCCATATCATATCATATCATAGCAAACCAAAAGTTATTTTCACAATATTTCATTGTTGGGTGCATACATTTAAATTCTGGATTTTGTGACTATGAGGTGCCCTTTTTGTCATAACAGTGAGCAAAAGGCAGACATTTCCAACACATGAATGCATTGGTGACTTGGTGACTTGGGCCTCACTTGCTCATTCTGGATGGGCTTTTTCTCAATTCCCTCTATTTTAGGCCATCACCTTTGCTGCATATATCTTCACAGTATGGTTGAGTGTGTCAAGTCGGAATTTGCCCCAACAAAGATGTTATTTGCGTCTTATGCGTGACATATCTTCCCTTGCTCCATTGAATTGAGATAAAAATGCATTATTCTGTTGATAAGGGAAGAAAGTATCAACATTAGTCTGTTCATCTCAGACTGAAGCTTTCCCTGTTGCTACGTTGCCCTCCATGACTTTTGCTTCCTACCTCCAGTTCTCATCATCTATACACCTGTGCACACCTTCCCCCTCCACCCTTTTTCTCATTTACTAAGCATTTGTTATCTTGGGTGTGGGTTGAGTGTTTTCAGGGGAGGAGGGTCACTGGGGTGACTGCAAGCAACTACATTTGGGCCCATTGTGCAGCCAGGTTTCCTGGCTCGGCCTCCCCCCATGGAGCTCACTGCTGCATTGGCATTCTCAGCCTTTTCATCTACTTCTCTGGAGGTGGTCTGCATCAGGTTGTGACCTGTAGTTCGAAAGACCTCATTGAAAGGGTATTTGTCACCCTTTGCTGTCTAATCTTGGATATCTCCCTAGGGCGCCAGAACTACCATCTTCCAGGGCCTCCACGTCACCATCTTCTCTGTCTTCCCGACTTTGTGCCTTTCCTTGGACTGATACCTGCACCGTTCTCCCATTAGCATCTGCTGCCGGCATTGTGCCATCGTTCCTTGACCTCCAAACTGACTTCCTCATGGCCATTTCATATACAGGAGGATAGCTCAGGGGCAACATGCTCGCCTTGGAAGCAAGCCAATGTGGAGCATCTCCGCGTCCGCTCTTAGATGCCTCTTGGTATTAAGCACATTATAAATAACCAATTACTGTTACTGCACTGCAGCGGGTTTCACAATCTTATTCTGCCTCTGGTTAATGGCGCAATCTCGTGTTTCCATGTGAATGCTATTTTAGGAGCCCCCATTGGACATCTGTAGCCCTGGGCACCGTACTCTACAGGCAACGCCCCTTGAAAGGCTTCAATTTTAATTATTAATTTCTGTTTGTGGCAGATCATGTCACGACTATTCATTTATTTGTCTACCTTTTTCCTTCCTATTCTTTTTTCTGCTTCTAATCCTTGTCCTATCCCATCTAGGATAACCTATCGCACTGCTACCTTCTGCTATGTAATGTATCTAATTTCTCTTGCCTTTTCATTTCTTCTGACACTCTTCTTCAATTCCACTTTTGTTGTTTAAATGCTGGCTCTATTTGTAATAAATCACATTCTATTTTTGACCTCTTTCTTCGTTCTAATTTCCATTTTCTTTGGTTAACTGAAACTTGGATCACCCCTGATATCTTTGTAACTCCTGCTTTCCTTCACACTGCCTGTACTTCTTTTTCCCCCCAAACACCACCCACTTAGGCGTGGGGTGAGGGCACTGGAAACCTTTTCAATTGCTCCTGGGCTCTTGTATCTCCTTGTTCTAATATCCCAAATTTCACTTCCTTTGAATACCACTTTTCCTCTTTTTCTAATCCGTTCCCGGTCTGTTTCCTTGTTGTTTATTGTCCCTCTGGCCTACATACTGTTTTTCTCGAACATCTTGACCTCCTTCTCTTCCATCTTCTTCCCCCTTCTTTCTCCTTGGGGATTATAATCTTCCCTTTACTAACTCTTGACTCCTCTTGCTGCTCTCTCTCTCCGACTCTTATCACTTGCAATTCATTCCTTCTCCTTCTTCTCATCAGTCTGGCTCCTGCCTCGACTTAAACTTCTCTTCCTTTGCCCCCTCGTTCCTGTCTCTTCTTCCCCGTTTTATGCTTCTGATCATTTATTTCTCTCCTTTTCTCTTTCTTTTTCTGTCCCTCAGTCCCTCCTTTGACTATCTTTGCACGTCGTAATCTCTCTTCTTTTGATTCTTCATCTTTTCTCTCCTCAATGGGCTCTTCCCTTCCTCCAATTCCTCACTTCTCTTACTTTCTCCTGACATAGCTGCCAGTACTCTACACTCTTCTGTACGATCAGTTCTCGACTCAACTTTCCCCCTACATCCGTTCTCCCCGACTTATAAAACTTCACAGCCTTAGCTCACTCCAAGTCTTATTTTCCTTCACTGTAGCCTGCGTAAAGTAGAACGGCTTGGAAAAACTCTCACTCCCCTTCCAATCTTGCAACACTGTCAATGCTGCACTCTTCTTTTGATTCTGCTTTACTTATTGCCAAAAAAATCCTACTTCTCTGAACTTACACTTTCCCTATCTCACCAACAACTTTGTCTCTATCAGCTTCCGCACACTATCCTCTATCCAAAAGGTCCTGATCCTTCTGCTTTCTCGTCCCTTTCTTCCTCTGGCTTTGTAAAACTACTTTACATCTAAAGTAGCTAACCTTCATCTAGCTTTCAACCCCTCTCCCTCTGCTTTTCCTCTTTTTTTCCTTCTCCATCACTTCACTCCTTTTCATTATTCTCTCCTCTTACAGACCTTGACACTTCTGCTCTCTTAACTTGTGCTCATCCCACTGCCTCTCATTCTGACCCTCTCCCTTCTTCCCTAACCCCCAAATGTATCTCCATATTCTTCTGTATTTTACTTCCCTTATTGAATCCTCCCTTGTACATTCTTGTTTTCCTGCAGCTTTATTCTCCCTATCCTGAAAAAAACTACTCTTGGTCCCTCTTCCCCAGCTAATTTCCACCCTATTTCCTTTCTACCCTTTCTCTCTAAAATTCATGAACAGGCCACCTATCCCCAGGTAACCGTTAACTGAGTCTTCATTGTCTTCTTCCTCCCTCGCAGTCTAATTTCCGCCCGTCACACTCCACTGAAACTGCCCTTCTTCATGCATCTAATTCTCTCTTCACAGCCCGCCACTCCACACTTTCTTCTGTTCTTATTCTTCTTGATCTGTCTGAAGTGTTTGACACTGTGGACCACTATCTTCTTATCTCCTCTCTTTCCACTTTGGCTATCTCTGGGTCTCCTCTCAAATGGTTTTGCTCTTTTCTCTATGGTGTATCCCAAGGCTTGGTACTTAGCCCTCTTCTTTTCTCTCTCTGCCCTCATCTCCTCCTTTCACCTTTCCTTTCACCTTTACGCTGATGACACCCAGATCTTTCTCTCTTTCTCTTACTTTGATTCTGCCCTGCACTCCACCATTTCAAACTGTCTTTTAGCTGTTCAGAACTGGATATCTTCCCATGTTCTACATGTCAATCCCTCAATAAATGAGGTTCTGTTATTTCCCCCTTCTACTGATCACTTCCACTCCATACCCCCCTTCTCTTTCCTTCCCCATCCTTTCTTTCCTTTTCACTTTCAGTGTGCAACCTGGGTGTTATCTTTGATCCTTCCATCTCCTTGCCCTTCATACTCCTCTATTGCCCACTCCTGCTGCTATGCTCAGTTTAACATCTGCTGTGTCCGCTCCTATCTTTCCTTTCATGCTACTAAACTTCTGCTCTTTTCCCATTTCTTTTCAGGTATCGACTACAGTTCATCTTTATTGCTCGGTCTCCTTGCCTGCCACCTTTTTCCTCGTTGCTCTATCTATAACTCCTCTGTTTGTCTGCTTTTTTCTCTACCCCCTCGGTCACATATGGCATTCTACCTGCTCTTAATTTTAGTACTTCTTTTAGAATCCTGTCTTCTGTATCACTTCATCAATATCGTTTTCAAATGCACTCATGTCCTGGCCCCACCCTAGCTCTCCTCCCTACTGTCGTGCTATCCTTGCCTCTTACGATCTCAGTATCTATTTATTTTAACTGTTCCTAAGCCTCCTTGTGTCTCGTCTCATTTCCACTCTTTTTCTCTTTTGGCTCCTAAACATTGGAAAGCTCTTCCCCTTTCACTTCACTCCTCCTCATCTCTTCACATGTTCCAAACACATTTTAAACTCTACTTTCTTTTGTCTCTTCAATCTTAACATGTTTGCTTTCTCTCTGCTGATGTAACCTTTAATCATATTGCATTTGTATCATTTTGAATGTACAGTTTTTGGATTCTTTTTTTTTTGTTCAGCGCCTTTGGCAAAAGGCGCTTTATAAATTCAATAAAATACAAATACACCAAAATCTTTGAATATATTTTAGTATCAAGTTTAAGGTGCACTATTGGACTGTGGAAACCACATCCGGAGGGTGGTTTACCTAATTTTAGGAACACGGTGGTTTGGAATTCCCCAATCAATTCGATAATAGTGCCTGAATTTGGGATAAAGTTAAACAGAGACAGCATTGGGCTGATTAGTTGGGGTTTACATGCTTTATAGAAAAACGCTGTGAACCCATCCGGAGTGGGAGCTTTCGCATTGGGCAAAGAATTAATCACTGGTTATATTTCCTCTTTTGTAATAAATGGATCTAGGAGATCTTGATCTGTAGCTGAAATTCTATGGAGGTGGGCCTGTGATATATAGCGATTGTGTGGGCCACAGTCTAGTTTTTCTTCTGAGGGCAACTCCCAGTAAAATGTTGTCACCTCTTCCATTTCTCAAGTATCAGAATAATGTGTCTTACCCTGCTGGTCTATAAGACTTAAAATATTGTTTCTCATTTTTATCAACTTTAGTTTAGGAAAGGATTGTATTAGTCCTGTTACCCTGAAATAGAAATATTGTTTGATCTGCTACATTGTATGTTCAATGACTGGGGCCGTGTATGATTCCAGATTGATTCTAGCTAGCTTTAGTACCTTGTACGTCTTTTGAGGGCCCTTCCGGACGTGTTCATGATACTTTTCTGGACTTCGTTTTATAATCATTCTGTTATTTCCATTTGTGTCCTTAAATACGTTGCTGTATGTCCCAATACAACCCCCAAATTATTGCCTTCACTGCAACCCACATGGCCCTGTTGAGGTTTCCCCATTGTCATTGCTGTAATATTAGTTATTTACAGAAGTGGCTATTTCTTTGCAGAATACAGACGCTTTTGAAAGGGGGTCAACAACATTCCATTCTGGTTTAGGCTGATGGACTTCCTTTGAGATACATAAGGTGGATGTGGCATTAGTGTGATCCAAGAAGATTCTCAAACTAATATCTTCTTTACAGGTGTGGTGGATTAACGCAAGAAGAGCCTGTGCACGAGTCAAAAGTATGCAAATTCCCTTTCACTCTCATGGTTGAATTGCTTCACTTAAATGAGACCCACATCCTGCAGAAATCGCACGAAGGGCAGTGATTTTGTTAGATCAATTGGATTAGTTGCTATTGATTTGTCCAGCGTAGTGTTGGTAACCATATTGAGATCTCCATCTATCAGTACCTTGCCTTCTACAAAAGAGGCCACATTTGAAAGAAGATGAATTAGGCAATCGTGTTGGTTTTCATTGGGCAAGTACAGAGAAATGACTGTCATCAAATGACAAAATCTGATACCATTAAGTAATACATACCTGTCTCTGGGATATCTAGGGATTTTCTTTTTTATAACGGGTATTCTCTTTGAGAATGGGAATGCTACAAACTTTTTGGGGGGTCTTTGCTGACACAAAATATTTAATTGGGTAGTTTTTATTATAAGCCTGCACTCATCCAGTGGGATAACATGGATCTCTTGCAGCATTATCATGTTGGCTTGTAAAGTTTACAACCATTGAAGAATTGCTTTCCTCTTCATCAGGCCCTGAATATTGAGGGTTAGTATGGTAAAGTTGCTAGCATGTTTGCAAAATTAGATGCAAAATGGAGTTAATGTGAACTGTGGCATGACATTTTTGACAACCAAAAAATCATGTGAACTCCACAACCATAATTAATTAAAGAACTTGCAAGTCATATGTATTAGTACTTTTGATTTGTTTTACTCCCTCCTCAAACAGCCTCAACATTTCCATTTCTGAATTATACAGTGAGATTGTGAAATGCCTACTTCCTGCTACAGCCCAAGGCATATGGCCTTGAGACCCATCCTCGGAGCAAGCACAGTCCTCAATTATCAAGAAACATAGTAGATTGTATGGACACAAAACAATCAATTATGCAACATACCTCACTGCATATATGAAAGAGGTCCCTTCACCCAATGGTTAGCTCTCATTCAAGCAGCTTTGGAGCATGTGGGGTGTAGGTTTACAAAGTTTGAAGGTATTCATAGAAGAAGGGATCCCACTGCCTGAGCAATTTTTGCTCTATTAGTCAGTAGGGGTGGGGCCTTTCATTAATGCTAAGATTTTCTTCTGTAATAGACTTTTGCCCCCTTGTGTGCATCTGACTCTGGTCAAATTGTTAGGACAATCTGCGAGGCACTCCATTGAAGAGGATTTGTCTTCCTACGTGTCTTCATTGGCTTCCAAATCGATTTACTGTGTGGCTTTCTGCATTGTAGTGATCAATCTTCATACATAAAGTTCACTTAGTAGGGATACCCCATCTATATTGAATGCCTTACTGGCATAGGTATGAGGTACAATTGCAGAGGGATTTACTTTTGAGCAAGGTTGTTGGTGTGAGGTTTGGTAGTAGGAGCATTTCTGAACGTGATGTCTTAGATTTTCCTAGCATGCTGTCATGATGTTCTCCTCTCCTAGAAGTGGTGGTCTCTTGTGAGGACTTCTGGAGTCAGTCATTTTTGTTTTAGGAATGACAAGAACACCCTCTGCATGAGATCCAGCTCAATAAATATAGTGTCTGTCCTCTTTTTTAGGAGCCAAAACAGATGGTGTTCTATGTTAGTGTCTTTCATGTGCACAGGGACCCCTCTGATACAGATTTTGTAACTTCTATATCTGTTTTTGGTATCCTGTTTTTTCAGCTGTAGCGATCAACATTGGGATTCTAGGACCCCCATGTGGTTGTTCCATAGGGCAAGATTGTAAACGCGTTCGGAAGTGAGATTTTCAAATTCTTCAATACGGAATTCAATGTTGTTACCTCATGGCACACATTTGTTATGCTTACGCGGATCTCTTTTTTAACTTCTGATAACATCTCACTGATGTCTTTTTTGCTGCTTGCACCAATGGGTCTTCTTCAAAGTTTGTATGCACTTGCACTTCTGTGCTAATTTCAAGATGTTTTATTCTCTACTGATTTTGCTTACACTCCCCCATTGGAATGCAGAAATTCCTTCTTTTTTCGGTTAAGATACTCTTAATAAACACCACCACAGGTGCTCTGCTTGTGCGTGGCTTCAATCCTGTGTAAATTGATGTTTCAGACTCATTGGCTTTGGGATAATGGAACATGTTGTTTTAGCATCTTGAAGCTTCCAAGTAAAGCTTTTGGCAACCATAGATTACTGTTTTCACTGTTTTTGTTTTATAATTCTGGAGTTGTTTTTCAGTGTTTTCAAAAAATGCGTAATGTGTATTTGTGTATTTATCCCTTTGTTTATCACATTTTGTATTACAAAAATTTCAGACAACTGTATTTGTTCAGTTTATATAATAAACAGTGATTTTAATACTGCATTTGTAATTCAAAAGCATGAATAAAGTCAACAATGCTGACACAACCCTATATACAAATTACATAGTAAAGCAATCTGACAATGTATGAATCCTATAGTATCATATTAGACCAAAAGCTCTATTTTTCTCATTCTGAATGGAAGACTACAAGCCCCAGCAAGCAAAGTAATTTATGACCTAAAACGGTCTGTTTTACACTAACACAATTATGAAGTATTTCAACAAACACATTCTGTAATAAGGCTACTGTCTATGGTAAATGTTGGTACAAACTTCCAGCTTATTGTTATGCCTTATCTTAAGAAAAACGTTAAATTCACAAAACAGCTAAGCCCTTATTTTGTGTGTCTCAGTGTAACTGCCTGAGAAGAATGGGGACTTAGTCAGTTTCTGGAACTATGTGTGGTCTTTCAGGTGAAAATGCTCAAGAAAGATACAATTGCTTTAATTGACCGACATAAAAAGGTGCGCTGATAACAGAGAGAAGGAAAAAACAAGTAATTGTCAGGTACCTCTTTAGATGCTGACAGCAAATCAGTGTCTCAAACACTAATTAACTTATCCTGTCCACCCAAAAGCTGTCCCAAATTGACATTACATCAGCCACCTCAACCACCCTTTCTGTGCCTTGTCCAACTTGCCAGGGAGTGGTAAAGACTTTTTGATATAGAAGTACATTGTAAAATCTGTTACATGAAGGTGGCCACTTGGCAGTTACCGAAAATGCAGATCAGTGCTGCCTTCTAGTGGCAATTTGTTTTATTTTCTTTCATAAACCCAGAGATGACCATTTCTATTCACTGTCATTAAATTGGTGTAAATCGGATTTTACTAAAAAACAGAAAGCATAGCTGCATTTCAGAGGGTTCTGTGACTGTAGGGACTTCCTGAGATACAACCCTAAGTGCCAAGGCAAATTCTTAGGCACCCTACCCAGGAATCCAGTCTGATCTTCAATATGGAGAGTGATCCTGCAATACAACAAAACAAAAAGTAAGTCCATGTGGTATCCAACGATATGGGTACCCCTGTGCACTGCACATCTTTATGCTGGTAAAAAAATCTGTCAAGATTTCTTAAAAGTTTAGTATGCAATGCTTATACAGGTAGACAATGTTAAATTCAATAACTGTTGATAGTGCTTCAGCAAATAAAGAACTTTAAATCTGTTATATTTGTCTTCTTCAGTTTATTTTCAAAGGAACCGATTCTCTACGCATTTCTGGAAGAGAATTCCCTTCATCAGGAGGTAATGTTTAAAATATGTCATTCAATGAAACGTGAATACTGTCACTATTTTTATATCAGAGAGACAATAAGATGCCATTCAAAGCACCAATATTCCAGACATCTTACACACAAAATAAATATCAATTCCATATCACAATGGTAATGTTATAGTACAGTGTAATTCTTCACTGAAATAGGCTATTGTCACACTTCTAGCAACATTCGCTCATGTTGCACATAACAGTTATTGCAACGTGTAGCCAAAGAATATGGCTCAGACTATCACAATGCCTGAAACACACTCTAGGGAGATGAAGAAGTGTGTGGAAAAATGAAAATGATAACCTATCAAAAAGCTCATTATGGCAAAAGAAATATACTATAAAGGACAAACGACTCCATCTTACACTAACATTTCTATGCATCATATCATCTGCTCTAATGAAATAAAATGTTGGAAACAATATATCAATGCTAGTTATGGCATATGGTCTGGAACAAGAACGGAACTCAATAACCCTTTAGATTTTGTTAATTTAATTAATCTGAGAATTAAGTGTACTCTTGAAATTGGTCTACCCAAACTACACTTTCTTGATGTGTAAGTGGAACTTAATGATGCAGGCTTTACCACTACAATCTTTCGCAAACCTTTGGACGTGAATAATGCTCTCCATTTCAGTATTTTCTACTGCATCCTATGATTGAAAGTTTACTGTACAGTCCATTTTTGAAGTTGAAAAGGATCATCACAAAATCAGAAACATATGATAAAGAATTTGACACATTAGTTTATGGATATGAATTGATGGGTTACCCACTGAAGCTGATAACAAAGCACATTGAAAATCTTCTAAAGTAGATAGACAAGATCTATTGCAAACAAAACTGAAATATATTCTAATCAAAATTCACAAATCTTGAGGGTGATAAGAACAAATTGGAACTTGTTATTTTTTGATCCACAACTGTCTCAAACTTTTCAGAAGCCTCTGATCATGGCCTTTAAGAGAGGCTGTAACTTTAATGACAGACTAGTACAAGTGGAACACACATTGGGTAACAAAGATTCTTTAAGAAAAAGAACACTAGGACCTTCCCATGTCTTAATTGCAGCAATTGCAATAATGTCATGAAGGGAAGTTCTGTTTAACATCCGTACACGGGAAGCAGAATCAGACTAAAAGATTAAACTACATACCAGCCATCAAATGTATTTATGCTATTAATTGCCCATGCAGCCTTTTGTATGTGGGCTAAACAACCGGACAAGTATGGGAGAGATGGGTCGAGCTCAAATCTAATGTGTGTACGAGTAACCAAAAGTCATCAGTTGCAAGGCAATTTATGGAAAAAGATCACAACATCTCTCAGATGCAATTAAATGTTCTGCAGTTTTTCAAAACCTCTTCAAGAGTTCGGAACTTGATGAAAAAGAGTTGTTTTGGATTTAGTTTTTAGCTACTTTGTCTCCAAGAGGAATGAATGAAGACTTTAGTTTACACTGTTTTATTTGACATTTTGTACAGTACTACCATGTATAACATATACTTTTACCTGTAAAAAGAACTTAGACTGTGACAGTTTATGGGTTCAGTCTTTCCTTTATTTCAGTTGATTTCTTTTATAATGTTAGCCAGGATTTCATCTGCTTGGAACCTCGTGTCTATAAAAGAAGCATTATGAAGTGTTCGATTAGAGACCTTTCTCTTTATGTATTTTCTCTTGTAAATGTTAGGCTTTAGGTTATTACTCGAGCACTATTCCTTTATTTGTATTAGTATATGTATGTTTCATACATTATACACATTACTTTTATGTCATTATGCTCATTGCATCACAGATCGGATATGTAGCACACACAAGTGTCCTGTTGTTTTTTTTTTTAGTTACATCGAGTTCTACACATAGGACGCAATATTACTGTAACATCACCATGCTCATGCGTGATGACGCCGTCCCGTCATGTGACGCTGTAATTGTAACCATCATTGTTTACATGTTCACCTCCTGGTGTCTGCATGACTCATGCACCCCGCACGTATGCATTAAGAACTGCAGTTTCATAACGAATAAGTGATTAATACCCTGCATGTAGACCAGTGGTCGGAATTTCATTCGCTAGTTAGGCGGTTTACATGTAATGCACTATCTTTAGCTTTACATATTTTTTCACTCACATTCCCTCAGATACACAGATGGCATTTATTGACCAAATTGATCTAGACCTGGGTCAACACTGGTACAGTCTAACACTTGAATCCTTCTTTTGTCTTTTATAATAAATCTCTTTTTCCTTGAGGAGCTTTCCCTTTTTCACAGACGTCTTCATCATCTTAGAGCATGTTTCAGGTACTTAGATAGTTTAAGCCATATTTGTTGGCTAACACTGAGGTTAACTTTGATGTGCAACCTGAGGGAATGGTGTTATAAGTGTGGCAATAACCTATTTGTTTTGAGAAATTACACGGTACAACATTATAGCCATGTTGATATGGTAATTATCTGTATATTGTATCTAAGGGTTCTGGAATATGGATGCTTTGAATGGCATGCTATTATCTCTCTGTTATAAAAATAGTGATGAAGGGAATTTAGTTCCCAGAATGCGTAGATCATCTTTTCCTTTGAAAATGAAATGAAGAAGAACAAATATAACATATTTGAAGTTCCTTATTTACTGAAGCACTGTCGAAGGTTATTCATTTTAACATGTTCTACCTGTATAAGCATTGCATCCTAGGTTTTTAAGAGATCTTGAATGTTTTTTTAACAGCATAAAGGTGTGCATGAGACAGGGGTATCCATATCATTGGATGCCATTGGTACTTACACATTGTCTACTGCCTATTTGTCAGGGCAGCTTTGGCTCCCCAGCACCCAAGAGATTTTGTGAGTTGGCTATTTGAGAGTTCCTTTAATATCAGTTAATCAGCTGGTGTGCACTACAAAATGTACATATTGTAATACAATAAACCAATTCATGAATTGTGCTCCTAGAGGTCTTTCATGGGATTTTGACGTGTTAGTCCAGATTTTATGGATTGCACACAAGTTACACCAGTTGGAAGAGCCCATCTTCATGAACGGGAAGCTAGATTTAGGGAACCAATGGCCACAGCACTGTGGTGGATATAAATAGATAGATGAAAAATATATCCTCCCAATCCAGTTTCTGTTTCCCATAAGAGCCTGTGAGAAGGGGAACCTGTTCCCTGAGGGTGATTGACTGAATGTAATGGTGACAGGTGTGGCTCATTCACATACCAAGAACCATTGGTCTGATGAGCAGTGGGTACCTTTGGTGGAGCAGCTGTAGGAGGATCTTAATAAGATGCAGCATGTGCTCACCACTCATGAGGCCATTTTGTGGCCCTACCACATGAGTGTGTTTTGTCAAAGGAGAAACAAAATGTCTGACTTTATGTATTTGCATGAGCAAAGGTACTACTAGAAGAGTGGCTGGATTAGGCAACATACTGATTGAATGTCCGACTCTTGAATGAGGTTACAGGTAGGCCATGCCACTGTCAAGTGGTGCACCTGTATAGTGAGGCTGATGAAGCGGAATCTGGATCCAACAGACAGCTGGTTGCGTGCCATTGCCAAAGGATCTTTCTGGTGTAGTTGGTGCATGCGAATCCATTTGTGTTATAATTTGGGGCATAAAAACATTACAAAGACTGGAATTCCTCAATTTCCAGCACAGTGTGCTTGTCAACATGGAGTGTACTTATATGGCCTGTTCATCCTCACACAGTCTAGATGGACAGACACAAGCTCATTGGCACTTCGTGCCAGAGTGTTTGTTCTGATTGAAGGGTGAGAGTTAATGCACATACCAATCTAAATTAGGCAGCTCTTGTCCTATGGGATTAAATATGGCTAATAATCCTGGTTGTTCTACAGCGTGTGTTTGAATGACTCTATTCTATCTATTCAGACTTGAGCCACCCAAGTCATTTCCAATTCCTTATAAATGAAGGACAACTTCTTCAGTTTTTAATTCAGATAAGAAAACACTAGATCTGAAGGTGAGGTGAGGTCACCTTGCACAACACGTTTCAATACTGCTCTAGGACACTCTAAAGGAGATCTTGGGAACTGTTGATTTTCCAACTTTTAGAGTTAGACAAATCACCTGGTGATCATCTCCTCTCATGGCAGAATCAGCCAAGATAAATGTCATCAGTTGCACCAGCCTGATCGCAGAATGGCCTGACTCTGGGAATCGAGATGTGCACAGCTGGAGGAGCAGGTGTCTCCTTTTCTGGACTGGAAAGACCCGGGTGAGGCATGGAGGATCATGAACCATGACACCATCCATATGAAACATAATAGCCTTGACTAGTCTTGGGCTAGTGACTTTCCCTCATATAAGCATTCCCAGTACAGCAAGAGGAGCTGAGCATTAGTGGAACCAGTAACATTGCACTTGCCCCCATTCCTCATGTCCCCGCTACATCTGCCATGTCCCTTGTGTCTGCACCACTATGATGTGCCGCAGTACCGCTGTTCTTCAAGGGAACACCATCTACACCACATTTGGTACCAAGCACTTTAACCATGATGATCGCATCACCAATGTTTTGGAGTTTTGAGGCAAGTTCTTCCTGTTTGACCAAAGCACTGTAATAACAGTATGGGCAGAGGACTATAAAGACTACAATTTGGGGCCAGCCCAGTCCATAAACCACACGAGTGGTGAAAATTCTGTTTTCATATTTGTTCTATTGACTCCAACATTAGGGCCTCATTACAAGTTTGGTGGTATCCCTGCGGTAAATCTGGCGGGATACCACCAGACGGAATTACAGTTATCCTAACTTGGTCTGCCGGAATTACTGGCAGATTGCAAGTGCCGATAAGGGTGGTAAATCCCCATTCCATATAGTTCACTAGAACTCCATTGGGATGTGTGCCGGTGTAACCGGTGCTGGTAATACAAGCTATTTTTGCTGGTGGGGTGGATGAATTATCTCCAGCTCTTGGCTGGATGTAATTCTGGCCAGCCCACCCACACCCCTGTGATTTTTCAGTGCGCAAACGTTCTGGTAAACATTATTACCAGCAGATTATTTCCACATGGGCAAACCTGTAATGAGGCCCGGCCTTTTCATCACCACAGATAGTGCAAGAGCTGATCATGGTTATGAAACTCCAACCTTAAAGGATTACTTTGAACCTACTGGATTCTAAAGACTTGGTTAACCAACTACTAACTTATCGTTAACTACTAGATAGATTTTACATCTTTCATATATATGTTTTAATTGGAAGGTACATGCATTCTGTACAATTTCAAAAGGAGATAATGGAAAGCAAACAATTGTCTCCATATGACCCAATATCATTAAGAAACCGCATTTTAAGCGGCATGATTTCATTTAACAAATTATTGTTCTCTGGTGCATTAGACTAACTGTTGATAAGCAAGACGACATGTCCCACAACACACTGACATGTTCAATGAAACACAGTATGTGTAAGATGGTGTGCGGGTAAACTCATCTGTCCATCAAAAATAGCATGATTTACAAGCACAGAAGCATTATCAGACATTTGGACATTTGTAATATCAGGGAGTAAGGGAGGCAGAACCATAAACCTTCACAAAATTCAAAAGCATGAGTGAAGAAGCTACGCAGTGAGTGCGTGAGTGAGTTAACTAGTGAGTGAGTGAATTAGCGAATGAGGTTGGTCATGCAAGGCAGTGGCAAGATCATGGTCTGTGGACATTGAAAGGACTATAATGTTGATTGGTGAGGTGGATCGCAGCCCCTGCTCTTGGGGGACTGCTCCCTTTGCCAGATCTTAGATTTCAGAAGAGAACGCCATGTTCGAACCCAGTGTCTTAGCACTGATTAATGCATGTGAAGGGAAACAGGTGCTTTCTTACAATCAAAGCCAAGCTTGACTGTGGTTTGGCTAGATGTGCCTAATACGACTCCCCAATCTTGCATTGGATTTATTGTGTTGATGGTGCTACCACCTCCATATTTCAAGCTAGCAATAGGGTGACCAGATGACTGCAAGCCACAGGAACCCCTCTTTCACAGCCCTGGAATTTCCTTTCAAGCCCAACTGCCCAATCAATGCTAGGCAAGACTGTGTACCTCTGGACTCTTACTCCTAAGAGCCCTTTAAGACGAGGTAGCAATACTCAGAGGTGGATGGGGATGAAGAAGTTACTCAAACATCAATAATCAAAAAGGCTCAGGAAGTTTGGCAAAGTGCATTTCTGTTTTAATATCAATTATGTAAAACAGGGAGTACAATGGGCATCATCCGATGCCACACAGCTCAATCTCGAAACATTTCATAAAAAACAGCTCTTTTATCACAAAAAGTTGTCAATACTAACGTTATAGTACATGGCAAACTACAAAAACGTATGAGTACCTTTGGTTGGCTCTCAGTGAACATCTAAGTATATGTTTTATATAGCCACTGATTATAATTGGGTACCTCAGTCAGGTGGGCATCAGAACCCAACCCCAATAACTGGTCATCATTGTTGTCACTAAATACGCAACAATTAATTGGTTCTTCAAACTATAGGGCTCTTCATTACACGGCCCACTATGATTGGTTTGGCACCCTTGTACACCGCTAGAATGTTCCACACGCTAGCAGCACCTAGGTTAGCATCCTAGGTGCATGGAAGCTTGGCGTGATCATGCCTCCTTTCCAATTAACCCACCATCTATCAACACTCCTTCAGTCTATCAGACAATTAAGCTTTAGAACTTGGCCTTGTAACTGTTGACTTTGTCTGGGAAATAAAGAGATTGTAGCTTCACTCGGTCTTTTAGTTTTGGCACATCCTGACGCAAGCTTTTCCGATCTCCCCCATGTGATTCCGATCTCCCCCTTTTGAATTGGAGACCTCTCTTTTAAAGTCATTTACAGCATTCAATCCTACTAAATGATGAACTGTAGAAACCTTTAGTGTTTTTTCATGCTGCTTCAAACAGAAGCATGTTCCTTTCTCACATTCGCTGTAGCCTTCTCGACAGGCAACAGTTTCACTGTGGTCTTATCTACTTGGTTCTATGCCAGCCCCATCTTCTCTGAAACTTGCTTCGCCATCAGTAATTTCCGACTGCGCCACTCATTTTGAAAATCTTTTTCTTGTTCACGGAATTCAGGGGCCTGCTAAAGTGCGTTGTGGAATCATCCAGTTTACATACATTCCTATCTATTTACATTAGTGCATCGCCGCAATCAAATTCACTACGTAGCCAGCCTCATGAATACTTTCCCCTACTTGCGTTTCAGTAACTGTACACGTATCTAATGAGCATCTTGATCTCGAGCCCGAAATAAGCTCATCTGTACCATCTGTTCTTCAAATCTTAGAGAATACTGTTATATTTCTTCTCTGCATTCAACCTCTAGATACGTCAAATCCTATTTCATGTGACCTCATCTGGCTCCTTTCTTTGATCAAATGCACATTTCTTCCAGTACTTAATCCAAAAGAATACTATGGGCCTCATTACGATGTTGGAGATAACCTTGCCGGTTTTGCGGCAAGGCTACCTCCAAACTCGCATCCGGGTCCGGCATCCGCGAATGGGCAATTACCGGGCCATTCCGGCCCAGCTGGACCTGTTAATTGCCCTTTTGTGGTTGCCGGGCCCGGTACATCCCCATTGAGCCCCATGGAATGGGGAGGGTGGTAGCACTGGTACCGTTAATAATGGTACCGGTGCTACCATCATGTTCTGCTTGCGGGTGCCAGTATGGCCACCAGGTCCGACATGGTGGCTGCAAGGGCAACCGTGAGCAGAACTCCTAGTATGGCAGTAGGCTAGCAACGGCGCCAGTAGCGATACTGGCGCCGTTGTTGCCTAACCACCATACTTGTAATGAGGCTCATGTCTGCGTGCATTTAGATAGGGTTTTCTCAATGGATAACTTGTCTCGAAGGTTCTCTGCTGTATTGGTATACTGACTGGAACTGCACATGTCATCTCTGGTTTCCAACATATAGGTAACCTAGGGGGGTGGAGCTTGGAGTGAGGATGTCTGACTCTATCTCTATACCTTGCTAGTCGGGTAAGTCAAGCACTTAACCATTGATTCTTTTGTGATCTGGTCACCCTAGTTTGGAGTTTTGCAATTTACATATTTGGACCAAGCCATCCACACTGTTGGAAACAGTACACTGTGACACATGTCTGTAACCCAGACTTTAAGGAAAAGGGGAACCCTTCATTACAATACGTTGGCATGTAAGCTGTACGTGCTTAACATTGCTACTCTGCTTTGCTTCACCCAGTGTTACGCTGCTTTAAGATATGCAAAGATCCCTAGGATACCCTTATTGATGTGTGCCATAGTGCAGTTAAAGTGCAATACCACTTTATGCTGCAATGAACTGCTGCGTGGAGTGGCCATAGTCACTGACCCAGGACTGGGGTCTCGAACCGTGTCAGTGACCTGTTTTGTGTTATGAAAGTTATTTAACTCTGATCTGTGACTAACACCTAACTCTCAAACTCCTGCCCTAACCGACACCAATGAAAATCGCCAGTAAAACCGTCCACCTGTCTTCCTGTTCCATACAATATGCTTCACAGCCCAACTCTGTCACCACTCAGCCACTCTTGCAACCTGACCACACCCCTAAACTACGTCTCGAAGAATTAATGGACTGCAACTTGCTGAACACCAAGACGGAAAAAAAAATCAAATGCATACACACAGAGCAAGCTAACACGCAGGCAACAGTAACACCTGGCCTGCCTCGCGCATCTCATCTAATACCAACCTCTGTGTTAAGATGGGTTCTTCAGTGAGGACACAGGGAGGCTGTGCATGGGCAGGTAACTTCTTTCCTTAGATTGGGGTTTCCAGGATAACAGGTGTAAGATAGGAACAAACGGATCTTCCAGTATAGAAAGACAGGGAGATATCCACCGGCGCCCTCTGAGTCCCAGCTGCCTATCAAGGAGCCCTTACACACAAACACTCTCTCCACATTCCATAGGCAGGCATTCCACAAGCGTTCCAGGGCACCCAAGCTCACAGCACGGGGGCAGGAGAAGAAGCAAAACAGAACACTCTGCTCTACTCCTTCTGTTCCCACTGAGCAACCTATAACTCCACCTTTTGTTACAAACAGGATCGGAACTACCAACAGAGTATGCTAATGCCAAATTCCATACTAGCCATATATAGCAACAGAACATAATATATGGGCAAAGGAAGAGGATGTGTTCAAGGGAAAAGAAAGCTCTAGCCAGTATGTGTCAATGATATGATATGATAGATTATTTATAACACACTTAATATCCAGAGGTTTCTAAGGGCGGATCGAGGGATCAAACCTTTTTTGCTCTGTGTCATCTTGCTTCCAAGGGGAGCACGTTGCTGCTGAACTATCCTCCCGAGACAATTTAGGCCAGTGCCACTCAGGGGTGGACTGGACTATAGGGAACTCTGAGGATTTCCCAGTAGGCCTCTGCACCCTGGGCCTCTTGTGTGTGTTATTTTCAAATGTTCTCATAGGAAAAGTGGTGGTCTTGCTGAAAAGGTGAAATATAGGGCCACTTTGAAAATGATTTCAGGGCCTCTTTTGGTTCCCAGTCCACCCCTGGTGCCACTTGCAATCTTGTGTATTATTTCTATTTGAAATCAAGTGCGTAGACTTTGTCACTTAGGAACACGAGCCAGAGGCTGCAGTGCTGACTCACTGCGTGTCTGGCGCTCCTTGGGGACGTGTCACCTCCTTGCAGCGCTCTGTGTAGTGCTAATAATATACAGGGAACCCGCATGGAGTCTGCACGCCTCAACACTCTGTCAGCCGAGGACTCCGAAGGAAGGTACTCTAGGCACCAGCGAGTTCTTAATTTAATCTCGGGGGCAGGGGAGGGGGGAGTACCTACACAAATCCCTTTCTTCGGGGGGTGAGAATCCCACGAGAAGAAATACAGGGGAGAGCAGAGAAAGCTTAACGTACGATAAAAGCCTGAAAGAAGAATGAGGAAGCAGACTGAAAAGGACCGGCGTTGATTAATGTCGCAGAAGCACAAAGAAGCTTTGAAGACGGCACCTGAGGGATCTGTTCTATGGTACGCGAGCGCGTCCAAGAAAGCGGTCTTCAGCTGAAGGGAGGGCCTCTAATGAGGGTGAAGGTCACACAGCCCATAACAGAGCCTGATGGTAAGGGCTGTAACATCATTAGAGCTTGTGCAGGGGCAAAAAAGCGAAGTCTTGGCTGGCACTTCCTGTGACAGAGATTGCCCCTATCTCCTTGCCTTGCTCTTTCACAATGGGAAGCTTGGAATGGAGCCTTTAACGGGAAGTTTCAGCCTCCATTCCAAGCTTGCAGATTTGCTAAAGAGCTGCGCAAAGTGAGAAGAACAATGGAATGCGGGCTTCTATTCAGGCGATATCACACGAGGCAGCGGGCGACCCTGTCGGTAACAGCCCGCCGCCCAAGTTAAGAGCCCGAGCGAAAAGACGGTCCGTTAACGCGGGCGGCGGTGCCGTTACCGATAGGGTCGGGCCACCCCCTCATGTAATATCACCATGTAGTACCCTACGCAGGTGCTAATGTTTATTATTACTTTTTTATATAGACGAAACACACTTTTTTTATGTGCTGCCTCGCGCTGTGTCCTGGTTCACAGTCTAATTTTAATGGTGATGAATGTGATGTCATCAGCATTGAAAAGGGACTCAAAGATCCACACAGCAGAGCCGGACCGAAAAAGTATGTTTCTTTTTGTTTAAATAAAAATATTCTTAGCACCCACGTAGCTAACTATGGGTGCTAAGAGGTGAAGAGGAGGGAAGGGAAAGGAAGGAGGAGCGGGAATTGGAAGAGGTCACGGGCCAAGACGAACCAGGTTGCTTGGAACGTGGGCTCTTACTAATCAGTACAGCCCTCGTTCAGAGCATCCTGATTGGCCCGCATCCCCCCTCCCAGGGTGCTAATGCTAATGGTGGTTACAGCCTGCATTGTACACTTTCTTATTGTCTAAATAGAAGCACATGTCCTTTATTAGAGTTTAGTACACGGCTTTCTTTGGAAATCTGACACAGTTGCCAAATGTAAGACTGGCTATTCACTGATGTGCCAAGACAACAGTGTACAACTGAACAGACTGCAAATGACTGTTATAACACAATAGCGGCTGGAGAAAACTAAAGAAAAACAAGCACTGACAAAGCCAATAAGGTTGAGCAGTCCTAAAGCAGGTGCAGCCTTAAATCTCGCAATATGCGTTGTGACAGGGCCAATGGCCATAATGCATTGAAGTACTTCAGAGAAATGAGGCGCACACTTCAAACAAAACCAATTAAGCAAAACAAACATGGTAATGTCAAGTCTCAGACATCTAAAACTCTTTCCTTTAAGTTGATAGCAGAGGTAACCAATTGAAACGAAGAAACAAACAGAATGTTCACATTTTAGCAAATTGCAGTGCCAGAAATGCAAGGATGAAATAGTGGCATATGTATTCACCTTTGACATCTATCCCTATCTTTACCAAAGGGTTTGTTCCACAAGGTGTTGCCAACGTGACACAGATACGTCTAAACCTCTAAAGTCTTTTGCTTCCTGCAGGCTCTGCTGTCTTCCTCTTTGGCACCTCTTCATTACCTTTCGGCATCGTTTGCAACAGGGGATCTCAGTAAAAATTGCATAGTCAATAGGCCAGGGTTGTCATTTGTGAGTCACCAGGGGTTGTAGACGTGACCCCCGAGGTCTCCCTTGCTACCCCTGTGGTCTCCCATCCTACCCCTAGGAAAAAAATAATTTTTATTTTTTTTATTTTTTACATGGAAGCGCCTGCGTTGTGGCCAGTGCCATGTGGCTTTGTTTCTGGAGTGGCTGGCTTTCTTGTTCAGACCACTTAAAAAAAACAGGGGGTTCCACAAATGTAACACTTTGAGCAGTGACCCTAAATATGAAAGAATAAGAATGACATATAGTCTTTCTGGAATTCTATGCAATAATTGCTGGACTCATTAGAGGTTTATTTTAGGCACACTTCAGGGGGTGAGTCACTGATTTAGTCTGTTCTTAAACACCTCAAATTCACAATGCAGACAAGAACTATATGTATTTTTCTTTTTACAGTTGCAATTATAGCATTTTTATTTTCTGCATTTTCTCAGTTACGATCATCACAAGACCTTCCTTCTCGGTGTCTTCGGTCACTTGACAAAATCCTTGTGCCTAAAAGCGTGTGTACAGTGTATAAATGATTGACCAGAGCACATCAAGTGGCCCTTGATTTCATTGTGCCACAATTCATTTTTTGTTATGTTATGATATGATATGATATGGCCTTATAACGCGCCTATACAGCACGTGCTGCCCTCAATATCCACGGACACATCACATCACTGCTGCCAGTAGAGCCGCCAGTAGAGCCGCCCAGTGGCTACCCAATCATCTTCAAGACACTCTCATTCGTTCACAAAAGAATCTCCGACTCGGCCCCTCCGTATCTTACACAGAAAACGGTCAAAGTACAAACCAACAAGGCCACAAGAACACCCTACGTGCACACAAACTAAGTCAGGAGGATCCAGCTTCCCAGTTCTGGCCGCTAAGCACTGGAATGCCTTAACCCCTGCCATCAGAGCCGGAGAATCTTACTGGATCTTCTGCAAACTAGCATCCTATGTACGTGTTTCTTTAATTCATGCTGCTAATACTAGTACGTGGGTGTTGGAAATATTACCTGTGTATCAACCTATGACTTGCCCTCTGGAGGGCCCATGTAACCTGGTTAAAAGCGCCCTTACGCCCAAGGGTTTGTATGCGCTACACAACTGGGAAAATAAATAAATAAATAAACCTGTTCTAATCTATGATGTCAGTTTCCGTTGCAAACATCCACCTTGTTGGAACCTTCGAACCCACTCACGCAATGTTCCATATACAATTGCTTACTTGCCTTATCAATCATTGTGACTAGCGCCTGTGGGGCTCACAGGGTTTAGCAGAGGCCAAGCTTAGTTATGAGAGCCCAGTGTGTTAATCCAGCAATGTTACGAGTCATTTCAGCGCTGAGCTCACCTGGGCACCCTCCCCGCACTACTCCAGCCACCCTCTGCCGCGCTCCGGCAAAGTATTCCTGCCTTTCGGAATACGTGATTCATGGCTCGCGTTGGACAGTTGATCGGCATGTTGTGGGTTAAACATATTAACGCCAGGCACTTGGATTGCTGACAGAGCAAGCAGGCATGCATGCCGACTCCGAGCCAGGAGTTATGTCCCTGCCACTGACCTTCCGTAGCAAACCTCTGACATGAACGCAATAGTATTTCCACAAATTAAGATCATAAACCCGGATTCCATTAAAACGGCGATCCTCGGTGGGAGGCGGTCTGTGCTCGTGGCCCCGCTCCCTGTCTGGAGAGGCATTGCGTTCATAAGCTAGTCCAAAAGCAGCTCCTATTCGCGTTTAACGACTCAGACTCGACACACTCATGTGTGCGTTCCCCCTGCAATGCCTGGACGTTAGTCTCCAGCTCGGTGTGGGCCGATTCAATATGATTACACCTCTCTATATTTCACAGAGGGGGGCACATTCTGTTGTTGATTTTTCCACCACGACTCTGGCTGAAAGGTGGTGCCCTTTTCACAGCCCTTCGCTGATGCCTACCTATGCCAGGGTTTCGTTCCCATTACACCCACCATGGGCAGGTTTTATCTGGTGCCCCTTGTTCTAAACCTACAACCCTGCTAGGCCTGTCTACCACGCCTCTACTGCATTGTTTTAACCCCACTTGTAGTTCACACTTAAAATGCAAGTCTTGTTATCACTCTTCATCAAATGTGTGATGCCCAGCATGTGTGGATGGAAGAGTGTGTGTCTGAGTCTGCGCATAGGTCTTTGCAGGCGTTGGTGTTAATAGTAGTTCCCACCAATGCAAGTCATTGGCCCTGGCTGCAGGATTTACCTTGGCGTGGCAGGAGTAAGCTGCCGCCATCTCATCTGCCTTTCTGGCCAGGGCGAATGTGGAACTCAAGTTGGCAATGAGGTGCTGATGGAGGATGATGGCACAAGAAGTTGGGGATTGAGTTTCAGTGTGTGCCCTTCTAGAACAGGGTGCCTGGCACGTCGTGGGGTGCAGAGTTCTGCAAAGATCAAAGACTCCAATAGATTAGGTGGTGATGAAAATACAGCCAAGGGCCATTGTCATGGCTGTATGCTCAATGCAGCAGTCCTCTGCCTGTCTGATGCTGGATGGGCGACAATTCAAATTCCATGCAGAAGGCCGACAACTTCTAAAATGGCTGCTTGGAGCTCCTCTGAGTGGCTTGGGATGGTTTAGACTGGACGAAATGTGGAGGACGCTCATTAGAACAGGAAGCATCACCATGATGGTGGCCATTTTGCTGTGCAATTTATTTCCTTGGTTTACCCATTCATATGACATTTAATGTAGATGGTGATGTAACAACACAATATACAACACGGACTGGGTTTATTGGTTGTAATTTCATCAAAATGATGCCATTCCAGAAATGTATTTAAACATGATGGGCTCAAGCAAGTAGCAGTAGTAAGTGACCTCTGTTTTGGACATAGCGGTGTCAGCCCCCATTGACCCCCCCCACCCCTCTTGTTGTGAGGAAGAAGCATACCTAGGGACCTATCTCCTAACTGACAAAGACAGACACTGGTTTTACATTTGGAAACAACAGGTCACAATTTATTGGAGCATACAACACGGGGGCAGTCCGAGCCCAAAAACACCATGGTTCACAACCATACTTTCAAAGTGGCCCAAAAAGCAGGGCAAAGTTGTACTGCTGAATGTTCTCGGTGTCCCCTTGCCGCCCCTGGCTTCCGCAAGGCACCGGACATACGCTCCAGCTTTGTAATGCACTGAGTACTTCCTCCTCGGGCCACTGAATCTTGAAAGTGAGGAATCTCAAGTGTCCCTAAGGGACTCAGTGCCCTTCGTCCAATTTTGGCTCGCGTGCGACCATCGGGAAACCTGCCCACGGTTAAAGCCACGGCATACTCTCCTATCTGGCTAGGACTGCCCCGAACTCCGCCTGTGACAGAAATGGAACAATTAAAACATTCTACCTTCTTTATATAACAACGTCAGAGAAACTTAAACCACTAATAAGAAAACATACAACTACTTACACCTTGAAACCACTGGAAACAGAAATCCCCTTCCTTTACATTGCTATTGACCTCCCCTCTACTAGCTCTTTTTTCTCACTTCAGCTTGCAAAGAAAAAATGCCATGCATCCAAAGCATTCTACCCCTCAGCAGTAGGTGCTGCTAACTGCTCCAGAAGGGTGATGGAGGGTGGGAATTCAAGCTGGGGAGGCACTGGAAAGAGACTGGGCTCCAGTCCATCCCCAGTTTATAAGCAGTCCCCAGGGGGCGCCGGAAGCTCGTGCCCTGAGAACTGGCTCCCCCCTTCCTGCAGGAGGGGTGGAGGGACCCTGTAGAAGGGTGGGGTGGCCAGAGGGGCATCCCTATATGTGGGATGTCCTTCTAGCACCCCCTACGGCAGCTTGGACAACCCCTTAGTGGTGTCAGCCCCCATTGACCCCCCCACCCCTCTTGTTGTGAGGAAGAAGCATACCTAGGGACCTATCTCCTAACTGACAAAAGACAGACACTGGTTTTACATTTGGAAACAATAGGTCACAATATATTGGAGCATACAACACGGGGGCAGTCCGAGCCCAAAAACATCATGGTTCACAACCATACTTTCAAAGTGGCCCAAAAAGCAGGGCAAGGTTGTACTGCTGAATGTTCTCGGTGTCCCCTTGCCGCCCCAGGCTTCCGCAAGGCACCGGACATACGCTCCAGCTTTGTACTGCACAGAGTACTTCCTCCTCGGGCCACTGAATCTTGAAGGTGAGGAATCGCAAGTGTTCCTAAGGGACTCAGTGCCCTTCATCCGATTTTTGGCTTGCGTGCGGCATACTCTCCTCCCTGGCTAGGACTGCCCCGAACTCCGCCACGCTTTGGGGGTGGCCCTCTCCGCCACCTCCAATGCCCCCATGCTCCATTTAAACTTACCATGTTACTAGCTGCACCCAGCGTTCAGCAGGGCCCCCAGGATGGCCGTGAGGAACAGGTCGTTCCCTTTATTCGACAGATGTACTCTGTTCGTCGCATAGTGCGAAGGAAGCGAATTCAGGCAAGTGTGCCTCACAAAACCAAACCCCTCTGTCTTCGCAAAACTCTCAATTCCCTTGTTGAGCCTGCGTCAGGACTTCTCCATACCCCTGTGCGAGTCCGTCCCCTGCCATTGCAGCCTGGGCACAACCACTGACCAGATGATTTCGGTGTCCGGCAACTCCTGTGCCAGGGCACAGAGGCCGACCTGTATATGGGCCCACAATCGCCCCCTTCCCATAATGGCCAGGTCTTTGCCACCTAAATGCACCACCAGCACCCTGGGCGCAGGCTTCCACTGCAACCGTCTGTGTACCGCAGGTAACAATGAGTGCCACCGCATCCCTGACGCGCCTCACCAGACCACCATGTTCCTTTCCATTCCCAGGTTGAGGCCCAGGTGCCATTAGTGGGCCGTGGCCTGCGCCCGTGTTATAAAGGAATGGCCTACCATCCATACGCTCTCATCTGCGGGTGCAAAATCATTTAATTATTATTTGCTCAGAGCAAACAAAATTTGGTCAGAGCAAACAAACAGGGAAAAACACAAGTCCAACAACTTCAAACTCGTCCATTTTTGATGAAGCAGGTCCCCCTTATGTCCCACCTGGCCCGGATTGCCTGGTCTCCTATGGCCTCACATAAAGCTGGAAGCGCTTTGACTGCCATCTCCCTATTTTCTGAATGGCAGGTGCAGGCATGACCTGTAAAAAGACAGAAGTGGCTGCACCTATACAAAAACTGTGAAAGGACCAGCCCTCTCCCTTAACCCCCACTGCCCCCAAGTTGGTTGATAAAATCTTCCTGAATTGGTAGTTGGTGAGTAGGGTGCCGTTTCCGTGCCTCAGGAGGGGGCCTGGATGCTGGGCTCTCACAGTCATGTACCTTCTCAACAAAGTGACGGGGCAACAGCTGCTGCTGCTGGATTGGTGAAGCACAACAAGCTTCCCTCTTCGGCTTTGTTCTGTTTTACAGAAGCACAGTTTTATTGTTAAGACCCACTTGTCTTCCTCTGGCCTGAACTGTACATCACCCAATGCCAGAGCCCTACCAGAGAGATCTCCCTTTCCTGTTGCCACCAGTTCACTGATCCTAAAGGCCCCAAAGAATGCCAGTGAAAATGCTTCCCTGAGCAGTGCCACCTCGAAACCATCAAAACATATCCCAGGTAGTGCACCCAGTAATTTCTCAAGCAATTCAAATCTAATGGGTTTCTGATTGACCTGTTTGGGCCCCTCTGCCCGGCCCCATCCCTTCAAGCCTGTGCGCACCACAAACCCTTTGGTAGGATCACACAACCCTTGCAATTTGCAATGGAAAGCAATGGCCGCCAGGTGGCCAGTCGCCCAACACCTGCTCTTACCATTACTATTAGCGCAGACAACAAAAGCCCGTACCTGTTCTTCCAGGGAAACTCCAGCAATTTCTTGACCCTCAATCATGCTGATAAACCTACCGTAGCACTGCCGGTACTGGGATCTAACGTCTGGTGTGAGAGATCGCTCCCCCAAGTTCCAGAGCGCCTGGTCCACGTCACCAGCTGCCACCATTCGTCCCTGAACGCCACTCCCTCCATCTTTGCAGTCGAGTGTGCTGCCTGGAACCTGCACCACTGAAATCGAGAAAGAGCATCAGCAACCACGTTTACAACACCCTGTACATGCCATGCCCTGAATTCAATGTTCCTTCTCAAACATGCCTCCACCAATCTCCTGAGTAGGCTCAACACCGCCGGGCAAGAGGTTGACTGAAAGTTAATGGCCTGAACCACAGCTTTGTTATCGCACCAGAAAAGTACCCTGCTGTTGCCCAGTTGCCTGCGATACAGCGTTAGAGCCAGGACAATGGGAAATAGCTCCAAAGCCATTATGTTCCTAGTCCTACCCTTCTTGTGCCACTGCCCTGGCCATCCCTGGGTACACCACTCCTGGCCCAGAATAACCCCGAAACCTTCACTTCCTGAATCATCGGAGTACAGCTGCAGTTCCTCGCTGATTTGCCAGGGGCTCCTCCATAACAGTACCCCATTGAAATCAGCGAGAAATGCCCACCATATGCGCAAATCCTCCTTCAAACCTGCCCCTAGGCGGATGTGGTGGTGGGGCAGTGTTACCCCTGCTGTGGCCCTGGCTAATCTGCGGGCAAAGACCCTCCCCGCCGGGATAACCTTGGCTGCGAAGTTCAACTTTCCCAACAGTTGCTGCACCCTTTCCAATGTGGTCCTGTCTTTTGCCAAAGCAGACTCTATCTCTTCAATCAGCTCAGACACCTTCTCTAGTGGCAGCCTGCAAGTCCCTTCCTGGTATCTATCTCAATCCCCAGGAAAGTCAGCACCTCTGTGGGTCCCTGTGTTTTCTCAGGTTCCAGTGGAACACCCATCCTGGCCATCAAGCTCTTGAAGTTAATGCGAGCCCACAATCTTTGGATCCCTCCTGACCCATAAACATGAAGTCATCAAGATAATGGATCATGTGACCCCTTCTTTCCACCTTGCGTGCTGCCCACACTAGAAAAGTGCTAAAGGCCTCAAAATAAGCACAAGAAATTGAGAAACCCATTGCATGCATTTATCCACATAGAACTGCCCCTCCCAATGAAACCCCAACAAGTGAAAGCTATCTGGGTGGACCGGTAGAAGTCTAAATGCAGACTCAATATCTTCCTTTGCTAGGAGTGCCCGCCGCCCTGTAGCAGCGACCATCAGCATGGCCTGATCAAATGAGGCATAGTGTACAGAGCACTGGTCCTGGTCCAGCCAGTCATTCACTGAGTCTCCTTTTGGGTAGGACAGGTGGTGGATTAGCCTAAACTTGCCTTTCTCTTTCTTGGGCACAGTTCCAAGAGGTGTGATAATACAGTTAGGGAGGGGGTGTAGGGGAAAGAGCCCGCCACCCGGCCCAATTACAACTCCTTGGCAATTTCTTTTTGTGTCACCGCCTGGTGTTGGTTGAGTGCTGACGGCAGGTTCCTTGCCATCCGCCCTGTCAAGGGACCCTCTTAGGGGATATTAAACCCCTCAGAAAAACCTACTCACAACAAACCCCTATCCCCCAATCTTGGATACTCCTGCAAGAATTCCCAGAGCACCCCTTTTTCCACTGGGGATGGGCACATTGCCAGCCCCCTGTTACTAGCCCCCTTTATGCTGTCCCCTGCCCTTGGAGCACCCTCTGTCTTAAAGCAGGATGTGGTAGGGTGGCTACCTCTACACTTGAAACACTGATGGGGAAACTTGCACCTGGGCCCCCAAGTGCAGGACCCTTTATTGAATGATCGACATGCCTTACCTGCCATGGGGCCCTTGTATGCTCGATACCCCCCTTTCTGTCCTGGGGGGGTGATTGAAAGGGCCGCCAGTCATTCTTCTTATTGTGCTCCCCTTTTGTATACCATGGCTTCGTAGCTCCGTTATACAGCTCATCATTAGGCCTGCTGGTCCTATTCTTACCTCCCATGAATGCTACCCATGCCTCCATATCCTTCTGATCACAAGTCATTTCTGGTACTAAGGCCATTTTTCTCCTAAATGCTCTATCATAATCAATCCAACCCGTGGTCCCAAATTGCCTGTATTCCATCGTAATCCTTCTTTTGTATGTGATCAACGCCTGGCCATGGGTAGGGAATTTTTCTAGCCAAACTGCTGACAAGAGATCAAAAGCTAATTCCCAATTCTGTATATTCTCTTCTGGTTGGGCCCTCCTCTGCCTTTTCTTGTCCTCCTCCCTGCTAAGATTAAAATCTGGGCCTGCATTTTCAGTTTCTAAAATGCAAAAAATGTCAAATTGCTCCCTTGCCCAAATTCTTTGCTTAAATTCCAAAGGGATATGCCATGCTGATGCAGAACTGTCAGTTATTAAGGGCGCAATTGCAACCCACTGGATAGTACCCTCAGCTCCCCCACTGCTAGGTGCATTCGCCTTGGTGGTTGGGCCCCTGTTCCCATTGGCAACTGGGTAGCCTTTGGCGCAGGCGTTGCTGCTGGCGGTACAAGGGCGACTCGATTTATGACTGTGCCTGTAGTGCTGCTCTCAGCGTTGTCACCTGCCCTGCCCCCAGACTGCTGGCCTAGCTCTGATCCAGCGGCACCCACACTTTTTTCGGCTAGCACTTTTAACCCTGTGCCCCCAAAAATAGTCTTGAGGGAGTCCAACCGATGTCCCACTGGTCCCAATGACTGTCGCCGGCTGTGGTGGTGCTCCCCACACTTCCCCCAATACCGTGCTGGGTGTAGTTGCCGCAGGTAAAACCAATCTCCTTAGTAACTTTAACATTTCCCCTAAAGTCTCATTCATTTTTTCACTCATTCCCGCCATAACACCTGGATGTGAACTCAATAAATCATTGCTGGATGGTGCCAGGGGAGATAAAGTACCTGCCGGGTGGGAAAGGGGGGCCTGTATGTTCTGTGGTAGGTTACCCCCCCCAATGGTTGCCTGTGGCGTAACATTCCCCAGTGGGCTGGCCACTGGCTGTTTAGCCCTGCTCTTTCTATCTGGCTGTTTCTTTGATGTTGGTGCCCTCTGAACCAGCCCCCCCGGTTGCAGTTGCAATACATCCTCAACAGGCAATACTGTCACAGCCTTACCTTTTGCACCCCGCGTCTGCCTCTTAGTTTCCAGAGTCAAAGCTGCAGGTACATCGGTAGGCGGTGGTGTGTCAGGAACCACACACGCCTGCACCTGGGCAATCTGCTGGTGGGGGAGCAAACCTTGCCCCCCTTCCAACATGTTCTTTGCCCAGTCCTTCCCCCTCTGTCGCATCTGTTCCTGAAATCTGGCATCATCCTCGAATTCATCGCCTGAGGTGTACAAAACTATTTCAACACCTGAAAACATGTCTGGTGACCCTAACTGAGACATGTATAAAACTGTAGTTGGGTGAAAAAAGAAACTGTCAATTACTGTATATTGCTCTGTTGCCCCCACCAAGGTTCCGCCTTGACCTTCAGTCCTTGTAACCCGAAGCCCTCTTTGATAGTTGGTCAAAAAAGCCCTTGTGGTTTGCTATGTACCCTGCCCACCTTTCCTGGCTGTTGTAAGAGGAGTGCAAATACAAAAAAGACAATTGACCTTACCTTTAAATAGTCTCTATTCACCGTACACAAGTAGTCTTTCCAGATGGACTAAACCTGTTTTTGACACAAAATTAAAAACAGGTTATTTCATATTTTTGTCCAACAACGCTTTTTTCCATGGTGCTCCTTTTATTTTATTTTTTTTACACCTGTGTTCCCCCCAACTGCTCTTTGCAACTTAAACAGGCCAACTGTCCGAATAGCGGAACCTATAATTCCTTTATTCGTCCTGCCCCCCAGCATTCCCGTGTTGTAAATTAGACACGTTCCTTTTGTCTGGTAAGAAGAAAAGAATCTTCTGTTCGCTGTCCCGCCGCAAGCATAACCCCCAAAGTACTCGCTATCCATGTGGTGAACCGACCTTTGCTGCCCTGTGCCGTCTTGCTTCCAAGAGCGATGCGACCCTCGCAAATCACTCTAGCTTCTAACTCATCCTAACATATGCAAGCACGGGGCCCTTTGGCTGTCACCCTGTTAAATTCAGCAATATTTGCATTGCAAGAAATAGTGAAACAGTAAATAATCGCGCCATAATCCTAGATGCATCATGGGGCACCTGGCGCCACATCATTGCCCTCAAATAACTGCCCTTCGAAACATTCTGGTCAAGCAACGGTGCTATGCAAAATGCTTGCAGCGCTTATGGAGTAAGAAGCCCCCCTTTCCCAATGGATCAATCTCGAGCAACAACAAAATGCTCCATTCCTCGTGTTGCGTGGCACTAAACAAGGCAATGCAAGTAAAAACACGGCATCATAAAAGCGCCCGGGGGCACCTAGCACCAAATCATTGCCCTTCCACACAATTTAGACAAGCAACAGTGTAATGCAAAAAACGCTTGCGGCGCTTTACTGATACTGACACTGATGTGTTATTTATATAGCGCCTTAATCCAAAGCGCTTTACAGAGCACATATTTACATACATGGAGTAAGAAGGCCCCCTTCCTAATTCAATCATTTTCGAGCAACAACTGGTGAAATGCTCCGTTCCACGTGTTGTGTGGCGGCCATTGTCCGCAAAATTTTCACCATGACCCCTACTGTTGGCCAGGACTCAGTTCCCTTAAATTCAACATGCCACTATCAGGGTGGCCCCCAAGCCCTGCGCCTGCCTTACACTTCCCCATATTACCTAATGATACCCTTTGCGCAAGAAGGAGGACGTGTGCAGGACAAAAGGGGACCTAGTTCAAACTACCGTCATAGTTGTGGCACCCGACCTAAATAAAAATTCATGGTAACACCAGTACAGATTGCAAACAGCAACCCATGCGGCACGGTGGCCGTCCATGGGTGAATACCTATATGACCATGCAATGCAATGCATCAAGCGCCATGTGGGATGTTTCAACCCACACATCTAATCGCTGCAACATCATTGTGCATTACTGGCAGCGGAACCATCAGAATGGCCACTGGAAAGCATGCTGCTCGCTCAAAAACAGCCAAAAATGCACAGTAAAAATCTAAAGAATAGTCTGCCACCCACTTTTGCCTATATTAGTGAGCACAGGAGGTCACTGCCTAAAACCACCATTGGGCTACACACACTGTAGCCTGAAACCATTTGGGAATAGCAATACTGATTGCTAAAAGCAAACCAGAGCTTTGGGGAATTCATTTTTTTATGTCAAAAATTGCTAAAATTAGGGCTCACCAAAACCACTAAAAAGAGCTCACCTCCTTGTTGGGGGGCGTCAACATCATTCTCCCTCAAGAATCTACATGAATCTGGGATCCACAGAAGTGCATCCATTTTTGAACCAAGTATATTTTGAGGATTGCTTACTGGTAAGGCAGCTGTTAAAAATGGGTGCAATACCGGTGCTTGCCACTGACCGGCGCTGGTGATCTAAATTCCGACAGGAGACCTGTATTTCTGAAGCTAAACTGTACCCGGAGTTAGCTGAGACTTCAAAGCCTGGCTATCCCGGGGAAGTCTTAACACCTAGTCTTCTCAGCAACAAGTCAGGAAATCACATGGTTCTGTTAATCATATGGAGAGTGGCACCCTGGACTGATGCCCTGCTAGCAGGAAAAACAGGACAAAGGATTCCTTCAGCTGAATAGGGTATGCTGATTTTGGGTGTGAACTGTCAACACTGCTCTGGGGGAAGACAAGACATTTGACCTCTGAGTCAAGCTAAGTTCCTAGGGGTGGGGACAAACCAATGGGTGTACTGAATTTAGAGCAAATGTATGTTTTATAAGAATACTGATAACTAATTACACCAAGCGGACAAAAATGTACAATTTGGAGATTCTTAATATGAAAAATGCACCCACAATTTGAGACTAAGCTGGACGCTGTGGGATGTTCTGAGACGAAACCCCATCATTATTAATATTGTCACTGCTGTGTTTATGCCAGAAACCTAAGAACTTACTGTAATATGCGCAGAGAGGGTCTGCACCTCTGTGTAAGGTTTGGGGCGAACCCAATATTGCAAAACCCACGAAAATCGCGAATAAGATTCCTTTCTGAACCCAAGCTCTTAGAAAGAGCAGGGTTGAACAGAGACCTGTCTTAATTAATTTGTGAAGTGTATATGTAATTTCAACAACTTGTGTATCTGGGAAGCATGTCTGGTTATGAAAAATTGTTTTCTAAGTAAATGCAAGGGGACTGTTCTTTCAGCCAAGCCATAAACATAGCATCACTCTGACTCATTCTGACTCACTACTCCGCTCTCCAGTCAGGTCACAGTAAATCCTTTAACCTATCAGCATCCTCAGAGGGTTGGGCATAGAAAGTCAGCCTTCCAACCCACTTTCAAAAGACATAAAAAGAGACTGCTGCGACCCAGATAGGGACTACATTTTCCACTCTTAAATCGATTTCTTCCGCAGCACTTTGCCGGACGACTACAAACCCAGATAGATCCAGAGACCAGACTCTAGAACCCAGCTATAGAACCTTAAGCAGGGGCCTAACCCAAAAGCTGAACCCTTCTCAGCAGGTCTCAGAATCCAGCAACCTAACTCAACTATTCAACAGCCGGGCGAGCTGTTTGATTCTGGCTAGAATCCGGTGCCAGAACCATATCCAGACCCAGAAAGCAGAGCTGTATCCAGACCCCGACCAGACTGCCGTGCAGTGCCGAAAAGCAGACCAGAGGCCCCGCTGTGAGCAGAACCAGTGGCAGAGACCGTCCCGTGGTGAGAGAACCGCAGCCCAAACCTGACCAGATCTGTGACGAGGTCCATTCCCTTCCAAAACTAGGAGTGAGTATCTAGAACTGTCCAGAACCCACCTCTTAGTTTAAAGTAATCTTATTCAAGCCATTTCAATCTGTCCAGAACTGCACAGAAATCGTGTGTCCATTCTGTGTTTTCAAAGCTGCAAAAGTGTCATCTGTCATTCTGAAATCTTGACTTCATTTCTGAAAATCTACCTCCACAAAAACGTCTGTATCTTTTGAACTGTACATCCTAGAAGTGATTTAAAATTTAATGGTCATTTTAAAGCTAAGATCCCCAGCTTTCCAAGAAACCTAAAATGATCTCTCAACTCCTTATAGTTTTTCCGTAATCGCGGTTCACACACTCGGAAAAAGTGCAGCGAATTTCAAGTTGGCTCAATTTCACCACTTGTAAAAATAGCTGCTTCTTGCTTTCAACTGCTGAAATTCGTTTTCACTCTGATAAATCATTCATGAATCATTGCTAGTGCTGACCTGAACTAATTCAAAGTAGCTGTCACCTACCCTGAATCTCCTACGGGGAATTAAAATCATTTTTAGCATATTTTTCACTTCATTGCAATCACATTTAAAAGTATTTGGGCTGTGTTTTAAAATCATACCTGTTTATCTAAGCTTGCTGGGGGGAACTGGAATTGGAACTCCATTTGATTGTATTTCTGAAAACGGTGTGCTCTTCTTTCCATCTATTTCTATTGCCTAAGGGGGGGAGTGAATTGTCAAAGGGGAAAAAGTGATCATCTTATCTATTGTTGAAACCATATCAGTTTATTTCTGTGCTGCATTCTTTCCATCATTGCTTTTCATTGAAACCATACAAAGTATCCTCTGCTACTGTATCCTTTCTATACCAACTCCTAAGTAATTGAAGAATTGTGTTACTATAATATTATCCACTGTTGATCACTGTCATATTCATAAGCGTGCTATCAAATATTAATTTATTCATAAAAGTGTGATCTATATATATTGTTTAATTTTCCCAATAAGCCTTTTAATTTGCAAAACAAACTTACTTCTTGGCTCAGTGAGGTCAGGGGGATTCAAAGAGAGGGGCGTTATATAAGGGTTTATCATCCAGATTTAAGAACTTGACATAAAAATATGTGAATAAGGGCTTCTATTGGGCATCCCAGACTAGGCATTGACTTAGTTGGAGTGCTTGATTGAAGTCACTTACAGCCGTGGTCCCCAGCCTTGCAGCGCTACAATTCAAAATGACAAAACGGTAACCCATGCGGCACGGCAGCCATCCATGAGTGAAAACCTATTTCATCATGCCATGCAATACAACCATCAAGTGTCGTGGTTCCCAGCCTTGCAGTGCAATAATCCACATACCAAAAACAGCAACCCAGGCGGCACGGTTGCCGTCCACAAACCAACAACAGGAAGAGAGATATAAGGGCGACCCTCTTTTTTATAAGGGGGCTTGACTCAAGAGGGTGGGAGATACTGTAAGTGAGAAAAAGAGTCAAAGCTACCCTACCCAAAGGCGTGACATAGGGTCACCAGGTTTGCAGAGGAGCTAGGTAACTGCTAGCTCAATAGACAAAAAACCTAAGGATGCGGGACTGGCAACAAAAGGGTTTTTTTATTTTACACTAACAGAGAACAAAACAAATTTACAAGCTGCACCGTGGCGCTGAATATATGCATTATTGAGCATATTTTGATCTGCGTTTTTGTGAGTTAGTAGGCAGAGTGACAAAAAGTATATATTTCAAGTATTGTTTTAAATGACAATACATTTAACATTGTTTAACCAGCTCCTCTGCAAACCTGGTGACCCTATGTCACGCCTTTGGTTAGGGTAGCTTTGACTCTTTTTCTCACTTACAGCACAAACCAACAACTGCAACCCATGCAGCACGGCGGCCGTCCATGGGTGAATACCCATTTCACAAAGTAATGCCATATGTGCATCAAGCACCGTGGTCCCCCGCCTTGCAGCGCTATGTAAGCGTGTAAATTCGAACTAACAACAAGCACCAAGGTCCGCCGCCTTAAATTAAATTAAAATTGCACACAGCCACCCATGCGGCACGGCGGCCGTCCATGGATGTATACATATATGTGTGTACGTATACATATTGACATAATCCTTCACAGTACACAGTAATAACCCGCCCTGTAAATTCAAGCACAGCACAGGTGTATTTCCCCTTTTCCTCTCTCTCCCCTGGGCCCGCATGGACCGGCCCCTGGCATGTCCCTCTCCACACACACGCCATAACGGCAGAGGTACAACAACTTACCTTTTAATTGCGATGGCGTCAAGGTTCCACACCCCGGGCAACCACAAATTCAAGCTGGGGAGGCACTTAAAAGAGACTGGGCTCCAGTCCCTCCCCAGTTTATAAGCAGTCCCCAGGGCGCGCCAGAAGCTCGTGCCCTGAGAACTGGCTCCCCCCCTTCCTGCGGGAGGGGTGGAGGGACCCTGTAGAGGGGCAGGGGTGGCCAGAGGGGCGTCCCACTATGTGGGAAGTCCCTCTAGCACCCCCAACGGCGGCTTGGACAACCCCTCATCGACGGGGAAATGGGGAAATTGAGGTACAGTGCACGTGGGATTACAGGGGTGGAATTATATGGGGCCTCATTACGACTCAGGCGGTAAGGGTTTTACGGCGGCGTAAACAGCGCCGACCCTTACCGCCTGAGTACGAGGTCCCTTAGCGCCATGGCGGATTTAACACCTGCTTTTAGCAGGTGTTAAAATCCATGGCGCTAAGGGACCATGGAGTTAATTACACCACCGTAATTTATGGTGGCTTAATTAATGCCTTCCCCACTCCCATTATGCCCTATGGGGCAAAAATGGGAATGGGGAAGGGTAAATGGGGATTGGGGACTTACCGCCCCGCCAACCTCGGAATGGGGCGGTAAGTCCGCCAACCACCATGGCGTAAACATAGTTTACGCCATGGTGGTAAAGTCACGGCCCAGGCGGTAACTTACCGCCTGGGTCGTAATGAGGCCCATGGTCTTTTGGAGAATGATAATCTTTCCAAGAGCCTGTTGTGGAGGGAAATGAAGTAATCTAGAACAGCTACCTAAACAGAGTGTGAAAATGGCATAGCTGAGTCACCCTCAACTCACCTTGAGTAGACCCAGACAGTGCTTTATCCTAGGAGATGACAGTCAGAACCCATGGCATACTGCGCGTTTTCATAAATAGTACTTTGCCTGCCCTACAGTACAGTCTTACAATAGTATGCTGAGCCAGACACGGATAGGTAAATACTACTTTTACAAGCACATTCATACATTTGCAGTTTTACAGATGTGGCGATAGACACTTTCAAGATGGCTGCCGGAGCATGCCAACACCAGTCTTTGACTAGTGAGCAAGTAGATGATGAGGAGAGACTAGGCGAGATATACGCTGGTCCAGGTAAATATAGGTATGGTCCATTGTGTGGCACCTGAAAAACTCTGCCAACACAGGCCCAAAATGAGGTGAATTCAAACCTAATGATTGTGAATTGACAGAAGCTCATGTTTTTAGAACGTTTAATTGGAAACTATAGAGTACTCCTTCGATACACTGAAACCAGTTTAAACGACTGGATTCATTTCACATGGAAAGGGATGAATTGTGTTGCTTTTGTACACCTTATTCGCGAACGTATCTATTGTGGTGGAGGTGAGCAGGGGTTGAACCAGCGCTTTCCAAACACAGGGACGACAGTGCAAAGTCTCAAATTGCTTCTGTAACGAATAAGAAAAAAATCAGACTGGATCTTTTCATTCGCACGTGCCAGGCGAAGGCGCCGCAAGCGGTTCATCAAAAAAGACACGTTCAAATAGCAATTGTAATTACTTTAAGAATGCTATTCCAATTCCGATGGGGGACATATCATATTTCCGAGACTGTAATACGAACTGGTTAATTATTTCGCCATTTTCTAGTCTTGACGCTGCAATCTTCGTCAGTGAAATGGGCTCGTTTTCCAGCCTTATCTCTGGTTCGGAAATTAGCTGTCGGGATCGCCCTGACTGTTCAGGTATCACCGAAGGAGCAGCAGAGACGCATACTGCCAGGGGCTGGGAGGCAGTCACACACCTGCTGCATGCGGTAGGGCTTTTGCAACTGAGGGTGAACCAGTGGTGGGTTGGCCAGTAAACTGTGTGGGCAAAGGTCCACCTGTCCTACAGCTGCAAACCCTGCAGACTTGTCACCTCCCAGCTTAATACCGCCTCTCTGCACGTGGTCACCAGCACCCTGGCTTTCCCTCAGGCCAGGGATTCCTTCAACTGAGAGACAAAACAATGTGTACCAGCAGAGATGCGGTGCAAGTAACACGTTCTGCAGAAGCTCCCTGCTCCTGGGTGCTCGCCACCCACATCTGCACTACATGGGTCTACTTTCAGGGTGCCTACCTCACGTTGCTTGCTTGCTCCTGAGGTCTATGCTCACATCAGAGGTTCACGTCCCAGAATTGCCAAATCACGTTTACATCCTTCTGGGTTTGCTTGTGTATAATTAAACCGAGCGTTATAAAGAACGGTGCTATGAAGTATCAAACTGGTGGTAGGAAGCGCTATGTAAATGTACACTTCACACTGTTTAGTGTATGCTTAGCATAGTCTATACACAATGCCTTTGTGCACTCATTTAGAGCAAAGTGTTTGAGAGAGAACATTTCCTCATAACTCGGTGACACAGCCATTTTAACACACAAGTTGCAGATTGGGATACCCATTATTGGACTAACTGAAGCAATCTATGCAGAAATGCAAGAAAACATTAGCTTACAAAGTCCCACAGACCTCCTCATCAGATGTTGCAGAATGACATGATGTGTAAAGGAAAGCCATGTCACAAATCGTTCTTAAAATAAATAAAAAAAACATGTTATTGCCTGGAGGACCAGAATGAATGGCACGCGAGCCTGGATTTGCTACTGGAAGTAGTAGATGCAAGGGATTAAAAACAGTCTGCATCCGAGAGTTGCATTTAACAGAAATAAAAGAGAACACAGCAGATTGTTATCTGATGCAACCATTAAGTCAGGTGGAAGCAGTGTTAAAGGGGGCCCCGCTAGTTTCCTGAACTTACTGATGTTATTTTAAAGGGTGTATTGGAGGGAGAGGTTTCAAACACATACGTGGGCCAATGAAACGTTCTTTTTTTTGTTTCTTTTTAGTTTTGATAATGAGCTGTGCTGTGGCTTTCCATGACAAATGACTCCGCAACATCGGCGTGTGTTCTTAGGGTGCCTCTGTGAGTTTGTTACTCAGCCTCAGACATTTGAACCTTGCGTAAATTCAGCAGCCAGAGTTGTTTCTTGGGCTAAATCCAATGGTACAAGCCCACATTATGAGTAAGCAGATGGATTCTCATAATTGCTGAACAATGTAACCATTAACTACCGATGGCAATAATTAGTTAAACGAAACACACCTCTATATTTTAAAAACAGAAGAAGCAAATAAAGAATAATCAATAATTAATCACAACTTCTTCAAGCAACTATCTGAATATATTTATTTCATTAAAACAATTCAAACTTCAGAACAAAAAATTCGATCAAAAGTACAATAAGACATTACATAAAAAGATGTTTGTAATATAACAACGTTAATTAATATACTAACGTGAACACAACATTACCACAAATCAAAGCAATATTTTAAGACATTCATTTTAACACAGAGACAGAGGGACAGCACAGTTTTCAAAACAAGATGAAAGCTAGTGGGTAATCATTTCACCAAGGTCCCTGAAACGGCTCTAAATCGTGTGTCAGACCTCTGTTGGTTTTTGACATGTTTCAAGTACTCTCTGAAATATATGGCTGCTTCTTGTTATTTTCCTCAGGACAGGTGTAGGCACAGTCATGCCAAGGGGTGAACCTCCCATTTATAAATTAGGAGAACGTGATAATTTTTTAGTTTTTGTTTTGTTTATTTGTGTATAGCCAATCTAGGCTTTTATAAAAGAAAGTACATGCAGGCAAAGTCTCGATCTAAGAAAATGAGTAGAAGTGGCGAGGGGCAGTTGTCATTTCCTTATGTTTACTTGTATTTTAATTCCTGGATAAGGTCCTTGTTGATCAAGTTCAATTTTCTCAAAGCATACCCCAGAATCTTAGTTGCAGCAATGGTCCATCTGTTTTTTTTCCCCCAGAGATGAGTTGGGTCCACCAGGGTTCTTTTTCTCAGAGATCGGTGTCCGAAAAGAGTGGAAGCAAGTAGAGCTTTCGGGCCTCTCGGGTAGCAGGATAGGACATCATCAGATGTTGTATACATTCCACTTGGTTGCTACCCGGGCAGAGCCTACATTCATTTGAGTTTGATTGTGAACGTATGTTCAGTATTTCCCTGGTCTCAATAGGATTTAACCTAGCTCTCATAAAAGTTCCTCTAAGTGGTTTGTTGGGGAAGATTTTGATCTATGTCATGGTTTCTTTTCTTTTTAGTGGGACAGGTGGAAGGTGGGTCAGCAGTTTGTTCTTGGCTACCTGCTCTAAAATAGGGATCCAGTCCAAATCCTCCATTTTGTTTTTTTATTTTTTGAGGGTTTGTGATCAGATCCTCTTCAGCGCAGATGATGGTAGTTAGCAACGTTTTTTTTCTTTCCATACAAGAGTTAAGCAAGCTGAAAGTCCCTTCAGCGGCATCTTTGGCGATCATTTGGTAAACTCGTGGGCTTTCGGCCATCAAGATCTTTCTATAAATTTGCATGCAGCTATGCTCAACCATCGCTGACAGTGAGACTAACCCAAGTTCTCGCCAAATTGCTGCAATTTGTGTAGATTTTGGAAGATTCAATACTGACCGCCAAAAGAAACCTTCCAATTTTGGCCAAGTCGACCAGGGTATACGAGACAGGCCTCCATCCCGTAAACAACTGAAGGGATTACCTTAGATTTATAGAAATTAACAGCCGGCATCAATGAGAACCTTCAGTACTATCTATCGATCGCTCTGGTTTGGGCAGCAAGGTTTCTGATTTTGGGCCAAAGTACTTGCTCCATCCGTGCGTCGAGTTTGGCAGAGTCGATCGTTATGCCCAAGTATTTGAAATGGGTGACTGACTCGAGCTTCGTTTCTCCTAGAAACCAACTTGGCTTTATGGTTTTCCTTTGCGCTTTTTCAAGGATCAAGATTTTGGTCTTACGTTGATTTCTAGATTATTGTGAGTTGTGTACGCCATCAAATTATCCAGCTGTCTTTGGAGCCCGATCAGCGTTTGATCCAAAAGCATCACATCATCGGTGTACAGTAGACGAGACATTGGTGTTTTCCTGATTTTTGGTGGAAAAATGCAGACTTTCTCTGCAAACTCCTTGTAGTGGCCAATGAAAGCTATGAACAAGGCCAGGGCCAAAGGACAGTCTTGTTTAACACCCATGAATGTTGAGATTTCGTCCAAGAGTAAACCTTGGTGGCTCAGGCGAACACGCATTCTTGTGTTCGTGTGTAGTGCCATTATGGGAGTCAAGATGGATTCGGGGCACTCCCAGAATGCGAGTTTCTACCAGAGCATGTCTCGATCGACCCGGTCGAAAGCTTGGGTGACATTCTCAAAGGCTTCGTATACTCTGGTAGGACCAGTTCAAACTTTACTCTTGATGATGTTGAGGAGCATGATGTTCATCGCAGTGTTTGCATTTTTTAAGAAGCCCGTTTGAAAATGGTCCGCACATCTGGGTGTCTTGGCCCATTTCTGATTTTTTTTTAGGAGTTAGGAGTAGAGAGGCGAAAACTTTGCCTATCGTAACCAGTAGGGTGATAGGGCGATAGTTGCATGGTTCTTTTCTCAGTCCTTTTTTGAAAATGGGGACGAATCCCGCCGATGTCCATGAAGTCGGTATTGAATTAGAGGCTTTGCATCGGCCAAAAATTTGAGCAATCAAAGCCGTCCATTCTTCGAGATGTAATTTGAGGTCGAGATTGGTCAGGCCGTCAGGGCCTGGTGCCCTAGATGATTTCAAATTCTTTATCACTCTGGATATGTCTTCTTTATCAGAAAGATCTTCTCAAGATGCTAGGGCCAACTGTTTGTCCACGTGGATCTTGTCTTGTGTTTTCGCGAAGAGCTTTTGAAAATGGTTCATGCATTTTAGTTCACTGACCCCATTAGTTAGTGCTTCGTTTGTTTCTGTTCCACTGGGTTTTATGAGTGCCCAGCATTCTTTGTTTTTTTGGAAGCCACAATCTGGAGCATTTTTTCCACGTGTTGTTGGTAGAGCATCATGCATCATACAATGAGACTTTAACCATGAGTGATATTTCTTTGCTTCCTCTAAGATGATTTCTCTCGGGCTGTGTCTTTTAACTTTTCGTAACTCTTTCTTCCGGTCTGTCAGGACCTGTTTATATGTATGTTTGTTTTTTGCTGATCATTCCATACGGCTTACTCTGTATTTCATAAGCAGAGGTCACTGCAGCCATTTTTCCTACAGGGTCTTTGGCCAGAATTTGTTTACAGTAGTTGTTGGCTACATCGCCAATGTTTGATGCTGTGAGACAAAGTCGAGTTTGCTGTGTGTTCAGGTCGACGGTCTGGTTCCACCTGGCATTAGGCATTCGAAAGGTGTTTCATGACATGGCTAGAAGGTTATGGTCACTTTTGCTTGTTCTTTTCACCTCAAAGGTGCTGATTATAGGTAGCATTGAGGTAGAGACAAAATATAATCTAAGGTCGCAGAGGAGGAGTCTCTTTCTTTGGAGAATCTGATGGGCAGATAGATGCCATGTTGTGAAAGTTTTGAGATGACTTCAAGGCGGACCATGCCTCTCCTCTCTCATCTGCGGATGATCTCAGGGTCTTCACGGAAACAGCTTTGTTGGTGCTAGGACAATTTGCATTCAAATCCCCACATACTATGATGTTGGTTACTGAGTAATCGACTACTAATTCGTCAATTACGGTTGCCATTTTTCTGCAAAATCTTTCAGTTGTAGTCCTCTGGGGATTCCAATAAACTGTGATAATGCCCAGCTGTTTTTCTTTTTGACTTATCAGTGGGTTGGTTATTGTTGCCCCAGGTTAGGAGTGCCGCAAGATGGCCGTAGGATTCCGATGTTTTCTTTATAAGGTCTAGTCCAGAACCCATTCGTGCTGCAAGTAAGAGGCCCGATGAATGTCGACCCAGAAGGCCTCTTATTGCTGGTGCGGCTAAGACAGTATATACATCAAGGGTAGGTTTTTCTATCAGCCACGTCTCTTGGAGACATATGATGTCAAAGGCGCCTAGGTCGACGCCTCCTGGCTGAGTTAGATGTTGGTGGCCTCTGGTGTTCCATGAACCCATTTTCAAGAATGAGGCCATCGGTGGGTCGGTTGTTATTGTTGACTGTCTCTCGGTGCTTAGCGTCGGGTGAGGTGATGGCTATCTCCTGATTTTGGCTTCAAAGACTTTTGGCAACTATCCCCATAGTCCTTTAGCAGAATTTTTCGAAGTTTCTTCTTTGTTGGAGCCTGGGGCGCAAGGTTTGTAGTCACGATCCCTTTTTCTAGTTTGTCTCACTGGGGACAGCGAAGATCTCCGACACGAAAAAGCTACATGGGCTTTTTCCCGATGTCCTTGTGCTCTGTTCGTAGGTCGAGCACAATTGAGACCTGATGTAGTTGGTTCTGTTTGTGAGCCAGCATAAGTTATTAGGTCTGTTCTCTTGAGCTCACGATAAGAGGGTCTGCGAGTTATTTCCGGCGAGTGGCGTGAATAACGCTCCCATTTTGAGCTTCTGTAAAGTTCTTCTGTTTTGGAGATAGATCGGTGTCTTTTTCCGTCCTTATTTTCATCTGATCCCAAAGGCTTAATGCTTTTTTTGTTTCCAATTCTGTGAGTCGAAAGCCTCTTTTTTCTAGTTCACTGTACGTCTTCATATGAAGGTGTTCAAGTGCTACAGCTTTTATATGTAGGTATGCTTTAGCTGTCCTCTCTCGATGGTAGGGTTCAATTAGCACGAAGTCTTCTGTTTTTAGAGTTTTCAGGTGGCTTATTTTTGAGAGCAGGTGAAGTATCGTTCTTCTATTTAGGATCATGTCTTCCTTTTGTGCTGTTATTTGTTCTAATTTGAATAATTTTACTGCTTTTGAGGGGTTTGAGTCTGGGTGGTTTCCAGAGGTAGATTGATGAAAGTCTTTGTCCTTAGATCTTCTTTGATAGGCCCCTGCTCATAAGCTCTTTATAGTTGCAGATCTTTTGCCTGAGTTATCTTTGTTCCTTCGCAGAACTTTAGGGCACGGTTAGTCCCTCTTCCCACTCGATGGCTTTGTGTTTGTACAGGACTTAGATCAGTGGTCGCGAGGGGGGAGTACAAGTTGGGCGAGTACCTTGAGTCTTTTTGGCTGGTTCAAGGCACTCATTTACAGATGCTGGAATGCTTTTCTGCTTTGCCCATGGCTTAAGTATAGATTCTTTTAACCCCTGATCTGGATCGGTTGCCTCCTTAGAGTTAGGTGAGTTAGAGTTAGTTTCCGGTAGTTCGTCAACGGAGGCTGAATATTCACTTAGGTCCATCAGGACCATATCTTTTAAGAAATCTTGAGTTGTTATTGGTGATCTAACCAGGTCAACTTTTTCAGGTCCAGGACCTGGGTTGTTACGACTTTGTGGTTGATCTGGGGCACTCTCTCCAGAGCCGGAGACCTTGCTTGACTGTTCTGGTATGGACCTTTCTATTCTGCTGTTCTTTTTTGTCGGGATTTGTAGCACTCATGATTTCTTTTTGCTTACATTTGTTTTCGGTGCTTTTTGCATGTTTTCAAAAATTGAGTAGTCTACAGTTAGATCAGTGGCTTTTTTGTGACAATTTTTGCGTTTATAGATTTAGAGGTTTGGGACACCTTAGTTGGGTGTGATCTAGGGGCTGAAAAATGGTCTAGAGTGGATAGTAGCTTCTGGTTAAATGGATCTGATGTCATTGTGGTCTGTGGTTGCCACTTTGGTGTTGAGGCTGCAAAATCAGATTGCATTGTGTGGCTCTTGAGATCTGCTTAGGTTCGGCCTTCCTTGAGCTTGACTCAGGTACTTTTTTGCGAAAGTGCGGGAAAGCTTTCTGAAGTAACTGCCGTTTCCTGTTTACCTGGTAGGCGTACATTTACGTCTCTTTTGAGATTTTGAGTTATTTGGTTTAGATCGTTTTGGTGCTCAGTTGCTTTTAGATCCATGGCGGTAATATAGCCTTCCAGAAAAATTAGTTTTGAGAGCATCATCCCAATTATAGTTGTTTGATCTTTTAGTGTGTTGTTCAGGGACTCGTACAGCTTGCTGAAAGGAGCTAGGGCGATAGTTACCATTGACATTACCGTCATCAAGTCCGGCTTCTTTGAAGTTTCTCCTACTGGAGTATCATAAGAGATACTTTTCGTCTCGCCATTTTCGGACTAAGCCCCATAGAGTTCCTCCTCTCAGGAAGCCCCGGAAGGGCGGGTTTAGGATCTCTAACCACTGAAATTCTCCCCCTTGAAGAAAGTTTGGAGTTAGTCGCTTGGTCCTTATGGAGCTCTGTAATGGTGGCAATTGATTCAAAAACGGCATCTCCCTGAAAGATTTCAGTCCTATTAGCTGAACGTTGTATTTGGGTTTTGGGAGTCGACTGTGAAAAGGTATTTGTTTTGAATTTGGCTGGTGGCAACTGCAGATCTGTACTCTCGTCATCAGCTACGTGCTCATTCAGAATAAGGTCTGCATTTGAGGCATAAGAAGGGACTGGTTGCTTTTACACATTGTGTGCCAGATTTGCTGCTTTCGGTTGCATTGATCGACTTTTTTCCCGTTCTGGATCCATTACGCCCCTGATCGTTGTTGCAGCTTGTTTCAGGGAAGAGATGATCGAATCTCATTGGCAGGGTGTATTTACTAAAAGAGCAGGTATTTCTGGGGTATTTGAACCTCCTAGAAGTACAGAGCCAACTCTCCGGGCTTTGGTCAATGGAAAGTCAACGACGGCGTCTAGGATTTCAGTGTCAGACAACTCGTTTGAAACTTCAAATTTTTTAAAACATTTTTTCTGAAATAAGTTCTTCAATGCGTTGGATAGCAGCAATGTTGGCAATGTCTTTACCCTTGATGATCCGATTTTCTGAAGATGAACTTTTAAGGTACTTGTAACTTTTTTCAGTCCTTCTGTAGACTCACAGTTTACCGCTCTGTTGTGTGCTTGTCAAACCAGGGGTTTCCCCTTTGCAATTTTTTGTTTGTTATAGTTTCTTTTTTGTTGAGACTTTTGGTTCGCTGATCTAATTGCGTAAGTTGGAGAATTGTCACTTGGACAGTCTTTGCCAGCACCACTTCTGTTGCATTCATGCAGTGAAATTTGACTGTGGTACATGGACAGGCTGGTGTCCACCAATGGATCTATATCTTGGAGTTCTGCTAAATTCTCGCTCACAGCGGTATTAGTAAGGTCTCTGGTGATGTTGGCCGATTGAGGGATAGTTGAAGGGATGGTTAGGACTTCGGAAACTGTGGGCCTGGCAGAAGCTGCTTCCGAATGAACCAAAACCAGCACTTTAAAGGGAGCGTTCTGTTTGGAAATTTGTGGTTGTTGTGAGTTTTGAACTTCTGCAGGCTTATTGCACGGCTCTAGGAGTGCCTCCATGCCGGGCGTCTCTTCGGCTCCGGTGACGTCAGAAGTGGTGACGTTCCCTGTCAAGAGAGGGACGTCCACAGATCCCTCCAAAGTCGTGTAGAGCTCGTCACCCATCTCGCCCGCCTCCTGGGCGGTGGAGTCCCAGCAATAGATCTGAGGGCGGGGACGGCGAGGAGGGGGAGGAGCCTCCTCCGCACCGAGACACACACCGCAAGGCAACTGGGGCAGAACAGCCAGAGGACAGGTTGTGGGCAAATCGAGGTCTGCAGTGGGACATCCAGGTAAATTAGCCATCATATGGCTGTCATTGCAGTCTTTTACTTCATTCTGCTTTGTTAGCAGTGTTTTGATCGCACAATTTCCCTGAAAGTCCTCCTTTCCTGCCGCGGTTATCTTGGCGGGTTCTGAGTCTGGCGTGCCGCTATGGTGAGAGCTGACAGGGGGAGGCGGAGGGGGAGGAGGGGAGATTGAAGGGAAGATTGAAGGAAATTTCCCAATGAGGCCTCTTCTATAGGTCTTGTGGGGTTTGAAGAGGAGGTTGTGGCTAAGTCTATTACGGGCCGAGGGAAAGGGCTCCTGGCACTCTCCTGGCACTCTCTTCGAAATTTGGGGGTGCACAAAAGTAGGGCGAATGTAATGGATAGCGCGACCTGCGGCTCTCGGCTCCCTCGAGTCCCGAGATCACCGCAGGTCACTTTCTCTCCACTTTCCGCTACGTGATCTCTTAATCAAAGACCATTTGTTTGGGCATCATTGACCCTGCAAGTAACAGAAAAGCTACGGAATTAAATAAGCATGTGTCATCCAGTTGGGGGTTTTGTCTCTAACTCCAGGGTTCCTCGTTATACAACTAACTCTGCTGAAAAAATGAGGACTACTCAATATTCTAAGCTCTGAAAATGATTTCATTAAATTGGATCACCAACAACCTGTTTTTTTTTTTTTTTACTTAAATTGATCTGAGACACTCACCCTTATACCACACATTTCCCACCAATAACTGTTTCAATGGCAAGCAATGCCCCATAACATAGGGGCAGGCTCAGCTCTTTTTGTCAATCTTGTGGGGTGATAAGATAGACCTAGAGTGACAGAGATGGAGAGGCCATACTAGGCCCCCATTGTGAGAGTGAAGCTGGCTAATGTGAAGTCCCATTGAAATATAAAAGCCAGTACAAAACAGTGATTTTCGACATAAGGCCTAGTAAAATGGAAAGAAATGGGCCTAGTCAACTCCACTAAAATGGACAGTTGTGCAAGTGAAGGGGAATCTACATGATGGCTTAAAACTGTTGGATATGCTCAATGGGAAATAACCTGTGGTGCTGCAGATGCTGACTTTGTGTTTATTGAGAAAAGGCACCATTGACAGATTTAAAACCGCAGCAGTGCACATAAAAAGAAAACATACATTTGAAATTTGAAATGCAGCGTTTTTGGAAGATAAAAAGGAGGAATGATGCCTGACATTTAAGAAATAAAGTCAAGTGACAGATTGCGTTATCAGGAATAAAGAGATTTAGGGGCCAATTCATAGAATTGTGGAGTTTTACACACGATTGGCCTAGCGTGAGCGGGGTACGTGTATTCCGAGGGGTGCGCATGGAGTTTTACATGCGATTGGCCTAGCGCGAGTGGGGTACGTGTATTCCGAGGGGTGCATGGGGAGTTTTACATGTGATTGGCATAGCGCGAGCGGGGTACGTGTATTTCGGGGGTGTGCGGGAAGTTCAACACGTGTTTTCGCTTCCAAGGGAGGGGAACGTGTATTCCTGCGGTGCCCCAACGCGAATTGCCAGTGTGTGTCCTCCCAGGTGTGCCCTCTCCCCCCTCCCCAGGCCCTGCAGGCAGCCCACAACACAGGGGACTATCCTGCACCCCATGGCTATGCCCCACAGGCAGCCCATCCACCTCCCCATACCCCGCAGGCAGCCCTTCACCCCTGGGCATGCCCCGCAGGCAGCCCATCTACCCTCCCCATACCCCACAGGCAGCCCTTCACCCCTGGGCATGCCCCGCAGGCAGCCCATCCACACTCCCCACACCCTGCAGGCAGCCCATCCACCCTCCCCATACCGTGCAGGCAGCCCATCCACCCTGGGCATGCTCCACAGGCAGCCCCTCACCCCTGGGCATGCCCCCCTCCAGCCCACCTGTCACCATGCACAAGTGAGCACTGACACATGTCCCACTGCACCCCCACCCACCCAGCAGTGACATGCACCTGCCAGCAGGCCCCGAGTCATGTCCCCCTGCAACCCCACCCACCCTGCATTGACGGGCACCTGCCAGCAGGCCCCGACACATGTCACCCTGCACCCCCACCCACCCTGCATTGACGGGAACCTGCCAGCAGGCCCTGACAGATGTCCCCCTGCACCCCCACCCACCCTGCATTGATGGGCACCTGCCAGCAGGCCCTGACTCATGTCCCCCTGCACCCCCACCCTGCATTGACGGGCACCTGCCAGCAGTCCCGGACACATGTCCCCCTGCACCTCCAACCACCCTGCATTGACGGGCACCTGCCAGGAGGGCCCGACACATGTCCCCACCCAACATGTCATAAAGATGCACATTCATGGGCCTCATGTCCACCAAAATCCCACTGCACGCCACACCAGTCCTGAGACACAATCAAGTTTTCCATCCACCCCACACTGAAAGGCCTATTTCTTGTCACAAACCAAAAGTCAACTATGCACATCAACACATGTCCGTCACACACACTGTGTGCCAGTGATTGTGCAAACCCAAACCAATGAGCGAATACCTTATATGGAAGTAAGAAATCAAAATGTATTGAAGTGGGAGAATGGAAGAACAGGCTCCCGCCCTTCCCCTCTCGCGCTTGGCCTAGAGGATCACGGCCTAGACACCCGCCACGAGAGGAGTTTGCCTATCTACCAGATGACCAAATACCCTGGTACAGGAACATACGGATGTGCCACCTACCTGCCCAGCAGCCCGCCCTGTCCATGCCGACACCTGCGGCATGGATCAACTCGACTAAACCTACATGTCGTTAGAGATGCCATGACGACCTAGCCAACGGTCAGCACACCTGTGCAAACATGCGCACCGGACACTCCCACACCAATCCACACGAAGAACATACTCAGTGCTATGACGTAGGCGACAGACATACCCACGGACGTGCATCTTTATTATTTTCCACATAGGCTCTCAAAATGCAGAAACGCAAGACGCATAATGAACTTATCTAAAAAGGCTTGCTCACGCTTCTTCTAAGAACCATTTACCATAATGAAGAATATAACGGAGACACGATACTGAGGATAGAGCAATATGATACCGTAGCCTAAAGCGCTCTGCATCAAACGGTTCCACCTATGCACCAGGCCCAAGTAGGCCGCAAGCAAAAGCTTCCATGAACATTGAATGAGCAAGAGCTCGGTTGCTGACCCTGCAGAATGAGCCCGGCGAAAGCACACCGCCAAGGGCACGATGTTGCAATCTCGCACGCTGCAAGCCGACTCCAAGGTCGCACCTGCAAGATAAACCAGGCACACAGTGGGAAAAACAATATTAATTGTGCTGAATTTTGCTTCAAACACGGTCCCACCTCACGTGACAAACCCAAACCTGACAGGATGCCAAGCCCAGGAGGAAGGATACGCCTAAATCCCACATTTCAAGACACAGGCAGATACAATTAAAAGACTCATTGGACATCTGCAGCAGGGGGGGTAGTCGACCTCCCAACATATGAATAAATCCTCACATTGTTTACACCTACCCATAGTAAAACATTGTTGCAAATGACAGGTGCACCGCGAGCTGGGAACAGCGATAGTCTCAGACTCGGAGGCTCGCGAGCGGACCAATCAGAACATGGGGCTCTTATCACTGACGCCATTGACATTGACCAATCCTCAGAGGTCTTCATGTAACAATTTTCATGTATCAAATTGAAGGGACAGCCCAGGTATACCACCTGACTAACCCTCAACCACTAACACCGTTCTCTATATGTATGCTATACTAACCCTACCACTCGAGTAACCAATCCAGAGTGGAAATAGGTTTTTTGCTAAACTTTCTAAGGTGACGCAAGTAGCGCGTCATACTAAGGTAAAAAGGGCCTGCGAGCCCCACGATTGTGTGTGTGTCAGGACGGACGCGTACGATCCTTGACCCATCCCTGCCGTTTTGTCTAATAAACAGCAGAGTCACCTTGCTTCTTGCGTGTGTCTCATACTCTATCTCTTTTGGGATATACGGGAGGAGTTGGGGCCTCCCTGCCCGGAGGTCTACGGACGGCCCGGCCGACCCCGGCAGAATTTCCCCCCGACAAGTTGGAGGCACTGCTGAGATCTGTTTAAGATCTGCTTTTTTATTTTTATTTTTTTCCAGGTACTCCCGTTGCGAGGAGGCCCGGCGGCGCGGCCCTCTCTGCCGTTGCCCCCTTCTGAGGACTACAGGACCATCGCGGAACTGCGAGAAGACCGGACAGTGCAATCCGGATATTGGCCTTCGGGAGCCGGTTGAGAAGTATCCCGCCCACGGTTGGCGCGTGTCCAGACGTGGTCCAGACGAAGGGAGGTGGCGAGCCGCTTGGAGGGGTGCACGCAGTCGAGCGGCCCCGCATCAAGAGAACTTGGTGAGCATGCCACGCACAACAAGCAATGTGAAATTGTGAGGGAGGGGGGAGGAATTAAATACGGGAGGTGGGAGGTGTTGCATAGGTGCGCGGCGAAGGTTTGACAATTTAGTGTAGGCAATGAAATGAATGGTAGCCGAACGAGTGCGAGAGCAGTCGGCTACGTTACGCGAGAGAGGGAGGTAGAGCACGAAAACATCACGTGCGGTCGCTCGTAGACACTGATTGGCCTAGGTCGCGACTACGTGTAAGGGTGTGTGTGTGTGGTTTCCTACGATTTGGCATTTATTGGTCAATGAGTAGATGAGGATCCCTATTGTTCGAGCAAGAAACTCGATAGGTAGATGACGTTTCCCTGTAGGCGGTAGCTAGTTAGTTGCCCAATACGGAAGATAATTGGCTGGTTAAGCCCTCCTGTCGAGGGGCGTATCACACGCGAGGCGACGCAGCGTGCGCAGTCCGATTATATTATTGATTACCTTGTTCCAGGAGTGACAGGAAGACAGCTGTGAGGTTAACGGGGGTAGATTGCAAGTGTATTTTGGACTTAAAGAATATATGAAGAACTTACCAGTAGTTCGAAGAGATCGGTGACGTCACCAGTAGGGCTTTCATAGGATATCCCGAGCACAAGGCATTTTTCTTTCTGAGAGTGGTGGGGAAGAGAACTGTGGTAAGGGAGTGGAAACGGAGATAAACGGTAATGAGTTGATCGGGGAAAGGCGAAACGGGGGACGTGGCTGCGCACGGAGAACGCCAGCTACGGCAAGTGTAGAAGAAGGAGGAGGAGCAAATGAAAATAGGACGACTGTATAAGAACGTCACAAGGGGTACGCAGCCGCAGGGGGCTACGTGCGCCTCGGCCGCAGGGGGCCGTAAGGGTGTTGTGTAAAGGAAGAAAGACAGAAGAAAATATACAAATGTAAATACTATATTTTAATAATTTTCCTTAGCGGACTATCACAAGTCCCCAAACTTACGGGGCCAGGTAAAGGTATAAGGCTGTGTATTGTAAGTGTTAGTAAGATAATAGCTACCATATAGGGGAAGGATAACAAGTGAAGCGCTACTATGTCATACGGGACAGGATCGGGAGGGTGGGGGAACACCCTCACTACCCCACTACAACACATATGTACAACACTGTCACCCCATAGGGAGAAACTGATCAAGTATAGCATAGAATGGACACAGGAGACGGACAACAAAATGATAACACCATGGCCGCCTAATGGTAGCTTCGATCCATATACCCAACATTCACTATTAAACCATCTGCATAATACATACAAAGGGAAGAAGTTGACACACCACGTGGAGGTGTTTAACTTATGGAGGATGTTCCAAGGGTCCCGACCAGGACCAAATGTTATGTTCACTGTGGGGGAAATACCGGAAGAAAAAGAGATTAAGGAGGAAGGAGAGAATGGGAAAAAGGGGAGTGAAGACCCAAAGAACACGGGGAACGGACAAGAGGGAGGAGAAAAGAATAATAACTCAAAAGAAAATGAAATAAAAAAGGAACAGAGCAACGATATACCCCTAGCAAAGGTAGTGAAAACAGAGGGAGGGGGGTTGCATCCTTTAAGAGAATTAGGAGAAATAGAAAGAGGACAGTTAAGGGCAGCTGAGGGGTACTCGAACCCGGCATACAGCCCGCCACCATATGTGGCTCATAGGAAGATGCCAGCAGGGGAGGGGAGGACTGGAGAAGAACAAACTGTGGAAATAGGACATGATGAGTGGGTAGCTGCGCAGATACTATTAAAATTACGAGGATCATTAACAGGAGAAGAGAAGGAGGTAGTAAGGAAAATAGACGAGGATACTACCAGGGAGAGTGGAATGAGAGGGGAAGAGCTGTTATGACAAAAGGAAGAGATTTTGGAGGAACGACTAGCAGAGTTAAGGGATGAGCAGAATGAACTGATCAAACAGCTCGAGAGGGAGGAAAGAGAGAGAGCGAGGGAAAGGAAAGAAGGTAAGAACAAATTGGAAAAAATAAGGGAACGAACTGAGGAGCAAAGGAGAGAAGCTGAAAGGGTAAAAGCAGCAGCAGTAAGGGTATCAAGAGCAGTGCTACGAGAAAGGAAAAGGGAAGAAGAAGAGAAAGAAAGAGAAATGGCAATGTGGAAGAAGAGATTACTATCAGAAACGACTAAGAAATACGAAGAAGGGAGGGTGATAGAGAGTATATTAGAAAGGGAGAGGGTGAGATGGGAAAGGAAGAAAGAGGATGAAAGGATATTGGAAAAGGTGAGTAGTGAAGTAATGGAGGAATTAAAAAGGAAAAGGGAGGAAATTGGTAGAGAGATGGAGGAGAGAAATGAAGGGGAAAGAGAAGATAGGAGAAGGGAGAGTGAAGTAAGGGGGAATGTATATAGAGACACAGAAGTAGCAACAACATCAGCGCAAAGGGGAGCGGTTGGTAAAGGAGAAAAGGGAGAACCGGACCTAATAGACTTAAAAACAGTAACAATCAAGGGAAAAAAGACAGAGTGGCGGCTGCCGTTTATGAATGACTTTTGTAGTGAGGAAGAAGAGGGAATGGAGAAGGAAGGAAGAAACAGTGAAAGGGAAAGCCTAGATAAACTATACACCACCCGGACCAATACAGACTCACCATGGATCTGTAGGAGAAAGGATGAACTGGAGAGAAGTGAGGAGGAAGAGCAAGGAATAGCGGAAAGACAGACACATGAAGCCACACCGTCACCATCACACTCTCTCCCATCCCACCCTACATGCTCAACCACCTCACGCTCATTACGTACAATCAAACTTGCGCCCTTCACAAACGAACTGACACCCTATGCAGGTCGGCTTAGAGACCTCCCTAGACTCAGGCAGGAAGGACGAGTACACATGCCCACATTAAATACAGGAAATGATGGAAGAAGGGGAAAAGATGGAGAAGAAAGAGTTACGAACGAAATTGACGATGTAGGAGAGAGGGAAAAAGAGGAGGGGTGTGAGGACTCGATTTTATGGGACCCAAGGGGTAAAACGAGACACAACTTAATGCCACTTCTGGAGAGGGGAGGGGTTAGACCACAGTACGTCCCTTGGAAGCATACAGACAAAGAAAATATAAAGTGCAGGCTCCCATCATTAAGTGGAGGTGCGGGTAAATGGATATATGAAATGGAAAAACACACCGCAGGACAGAAACTGGCAGTGGGAGATGTAAAGGGCCTTCTAATATCGATATTAGGGGATGCAGCGGATGACATTTGGAAGAGAGCGGGATTCCCTGGGGTAACAATAGCAAACACATTGCATGATGGGGCACCATTCGCAAACTGCAGACATGCACTATGGCAGGCACTGAGGGTACAGTACCCAGACACATCAGACATAGGAGCAATTACCTCACGCAAGATGCGTGAGAACGAAGATCCTGTTGATTATATCCAGGAAATCCAAGAGAAGTGGCGCATGGAAACTAGAGAACAATGGGACAAAACACCAGCAATATTTTATCATATACTAGTACAAGGGCTCCCAGAAGGAGTTCAGAAACAACTGAAGAAAGTAGTGGGAATGGAAGCAAAAGCATGGCCAGAAATACAACTGACAATAGTGCATCATTGCAGGACATGGCAAGGAAAAATGAAACAAAAGGAAGAGGACAGGAAAACGGAAGAGGCTAAACTAGTACAGAAAAAACTTACTAAATACACAATGGAAGGGGCACTAATAACTACACCTACAACAATGACCCAAAGCCCCACACAAGTAGTGGCTGCACAAGATCCCTCCCAAATACCACCCTCACAGACTATAACACAACAGGTGCCGCCACTCCAACCATACACGACCAACATGGGAGGAGGATACTCAATGCCAGGAGCTGGGTATTATAATTATAACAGGGGAAGAGGAGGAATTATGAGAGGGAGAGGATACGGATATAACACACAACAGCAGGTGGGAGGACTTAGAAATTCCTACCCCACCGGGCAACCAGTATACCAGGACAACACAGGAAGCCTTCCATGGCAGAGTAGGGAACCACCAGTGTGTTGGAGTTGTGGATTGGTAGGGCACATGTCACGCACGTGTAGAGTAAGACCAGGAACACCATCATGGAGCGAACAGGGACAACCAAGGCCCACACAGGAACAGCAGGGCATACAGCAACAGCAGACGTTGCAACAGGGAAATGAACAGCAACAACTAATAACACAAGAAAAGCCACAGACATATTCACTGCCACAACAACAGGTAGCGATAACACAGCAACCCCAAGCACAACAAACACTACTGGGTAGGGTGACGGTCCTGGGAAACAACCCTTACACAGGAAATGGTCAATCGTTGTACCCTCAATAGGACAGCCCACAGACGGCCTTGGTGTGTCCCATCCTGTCGGTAACACCTAATAGTGCGGAGGAACCACGCATAGAGGTAACGATAGGTGACAAAAAATGATTATTCCTTGTTGACACCGGGGCAACCCGGTCTTGCATAAGGGAAGGTAAATTTAAGATGTCGGGCGAAGCCATGAACACCCAAGGATTCTCTGGGGCTAGAGGGTTGGTTCCTTTTACTGATAACATTCCCTTATCTATAGGAGATTATGACATGTCAGTCCCACTTTTATATTATAGTGCCTCACCAGTAAATATACTGGGGAGAGACATAATGAACAGGTTGAATATGATGATCTCCTTTACGGAGGACGGCATAATTTGCTCTACTCCAGGAATTAACATGCTCACAGCACGACAGATTATGCAAGCATACTGCGGACAGACAGCGATTAGGGCTGAGCCAGTAGATGGCGAACTCTTCCAGTACGGGACAGACATGGCATTTGCATGGATGCCAGGGAAAGAGGGAAAGATCTGGAGGAGGCCAGCAGCCTATTTGTTCAGACCAGAAACACCAGTCAATGAACCAGAAGGAAAGGTGGTTCCGGTGGACATTGAGAGCATTATAGCAACAGCTGATTACATTGCTGTACATGCCCAAGACAGAGAAGGAAGAGCATGGAGGGCAGTGATAGCACTAGCAGAAGGATGTAGACTCACCCAGGTGTCAGATGAGGAGCTGTTCTCAGAAGAAAAGGAGGAAGGTGAAATGGTGTTTATGATGAGTGTGGAAATATGGCTAAGAGTGGCGTACAAACAAGTAGCACAGAAAATTGCAATGGCACTTGAGGCACCCACATCCACCCCAGTTCCCTTCTTTGAGGAGGATATGACAAAAGTACCCACATCATTATGGACTACTAGCCCCTATGACGTGGGGTGCATAAAAAGTATAGGGGGAGTAAGGATAAAATTGAAAAAAGGTGCAATACTCCCCAGAGTGAAACAGTACCCACTATCAAAAGAGGCAGATGAGGGCATATATGAAACCATAACGGCCCTTATAGATAATGGCATATTGGTCCCCTCAGAATCACCATGTAACACGGCTGTATACCCAGTGCGTAAGGCTAGAGGGGGGTCTTGGCGCTTCATACAGGATCTCAGGCCCTTGAACAACAAAGTAGAAGCAGAATACCCCATAGTCGCAAACCCGGCCACAATATTGTGTGGCATTCCAGCAGAAGCATCACGATTTACAGTGATCGACCTTAAAAATGCTTTTTTCTCAATACCATTGCACCCAGACTCACAAGATCTGACAAGCTTCACTTACAGAAACACAAAGTGGAAACACACCAGATTGCCACAAGGGTACTGCGAATCACCCTCAATTTTCAACAGAGTAATACAGATGGATTTGGGTAACATTGAAGTGGAAAGCACAGTGTTGCAGTATGTCGACGACATAATAATTTGCAGTACAAACGAAAGAACATGCAGAGAGGACTCATTAAAGATGCTGACAATATTGGCTGAAAAAGGTTACAAGGTAGACATGGAAAAGTTACAGTACTGTCAAGAACAGGTACTTTACATTGGTCAGCTCATATCCCAACATGGAAGAAAGATTGCACCACAAAGAGCACAGGCCATTTCAAAAACGCCAGTGCCACAAACAGTGAGGGAACTGCAGCAGTTCCTGGGTCTGTGCACCTACTGTAGAGCATGGGTATTTGATTACAGCTCATACATAGGACCCCTGCTTGAGGCGTTAAAGGAAGCTAATAAAGGGGAGAAAAAGTTGGGGTGGACAATGGAAATGAAAGAGGCTTTTGATGAACTGAAAGATGCAATATCAACTGCTCCGGTACTGGCAACCCCAGACTATGAGCGACAATTCTTTATATTTTCACATTGCGACTCAGCAGTAATGAAAGCGGTGTTGGCTCAAAAAACAAGCATGGGCTACAAACCAGTAGCATTTTACAGCGGCCACTTAGATCCTCTGATGTTAGGTCATTTCCCTTGCGAACAAGGTCTCGCCGCAGCTGCTTTTGCGGTAGAGAAAGCATCAGCAATCACCATGGGGTGCCCAACTACACTGTTTGTGGAACATGCACTATTTGCAATATTGAATAAACCTAAGTCCACCCTAACCACGCAAAGGGCATCAGGTTATGAGATCATCTTATCCAGAGCTGAACTATCAATTGTTAGATGTAGCACGGTCAACCCTGCAAGGTTCCTAGCAGAAGTAATTGAGGAAGGAGATTATGCCCACGACTGTACACAAATAACTGAAATGTTCTCATGTACTAGAAAGATTGAAGAGAACGCACTAGAGGGAGGTGAGCTCCTGTTCATTGATGGGTCATCAACTATCGACCAAAGGGATGGTATAAGGAGGACTGGGGCAGCAGTGGTAAAAATTATGCAGGTACCGGTGTGTGTGGCAATGAAATGTGTACAACTACCACAGCATTATTCCGCTCAAGCAGCAGAATTAATTGCACTAATCTTGGCGTTGAAGAAAAGCTTTGACAAACGAGTGACCATATATTCCGACAGCGCATATGTTACGTCCACTGTCCACTCAGGGCTGTCGAAATGGAGAAGAAGAGGGTTTAGGAGAGCTGATGGCACTCCAGTGCAACATGCCCTCCTATTGGCTGAACTAATTGAAGCAATAAATGACCCCCAAGAATTAGCTTTGGTCAAATGAGCCGCACACACCAATGGTGAAGACCACATTTCAAAAGGGAATGCAGCAGCAGACGCACATGCGAAGTATGCTGCATATTTTGGTGAGATATGGAACCCCCCAGAGTCAAAGAGAGGGAGAGGGAGGGGAATGGCTAAGGAGATGTTGATAAGAGAAGGGTACACCCATCTCCCAGCCACACAGATAATGGAGCTACAAGCGGCTGCACCAATGGCAGAAAAAGAAATATGGGTAAAAAGAGGATGCACAATGTCACCAACTGACGCACTATGGCGCCAGGGTGACACTGGGAAGATTGTAATGCCACTGCACTATTGAACACTGCCCTGAGCCAACTACACCACCCAGCCCACACAGGCAAGGAAGTAATTGCAGCACGAATTAGGGAAGACTGGTTCTGCCCCGAGTTAAATTCTCATGTGTCAAATTTTATCAGCAATTGTCTCACATGTCAACAGTTTACGGCCGGTCACACTCTGAAGGTGATAAGAGGTACTATACCCCGGCCAGAGGGACCCTTCCGGCATCTCCATATTGACTATGTTGATATGATCAACGTATGTCAAGGAAATAGGTATATGATTGTAGTAGTATGCCCATTCTCGAGGTGGATTGAAGCAGGGCCCTGTTCACACCTAGATGCATTCAGAGCAGCTAAATTCCTAGTGAGGGAGGTCTTCCCCAGGTGGGGAGTGTGCGAGGTACTGCGGTCAGATAATGGCCCACATTTCGCAAACGAAATGTTCCAGCACATCACATCCTTACTGAACATCACGCATAAATTTGCATGTGCATACCACCCATAGGCCAACGGTGTATGTGAACGCCTGAATGGATTATTAAAGGAGGCAATTGCAAAAATACAGCAAACAACAAAGAAGAGTTGGTTGTATTGCCTTCCACTAGCCCTATTTGAGCTAAGGAATAGACCAGGCTCCGACCACCACCTCACCCCTCACGAGGTGGTTACCGGACGTCAGATGCGCCTTCCCCTAACGCCAACATCAAGAGCATTTACCGACCACGAGAGTACTGCAAATGTCCTTGGCGATGAAATGTACCAATATGTGTCTTCTTTGATTACTAGTGTAGTGTTTGTGTCTCAACAGCTCGAGCGCACGCGGGGCGGGTCTAACAGCGATCAACAAGAAGACGCGGATAAAGAATTGGAAAAGGAAAGACTGTGCAAAGTTGCTAAAGGTGACCACGTACTACTTCGCAATTTCAACAGAAAGTGGAACAGCCCACGCTTCACTGGCCCCCATCTGGTAGAGGAGGTATCAACGAGAGCAGTAAAGCTACAGGACAAACGTGCCTGGAACCATCTACACGACGTAAAGATCTACAAACTCCAGACCCGCCCCAGCGCCACCGACAGGGCCACTGGAAGAACAACAACAGCGTCACCAACGAAGGAAGAGACTTCTACCACAACTAACGGCCTAAGTGTCCCCATACCCTGCCACCCCTCAGATTCCCCAGAGACAACTACTAGAAAAGAAAGGGGTGATCCCCATACCGCCCACCCCATGGTTACACGATTAAAGAGTAAAGAGACTTCCGCCAGTTGAGCCCCAAACCCTCTGCCCATTGACCCCCTACCCACTGTAGTAATAACTGAACTGAAGGACATTGTCTTGCACATATACACATGTAAACACCTGAATGTTCTCTTTCTTTTCTCTCGCACATGCAGGTACAGCGTATTATTGTACTACTAAGAAAGTAGATAACTAACCAATTCACTGCCCAGGAGTAGATGGTACCCTCAGACGATAATTACCTGGAAGAATTGTCACACCAATTTGTATATGAAATAAAAAGGCCAACGTACCTGAAAAGAAGGAGGGTACGTGTCTATTACACAGCATTCCTCTTGGCCATAGAACATTCAATGCCCCACCTCCAACCATACTTGCCTGCCCTAAGAGATAGATTGCTTAGATTGGCGTGGGAACAGCTCTTCGCCTGGGCACTGAATGACTACTTGATAGGGAGAGCTTAAAAAACGACAACTAACACTAATAACAAGGATATTAAGAATTTTCAGGCGGGCAACTGTAACGTCGCAAGAATAAGCTGCCGGACTGCAGCAAGGTAAGAGCAGAATGCCGGTGAAATTAGCATCTGTAATAAAATTGATAGGGATTTTTATGATCACCGGGTTCTTGGCTGCCTCTGTATGGCAGTACAGCTATGCTATCAATATTATTGCTGTACCCAAACCTAATACACCCCCACCCTCAGCTGCAACAGGTGTTACGTCAGGTGGTACTAGTAAAATCCCACACAAGGAAAATAGAGTTAAACGCAGCACATACTCAGATAATAAAGGTATTGACAACTACATACAAGATTCAGCACACATCTCAAACAACATATGGTAACAACACATGACCCACATAGGTAAGCAGACAACAGAAGACAGCTGCTACGTTTGTTCATTAATCCCATACGCCATGAGCGCTTCTCGAACATTTGTTGCCACGGAGATAGATGAAAAAATAGCACAATGTATAATATACCTGGCACTGTTCCAGACGAAAGGAAGATTTCAAGGGACAGTGGTGCAACTGGTGTGGAAAACACGAGATACATATCCATATGAAAACAACTTCCTCAAGACTTATTTGAGTTACCACAAGAGCAGTTTACATGATGAAGGATTCAGATACATAACAAGTGGCCCTGAAAAAGGAGAAACAAAGAAAGTAACACTACAGTACCTACCATGTGATTGGTACGCCACTGACGTCCCTGGTAAAAACGGATGTTGGGAAAGACCACTGGTGATAATAACAGGGAAGGTGTACATGAACAACAAATGGGACATAGGAGTGGTTGGCAGCAACATGGTAACAAGAGAAAATATTTCAACTATTGATGGACACAACCATAGATGTTGGATGACTTGGGTCAAGTACGTACCCATGCTCACGTGGATGGAGAAGGATGAAGACCAATAACTATACTGCCGCTAACTGCGCCTAAGGTATGCTACCAACATAAAGGGGAGGTGGACATAGGATACAACACCAACTGTGAAAGCATGACAGAGCTACCTGAGGGGGGAGCAGGAACAGCAGTAGTAATGGACCATTACTGGGCCTGTGGAGACAAGGCATACCACACACTGCCCCCTCTGTGCAATGGTGTATGCACAATAGTACACGTTAATGTACCATGACTAGTGGTGCCCCAGAAACATGTGAATGTGGCGAACTTCCCCAAAATGGATGAAGGAAACAAGAGGAAGAAGAGATCTGCACAGCTTCAGAAGGGGCCAGAGAACCGGAACAACGGCAACAACACTGTCCTGAATAGGAAGAAAAGACAAGGAGAACCTCTGACAGGAAATTACCTGTGGGGAAGGTCGGAAACAGCACTCACTTCAATTCCGCCAGAACACAGACTATTCAGCAGAGCAGCAATGTTCTTCTCCTCAATAATACATCCGGGACTACAGGCTTACGCAAACGCAAAATGGCTCCAGATAACTAGATGGGAACTAATGATGACAATTAACTCTACAGTAAATGGATTCAACGCAATAAAAGAAGAACTGCGAGCAGTGAGGATGGTGGCACTACAGAACAGATATGTACTGGACCTCCTCACAGCAATGGAAGGAGGAGTTTGCGCTAAGATAGGACAATCATGCTGCACATTCATCCCTGCCAACGATGCTGACAATGGTACACTGACAGAAGCAGTTTTACAATTGGCCCAGATGCACTCAAAAATGATGGATGAAAGTAAAGGTGTGAAAAAGGATGAGAGCTGGTTTTCAATATTTTGGTCATGGATGCCATCTTGGCTGTCAGATGTACTGAAGATTATAGTTGGATGTACTATTTTGGCTGGAGCTACACTGATCATAATAAGATTTTGTAAGGCCCGGAAGGCACGCACCACAGACGAGATGATCGAAATGGTTGGTATGCACCTCTTGATGCCAACAGATGACGGCAAACATACAGACACAATCATAAACGAGAGAGAGAAGTTGCGCAACCAGATTATCACCAACCACCTGGACCCACCATCTGTGAAGCTCGAAAACCCAAGAAACCCAAGGAGCTACATAGGGAAATGGGTATACTGCACTCCTGGAGGAACCTGTGCATATATGTATTGGTCATTTGAAGACCATGTTAACCACTATGGACATTTGGGAGGAATAACTAAAATATGGAGAGTAAGAGGAGATAAAGAAAAGGATATGTTTGTGGTCGACAAGTCGACCAGAGGGGGGACTGAAGTGGGAGAATGGAAGAACAGGCTCCCGCCCTTCCCCTCTCGCGCTTGGCCTAGAGGATCACGGCCTAGACACCCACCACGAGAGGAGTTTGCCTATCTACCAGACGACCAAATACCCTGGTACAGGAACATACGGATGTGCCCACCTACCTGCCCAGCAGCCCGCCCTGTCCATGCCGACACCTGCGGCATGGATCAATTCGACTAAACCTACATGTCGTTAGAGATGCCATGACGACCTAGCCAACGGTCAGCACACCTGTGCAAACATGCGCACCGGACACTCCCACCCCAATCCACACGAAGAACATACTCAGTGCTATGACGTAGGCGACAGACATACCCACGGACGTGCATCTTTATTATTTTCCACATAGGCTCTCAAAATGCAGAAACGCAAGATGCATAATGAACTTATCTAAAAAGGCTTGCTCACGCTTCTTCTAAGAACCATGTACCATAATGAAGAATATAACGGAGACACGATACTGAGGATAGAGCAATATGATACCGTAATCTAAAGCGCTCTGCATCAAACGGTTCCACCTATGCACCAGGCCCAAGTAGGCCGCAAGCAAAAGCTTCCATGAACATTGAATGAGCAAGAGCTCGGTTGCTGACCCTGCAGAATGAGCCCGGCGAAAGCACACCGCCAAGGGCACGATGTTGCAATCTCGCACGCTGCAAGCCGACGCCAAGGTCGCACCTGCAAGATAAACCAGGCACACAGTGGGAAAAACAATATTAATTGTGCTGAATTTTGCTTCAAACACGGTCCCACCTCACGTGACAAAGCCAAACCTGACAGGATGCCAAGCCCAGGAGGAAGGATACGCCTGAATCCCACGTTTCAAGACACAGGCAGATACAATTAAAAGACTCATTGGACATCTGCAGCAGGGGGAGTAGTCGACCTCCCAACATATGAATAAATCCTCACATTGTTTACACCTACCCATAGTAAAACATTGTTGCAAATGACAGGTGCACCGCGAGCTGGGAACAGCGATAGTCTCAGACTGGGAGGCTCGCGAGCGGACCAATCAGAACATGGGGCTCTTATCACTGACGCCATTGACATTGACCAATCCTCAGAGGTCTTCATGTAACAATTTTCATGTATCAAATTGAAGGGACAGCCCAGGTATACCACCTGACTAACCCTCAACCACTAACACCATTCTCTATATGTATGCTATACTAACCCTACCACTCGAGTAACCAATCCAGAGTGGAAATAGGTTTTTTGCTAAACTTTCTAAGGTGACGCAAGTAGCGCGTCATACTAAGGTAAAAAGGGCCTGCGAGCCCCACCATTGTGTGTGTGTCAGGACGGACGCGTACGATCCTTGACCCATCCCTGCCGTTTTGTCTAATGAACAGCAGAGTCCCTTGCTTCTTGCGTGTGTCTCATACTCTATCTCTTTTGGGATATACGGGAGGAGTTGGGGCCTCCCTGCCCGGAGGTCTACGGACGGCCCGGCCGACCCCGGCAGAATTTCCCCCCGACAGTATTGTGCACAAAATTAAGCAAATGGAATCAAAGCATGAAAATAATATTAATAAAAAAAGAAGAATGCATGTCCAAAAAATAAAATGAAAATAATGAAGTCACAATCCAAAGTCATCCAAAATAAAGTCAGTGAAAACTCCTTGTCCACCAAAGCAAATCCAAAGGAAACAGAAATTTCAAAATCCATTGATCCATGGCGAAGTAAAATAAAATGTTTGCAGAAATCCACAGTCCAACTATGTACAGAGATTGAAACCAGGATCCATGAGCCCAACTAATGAAATGAAACCTATAAAAAAACCTACCTAAATAAGAACTATATATAAAAACGTGGGGCATTGTCCAAGCTTCCCAAAAGAAAAAAAGAAGAGAAAGAAAACCTAACACTAAGTTACTATATACAATGGCGGTGGGCAAGTCCTACGGCTCACTCTGTGATGTTGTGGACCAGGGCATCATCAAACTACATGTTTATCTCCTGGAGGCGGGCCTCTGCCCTGGCCCCGAGGTCTTGCAGGAATGCATCCATTGCCTGTTCCAATTCCCTGCGAGTTGCCTCGAGGCATTCAGCCTGCCTCAACGCCCGACGCATGGAGAACGCCGCCCTGACCATGATGAGCCGCACCTCTTCTGCCCGCCGCCGCTCCGCATCTATACGCTGGCCCAACCACAGCCACATGGAAGACACACCCATTCCAGGGTCCTCCTGCCCTCTGGCCAATGCCTGCCCCTCTGATGTTGATGGCCCCGAGCCATCATTGCTCCCACCTAGAGCCTGCTGCTGCTGCTGCTGCTGCTGTCTATTTGCCCTGTCCGATGATGCCTGCACATCCTCCATCTGCTGGTCTCCAGTTGTTGGGATGTCCACCCCTGCTGGACTGCCGACTCCTGACCTTGGCAGGGATGGGATCTCCACCAAGCTGGCTGTGTTGGTCAGGCCAGGTCCACAGGGGGCCCTGGTGGAATCTGGGCCAGAAGACGGCAGGGAGAACGACTGGCGCATAGTCTCCACAGAGGAGGAGTGGTCTGCCAGAGTGCGTGACACATGTAGGAACTCACTGACCATGGCCCCTCCCAACTGTGACACGTTGCCACGCAGCTCTTCGTGATGGCGTGCGTGGTCCCCCAAGGAAGCACGCACATCATCACGAATGACACGCGTGTGCAACGCGACACCAATCAGGACCGAGCCCATACGGTCATGGGACTCCTTGTCATGATCACTGCTTCCAAGGAGTCAGGACCAGCCCAACGTCCTTGGAAGCAGGCCCCTAACCCTGATCCTAGGCACCAGCCGGTCCCCACAGGGACCTTTTGGACCTTGTCCTGGCGCCTGTTGCACCAGGCTCATCAGAAGCATTGGTCCCGGCACTGGAAGCGCCGGGCTCATCATTGGTGTGAAGGTGCTTGGGTGGACTTACCTGTGGCAGACCATGCTGCTTACTTACCAGACTCTTAGAAGTCCTCGGTGAACTGGGACTACTTTCTTACCTGGGTGGGGCAGCTCCACTCCCTGGATACAGCACTGGAACTCTTCTGGAAGCAGGAACTCTTTTCTTACCTAGGCGGGGCCGTGGAAGGAGACGCCTCATCACTCCTAGGCTATTTAAACCACACCCGATTGATGAAATGTGCTTCGCGTTATTCTGCATCTGCAGCAGAACGCTCACCGAGTCTGTTCCAGCCTTTCTTCTTTGGATCCTGAACCTGCAAGAATTATACTTACCATTCCTGTACCCGATCAACATCAGCACCTGCAAAAGACCAGAAACAACAGGTTAGCAGAACGAACTTTAACACGCAGTGTTTACTTACCTGATCCATCGGCAGCGGCCGTGTCTCACGCTGCACCTTCGCCTGCAAAGATAAACAGTATTATCATACTTACTGGCACGCTGTGCATTCCGGCTTCTTCACGCTGCATCTTCACCTGCAAAGATAAACAGCATTATCATACTTACTGGCAAGCTGTGCATTCCGGCTTCTTCACGCTGCATCTTCACCTGCAAAGATAAACAGCATTATTCTACTTACCGGCACACTGTGCATTCCGGATTCTTCACGCTGCATCTTCACCTGCAAAGATAAACAGCATTATTCTACTTGCCGGCACGCTGTGCATTCCGGATTCTTCACGCTGCATCTTCATAGACCACAGCAGTGTTACACTTACCGGCACGCGGCGAATTCTGGATTTCTTCATTCTGCATCGTCGCCTGCAAAGACAAAGAAAGAGACAGTAAGAGCGCTTGCCATACTTACGCAATTCCAGGCGCTTCACCACCACGCATAAAAAGACTATAAAGAGTAAAGGTGTCCAGAAACTTACCGGTCGTGCAGACAACGACGGTACCCATCCTCTGAAGTCAAGAGGCCAACGTTTCACCAGTGAAGGAACTGGCAACGGCACCCTGCACTAGACGCAGATGGAGAGCCCAGCATTCACTTATCTAAGGTGAGCACGTTGACCTGGGAGGGGGGCTCAACCGTCAGGCTGAGAGGAGAGAGATAGGGACATTCACAACCCAGACCTTTAACCCCCCATATTATTTCACCTGCAGAAACCTCACCCTTCGAGTCCGACAGTGCGGAGAGGTTCGACCCCAGAAGCCAACCGAATCCTGCACATCACGTTTCGTGTTACAGACACCTTCCTGCCAAGACCCGCGCCTCCGTGGGAATCAGGTGAGCGTTACAGAACGCGAAGCCCACCACAAAACTCCTACCCAGGCGCAATGGAAACCTCAGAAACTGATCAACTAGCCCAGTTGCTTGGGGAATTAAGAGCAGAAGTACATGCAGCTCGCCAGGAAACGAGCTCTCTAAGAAGAGAACTGATAATTTCTAAGGAGCGAACAGAGGACCTTGCTAGGCAGTTGTTACAAACGCAGGCAGGACAGACACCTTTGCCCGTTCCAAGAGGGAGTTATCCTTCTGCATCAGCTTCAAATCCAGTGCAAATCAATCTGCCCGGTAATGTGCCCTTGGCTCCGCCCGAACGCTTTGCTGGTGATCCAAAGAAATTCGCAGTTTTCATCAACCAGTGCCGCCTGCACTTCTTATGTCGACCAGCTGCATTCCCAACAGACCAGGCCAAGGTGGCTTTCGTGCTTTCTTATCTCAGTGGCAGCGCTGCAGATTGGTCGATCCCTTTAATCAACTAGGATGATCCGGTTTTACACGATTTTCAAGCCTTCCAGTCCAGCATGGAGAAACTGTTCGCAAGACATGCACAAGGGCAGGCCTTGGACAATGAACTTCTCTCATTACGACAGGGTAACCAAGACCGCTTGACTTATATAGCCTCTTTCAATAGACTCATAGTGGAAACACAATGGCCCGAGGACAAGAGAATAACGCTTTTCTACAGAGGCCTGCGTGGAGAGCTCAAGGATGTGCTAGCGCAAGTTGTGAATCCTCCACAAGAATGTTCGGACTATATTGACTTAGTTGTCCAACTGGACCATAGACTACAGAACAGGAAGGCAGATCGTTCCAGATTTGATACCGAGTGTTTTCTAAACCACAGACCTCGAATAAGGGAGCTGACACTGTGGAACCCATGCAAATAGGGGGCATGAGAGGACCTTTAACCCAGAAAGAGCGGGAAAGAAAAAGGCAGCTGCAATTATGCCTCTATTGCGGTAATTCAGGACACTTTCTTCGGGACTGTCCCGTGAAACCAGCTAAGAAGACTGTAGGAGCCACGGATACCTGTACCACAAATTCTGAGAAGGGAAACAACCTCGCCCGACAAGAGTAGAGGTCCTCTTGCCGAGCGTTAAGATCTGTCCCGTGACCTCGCATTTCGTGATAACCATGGTCCTCATTAGTCCTGAACGTCCGGATCGTTTGCATGCAATTGAAGCTTACATTGACAGCAGAGCAATCGGTAACTATGTGGACTGTGAAATGGTATCAAGGATGAATCTACCCCTTGTCCCTAAGGCAGTAAAAGACGTCATCACTACTGTGGATGGCACAGAGATAGCCTGCGGACCAGTAACGCATGCCACCCAAGAAGTGACGTTGTTGAGTCACAATGGACACCGGGAGAGAATAGTGTTCGATGTAATCAAGGCCCCTCAGTTCCAGATCATTCTGGGAATCCCTTGGTTAGAGAAGCACAATCCTCAGATTGATTGGCGAGCAAAGACGGTTCAGTTTCCAGAGTGTTCTACCACTTGTTATCCTCGACCTGATGTTTCATTAGCGGCAATCTCTTCTGAGGAGATTCTCAAATTACCTCCCGAATACCAGGAGTTCCAAGACGTCTTCCAGAAGGATCAAGCTAACACTCTACCTCCTCATAGGTCTTACGACTGTCAAATAGATCTGATACCTGGAACAACTCCTCCTTGCAGCAGGATCTATGCCCTCACCGAGCCAGAGAACCTTCACCTCAGACAGTACCTGGACCAATACCTAGCTAACGGGTTTATCCGTCCTTCAAAATCTCCAGCTTCATCGGCTTTGTTCTTCGTTCCGAAAAAGGAAGGAGACCTTAGGACTTGCATAGATTACCGCGCCCTGAATCAGATCACTGTTAAAAACAGATACCCGTTACCTTTCATCCCTGAACTCCTGGACCAAGTCAAAGATGCATGTATATAGACAAAGCTGGATCTCAGAGGAGCCTACCACTTGGTACGGATCAAAGAGGGCGATGAATGGAAAACGGCCTTCCGCACCAAGTACGGGCTATTCGAATATCAAGTGATGCCCTTTGGACTGTGTAATGCTCCTGCTGCTTTCCAATATTTTATGAACGATGTCCTTAGAGAGCTCATTGACGTGTGTGTAGTTGTCTACATTGACGACATCCTCGTATATTCATCATCTGAAGAAGAACATCAGAGACACGTTAAAAAGGTTCTCGAGAGATTGCGTCAACATAGTCTTTTTGCTAAGCTTGAGAAATGCGTTTTCAACGCAACGGAAGTCGAGTTCCTGGGATTCATATTGTCACCTAACGGAGTCCATATGGATTCAAAGAAAGTTGATGCAATTATCAAGTGGCCATCACCAACCTCTGTAAAAGGAGCTCAAAGCATGTTAGGATTCGCTAACTTTTACCGCAGATTCATTCCTGAATTTTCCCAGATAGTCCAGCCCATCACCGCTCTGTTGAAAAAGAACAAACGTTTTGAGTGGTCTTCTGAAGCGGAACAAGCTTTTCAAGACTTAAAAGCTAAATTCATTTCTGCACCTGTTTTAAAACATCCTCGCCCAGAACTTCCTTACATCATGGAAACGGATGCTTCTAGTCTTGCTATGGGAGCAGTGCTATAACAAAGAGATTCGGTCACAAACCAACTACATCCGGTTGCCTTTTGGTCCCGCAAGTTTTCGCCTCCTGAGATCAACTATTCAATTACAGACAAGGAACTTTTGGCCATCAGATCGGCCTTTAAAGCCTGGCGGCATTATCTTCTTGGAGTCAGACACACAGTCACCGTAATGACTGACCATCGCAATTTACAATATCTAAAGACAGCCAAAGCTCAGTCTTCCAGACAGCTTCGCTGGGCTCTGTTCCTAGCAGAATTTGACTTTATAATTACTTATCGACCAGGTAGTAAGAACGGAAAGGCGGATGCCCTCTCCCGGATGGGAGTAGATGAACATTTGATCAATCCAGATCCAATACCCATAATCCCAGAACAAAGGATTTTGGGTTTGGTCAGCACTCAATCTTTTGAAGACATCAAGACCACGGTGAAATCGCTCCTAACTCCGACCGATTTGCAGGACTGGCAATTGAAGGGAAAAGAATTCTCAGTAGATCAAGACCTACCATATTTCCGAGGACGATTGCACTTGCCCTGTGAGAAACTACAAAAACAAGTAATCTCCGGTTATCATGATTCTCTAATGGAGGGGCACCCTGGCATTACCAAAACCATGGAAAAGATTAAAAGACATTTCTGGTGGCCATCGTGGAAAAGGGATATTAGAGACTTTGTAATCTCCTGCGGTGTGTGTGCCCAGAATAAAAGTCAAAAGCAAAAACCAGCCGGCCTATTACAGCCACTTGACATTTCTCCCTGTCCATGGCATACCCTGTCCATGGATTTTATCACGGACTTACCTCCATGCTTGGGATATACTACCATCTTAGTAGTCGTGGATCTATTCTCGAAAATGGCTCACTTCATACCCTTGAAGGGTCTGCCTTCAGCCTCAGTATTGGCCCGGGAATTCTTGGCAAACATCGTTCGCTTACACGGTTTTCCTTCGGTTTTAGTCTCCGATAGGGGAAGTCAATTCATCTCCCACTTCTGGCGCAGTTGCTGTCGTCTAGCCCAAGTTGATGTAAGACTTTCGACCAGTCACCATCCCCAAACTGACGGACAAACCGAAAGGACAAACCAGACATTAGAACAATATCTACGCTGCATGCTCCAACAAACAGAAAAACCCTGGAAGGACATTCTTTGGATCGCTGAATACGCTTACAACAATTCGACTCATTCTGGAACCGGGAAGACTCCTTTTTTCCTATTATATGGACACCATCCTAGAACCTCCAACCTGGATCCTCCCCAAGAAATTGAAGCACCTGCTGTGCATCACTTGCATTCGGGGATCACCTGTGCCTTTAAGGAAGCCACTGCCCATCTGCAAAGAGCTAAAGCTCAATTTAAAAAGGCAGCCGATCGGCACCGTAAAGAGGCCCCTCACTACGCTGTAGGAGATCAAGTCTGGTTATCCACTAAGCACCTGCCTTTAAAAGGACCTCGCACTTTCATCCCGAGATACCTTGGGCCCTACCTCATATCTGCAATAATTAATCCGGTGGCTGCCAAATTGGAATTACCTACGCATATGAAAATACATCCAGTATTCCATGTCTCCTTATTAAAACCAGTACAACCAGAAACCCGATTGACTAAACTCGCAGAACCCGTTTTGGTAGACGGAGAACTCGAATTCGAAGTGAAGAACATCCTAGACTCCAAAATTTCCAGGTCTAAATTATACTATCTGGTTGATTGGAAAGGATATGGTCCCCAGGAAAGGTCTTGGGAACCCTCAGAACATGTACACGCACCTCGTCTGGTCAAGAGATTCCATCTGAATCACCCCGACAAGCCAAAGCCCCCGGGAAAGACACACTTAGGAGGGGCCTTGAGGGGGGATACTGTCATGATCACTGCTTCCAAGGAGTCAGGACCAGCCCAACGTCCTTGGAAGCAGGCCCCTAACCCTGATCCTAGGCACCAGCCGGTCCCCACAGGGACCTTTTGGACCTTGTCCTGGCGCCGGTGGCACCAGGCTCATCAGATGCATCGGTCCCGGCACTGGAAGCGCCGGGCTCATCATTGGTGTGAAGGTGCTTGGGTGGACTTACCTGTGGCAGACCATGCTGCTTACTTACCAGACTCTTAGAAGTCCTCGGTGAACTGGGACTACTTTCTTACCTGGGTGGGGCAGCTCCACTCCCTGGATACAGCACTGGAACTCTTCTGGAAGCAGGAACTCTTTTCTTACCCAGGCGGGGCCATGGAAGGAGACGCCTCATCACTCCTAGGCTATTTAAACCACACCCGATTGATGAAATGTGCTTTGCGTTATTCTGCATCTGCAGCAGAACGCTCACCGAGTCTGTTCCAGCCTTTCTTCTTTGGATCCTGAACCTGCAAGAATTATACTTACCATTCTTATACCCGATCACCATCAGCACCTGCAAAAGACCAGAAACAACAGGTTAGCAGAACGAACTTTAACACGCAGTGTTTACGTACCTGATCCATCGGCAGCGGCCGTGTCTCACGCTGTACCTTCGCCTGCAAAGATAAACAGTATTATCATACTTACTGGCACGCTGTGCATTCCGGCTTCTTCACGCTGCATCTTCACCTGCAAAGATAAACAGCATTATCATACTTACTGGCACGCTGTGCATTCCGGCTTCTTCACGCTGCATCTTCACCTGCAAAGATAAACAGCATTATTCTACTTACCGGCACGCTGTGCATTCCGGATTCTTCACGCTGCATCTTCACCTGCAAAGATAAACAGCATTATTCTACTTACCGGCACGCTGTGCATTCCGGATTCTTCACGCTGCATCTTCATAGACCACAGCAGTGTTACACTTACCGGCATGCGGCGAATTCCGGATTTCTTCATTCTGCATCGTCGCCTGCAAAGACAAAGAAAGAGACAGTAAGAGCGCTTGCCATACTTACGCAATTCCAGGCGCTTCACCGCCACGCATAAAAAGACTATAAAGAGTAAAGGTGTCCAGAAACTTACCGGTCGTGCAGACAACGACGGTACCCATCCTCTGAAGTCAAGAGGCCAACGTTTCACCAGTGAAGGAACTGGCAACGGCACCCTGCACTAGACGCAGATGGAGAGCCCAGCATTCACCTATCTAAGGTGAGCACGTTGACCTGGGAGGGGGGCTCAACAGTCAGGCTGAGAGGAGAGAGATAGGGACATTCACAACCCAGACCTTTAACCCCCATATTATTTCACCTGCAGAAACCTCACCCTTCGAGTCTGACACACAGTGCGGAGAGGTTCGACCCCAGAAGCCAACTGAATCCTGCACATCACGTTCGTGTTCCAGACACCTTCCTGCCAAGACCCGCGCCTCCGTGGGAATCAGGTGAGCGTTACACTCCTGGTCCGCAGGTAGTGGAGAGCCAGATGACGTGGGCCTCCCCCCTACCTGCGGACGGGCCTGGGACAGGGCATCCCTGCTGGTGCATGGTGGTGCAGTCACAGGGTCAGGGACAGCGACATGCACAGGACCCTCTGTGGTGACCTGTGTTGCCTCCTGACCCTGGCCCTGGACTGCACCACTTGCACCAGTGGTACTACCCCCACCAGGCCCCATGTGTGGCTCAGTAGCGGCTCCTCCTCCTCTGTGGAGAACACCAACCTGGATGTCTCTGCACCGTCTTCCGCCATTGCAAGCCCCTGTAGGGGCTCACCCAGCCCTTCCGCTACAGCCGTAGTGGCAGACGCGGCACCAGTACCCTCACTCCTGGATGATGGCAATTCCTGGGAGGGTGGCTGGGCCTTGCGTCGCTGCCCGGTGGAGGCATCCCCGCCGCTTAGCTCCACAGCACCGTCTACACCCTCTTCTTCACTCGACGCTGCGTAGAGGGAGACATAGAACAGAAGCATCAGGGTACTGTACAATAGTCAACTAGACAGGAAGCAATAACACATGAGTGGCACTGTCAAACGTGACTTCCATCCTGTCCCTCCACAACACATGGGTCAATGCAGGCAACACACATGCAGAAACAGGCACGGCGCATGCAATCAACATCAGCATCCATGTACAAGGGCCTCTATGGACATAAATGTTGCCTTTAAACTCACGTGCATCATGGCTCATACTGATCCCATGCACACACATCACCAGAGGGTCATGCATTCTGCTCGTACACCACAGACACAGTGGATACAAGGGTGACCAGACTGCATAAGTGAATCTGCACATCGTCACGGACATGTGTCATGCATCCATGGCGTTTCAAAGTCACACACACGCTTCTCAGACACGTATACCAGACATGCACATGAGAGCAGCACCCATCTCTCACCCCCCAATCCATGTCCAAGAACAGAGACAGGCATGCATTCATGTGTGCATTCTGCATGCTTCTCCCCATGATGCAAAGAACACATGCACCATCCATGTGGTTCACACATGACTGGTCTCACATGCATTACCATGATGTCCCTGCACACACACATCCATACATGGCCTATGTCACACATACAGCCAAGTAGCTGACTTCCAGCACACTGCAACATGCCCTGTTTCACACAGCAATGCATGGCCACTTACCGCTCAACTCCAGACGGGTCTTCCTCTGAAGGATCTGGGCGTGGAGCCCTGGGTTTATGCATTCCAGGACTCGCATCTGGATGTTGGTCAGGCTGACCCGGCACCCCTCTGCATCCTCTACCATCGTGAGGCACTGGGCCTTGTTGAGGGTCCTGGACCTGAAGTCCTCCCAGCGCTTCCGGACGTGCTTGATGTCGTGGATTGCCACCCCTTCCACGTTGATGGCAACTACTACGTCCTCCCAGATCCTCTCCTGTCCTTCCTTGTTGGCGCGCGATGGTGTCAAGAGGGCATCATAATGCCCCTGAACTTGCTCCACAGGACACCAACTTCCTTCTCACTGAAGTTGGTGGCCCTCTGCCTCTCTGGCTGGGGGTCACCAGTGGTCTCCGATGGTGTTTGCCCCGACATGGCGACCACCGAGGCAGGTGTGGGTGGGCAACTGGGTCCTGGAGCTGGCTGTGGAGCGATGGTATCCCTGTCGGGAGTCTTCTGTTCCAGCAGGGGTGATCACTGCAACTGGACCCCTGCAGATGGCTGACGTGCAGGCACCAAAGAGAAGGGCAGGTGTTTTGCAGGCAGGCAGGCAGGCAGCAGCAGATGGCAGGTGGGAGCGTGCTCGGGGGTCTGGGGGCAGGATAATGGCCTTCTGGGCAGGAGCATGGTATTCCGTGTGTTGTTGCGTGGCCAGCTTGATACGGAGTGATTTGGCACATAAAAAAACTGCACATCAGCGTGTTATTTGAGGAAAGGCCTATAGCGCATAAGCGCGTCTGTGATGTGACACGCGCGGGCGTTGCCCTGACACGGGTTGAAGGTCCCACGTGGGTTTCCATCGCTATGTGCGTGCTTTTCGTGGGAAGCGGTGCGTGTGTTTTCCAGGCGTTGGGGTTCACATGCGATTACTTCACAGCGGGTGGGTGTTGGCTACGTTATTCTTCGACACGCAAGGCAGACGGTGAGTCGCACACGCTATTTTTCCCACTGCGGGTGTCCATGTTTGTCACGTACCCCTTTTTTATGGGCATACTAGCCTGCGTGTTGATCGCGTACGTATTTTTGGGGCTCCTGGCTGCCACAGCGCACTGCGTGTGTTTTTTTTCACGCACGTGGGCAAAAGGGGTCGCTTATCTCTTTTTCTTGCGTTTCGGGGATGCCTTTGCATTGCATGTCACGTCATTTCTCCTAGGGGGCCACAGAATGGGACATTCATCGTAGCTGTATATATGTATTTTTTTGTTTGCGCACACTTTTGTAAGGCGCTGGGACGCTGCCGCCTGCCTTCGTGTGGTGGACGTGTTTAGGCCTGTGCGTGTCTTTGGCCGTGCGCGGGTTTGCCCTATTCGATTCCATGAATACGTGTGGTTCACCTGTGTGTGGGCGTTCCGTGTACTTCCCAGCAGTACATCTGCAGTTCCGCCCTTATTTTGACGCGTTGTTCCCCATTCCGTGCGTTACGCCCCGTGTTCCACCCCCTTTTTGGTGTGTGCGCCAATGTTGTGCGCCTGCCCTGTGCACAGCGTTTGGGATGTTGCAATGACGTGTGCGCCCGTGTACACCACGCATGGGTTTGGTGCACATCCCGTGGAAAACACGCGCAGGGACTTCCATGAATCGCACGCGTGCACGTGTGCCTGTTTTTTCACGCTTGCGTCTGTTTGCGCCAAGATTTTCGGCACACGTTTGTTCCATGAATCGGTCCCTTAATGTTCATCATATATAATCACAGCCTGTAAAGAGAAAGGCCTATTTCATTTTTGTAAAAGTCACTGGTGTCCTATTTTAACTGTGGCCTATCTGTGTGCATACGATTAATAATGAAAGTACCTCTGGTCTAATATATTAGAAAAGAAAGATTGTATTTATGAACAGCAGGCCTAATGCAATATAAAATGTTACATGTTAAACATATTAAAATGCTATGTTGCTTGTTTTTGCACATTGAACTGGAAGGTCTGGGCCTCTGAAACTTTGACCTCAAGACATTGAGCCGAGGACCACTAGGAGAAGAAGGTCTGCTTTTATGTTTAAATGCTAAAACAATACAGACAGTAGATCGGAGTTGTGTAGGTGGCAGATAAGCCAGCCAGCAAAAGTGACCTTAAGTTCAGGGCTCCCCATTAACTGTGCATTATCTTGGAACAAAATAAACTTTGAAGCACAGGATGGGATACATTATCACACGGGCCAGCCAGCTGCCCTAATCAGGTCAGAGGAGAGAAATGAAACCTTAGAAATGGTGTGGGCTGGTGTGAAACTCAGGGACACTTGTGTTGCCTTGCCATTGACTTTGACTAACCTTGAATACATTTTATTGAATAAAAAGCGCACTGTGTGTTCCACTGAGCGATTCTCAGGTTCATATTAAAGGGGACCAGAAGCCAGTTGGGACCATGTAAAAACGAGTTTTGGGTGATGGATACAAGTGAAGTTATGAAGACATTTATGATTCCGACCTTCTGATAATTATGAGGGAATAGAAAGTTGGTGTAATGATAGGGTATGGAGGTAAGGTTTGAATCATGAAGGGGCAGATTTGTGACTATTTTGCCTCTGGAATAATCCCATAAAAACGGTAGCTCCTCGAAGGAAGGGTGTTCCGAGATATGATTAGTATTTTTCGACTCGCCATAAAATATAGAACTCAAAAATATGTATATGCCTCCATTCAGCTGTAAAATTAGGGTAGCTGCCATGTTGTTAGATTTTAAGGTCACTGAAAAAGTTAAACCCACTTGTCATTTTGGGGTGATAAATCTTTCTCCTCCCTAGGCCTCCATAATTCACACCCCCTTACTCCTTGTCCTATTGGCAGGCAGTGGGCGTATTGGGGGAGGGAGAGGGAGAGAGCCTGCCAATCCGTAGCGTGGGAAGTATGCTAATAATGGAGTGTCACCAACCCTATAAGAGTTCAGTTTTCAATCTGAGAGGGGCTTGATGTGATGATCTTTCATTGTTTTTTTTCAACTCTTGGGACCTTTCTTTGGACTTTTTACGTTTCCCTTGACTTTCCCACTCTATTGCTCGAAGTAGTCTGCTTCTGAACTCTTGCAAAGAACTAGCAGAGGGACAGGAATAGCTACCAAGGCCTTAAACTTTGCAGGGGAGACAGAGACTTGGAAATCTAGAATCTAGCTGGGCCTTCCATTTGAATAGCCAGAGAAAGTTTCGGTGCTGCGGACTACCCTTGACCGAAGCCTTTGACCAGATCTGTGCTGTCCTTAGATGAGCCCTACAGTTTTCCTGGATGCCCCATAACCAAGGCCTCCCATGTAAGTAGCTTAATCTAAATGCTAACAAAAGTGTGGGGGTGGGAAATCTGCCAGCCTTAATCTCCATCTCGCATAACAGATGGGGGTGGAACTGGGGAGACACTTGGCACATTTTATTAAATCCATCTGATATTCATTCCACTATGGAAAATACCGTATCCATTTAAATTAAACTGTGTTGGGAACAGCCTGCCTTAATTCTTTCTGTTAAATTGTGGGGGCGGGGGATCTGTGTAGATCCTTAGTGCATTGAATTGAAGTTAAATCAATTAATTCTCATATAGAAAATCACCGGATAAGTGTTGTTAGAGTTTGAAACTAACAACGTTCATGCCCAGTGTATTAGAGCCGGTATAGACAATAAAGTACATGGGTGGCTCTACCTTTCTGAAAACGCTGTCTTCTGTACCGAATGAGGGTGTCCACAATCCCAAAATAAGTAACCCTAAAACGCTACCATTCGAGTGAATGTAAAGTGTGCAAAACGAAAGTTACCATTTATTTGCTTGCCTCCCAAAACGATTTTCCCAAAGCATTGCATTTCATGCAAATAAAAAACCCAAAACGATTTTTCCCATTGAGTTCCTTTCTTGACTTTGCCTTTCAAATAAAAACCCAAAAATTATTTTGTTTTCACTGTGTCTATTTGTCAAACCCTGCATGTTAATAAAAAGCCAAAACGATTTTGCTACTGTATTCCCACTCCCTGTACCTTGCCTTCAAATTAAGGGGTCATATATAACTGATGCCTGTGGGTGGGCGTTGCTGGGAGAGTAAAGCATGGTGATAAACCAACCAATCACTGGGGGTTGTTCAAAGTTCATAATTGTTCATGTGCAAGTGTTTGATGTACAGTCTCTAAGTTTTCTGTGTGTTTAGTAGCATCTGTAAATTCATTAGAAACACAAGTCGGTCAATTGGTGCAAGTAATTTGAAATTGTTATATTTTGTAGTGCCACGGCGTCGGTGGCCGATGTTTTGGTTGCTACTCTTCTTTGTCAAACCTTAAATAAATATATATTCTTACTATACACTGGCCTGGTTACTAGTTCATAGGTGGTACAGAGGGTATTTGCTGGGGTGGTGCAAAAAAGATTGGAGGCCACACTAAAGTTGAATCAGAATAAGTGCTTTGGGAGTGCGCCACCTTGCTTGGCAGAAAGGAACTCCCTGAGTTAAGAGTGACCACCTAATAAATCGCGACAATCTATAATGAATAAAATCATAGATTGGGACACTCCATCATTCAGTAAAGTCAATAATGAAAACTGGTTATAAAAACCAACCAGACAAACCATTCTAGAGGCCTTCCGCATACACACGTATACTTCCAAGTCTGAAAAAGTCAATAGATTGCCATATTCGTTATAGAACACTAATCTCTACGTTTAAAAGTAAGTCATGTTTGTTACATTTCCCAACACTTAGTTGCAACTAGTACGTTAAGGTGCTGGTAACATTGCTGACCGCTCCATATGTGTGGTGTGCAATATGCTACGACATCACTGTGAGAATCAAAATCACTGTCTTACTAGGCTATGAAGTCCAACAAAGACCCATTGTGCGATAAAAACGTGGCAGGTGTCATGCTTCTGCATGGGCCATAATAAAGTGGTTCTCTGTGAAGCAGGATGTTCTATTACTGAGGACAGATGTGAATATGACATACCTACATGGGTTACAAATGCCAGAGTTTCTGTTTCTCTGCTATTCATTCCATTTGGTGGTCTAAAAGCCCATTTAGACCTTATTCGATAGCAACGACGGTCAGTATCCTGTATTGCTCTTTTCTAGTATCCGCAGCTCCCCTAGCAGTGCATTTGAGGCCTAATTTGGGGGCCTATTAGCATCTATACATATTCTCAGTTGCTTTTTTCTAAGGTGCCACAGTAGATTACTTCCTTGTTTTGAAATGAAGATATTCCACAATTCCACTCTGTTCATTATGCTTACATTGCAGAACATACTGTTGCCATAGCCAGTGCCTTCGAAGAGGTCTTCCTAACCTCAATCAATGGAATGATGTGTTTCTCAGTCAAGGCATCTGGCAAGCAGTTCTAAACCCTTCGGAGCGTCCATATGTGACAGATGCGTTTACCCAAATGCCTGTGTGCTAGGAGACATAACAGCATATGTTTTTTCATCTGCAACAGCACTTTTCTTTACTGTTTATTCTGCCCGAATTACGCACGGGTCTGTTATGCTTTTGAATTGTGTGAAAGGAATGCTTCGCACATTGTACTCTCGCAATCTCTATGTGTTGGGCACATTGCAAATCGAAAGCAAATGATTGATTGACAGCGTCTGTCACGTGAACATGCTGTTGTAGTGCATCATGGAGAGCTTCACCTTAGTCCTAATACCATGCACGTATGCTGCGTTCTTTGTGTTGCCTTCCGGCGTTTTTGCAATGTAGCATTTTTCAGACACTTCAGGATATTGTGGCATTTATTTCCAAATGGTGAAGCAAGAAAAATGACATTTTCAGTACAAAAGCGTACATTGTCCTGTAATTAAGCTTCACTGAATGTAAACAGGGATGTGTAGCTACACAAGTAAGGGGTGCGTTGCTGAAGCCCTTGTGATGCTCACCCGACTGAAAACAGGCGCTGGGGGTGGCAGTTGCTGAATTTAAACTGGCAGTTCATTTTGAGAAAACTACTTATTCAAATATTTGTAATTAACCCAACATTTAAAATGCACACAGAAACATTGTCGAACTAGTGGATATAAGTCACCAAATGCTATTGATGAGTATCCATAGAATTAAATCCTGTGCTTGTGTATAATAACATTTTGAAAATACCATTTCACTGAAGTCTTATTCTGCACACAGACTCGCCTATTGATAATATAGAACAAGCGAAGCTAGACATGATATTGGAAATTAAACCATTGTGTGTGGCATCATAGTGATTATTTATCGTTCTTCTGATCATACATTGAACTCTTCAGTAACAGGTGCACGCGTGATTAAAATAACCTAAATGTATTGTGATTTTTTCTAGTATACAAGAGTAGTGACTATTGAGTTCTTTTGTATTCAGTATTATGTGTTTTGAGTCTCAGGTGCATTTCCTTGCAATACGTGGGGGTTCATCTGTTTCAATATATCATCGCCTGAAATGTATGAAATAAAATAAATTGTTGCAAACCAGCCTGTTTCTTATCCCAGAATGTGGGCGTGACGTTTTACGTTAACGCCATTAGGTTACAGCTCCCAGGTTCATAAAAAAAATAAAAAAAATAAATTTGATAATTTTGCTCATTTTTATTTCAGGTCTGTTATTAAACTGTCATGAATCAGGTGTCACCCGATTAATTAAAGGGATGGTCTAGTAAAAAATGTTATTTAAAAAATAGGTAGGCCACATAAAAAAAAAATATTAGCATCCTCCATTTTAAAACTTCCTATGTAATTTTGAGCTATTCAAGCTCAAAATTCGAAAAAGCAAGCACAGGGGCGCAGCCATTTTGTAAAATGGAAGCCCTCCTGTGCTGGCTTTTGCTTTTGCGGCACTAATGAAGAAAAAGCCACCCAGCTGTAGTAAACAAAGTCTATCGCTGGGTGGCTTTCCCTTCATTAGTGCCGGGACTCGGAGGACGCGGACTGGAGACCAGAGCAGGAAAGCTGCAGCTGAATCTCGGTAAGTGCTATTTATTTTTTTTACAAAAAATAAGCACTAGCTGCGTTTTTTTTTCTAAGTTTTCCGGGCTGGAGGAGCCCGGAAAACGTAGAAATAAAACCGCAGCTTTAAAAACGTATTTATGTTTGCGGTCGCTTTTGAAGCGACCGCAAAAATAAATACAACGTTATTGTGTTGGAAAACTCTGCGGTTTTTCTTTCCAAGTTTCTCAAGCTCCTCCGGCTCGGAGGAGCCTGAGAAACTTGGAAAGAAAAACCGCAGCGTTTTCCAACACAACCGCGTTGTGTCTGCCTGAATCTGCTTTACCATTTGGGGCTCTCGGGCTCGGAGCCCGAGAGCCCCAAATGGTAAAGCAGATTCAGGCAGACACAACGCGGCATTGCGGAAAACAACCGCGTTGTTTCTGCCTGAATCTGCTTTTCCATTTGGGGCTCTCGGGCTCCCCACGGGGAGCCCGAGAGCCCCAAATGGAAAAGCAGATTCAGGCAGAAACAACGCGGCATTGCAGAAAACAACCGCGTTGTTTCTACCTGAATCTGCTTTCCCATTTGGGGCTCTCGGGCTCCGCACGGGGAGCCCGAGAGCCCCAAATGGGAAAACAGATTTAGGCAGACAACGCAGCATTTAGCATTTCCCATTTGGGGCTCTCGGGCTCCCCACGGGGAGCCCGAGAGCCCCAAATGGGAAATCAGCTGCAGGTAGAAACACTACGCGGCCTGTAAACATAACCGCGTGTGTTTCTGCCTGCTGTGGCTTTCACTTTGGGTCTCCGGTGCTCCCCTGGGAGCACCGGCGACCCAAAGTGATAGCCACAGCAGGCAGAAACACACGCGGTTGTGTTGGAAAACGCTGCGGTTTTTCTTTACAAGTTTCTCAGGCTCCTCCGATCCGGAGGAGCATGAGAAACTTGGAAAGAAAAACCGCAGCGTTTTCCAACACAATAACGTTGTATTTATGTTTGCGGTCGCTTCAAAAGCGACCGCAAGCATAAATACAACGTTTTTAAAGCTGCAGTTTTATTTCTATGTTTTCCGGGCTCCTCCAGCCCGGAAAACTTAGAAAAAAAAAACGCAGCTAGTTCTTATTTTTTGTAAAAAAAATAAATAGCACTTACCGAGATTCAGCTGCAGCTTTCCTGCTCTGGTCTCCGGTCCGCATCCTCCGAGTTCCGGCACTAATGAAGGGAAAGCCACCCAGCGGTAGACTTTGTTTACTACAGCTGGCTGGCTTTTCCTTCATTAGTGCCACAAAAGCAAAAGCCAGCACAGGAGGGCCTCCATTTCACAAAATGGCTGCGCCCCTGTGCTTGCTTTTTCGAATTTTGAGCTTGAATAGCTCAAAATTTTACATAGGAAGTTTTAAAACGGAGGATGCTAGTATTTTTTTTTATGTGGCCTATCTATTTTTTAAATAAACATTTTTACTAGACCATCCCTTTAACACTAGATTGTGCGCATGTATCCGCGGTGTCTGTGGCACATGGTGACAGAGTGCGTTTGTGGTGGGGATAGTGGGTGGAAGAGGAGTGGAAAGTGGGGGGTTCGGTAGAAGGATTTAGGGTGGATGAAATGACGGGCAGGGGAGAACGCCTAAATAAAGGGGGGGCAAGGAGACAGCGAGAGGGACCCTGTCCTCTGGTTGTGCAGCAGGAGCGGCATTTGGAAAGCCACCATCGCGCAGGCTGCATTTCAACATAGATCTTAGTGCCAAATGCGACAGACCTGATGCATTCAGAGTCGCATGGATAGAACTGGGCCCAAAGAAAAAGACACTTTCCCAAAGCACTCACAGCACCAAATCGACATTTACACTCTACCACTTGAAAAAACAATTCCAGCCGCACCTGGGATAAATACACCAGAAAGGAAGGTGTGAAGATTTTAATAGCCTGTGCTTCTAAAGCATCTGCCGAGATTTAATCCAGTGACCACGTGACCACACTGATTTATACCGAAGACTTGAAATGTTTTCAATTACTGAGCTAACACGCCAACGCGTTCTTTTTCTGCCTTACAAAATGCCCCTGTTATTACTGGCAATCTCTCATTTTTAAGTAGGACACATTAGCCAGAATTTAACACATATCACTAACAATGGGCGGTTATTGCAATCCATTATCAGTTTTAAAGGGGGCTAACTGTAGATATTTATGGTGCATTCATATAGTTATTTTATTATTTATTAATGTATTGACACCTGCCAAGCAACCATTTACGTTTCTGTAAAACAGATGTAATTACCAACCGAGTGATAGCTAATTTGAATTAACTTTGGTATATCACACATAGAAAATGTCCCATTTGGCCAAAACATCATACGCATTCATTGAAGCTGGCTTGGAACTCGAAGAAACACTATTAATGTGCCTTTTGTAGAGTGGTTACACGTCTCAAAGGCCTCTTCTCTCACTTAGAACGATTTAGTCAAGAGGAGGGGATGTCAAAGCCTCAATGTGGGTGGTGACAAGTTTCCACGACACAACCCCCAGTGGTCAGTCAGTGTGATAAGAAATGGATGTGGTGAGAGGGGGTTGGCTGATGAATCATGAACCAACATTTGGGGGAGAGCCTAAGCAGCGTGTGGCACGACATGTGGATCACAAGCAGCTAAGGGAGGTGTTCTGTTATATTAGAAGTGCTTTATAAGGACCCAGTCTCCACCACAGTGGTCTAACAGGGCTAAGGCTTATTAAAAAAGGGGTGAATTTTGCCCTCACTACTGGCCCAAGACCTCACTTTTCAGAGGAATACAAGGGCTTCACTGGAGGGGAAAGTATGAAGAGGGGGCATGGTTAAAAAACATGAAAGATTTGTAAAGGTAAGAGAGAGGATGTAGCGATGGTATTCGTGATAGTATGCATCACTGTAACATCAATGAAGAGCAGTCCAAGCATACTGCTGACCGGAGAAAGGGATCATTTATTATAATGCACCGGATACTGAGCGCATAACCTGTGAGAGCTGCATCTTGTATGTAAAAGAAGTACTGAAATGACTAACCACGTGAACGATTGGCTTGAGTTGTGTTCCAGGCTACTCTTGAAGTAGTGATGCTTGATTGTTTGGTAGGTGTCACCATACCCTGAAGACCCAGGCAGAACAATCTTGGATTTCCCAGCCAGATAAGTGAAGGAGCACAGAGCGGACTGAGTGCACGGTACATGGTGGACATGCAAGAGGAAGATGAATACGGTGTGGAGACCATCACCATGAGTACCAAGCCAGCAGGAAAACTTCCTGCGGGCTGGGTGCGATTGGGATGAAATGGTAGAATTTCCCATGAAATAAAGGTTTACATCAAAAATACTTTTTCTGAGAAATTCCATAGTAACCGCCAATAGAGACTCAATGAACACAATATTTAGTGAGGGCGTGAGACCGGAAAAGATGAATAGACAGAAGTCTTTTTCACTGTTGCAGAATTTAGCGGGATTTAAGGGAGTGCAAATGTTGCACGGCAAGAACAAGCTCTACAATCTTCCTGGCTCCCTGAGACCTCTGGCCAGTGGAATGCGTAATACAAACCTGTGTGCCAATCTCATTGCTGTGGGATATCCTATTAGTGAGATGATTGTGTCAGCAAGGACTATATCAATAATATGTACCCACCCAAAGTACAAAAATAGGGATCTTTGTGATGACAGCGCATCCATTACTGCATGGCCAAAAATTTTGAGTTTTTTTACAACAAATCAGTGTGAGAATGAATGTGGGGGAATCCCTCCACATGCCCCCCTGCATCTCAGCACTTTATTGATTGCCCCAAACCACCAGCCCTCCCTATATTTTCGCATTGATTTGTTGTAAAGAAAGCAATATTTTGGTCTGTGGAGTAATTGTTTATGCAGTAAACAGATGATACCTAAGAATAGACCCTGAGCATAGCAGAAAGCCTCTTATATTCTACATCACAGAGGGGCACAATCAGAGAAGCCTATCGACTTTAGGTGAAGTGCATGTAAGTGTTTCAGTTAATTATCTTCTTGAAACTTTAATGTAGATATGCATACCATGCTGAACTAGAAAGAATGGCATACTGGCAAAGTTTCTAAATTCATTCTGTCTCTGCCCTTGCACTTACTTGTTGCCCATCATGACCTCTGGCACTTCCCTCCCCCCTGGGGGACCCTAATAGCATGTATTCACAGCCCAAACCCTTTTTTCTTTCTCTTCACTGCACTTGCACGTTCTAATTGTCAAAAGACCTAGTAGGACTGTTATTTTGTTTCTTTCAATTCATTGTCAATTTCTATGTTTACAGGTCCCTTGTACCATTCCCTTTTGCGTTGTCGCACTTTGATACATTGTCCTGTTGTATAATGTAGGGTGAAATAGCCCTGGGATGCGGGACGTAAGGCCAATATAAGGCTCAGCACTTTCAAAGCAAAAGAAAACAAAAGGTGCTGAAAGTGCAAAATATGGCGAGAGGTGAACTGCCATTTGCAAAGAAAGCGAAAGACACATGGCAAGAATATTTTGACTAATTCATGAAGAGCTGGAATGATTTGTCCTGGAAACAGCAGTCCATAGAACTCTCAATGGGATGTGTTGTGTGCAGCAGTTGCAGTGAAGCAGATCACTTTCTTTCATGAACATTAAATAAAATAAGCCATTTCATTTCTCCCTTTAACTAAAAATATGCTCAGCAAAAAGTGTTTGCAAGACTTTCAAAATGAGCCCATTACAGATTATACAACAGTGCACAGAATCGATAATGGGATGCTGAACTGGGTTTAAAATGGAGTCCGTTCATGGGTGAAAGCAACACAATGACATTTAGATTTTGCCTATAAGTGACACTCTGCAAAGCCAGATGTGCACCAAAGTCCCTAAAAGTGTAATTATGATTCCCTCATGTAACCCCTGTATGCAGGGAACTATTATGCAGTGACGCTTTTACATGTTAAACTTGTGTGCCTTCCAAGAGTTCATTTTAAAGTGAAATGTGAAGTTAAAAGGCACTGTATGGGTGAGTTTTTTAAGGCCCTGTGTTGCTTCTCATTGGTTTTGTTTTTCTCTCTGCTTGTAATTTATTCAGCTGTGAAACTACATTCTTTTCTTGGTTGTCCTGGAAACATAGAGGAGGCTGTATCTTCAAAGAGGAGGGTTCGTTTAAAAATACAAAGAATAGGAGGCTCTGAGATCAAATCCACAGGCCGGATAAGATAAAGACAGGTCTGCTCTCCAGTTTTATGACTCCAGGTCACACAAGCCACAATAAAACATGCATTTGCTGGCCATTAGCACTTGGAATGAGTAAACTAACCTAAACACAGACCTCTCCGTTGGTTGCGCTCCAGGAAGGTAGGGGCCAGGGTCCAGGAGTGATCTGACTGTCCATTGTGTAAAATGGGAGAACTGGTTTTCATTGTGTAAAATACACAATATTTGTTGCACAGTAGCCGTTGTAGGATTTCTGAAAAGGTGAAAGTTAACCACTTCTCACCATATAAAAAACAATTTTGGTGAGACCAACATACCTACAGCTATTAATTAAAACGTAATGTGGCCTTCCTTGTGATTTGAGAATTACAAAAAGTTGATTAAATTGGGCCCAGTATGATTCATATGTCGGCCATCAAGGGACACATTTTTCACTGATATCATTGCAGAGTAAATGAAGAAAAACTGTACCTTTGCACAGGAATGATGCACAGACACCTGTCAAGGCTTAGGTGATTCACTGAAAAATATAATGTTACAAGTGCACTCATATCTGTCAAAACATGGAGATTAAGGGCACTTGTCATGCTGTGAGATTTCTATGTTCCGAAACCAGACCAAGCAACCCTGTAGAAGTAAGATGGTGGAATAGTCTCCTCCCCTGGTGTCCCAAGGCACTCTCACATTTTCTGGACCTATCAGAACACAGGTGGGTGTGAGGTATTGAACACTACCCAATCCCTTCTGCACAAACTATGACACATCAGGATGTCATTTGCCCTATATCTAACTAAGCCTGCCTCAGATCAGGGCTCTTTCCACTAACCCCTGAGGTGATCTACTGCCGAAATCGGGAGGAACATCCCAGCAGTAGCAGTGAGAGGCCTAGCTTGCAGAGGAGCCAGGAGAATTAGAAGGTGTATTTGGACCCCTTGAAGGACTCAGCATAGACTTTGACTGGTCCCCTTATGCTGTCCCAGCAGTGTCCTGACATGCTCTGATGTCCAGAACGGACCCCTCCTGTAAGTAGAAATACTTCAAGCCATAGATTGCATAAGCCCTTTATTCTTTCAGCATTGACTTAGAGATTTAGCCATTAAAAATCCCCTCCCCTGCTTGCCTGTGTATTTTAGCAATTCCCCATTGAAAACCCCTTGTGTTCCTCTGTAGATCCTTATTATATTTCTTTAAGTAATTCAATTAATTTCCCCATTGATTTGACAGGATATATATTGTTGGAATTCAAACCCAAAAATCTTTTCCTAGTGTATTGTGAACTGGTATAGTCCTAATGATTTGCCAAAAGAATTAACTTCAGAAAACTAAATTGTTTCCATGTGTGTCCCATTGTAAGGTGCAAACAAAATTGCTCCAATTTTTCTCATTGTAAGCTGCAAACCAAAATTGTCCCATTTCCCCATTGTAAGATAAAAACGAATTTCCATTTGCATTTCCTTGTCACATTTTCCATGTGTGGAACATCCCAAAACCGATTTTCCCCTTGTGTGCTGACTAGTATTCTTTAAAGCTCTGCCTGTCTCCCTCAGTATAAAAAAAACAAAAAAACAAATTCCCTTTCTTTCTATTCTTTCCCACAGCCATGGTGCTAGATCGTGACAGACCGATTTTACCACTGTTTTTACAAAACACATTTTTCCATTGCCCTTCTTACTGTCATATTGTTTCTGTGAGTACTACTCAAAATCTGACTTTCCCTTGTGTTTCCACTCCTTGCCACTTCCTTGCATCCAAAAGAGACACGCCTAGTGAATGTCTGAGGGCAGAGGGAGTGAGAGTTTCTGGGACTCAAACATATTACTATGTGTGTTCACTTTCCTGCATGTTTGCATCCATGTTCTTGGTGTGTTTTGAACTGTTCTCTGATTATGGTGGTGGGCGAAGTAAAAGGAAATTCCTGTCACTGTGTATTTTGAGTTATCGCAGGGTGTTGCCTACCAAAAAAGTTTATCCTGTCTTTGTGTTGCAACACCATTGTTGGCTGATGTAAGCTGTCTATTCTAATTAGACATAAATAACAGATAAATCTCTTATTAATGCACACCTGGTTTAGTCCATTGTGACACGTGGTGTATGTGGAGGATGTGTGTGGGACGGGTTAGAGGCCTTCTCAAAAAGAATCCGAAGTAGAAAAACCAAAGCGTTTTTATTGTGCGTCACATTAATTGTAGGGGAAGGAGATCCCTGGCTTGCGTGTGCCATAAAATGAACCGCGACAAATTAGGGGCTCATGCCGAGATTCAGAAAAGTGTTTTCACCTGTGACAGTGCAACAGAGCAGACTAGTCATTGAAGGTATTGTTAGATCTGGTAGATGGAAAACTGGGTTGCATAGTGAAGGTGCCATCCAAACCCGTATCCTGGATTTCAGGGCTGTGTGTGTAAATAAAATATTGTGAATATATACTAAGCAGAAGCAAGGTTGAGATGTTGCCCTGGCATAGAGAACCTATCAGGCGCAGAACACATTTCATAATGAGCACCGTAGAAATTAACATGGCCAGAAAGCACCTCCTATCCAAATTGTTCATTGAATGTGAATGGGTAGAACAGGAACAGGAAGCATGGCAATCTAGAATGATGAAAGAGGTTACCTCTATACATATGTATGTGTGGCAGGATAATGGCCTGTTACATCAAGCCTTGACAGATTTATATATGACGCATACCACCACAGATGAGTAAATTAAAATGGCTCAGCTCACAGCATATATGTACTTCTATATGATGATCATGGTAGAAAGATACCAGGAGAGTGTGGCCTCTGTGCAAAATCAATCTGAGCTTTTGGATCAAGCACAGAGAGAGTTAAGGCAAGTAGAAGAGAAAGTGAAACAATGTCAAAATGCTGAATTAAAATTAGAAAACATCATTCATCAACTAAAAGGTGAGTTAAGCACACAGCAGAAAACTAATTTAGAGCAAGAGTCCCAATTTTCGACACCGAGAGAGGAATGTCAAGAAGGGGTTGAGAACATGAGAGAGAGAGAGAGAGAGAGAGAGATAGAGAGAGAGAGAGAGAGAGAGTCAACTACAATTAAGCCAACAAGAGGTGCACAATAGGGCCTGCTTAGAGGACATTTGCGCATTTCAAAATCAGATTAAGAAATTGAAAGCGGAGAATAGCCGGTTGTCCCTAAGAGAGGACCATTCCCTGTCGGAATTCGAAAGGAGTGCCAGAATTTGGGCGCTATGAAACGGCAGAGAGATCACCTCAGCGAACAGAATAGCACATTATGTCATGAAAAAAAATGCCCTGTGCCAGGAAATGTGCCAGTTAAAGACAGACCTGGAGAAAAGTGTGTCATGTTTTCAGGAACTGACTGACATGAGGGTAGACAATGAAAAATTAATGGGACATAGGAGACAAACAGAATTAGATTTAGAGTAAGTGACACAGACCAAAAGTGCACAAAGTGAGGATATTAGTCTCCTGCAAAATAAGAGGGCTGAATATACCCAGATAATACAGGCCACACAGAGGGAAAATGAGTCCCTTGTGAAGAGAACAGGGGACTCAGTGGCCAAGTATTGGCACAATGAGAGAGATTGGTGAAGGAAATGGCTAGATACAATCTGGGTTTGAGGCACCCCAAACAAGGGGTGCCTCAAAGAACTGGAAGGCCAGTCCCTAACAGATATTGACAGATATTCATCTTTATGCAGATTTAAAAGTACACTAGCTGACACTTCTGACTAGGACGGCTCCTATGACGAGAGGATCAGGGAGTTGGACTGGCAGAAACATAAACTACAACGGGACCACTTGGTCTACTTTACAGACAGGGAAGGATCAGAGTGCAGGCTCCAAAAGAGCATCTTAAAAACAGTCACCCAGTCGGGGGGATGGGTGGAGTACTCCACCACACCCGGAAGAAGCGAGGAGGAAGATGAGTACTTCCAGGTGTGAAAGGGGGAGACCAAGGGAAGTGACCCAGAGAGCCCACAGCGCAAATGGGGAGAAGAGACCAGACCCCATCATTATGAGAGGGATTGCCAGTCTCAGGGAGGCAGGGAACACCTAGAGGATAGGGAGTGGACCACAAATAGTAGCAGTTCTGAGTCTAAGGACGAATGGACTCAGGTGCAGCAGAAAAAGAAGGCTGCCACAAAAAAGAGAACTCTTGTAAAAGACCCAATTTAGCAAATATAAATCATCAGAAGCGTCATGACTCCCTACAACAAAAATGCAAAATACTCAGTATGGGCAACTCTCTCTTCGCTTTCAGGACTCTAGACACCCAAAACAGGGAGACGGGTGACCAAGGATTGAGGGCTACCAGGGAAACCCTCAATACCCAAGCTATTCTGGAAGAAGGGACAGCTACCCTTCCTGAGAACAGCAAAAGTGTGACTCTAGACACCCATACCAACCAGGGAGGATGTTGCAACTGGAGCACCAGGTACAAAGTCTGACCCAAAACATGAGTCATATTTTGAAAACCCAGCAGAGCCCTCGATGAACATGGCTACCAAGAACAGTGAAAACTGAGGGTCTGATGCCCCAAAGCAATGACAGGGAGAAAACACAGACAACCAACAGGTTCCAGAGGAGGAGGCCCGGGGCAAGGGGGATGCAAAGACCAAGGGGAAACGTCCTTCCTTACCTGAGAAAAACCCCATGAAAAATCTGAACCTGAACCCAAATCTCCTATACCCGAAAAGCTGGAACCTAGGGAACAGAGGGAAAGTAGGAGAACCCAAGGGACAAAGAAAACCCATTTCGTGGCGGAAGTTCACATCATCCAGTTTGAAGGGGAAGAATCCCTGGAGGATTCAAGGAAGAAAATCTTCTCTTTCAGGGATGGGGGGATTCCTCCCAAGGGAAAATGTGTCACAAAAGACCCTAACTTAGACTCAGTAAGTATGGAAACAGACCCGGAACCACCAATTCCTGAACCCCAACCATGTCACCAAGATGACTCTGCAATAAATGAGGGATCCTCCCCCAAACCGGTTCAAGTGACTGTCTCCAGGAAAAGGGGGGCCGGTCAGAATAAGGGGAAAAAGGGGATTCTTCAATCCCACAGATATCTGGGTGCTAATTTCTTTTTTTACAGATTCCCGGACTCTGACACAGAAAACTGCCCAAGATCACACTGTGTCGGAGTTCAAAATAAAAAAATTAACTGCAAAGCTGGCCCAAAATGCACATTTCCTTTGCCCGCTTGAGGAGAGAGAAGGCAGATATTATGCCTCCTTCTGTGTACAGGGCCAATGTGCATTTACAGCGCTGATGGATACTGGATCCCAAGCCACCCTCCTGTCCAAAAAGGCATTTGACCTAATGAACTCAGGAAAGGGGGAGAGTCACCAAATTCCCCTCACACCTCTTTCTGGACAACTCCAAAACTTCAACGGAAATGACTGTGGATCCGGGGATCAAAATTGGGCAACATAGGGTGAAACAGCCGGTGATAGACGTCACTCCAGAGGGCACACCTTGTCTCCTGGGGAATGATCTCCTGTGGAGGATGTCACCCCAATTTACTGTGTGAACAAGGTCCTCTGGACACAGACTAACCAGCCAATAAAACTAAAACAAAGCAAAAACTACGTGAGTTTAAATGGCACATGCCACATGATTGAACAACGGTCTGACCAAATTGAATTTCACTTTAGAAACAATCAAGTCCCCAGCGTCACTTTCAACTCTGTACGAGAACAAACTGGTGATGGGAACCCCTCACCATTTTTGAAAATCAACCTTCCTCCCAGTTTCAAGTGGTATTCCACACTGGAAGGAAATACTCTGAAATTTTATACCGATCCACAATCTGAAGAAGACCCAAATCCCATGACAAAAGATGATGAAAAACCAGAAAAGTTTGGCTGATATCCAGAAAAAGAGTGAACAGTTGTTTCTCCCCATTCAGGTAAATGAGGGGGGGGGCTGTTCTCACCAGAGTATGCCTGAATAATGGCAAAAGCTTCATCAGTGAAGCATTATTCAGGAAAATCTAAAAAGATCAGTCCCTTCCCACGTTTAAGTTGATTGATAAGTGGTAAATTAGCATGGATACTCCCATTTCCAAACATCTCCTGCCTAGCAGGTGCATGTAAAAGATGTCCATTGCCGACAAAAGCATAGATCATAATTGCTGGGTTGCGAGAGATGTCTCCTCCACCTTTCACCTAGGTAGTTTGCAATTAATTTAGACCTAATTAACGAAAAATCCTAGTCCAGACGGGGGGTTAACCCCATGGGCTTTGACAATCCTGAGAAAGCATTTTGTTCAGCTCAATTGCTGACGAATGCAGTTGAAGTTCAAACTGGATAAGAGATCACCATCCCAGGACTGGTATGACAATTAACAATTCTCCTAAAAATTAAGCGAGGACAGAACCTCAAAAACCAGGACGCTTATATTAATTTGAATGATCGCCTAGAACAGCAGCCGTTGTATCTGAATCAGACACTACTAGTTGACCTAGAACACGACACCATTTGAATATTGGTGGTTAACCACAACCCTAGGAGCATCACTTGGGTGCAGATACCTTTATGGGAATGGCGGTTGATGCCCAACATTTTTCCATTGATTTAGGGAATGAGAGAATGGGACAAATTCCAAATGACTGTTACAATTGTGATGACAACATCCCTCCAGAAAAGATTTTCATCCAGCAAGGGAGAATTTCTTGGTGTGCTCTTCCTGCCCTTGTGGTGGGGAAGAGGTAATCTGTGACATCAGCAAGGATGAGGTGGTATTTCAATTTAACAGTGACTAGCTTCCCTCTTTGAAACCTCCTGTCCAGGCCAACACCATTACAAGAGATCTCTCCATTCAACTGGAGAATGATGAAGCCTGGGGTATTGCCAGGCTTCAGGAAGATGGTTGAGGAACAAATCAACCTGGCTGATGCCTGTGAGACCGAGGAGCAAAAGCAGAGGCTGAAACAGGTGTTTTGGGATTTTCAAGAGATCTTTTTTGTGGACTTGTACAACTCTGGTCGCACAGAAATACATTGAGCCTCCATACCAACGCACTCTGGGATGGCCCTGTGTTTGTAAAGCAATACTGGTTGCCCCCTCACGTCTATGGAGTCACTCACAGAGATCATAAAGAATTTAGAATCCCGTGGGATAATTCATCCAGTCCACAGTACCTTTAATAACCCGGTACTGGGGATAGTCAAAACCAATGGCCAATGGAGGCTTTGCGCAGACCTTAGGGAGTTAAACAAATGGGTCCACATGTTGAGATGGCCCCTTCCCTACATCAATCAGGGACTGGCCCAGATCCAAGGGTCAAAGGTGTATACTACCATTGACCTGACCAACGGTTACTGGACAGACGCAAGAGTAGGGAAGACCAGTACAAGCTTGTCTTTACCTTCGGGGCAGCAGTAGACATGGACCCGAACCCCTTTTGGATATATAAACAACAACAAATTTGACATCTTTCTGCATAAGGCCATGCCTGATTTGGGTGAAAGGGGAAACTGGTCCATGTAGATGATGTTCTAATCAAGAGCTTACTTAAATTAAAAGACCCAACAACTCTGTATGAACTAAGAAGCCTTCTTGGACTTACTAATTATAGTAGAAAGTGCATAGAGGACTACACAGAGGTCACAAGACTCTTGGTTCACTTACTAAAGGCAGAGGCAGTAAAGCAACTCAAGAGAAGCTTTCCCAAGTGCCTTGTTTGGCTTACCCCATCAAAAACAAGGGGTTCTTCTTGGAGACAGGGTTCTCAAATACTTGCTTAATAGCAGTATTGTACCAGTAGCACAACAAGGTCAACAAAGTGATCTTGTATGTGAGCAAGACTTTTTCCTCTGTGTAAGAAAAATCTAACAATTGTGAAAAGGCACTACGGGCAATGGCGTGAGCATTGAAGAATTACCACCCGTTCATCCAGGGGGAGCACATCATTGTGCAGACTCCTCACCAGCCTTTGAAATATTTCCAAAGTGACCAAATCCAAACAGGGAATGTGAGTCATTCTAGAATTACTTCATGGATTCTGTCCATGCCAGGCTTTCCTGTGGAGATCAGATATGGCCAAAACATGAAGAGTCCCCTCGTGCAAGATTTGCCTGACTTGCATGATTGTGCTCAAGAAAACTGTCTTGTGAACAAAAATCTAAAAACCCAAGACAACATGGAGGTGTACTTTACTTCCCCACACAAAATCTATGAGTAAGACACGTGCCAGGGGATACCCACAGTTTATGTGGATGGCTGCTCCTACCATGTTGATAACCACAGGGAAAAGGAACTAGTGGCTGGCGTTGGGACGGCCTGGGTGAATGATGCCCCAGAGCCCTCTGCAGTGTACACGATCAGTCCCCGAAGTAGTCAGGTTGCAGAGTTGATGGCAGAACATCAAGCCATCCTCACTGCTGTGCAACACCAACTCCGGGAACTGGCCATAATCACTGATTCAGATTATGTCAGGAATGGGTTTGTGGAGCACCTGATCAATTGGAAAAATGGAGGAATGCTGTGTGAAAACAACAAACCGCTCAAGCATGGGAAATGAATACAAGCCATTGATGATCTGGTCACCTCTAATGAGATGACCATCTACTGGAAATAGATCAAAGGTCACTCCAGAATAGAGGGACCAGATAAAACCAGAAATTACTTGGCTGACCAGTTGCCCAAATCCGGAGCCATCCACAGGGATCTCATAGAGATTGAGTCCCTGTTGGGGGAAATCCAGGTCGCTGCTGTCACCAGGTCTCAAGCACTTGCCCAAAATTAACTCTCAACTGCCCAGTGGAGTAAGGAAACCACAGATGCTGATTTGATTATGGCACAAAAAGTGGATCCAAATGTAGGGAAAGATTATCAACACATTGAAGACCCCGTGAATTTTCCTCAGACCAAATCCAATTATATTGGGAAAGAGGATCGCCGGGTGTTGATGAATTTTTCCGAAATGTTCAGAAACAAGTCGGTTTGTTGAGACGGAGATCCATCTTGGATGTGACCAGTGGGTGGTACCTACCTCATTCCAAAGTCTGATGTTAAGTCACACCCATGACAAGGCACAGCCGGTCATGGGGGTTTCATACAAGCATGGAAATCTTGCAAGAGATCACATACTAGCCACACATGGGTCAGGACCTCAACCAATACTTGAAGGGGTGTCTTGTGTGTGCACAATTTCAGCCAAGTTCCCCCACACATACAGAGCCCCCCTACAAAAAAGGGGAATGGCACTGCCTTGGTTTGATCTGAAAGTTGATTTCATCAGGCCCATGATTCACTTCTCTGGAGGGAACAAGTACATGTTAACCGTGACATGCTTGTTTACCAAGTGGGTAGAATGTCTCCCAGACCCAAATTTCAAGGCAGAAACAGCAACTGCCTTAATGATTATTCACATCTTCTCGCGTTTCGGCCTTCCCCAAAGGATTGAGTTGGACCGAGGAAGTCACTTTACCAGTGAGGTGATGACAAGGATGTGGGAGATCCTCGGGGTAAAGAGAAAGCTCCACATTGCCTACTGCCAAGCCTTGAGTGGGGGAGTTGAGAGGTGAAACAAAACGATTTTGAGCATCCTAAAGAAGGTTGTGGCAGACTCTGGGGTTAGTTGGGACATCCGATTACTGCTTGTCCTGACGGCCATCAGGTCTACACCATCTTCTGCAAAAAAAAAAATCACCATTCAAGCTCATGACTGGATGAAAAATTGTGCTACCTCACCATCTGCTTTACAGAACTCAAGAGCAGACTCTGGTCAACATGTCCACGACCCATGAATAAATTGAGAATTTGCAAAATCACTTTTGGCATGCTTTTGCGTACGCTCAGCAAAATCTGGAAAAGTCAGCATAGGGGATGAAAGCCCACTATAATTTAAAGACCACTAAGAAAGAGTATCAAGTAGGGGGCAGGGTCTACTTGTACAATTTTCAAAGGTTCCTCCCCTCCTGGTGTGGCGCCTTTGAAATTGTGGATGAAATCTCAGCTGTCTATAAGATCTGCATCCCCAAAGGAGAACAAATGGAAGAGAAATCGGTTCACATCAATGAGCTGTCATCCCAGGCAGAACTTGCGACTGATTGAAGAACCCAGTGAGGGTAGAGCCAAGGAATCATCCAAAGAGTAAAAGTAAAGAATTGGAACCCTAATGGAGATAATAACACATTTACAGGAAGTAGAACAATTATACTTATTTTGAAGTGCTTGCAAATGCATGTAAAACAATGTTTGTAATGTTATATACTGTGATATGTCTCTTATTCTTTTGTTGTCAATTTTCCCGTCCCTACCTGTGTAAATAGTATTGTATGAAATACTTAATCTCTCCTTTCTTCTTGGCAGATTAAATAACTCCTTGCCTCTACAGGCCAGAGGGGAGCCGCCGGAACGTGAGAGGCCCAGGATAAAAACCTAATGGAAAAATAAAAATCCGAAAAGAGTGGAGGACTGACCAGGGCACCACTCCATCAGGGCCAGGAAAAGAGGAGACACACTCTGAAGGAGAGTCCTGGAATGAACCCAAGAGCAGGCATGCTCTAAAGGAGATTCCTGAGACGAACGCTGGCAACGTGAAATGGACATCCCACTCTCTCCTGGCTCTTCCATGTGCATAAATACAACAAAGAGCTAAGAGGGGGGAATCTGTGGGGTGAAATAGACCTGGGATGCGAGACATAAGGTCCAATGTAAGGCCCAGCACTTTCAAAGCAAAAGAAAAGGAAAGGTGCTGAACGTGCAAAATATGGAGAGAGGCGAACTGCTGTTCGCAAAGAAAGTGAAAGAAACATGGCAAGGATATTTGACTAATTCATGAAGAGCTGGAATGATTTGTCCAGGAAACAGCAGTCCATAGAACTCTAAATGGGATGTCAGCAATGTGTGCAGAAGTTGCAGAGACACAGATAACTTTCTTTCATGAATATTAAATAAAATAATCATTTCATTTTTCCCTTTAACTAAAAATATGCTCAGCAAAAAGTATTCACAAGACTTTAAAAATGTGAGCTTGGTTTCTGTCCATAATGAGCCCATTACAGATGAAACCACAGTGAACAGAATGAACAATGGGATGCTGAACTGGGTTTAAAATGGCGTCCGTTCAATGGTGAAAGCAACAAAATGACATTTTGATTTTGCCTCTAAAGTGGCACTCTGCAAAGCCAGATGTACACCAAAGTCCCTAAAAGTGTAACTACAATGACACAATTTAACCACTGTATGCAGGGAACAATTTTGCAGTGGCACTTTCACATGTTAAATTTATGTTCCTTCCAAGAGTTCATTTTGAAGTGAAATGTGAAATTAAAAGGCAATATATGGCTGAGTTTTGAAAGGCCCTGGGTTGCTTGCCATTGGTTTCGTTGTTCTCTCTGCTTGTGATTTCTTCAACTGTGAAACTACATTCTTTCCTTGGTTGTCATGGAAACCTAGAGAGGCCTGTATCTCCAAACAGGAGGGCTTTCTTTTAAATATACAAAGAATAGGAGGCTCTGAGATCAAATCCACAGGCCGGATAAGATAAGATAAAGACAGGTCTGCTCTCCAGCTTTATGACCCCAGGTCACACAAGCCGCATTAAAACATGCATTAACTGGTCATTAGTCCTTGGAAAGAGCAGGCTAATCTAAACACAGACCTCTCTGCTAATGTCATGTGCTCCAGGAATGTGGGAGCAGGGTCCTGGAGTGGTTTGACTGTCCATTGTGTGAAATGGGAGAAATGGTTTTCATCAGGTAAAGTTGACAATATTTGTCGCGCAGTAGCCATTGTAGAATTTTCTCAAAAGGTGAAAGTTAACCGCTACTCACCAAATAAAAACGATTTTGGTGAGACCAACATACCAAAAATTATTAATGAAAACGTAATGTGGCTCTCATTGTGAATTTGAGAATTATAAAAATTTGATTAAAGCGGACCCAGTATGCTTCATATGCCGGCCACCAAGGGACACATTTTTCACTGAGATCATTCTGCAGTAAATGAAGAAAAACTGTTTGTTTGCACAGGAATGACACACAGGCACCTTACGAGGCTAGGTGATTCACTGAAAAATATAGTGTTAAAAATGCATTAATATCTGTCAAAACATGGATATTAAAGGCACTTGTCATGCAGTGAGATGTCTATGTCCCCAAACCAGACCAAGTCCCCCTGTCAAAGTAAGATGATGGAATGGTCTCCTCCCCTGGTGTCCCAAAGCACTCCCACATTTTCAGGACCTATCACAATACAAGTGGGTGTGAGGTATTAAACATTAACCATTCCCTTGTGTGGGAACTATGACACATTTGTGATGATTTTGCCCTATAACTAGTGGAAACATGCCTCAGATCAGGGCTCTTTCCACTAACCCCTTAGGTGATCTACTGCAGAATTCTGGAGGAACATCCCAGCAGTAGCAGTGAGAGGCCTAGCTTGCAGAGGAGTCAGAAGAATTAGAATTTGTCTTCGGACCCCTTATAGGACACAGCAGAGACCTTGACTGGCCCCCTTATTCTGTCCCAGCAGTGTCTTGATGCCCTCTGATGTCCAGCACAGACCTCTCTTGTAAGTAGAAATACCCCAAGCCATAGATTGCCTAATCCCTTTATTCTTTCAGCATTTCCATAGAGATTTGCCCATTGAAAATCCCTCCCCTGTTTGCCTCTGTATGTTAGCAATTCCCCATTGAAAACCCCTTGCTTGCCTTTGTAGATCCTTAGTATATTTCAATCAATTAATTTCCCCATTGATTTCACAGGATTTGCATTGTTGGAATTCAAAACCAACCATCTTTTCCCAGTTTATTGTGAACTTGCATAGTCCTAAATATTTGCCAAAAGAATTAACTTCAAAGAACAAAATTGTTTCCATGTGTGTCCCATTTTAAGGTGCAAACAACATTTTTTCCAATTTCGCATTGTAACGCGCAAACCAAAATTGTTCCCATTTCCCAATTGTGAGGTAAAGAAGAATTTCCAGTTGCATTTTTTTCCCATTGAAATTGTGCTCAGTATCTCCCAAAATCGATTTCCCATTCTGTTCCTCTTTCCCCATTGTGAGGTAAAAACGAATTTCCATTTGCATTTCCTTTTCACATGGTACATGTCTGGAACATCCCAAAACCGATTTTCCCCTTGTGTGCTGACTAGTATTCTTTACAGCTCTGCCTGTCTCTCTCAGTATATAACAACAAATTCCCTTTCTTTCTCTTCTTTCCCATAGCTGTGGTGCTAAATAGTGACAGACCGATTTTACCATTGTGTTTACAAAACACATTCTTCCATTGCCCTTCTAGCTGTCATATTGTTTCTGTGAGTATTTTTCTGTGAGATTTGTCCCTTGTATTCCCACTCCTTGCCACTGCCTTCCATCTAAAAGAGACAAGCCTAGTGGGGGTGGGGGGTATGAGTTTCTGGGACTCAAGATAATTCTATGTGCGTTCACTTTCCTGTTTGTTTTCATATATTTTCTTGGTGTGTTTTGACTGTTCTCTGATTGTAGTGTGGGAGAAGTAAAAGAAAATTCTTGTCACTGTGTATTTTGAGTTATCTCAGGGTGCTGCCAACCCAAAAAGGATACTGTGTCTTTGTGCTGCCACACCATTGGTGGCTGATGTAAGCTGTTTATTCTAATTTGACATAAATAATAAATGAATACATCTCTTATTACTACACATCGGCCTCGTTCCCGTTCCATTATGACACGGGGTGTTTGTTGAGGTTGTGTGCGAGACGGGTTGGAGGCCTTTTCAAAAAGAATCCGAAGTATACAAATCTAAGCGTTTTTATTGTTGGCCATATTCATTGTAGGGGAAGGAGATCCCTGGTTTGTGAGTGCTGTGTAGTAAACTGTGAATATAAGTGCCTTATAAATAACCAATAAAAAAAGAAATTGCAAGGGTATTACAGTTGGTAAATGTTGATGCTATAATCAGCATATTTGATGCTCTACTTCTAATTGTAAAATGATACAGCTGTGCAATGCAGACTAAAATATAAATGAGGTTATGCAACAACAGCAAATACATTACAAGAGCATACACGCTGGCGTGAAATTCATTGTTCACCCGAATCCTGATAAGTATATGGTGATTCTATGATTATTCCCAGAAGAACAACAGCATTTAAACATTTAAGTCTGTACTGGTGGAAAAACAATAAGTTGACAAAAGAGAATATGCAAATATGCAATAAAATAATGCCACAAATACAGTAAAGAAATAACCCCATATGTTTGGCTTACCAGACCCATCAAGAAGTAGAGATGCATCTTCTGGTTAGTGCGATGGTCAGTGGATTTTCAGTAATAGAATTGTCAAAAGAGAAATTATATTGTGCCTCCTATTGCAATTAATATATGTATATTGGCCTACACCAAGCTGCTTGTAAGTCTCTTACGAAGAAATCCGTGTTGCAATGTCCTGACCTTAAAATCAATGTAAGCCGCCATTTTAGGTCAATCCGCCATTTTAGGTTTGCTTTGTAAAGTCACCCTGTGAGTTAAAATGGTGGACATTGTCATTCTGGAATACAACATGGCCGGCTTGACCTCTGTATGTAGCTAATATATAACTTGCCTGCAGGCCACTCATTGAGGTTGTGAACTGAGACCTTGTCCTTCGTTGACCTGTGTGTAAAGGATTACTCGTGCAATGAAACGAATCCACAAGCATATGTTAAGAACAATGTATTCAAATACTGAACGTAGAATACTTGTTTAACTACATTGTATTAATGTTTGAGATACCTGCATGGAAAATCCCAGAATACACAGTTGCTGTATAGGCTTGTTGATATATGTATTAAAAGCAAACCAGTTACATGTGGATATGCGAGACTCGGCATGAACCCTAGATCAGTGATGTATTAGCGGAATATTAACCCGAAGTAGGGTTGGACATTGTGCTCGCGAAAAGTATAAAAGATCAATGCATTCTAATGTACAGCGTCTCTCACTGAACACACTGAACCACACTGGAGATCGTTGTGTTGCACTGAGGGCCGATAGCTATCTGATTTTGCTCTGTTCTTCGTAACTGAATTCAGTATAAATAAAAGTACTTTGTATGTTCCTTTGTAACCCGTGTCCGGTGTATTTCCTTTTGGGGTACTCAGCCTCGATATTTTGATTTTGTTTTTACAGAAAGAAAGTCCACTCAGGCATAAAAGCAAGACATAAACTGAGTATGCCTATGTTTTACTCCTCACATTTACGCTCTGAGGAACCCCATGACGTTCATTTTGAAATAGGAATGAGAATGGCCTTTTTAGTCCATTCCCCATAGCACATGCATATGACTGACTGCCCACACACCCTCACCTCCAGTAGCTGGAAACATACACGAGCGAGTTAAGAGATCCCCCGGGATCTCTGGTCAGCCTGTAGGACACACCATCAAATTATAGTAGGGCCATCACAGCCCTTTATCATTCCGAGGTCAATAGATTGAGTGCCATTCAATTGGATAATAAAGTGCATAAATGCAGGAGGAATTTGGCATGACCAAGACTCACTACCCAAAATGTGTTTTTGTTACAAACTTTGCTCTACAGTAGTATTTGCATTTTCTTAGGTTGTTTTGAGGCCATTGTATTTATTTTATCTTTTTCCTAGCATATAGACCACTTTTTAACATATGTACTTTTTCAAGATTCTCATACTTTTATCTAGCACCACATTGTGTATTTTGTAAAATTCTATGTAGGTGTCTTCTAAATTCCTAAATATCGAAGTCTGAAGTAATTTATTCTAATAAAAACCCAGTTGGGAGGAGGTTCTTCTCAGCCCATTCCAAACAATCCTATGTGAGCATCCAACTGGGTGGCAGCCATCTTGGAGGAGGTGCACTGGAGAAGTGCCAAAGGACAGTTTGCTTTCAGAGCAGGAGATCCATTTGATTTCCTATCATACATCCCTACCAGAATAGATAGGAAAGTCCATCCAGAGTCTGGATATCAGCCAGGAAACAGCTGTCCATATATGTAATGGCTGAAGTCAAGCAGAGGATACATGAACAAGACTAGCCTGTACAAGTGCAGATGTGATGCACAATCATGTTTTTTTTTTTTTTTTACTTGATGTGTATTGTTGGTTATAACCAACGTGGCAGATCTATTCTACATGTATCCAGTGTCAAATTACTCAGGTCGCTCACCTTCCAAGTCCAATCCCAGCAAAATTGCTGCTTTATTGAGGAACTCGGTTTTTGGAATCAACTTCCTGTTTTCCAAAGTGCAATATTATGTTAGTATGGAGTGGTCCTGAGAGGCAACAATGCACTGATACCAAAATAGCTTTCCTACAAAAAACTGTTACAAAAAGTATAATGTGTACATAGTACAAAATGTCATGAATCCAACTGTAAGGATTGCATATCTTTGGGGAAAATAATACTCTTAAAGTTACAATCATGAGGCCATCTGCGATTTTCAACTTTTCTTGGATGACTTACAATGTTTGAGAAGTAACGGGGTATGCGTGTTGCATGCTTGTGTAGGTGTGCAAACGGATACCACAAGCACACTGCAAACATACTGCCCACCTTCACAACCTTTTTAGGCGAAATGCAGTCACAAGAGGATTGACAAATCCAATGTGAAATCGTCATCGAGAAAATAGGCACATTTACTTTTTTGTTTATTAAGAACAAACCAATTACAAATATAATCCATCCTAGATGAGGTAAAGATAACGCATAACCTGTAACATTCGTAATTTACTTGAGCCAAACCCGTTAAGAAAATAGGACTACAGTCAATAACTTTTACACCATTTATCAAGGGCCTAAAGAAGCACAAGTATTGCACTAATATCATTCACTTCTATGTGAAACATGCATAGACATGAGGCCAGAAGCAAAGTTGAATTTTAGTTGCACTGTATAAATCACAAAGCATTGTACTGTAAATGTGGGATCCATAGGAATCCATTACGGAATGTAGTCTGGAGAGCATCCTTTGCAGGCAGCGTTTACGTGTTCACGAGATGGAGAAGAACAGGTAAGAGCTCGGTTTTGCTCTTTCCTTGTCCCCTCTGCCAATGTTCAAAATTTCATGCAGGAGGCCCAACAGCACATAAGCCATGGAGCCACTAAGTTTCAAACAATGAGGCTGTAAGATGTTTAGTTCATGGGTGGGTAGACATTTGGTTTCAAGGTTTGAAATTGAACACAATCCTACCTGGTTTGTGTTCGAACGATTGCTATTACATTTCATCGTTGTAGCACACACGTGACAATATTACTGCTCAGCCCATGGAGGTTATTTGAGGTTCTCTGTGCTCGGATGAGAAACAGTATCAGATTTTTTTCAATTTTTTAAACACTTTTAAACCTGTTAATGTTGTTGAGTTTCACGGGTAAAGCACTGGTCCATCAGAGAGTTTTAAAAAGAAATATTTATTTATTGTGATCAACATCATCAAAGCATTACATTGTGTCTCAGTGCAGAGAAAACTAGAACATGTGATCAGCAGGGTTAGGTTTTAACATTTTTCCTGATAGGTCGTAATCCCCCCCATAACTAGAAAATAAAGATGCAAAGAAGAGAAAGAAAGAAAGCAAGCAACTGGAATCGGTTGCCGGCTCAGAGAAGTAGAAAAAGGGCAAGCACTCATAGAAGACATTTCTATTATGAAAACCGTAACAAGTGTACAATTTAGAGACACCCAGAAGAGGTGCATCCATATTAGAACCTCAGCTTGGCAGTTTCTTGCTTTGTGGGGTTTGGTAGCAGGGCTTGTTTTGTATTCTCGACCCCCTTCATGCATTTCCCCTCCTGGCTTTCAAATGGCTGAATGTCATCTGTGCATAGATGGGCATCATTTTTTATGTTGTACAATGACTTCTGCAAGTGGGTGCATATGAATGGTAACTCAAAGAGGGGCCAGAGAGCTAAACATTATGAACCAGATGGCTTATCATGGATCATTTCATTTATTTTATTTTATTTTGATGTTTGTGAACAGCTATTTTGCAGAAAACCACTTCAAAGCAAAGTAAGAGGTACAGACACAGCATTGGATCTCAATGTTGGCGACATTCACGGATGAGATATATTGCATAATGTAAAAATAAAGCATATAAAACAAATTCACAATCAGTAGACAGCATTAACAATATTATACAGTTGTGTTAGTTCAAGGTATTATGAACATTTACCGATCATACGCAAGATGTAGAATATTTTAAAGTTGGATTACAAGTTGTGTTCAAGGAAGAGAAGCCGGAGGAGTAGGTTAGGAAAGAGATTAATAAACATGCTAAGTTGGAAGATGCTTTTTGCACTGTCAGATTGATTTGAGGAGTGAGTTTTGTCAAATTACATGCCTACATTTCTGGCTGCTTTGGAAGTGGGGGATCCCCAGATGTTGGCCATTTGAAAGGATAGGAGGGTAGATGGGAGGATCAGATGGCTTCTGTTTTTGATGCATTGAAGCAGAGATCAAGCATATTCAATTTTCCAGTCTTGACATTTTTTATGGAAGGATGCGATGACGTTGTTGTCTGAAGAGCCTGCCACCTGAGTGGAATTTGGGCGTCATCAGTGTAGATCTGAAAATTAGTTTTGAAAGAGCCGATCAGTTTGGCAAGAGGGCTTGCATAAACATCAAACAGCCGTGGGAGATTACTGAGTCTTCTGGTGCATCACTAGGTGGTTAAAAGGACAGTCATGCGAAGTTGCCCAATTTGACATGACAGGAGCTATCTTGCAAGTAGTTTATCATCAAATTGTGAGCTTCCCTCCACTTCATTCAGGCCAGTGAATCTGTTAATGAGCATGTTGTGAGTGATGTCATCGAGAATTCCACAGAAACAAGTCTGGGAATTCTTGTGGAGAGCTACTAGAATCTTTTCTCTGAGGAAGAGAAGATTTGTATCCATTCTTCTTATTTGATGGAAGCCGATTGGTTGCCATGGAAGACATTGCTGTTTTAGCAATGAGCCATCAATTCAAATAAAATGATTTTCTCTGAGTTTTTCTCAATGGAGGAGATGATCAGACTGGGCTGGCAATTATCTGGGCCAGAGGCATCTGATGAGGTTTTTCGTGATGATTAGTGAAAGTGGCTGATTTGAGACGGGTGCGTAGGCACTAGCCTACCGTCAATGGATGTGTTGCAGACATTGGCCATAGTTTCAGCCAAGAGGTACGCATATATGTAAGCATGTATGGATGTATGTATAGATTTGATTTATATGGGACAAACCTAACTTCAAAGTAATGGACTAGTGCAAGGGATGATTGCCTTGTAGGTTGAAGGTCCTAATTCGTTGATGAGGTAGTCCCTGTTGGGCAGGGAATTCAGTTCCTCCCTGATACGCAGAGGGGAGTCACCCAGTCCGATGTAAACAGCCGGCATTGTTCCTGGGCATGGGTTCATATCTGGAGTTTCACCTTCTTGCACTTCTTGGACTCTATTCTGGAGATATTATGGCTCCTGGATTTGATTTGCCCTCCTGAGACAGTGGTCTTTTCTGCTAAGTATGATGGCTTTCTGGTCCTTAGAGCTTTGTACGTGATGCAGGCTATTTTGAAGTTGATTCGAGATTGGAGGGATTGCCAGTGTAATTCCCTCAAAGTGGGTGTGATTTGGTTGAATTTCTTCAGTTCTCTGGAGAGGCATGCTGCAGTGTTCTGGACAGCGTGCAAAGGGGATAGACTTGTGGTTGAAAAAGCTGCAAAGGGACGTTGTCCCCTTCTAGGTGGGAGAGGACCTGGACCTCGAAAACTTGATTTTTATTTGGCATACTAGTGTATGCTGGTGCCATGCTGTTTGTGTCTTCTGGGTGATGTCTGCTTTGAAGGAGAGGTCACAAGTGATGGCGAAGCCAAGAGACTTTGCACTAGGAATGAGCTGAGGGGAGAAGCCTTCAAAATTCATCTTTGTGACACAGTTTTGAACTCAGTGCATTTGGTGGTGTCACTGAAGTTGATGAACTTGCTTTGGTAGGGTTGAATTTCAGGTAGGCACTTGGCATCTAGGATTAAGTGGTGAGTAGGCAGTGTTTCAATTGGTCAATGTCATTGAGGCAATTGACCTTCAGGTATAGCAGTTTGTCATTAGCATACTGGCGGCTTTTGATGTTGAACTTTGCCATGCCTGTGACAATTGGCTCCTTGTAGACACTGAGGATGACACTGGGTAGGGACAGTACCCTGCGGGACTCCAGTGTATCACTTCTATCTTGAAGGATGCTGAGTAAGGGTGCCATTGATTTGCTGAGGCATAAACGTGCTTGGAGATAGTGACAATCTCAGAGGTGTCATACGAGATGGAGGGAGAGCGGAGTGACTGTTCCGATCATTGAGTGGTAGATGGCAATGATGATATGATATGATATTTGTAACACACTTAATACCAAGAGGTTTCTAAGTGCGGATCAGGCAATCAAACCTGTGGTGCTATGTGTCATCTTGCTTCCAAGGCAAGCACGTTGCCCCTGAGCTATCCTACCGAGATGGAAACGAGGGGGGTATTTGCATTGATTCGCAGTGTTCCTGTGTTCTTCTCAGTAAAAGTTTAGATGGAGGTTATGTTGAGGTTTGAGGAGAAAGCTAGAGTGACTTTGACACCTTGCTTTCCCTGGAGATTGTGTCCTTTGTGTGCATAATTGTGGAGGCAGAAAGGATGGAATGTTCTTTATCTAGTTGTTCATAAAACAGATTGTTGACATGACAATGATATCTATGTCAAATTCAGAAATGGACTTAGAGATGCTGGCTGCATGCTTGATAGGAGAGTGGCGGTTAAGCAAACTGAAGCAGATGAAGATAAGGTTCTTACGAGGTGGGCCACAGTCTGGGCTTGTGGGGGGGGGTTACTGAAAGGTGGAAGGAACAAGGGGGGGGGAGGACATGGTTGAGTCGAGAGGGAGGTTGTGGAGGAAGAAAGAGACTGGGAAAAAGCTGATAAAGCTGAGTTGAGAAAGAGTGGAAGTTACAGTACAAATAGGGAAATGGGGTGGGGCAAGTCATGATCAAATTAGGTTGCATAGTAGGAAAAGGCAAATGTGACTGTTAGTTGAATGCCCTGGAAATTGATAATGCCAGTATTTATGTATTGTCAACTTGAACCGTTGTGTAATGAGGAATGAATGTAGACCAGCTGGTGTCAGCATTGATTTGAGTGAGCTTGGAGAAATTAAGATATCTATTCAAGCTGGAGGTAAAGATTTCCGTTCTATGACAGAGGGCAGAGATGTCGGTGCTAGGCGTGTTGTTTCGGCCTACACTTAATGTCTGCATGCAGAGAGTCTGTGCGTTATGCTGGCTTTAAGACAGAACAGATGATACACCTTGACTTGCAAAACTGCGTTTGGCAAGAAGAGCGCAAGCCCAAGTTGAACCCCATATCCCCACGCAGCTCTGAGTCTGCTAGAAGCTGGCAGAGAGTACTGCAGACAGCCCCTGGGTCCAGCATTATCAGCACTGTGATGTGTCCCTTCTCGTGGCCAATGAGCACATCTTCTCCAGTATAAGCTAGTGCTGTGGGACTGCTAAAAGCCTGGTCAAACGAATTGTTTAATGGATAACGTCTACCATATCTTCATAATTTCCGATTGGTTGTTTTCAGGGCCTTGAATTAAAGGTGGAGTGATATGTTCATGACAATGGCATTTATTCTTCTCACGCAGCCTTCTGGTGCCTATTAACTCACAATCCATATTCATCTGTTTCTATGGATTTTCTGCAGAACTGTATGATTGTAATATATATGGTTCATAAATGTGTGTCGTTTTGGATACTGATAAATCTCCTCAGTCTTTTGTAAATGATCTAGTGCTTTTAATAGAAATGTTACCTTTGTCCTTGTACCAAGAGGGGGTTAACTGTGCATTTTCCAGAACGTTGTTCTCTGCATTGAAGAGTATGCTTAATTATGCAAACCCCTGTTTTCATAAACAAATGCCTGCCAACACTATAGGAGAAGAAAAGCAGAAGCTGTGCAAGCTTAACGTGACTAAAATTAAATGTTTGTCAGGCGAACTCAATGGTTCACTCCCCTTCTGCATGCCTCCTGCCAATCTTGCCCTGCAAGAGACACCTACACATTCAGGGGATCCTAATGGCTGTGCCCTTGATATGTGAAACAGATTCTTTCAAGAACCAGTTTAAGCTGGGGCGCTTACAGCTTCATAGTCTACACAGGTGAACGGGTCTACTGACCAGAGTCTTGGCAAACCCAGGCTTTAAGTGGGCCGGGGATAGCCAGAGCTCAGCCCCGGCAGTCTCCAAATATTCCCCTTGAGCCAGGGGTGTGCAGAAGTCTCTGAATTGACTTTCTCGACCAGAACTCTTCCTTGCAGCAATATAAATGCAAAGCTGAGAGACAAAACTGCTGTTCGCTAGTCGATTGTCACTATTAGTCATGCCGCAAAATAAAAGAGGTGATGACTGGAAGGTTTGGAAGCATTGCTCTGGGCAACCCGCCAGGCCATCGTTCTTCGCCTGCCGAGCCATTACGAACGGGGAAAGACCATATGCAAATCAGGCTTGCACCCAGCCCAAAAGGGGCAGTCCAGCCCAAACAGTATGGCCACACCCCTTCTGCATGAGACCACAAGCATCCCAAAACATGTTTCTGCGTTGTTGGGCCTCATCAGTGAGGAGTGTGCTTGGGTCTCTAGGCCCACGTAGCACGGGACCCACGTCTGGACATACCCGTCTCACTCCGGGTGACTTATGCAAAACAAAATATGTGATGGCTGGAAGGTTTTGAATTAATCCTAACCTCTGGCATTGCTCTGGGCAAGACTCCAGACCATCGTTGTTTGCATGCCAAGTCATTACAAAAGAGAAAAGATGATATGCAGATCAAGCTTGGTCCCTCCCCAAAAGGGGCAGCCCAGCCCAAACTGCTTGGCCACATCCCTTCTGCATGAGACCACAAACATTCCCAAACATGGTTTGGCCTTGTTGGGCCTCATTAGTGAGGTGTAGTTTGGATCTCTAGGCCCAGAAGGCACGGGACCCACATCTGTTCATAGAACGATGGTCTGGAGGGTTACTCAGCGCAATGCCAGAGGTGAAGATTCATTCAAAACCTTCCAGCCATCATCCCTTGTTTTGGCTTTTGCACTTTTAGTCATGCCAGCCATTTTGGCACAGAACCTTGGCCCCAGGTATTAGGCGTGGACTGGCTGCAGTCAGCAGGGTGTAGGGACCTATTCATAGCTGGTTAAATAATGGCCATAAATATATTGGCCCTCATTACGACCCTTGCGGAAATTGACTGACCGGACCGCAACAGCGTAAATAGCGTTTCCGCCATTGCACGAAGGAGCAAAGTGCGGCTAATTACGACCCATCGGGCACGAGCATTACGCCATGGCGGAATCCGAAAGGCTGCGATGGCGGAAATGACCCCAAAACGGCCCTCACCGCCGCCGTACGCTGCACCAGGTGCAATACCGCCACCCATCTTAGCGGTCACCGTAATGAGCGGGCACCGTAATGAGCGGGCACCGCAAATTACGGGCACCGTAAATATACGGAAACGGAAGTAAAAGCATGTGGCCGGAACGGGAAACAGCACGCCGCACAACTATAAAATCCGAATCCCAACACAACCATTAAAAATCCGACCCTGACACACATCCCAACCCGTTCGCAACCCCAGTTAAAAAAATAAAAATGGGAAAGGTAGCCAAGAAAGCGTGTGATCGCAAGCGGCAGGTCCACTTCTCCCGAGAGGAACTGACCGTGCTGACCGAGACCCTGCAGGAAAATGCCGCCGTCGTCTTCTCCAGTCAAATGACCAGGACGGCCCTTGCCAACAAGAAGGCCATATGGGCCCTTGTGGCACAGCGCGTAAGTGCGGTGGGGACAACACCCCGCACGCCACAGCAATGTCGCAAGCGGTGGGACGACCTGCGGATCCGCGTACGCAGCATACTTTCTGCGAACAGGAACATCGCCACAGCTACCGGGGGGGGATCAGAGTCGCCCATCAAGTTGACCCCCTGGGAGGAGATCTGCGCCTCCACCATAGGAATGGAGAGCATAGAGGGAGTCGGAGGGATGGAGAAAGGAGTGCCGACATCCGGAGAATCAGGTAGGTTGGCCAAGAGAAACAATGCGAAATCCACAAACCACGAACATGTGCAGTACCATGTGACCCCATAGTGCAATACATACTTTGCCCTGACAGCGCCCTCTAAAAGTCAGAATGAATAAACAAATTAATCAAGATGCCATAAACAACCCCTACATGTGCAGCATGCACCCCCTAACTGCAGGCAGCCAAATGAATGCATCCTCAACCCACACGAAAATGAGACCACCTCCAAGGCCCAGTCCCAAATCACCCTCATGTACCACCCCAATGCATTTGATACGTTGCCATTCCAAATCCCACAGACCCATAACTAACGCTCGCCCCTCTTTACTCCACCACAGGGTCCGATACCAACGACGAGCTGCAGGACACCCCTACCAGCACGCCTGCAAAGAGGGCCAGGACCAACGTCCCAAGAGCCTCCACCTCAGGTGCAAGGATCAAGACACGGCAGCAGCAGGAATCAAGTGCCAGCACACTGGAGGGGACTGCAACAGGCACCCCAGCAGCCAGCAAGTCCACAACCCCAGCACCACAGGTCCCCCCAAAGAACGTATCTGATGGCACTGCCTCTGGTGGTAGCAGCACCATAGGTGACACAGCTGTCATGCCAGCATGCTCCGACACGGAAAACAGTGCTGGCGACGTAGGTACCATCCATGACCTTTCCCAATCCCCCTGCATGTCCCAACCCCTACACCATGACGAAACCACGCAGGGGCACCCAGAAGACGACGACTGGCCAACCCCCACAAGTCCTGTGCCAAGGCAACATGTGTTGAGCAGCCCCCCTGTCACACCACCGCAAATGTCCATGGCCCAGCAGAGGCAACAGTCCCTCGACCTGCTGATAGAGCAACAGCAGGAAGTGTCCACGCTACTCAAGGACCATGCGAATGAATGCGGGGTTTCCAGGGCAGCCATGGAAACATCCACCGAGACACTCAGGGCACAAATAGAGAAAAGTAGTGAGAGCCTCAGGGGAGAAATGGAGAGAAGCACCGAGAGCCTGAGAGCACAAATGGAGAGAAGCACCGAGAGCCTGAGAGCACAAATGGAGAAAAGCACCGAGAGCCTGAGAGCACAAATGGAGAAAAGCACCGAGAGCCTGAGGGGGGAACTGAATGCGACGTCCAAAGACGTTTGTGCTGAACTTGCTGCTGTGCGCCGTGTGCTCTCGGAGCTCTCACAAACCCTCAGAGACATGCATGGACGCGAGCAGGCAGAGACGTCATCCGTGGCAAGTTCCGTCCAGGGCAGCCCCCAACGCAGATCTGGCAGGAACCTGCGCTCCACGGGCAGGGGTGCCCCTGATACCCGTAGAGGGGGCTTGCAATAGCGTCTACCCACGGGCAGCATGCATATTTGGACACTGGTGTTGGGGGGGGAGGAAGTAGGGTGGAGGGGGTGTGTTGGGCTTCACTGGGTGGCGGGTCCATAGGGTGTATGAATCAAATCACATTAACAATACAGCACTTCATTATCATCCAATGACATGTGTGGACATTGATATTTGCGTACGAGGCCTTCATAGGCGTACAGTCCACTATGTGCCTGTACTACACACACACAGTGCCACAGGTCCCCTTTCCGTGTAATAGGCACCATGCGTGGTTGCTAGAAGCATGCATCTATGATGCTCTGTCGGATTGCACGTGCATCCTGTGCCTCATGGACTCCTTGGGGTGCCTCCACATCCCCACCCTCATCATCATCATCTTCAGGTGCATGCAGTACAGCGTCAGGGGGCATGGGCACATTCCTACGTATGCACATGTTGTGCAGCATGACACATGCCATGACCATCTTAGAAACCCTCTCATGGCTGTACATGAGTGCCCCGCCAGACCTGCTGAGGCTGCGGAAACGAGCCTTCAGTAGGCCGAATGCCTGTTCAATGACCACACGGCTACGTGAGTGGGCATGGTTGTAGTCCTCCTCATGCTGGTTCTGTGGGTTCCGGATTGGTGTAAGGAGCCATCTCTTCAGTGGATACCCGGCATCACCTGTATGGGACGAATAAAGGGTGTCAGTGGAATGATAGTGCTAAGTAGCCCCCCCCCCCTCCTGCAAGGTCATTGACGCATCAAATGGGCCACGATGTCATGCATGGAATGAGACTCACCGAGTAGCCAGGATCTGTGCCCTGCGTGTCGCTCCATGTAGCGTGGTATTCTTGAGTTCCTCAGGACCATAGAATCATGGGTAGATCCTGGAAATCTGGCACAACAATGCGTAAAGATCTTGTTGGAGTCACACACCATTTGCACATTGATTGAATGAAATTGTTTCCGGTTGCGGTACTGGACCTCCATGGCATGTGGGACAACCAATTCAACATGGGTGCAGTCGATGGCACCAATGCAACCCGGGATGCCGCCAAGTGCATGGAATCCCACCTTTGCGTTGGTAATTTCCTGGTACGTGCGTGGTAGTGTGATGTGGTCGTCGGCGTGCTTCAGGAGGGCATCGTGCACTTGGGAGAGTGTCCGTGAGAACAGTGGCTGTGAAATGCCATGCAACTGTCCCACTGTGTGCTGGTAGGTGCCTGTGGCCAGGAAGTGGAGTACAGACACCACCTTCAGTAGGGGTGGGATGGCGGTTGGGCTATCTATCATGCTCACGAGGTCAGCATGTGTCATGTCCACAATGGCGATTATGGTGTCCCGGTCCAAACGGTAGAGGGTGTGGATCTGCTCAGCAGTGAGGTTGAACGGATCAGCTCGGAGGCGTGGGATTGCGGGCCGCCTGCGTGGTGGTAGTGGCAGTGCTTGTGGGCCTTGCTGACCCTGCCTTGCCCTCCTCCTCCTCCTTCTCCTCCGTCTCCCCTGTGCGCCCGGTTGTTGTACCTGTTGTTGTTCGTCGTCTTCTTGTAGTTGTAGCACTTGCAGTGCTATCTGGTGCCCCAGGCCCAACATCGCTAGTCCTGCCGGTAGCATTTTGGAGTGGGAGTGGTTGTGGGCGGGGTTTGGGTCTGCTATATATGTGCTGTCGGCCTGTATGGCCTCCACCTGTGCTGATTGAATGAATCTGTGGCAGATGCAATCCCTTCTGGCCGAGCACGTCCCGCACGTAAGGCTGCATTTGGCCGCATGGCATCTTGGGATTGGAATCATGTATCAAATCCCGATGGCAGTGTGATGTACTTTGACTGATTTTCATGCTATGCTCCCATTGTTACACATGCTATGATTGCAGCCGCTTACATACCTGTGAAGAGTCAGTGGTATGTAGGGCTCGATCGATGGCCGACCCTCATGCAGCACAGTATCGTACTTCACCGACGGGCGTGGCGTCCCATTTGTGATTGCAGCCAGTTAGCATTATGACACACAGCCGCACTACATTGATGTAATTGTGAATGAAAGCGTTCACAGAAGCCTTTTCGACGTAATGTTGCAAGTGAGGAATTCGAAGGCCAGCATTTTTGGTTGCGAAGTAGCGGTGAGGAGACGCCCACAGGTCTGCCTGGAAATGTAACGTTCTATTGTTGAATGTCCTTGGGACAGGGCCCATAACGAGCAAGCAATGAATGACATGAATTGAATGGGATGCGCAATAGCGTAGTGGACGATAAGGCAGGACGTTCCCAAGTCCATCTAGCTCCACGACACTACAGATCCGGCCAGGAGCACAGTGGTTTTTGCAGACTGCATTACGCACAGACGCGATGGAAGTTTCACATATTATGTGAGTGAATGTTCATGCGTTTTCATTGCGGGATGAGGGAATGATGAATGGATGCATGGACAGATGATTCCATTTAGGGTCTGCCATGTACATGTGTTTTTTGATTCAATCCCCTTCCCCTGCGCTATGTGATGCAAGGCTGCCATAGTGGGACTTACGTCTATCTGCCCTTGTCGGATCCTCCCTGTCTCGACGCGCCTTCATGCACTTGTGTCTAGGCACGTTACTAATCCCATGTCATGGGTTCTATCTTGACGGACGCATGCACAGTAACCGACGTTGCCAATGGTGTATTAACCTCGATTGGTTTCGTTATGTATCGATACTGATTTAGGGGTGTGTATATTCCTTTGGAGTGGGCTAGCATGCATATGGGTGTGGATTTGGTGTGTTGAATGAAGATAGTGATGCATCATGTGTCCTGTAGTGCAATCGGTTAATTTGTGTTTCATTTTGGTGACAGGTATCTCCTGCCCTATTGCAGATGCCATCTGTACGCCACTCCTCCAGATGGATTTTACTCCCGACACCTGCAGCTTCGGGTGAATCAGTGGAGCACCATTACGATCTTATGGGACGATCGCCAATGGGCCACATGCCCTTACGCTGTTCTGGTGGCTAGGTGCAACATTTCGGCCTTTCAGCTGGACTAGTGCCTGCCTCATGGGACGGACCTGCGGTTCTTGCCGCTTCCATGTTGCCTTTTGGGACGTTGATGTTGGCCCTGTGTGCCATGATGGTACAGGGCGTCACACAAGTGGAAGCTGGTCAATTATTGCAGATGCAGCCCTCGGTGATGATGGATGTTTTGGTGTTATTTTACAAATTGCTGTGAGGCCTTTGTCATTTGGATGTGCATTTAAATTGTATTCCGATATTTGGCGTGTTGCGTTATTCTTTGCAGGTGATGTGGCGATTTTCGATTTGTGGCGGTATGTATTGCGAGATGATCTGCATTGTGTTCCGCCTTCTGAGTTGAGTTGTGTGGTACAGTACTGGCCGCTTTTGCCTACGTAGCACAGTGTGGTCACGGATAGGGGCTGCCATTGTGACTGTTTACATGATGTGCTGTTCAGGGGCGGGGGATTGGCTTTTGGCCGACTGGTGCCTGTCAGCCAGGTCGATTGATGGTATGATGGGATGTTCAGAATGTGGCTGGTCACAGGTGCCTGTGTTTGCGTGCGTTTGTTGGAGGGGGACTGGGGTCATGTCCATTGGAATAGCTTCTGTATTCATGCCATCTGTGCCCTGCAGCTCCCATCGGCCCCTCTTGGGATGTGCCTGGCTGCTCAGTCACTCTGCCAACTTGTGTGGTACATGCTTCTGCTGATGGTTGGTTTGTTTACTGGCAAGAGTACAGGGCTGGTGCAATCCCCCTCAGGATGCTGTTTTGGATGTTGCCTTGCGCTGGTGGCAAGCGATGGGGGACTACTGTTGTTTTGTGTCATGTGTTCTTGATTTCCATTTTGATGTCTTGTACCTTCACATGCCTGTGCTGCATCAGTACGGCTATGGTGACATGCCGTACATGGATGCCCACTCACGGGGCGCTTTGTACACCTGCATGCATTTCTACGTTGGCATGCATGGGTGAATTGTAGATTTCACTGGTTGCATGGTGTGAGTACATTGCGCCTGCCAGGAGTTGTGCAATGTGGCCAGGGAGTGGAGTACAGGCACTCAGTGGGCCATTTACGGTTGGTTCACGATGCCGTATTTCTCGCCATGGCGGAATGGTCCATTCCGCCATGCCTGATGGCGTTAGGTACATGTCCGCTAGGGTCGGAATTGGCGTACCGTTGCACCATGGTGGTGTTTGCGGTTTGGCATGGTGCGCGCGCGCGTGCTTAGTGCAGTTAGCGTTGGCGTTCACTACGGTGTCGCTAATGGCTTCGTACTTTGCGGTGACGGGTCATAGTCGCACCGAGCGCTTTTCGATGGCGGTATTGCATTTCCGCCATCGTTTTCCCCTTTCCGCCAGGGTCGTAATGAGGGCCATTGGGCCTTGTTGCGAGTTTATCAATAATTCGGAGTTAATTCCACCAAATGACCACCCAAATTGTTTACAGTTATCGCCAATTGGTCCTGTGGGTTTACCACAGGATTACAAGTGGTGGTAGGGCGGTGTTAGACCCCATTAAAGAATATGTGATTTTTGGTAGAATTACCACTAACTGGTAATTCTGCGGATTTTTGGAGGATAAGTGGAGGATTCAGTTCCATGCTATAGGTAAATACTCCACTTTTCCTCCAAAATCGACAGAATTACCACTCAGTAATGCCACCGGAACGAGTAATTTTGCAGTGCAGGAAAAATTTAAATAACAGAATTACCTACATTTTTTTCTCGCACCACCAAACTGGTAATGTGGCCCATTGTCAACCGAAGCATTAATAAACACAGTGCTTTTTTTTGTTTAAGGAAAACAATCCATTTGAATGCCCTACTTCAGTTAAACACATTGGGCCTCATTCCGAGTATGGAGGTAGCCATGGCGCTATTTGCGCCATGACTGCCTCCCATACCGGTACCGACTCCGGTTTGGTGAGATGGGGACTTACCGGTCCATTCCGACCTTGGAGGGACCGGTAAATCCCCATTTACCAAACCATTCCCCATTCCCATTTGAGCCCCCATAGGGATCAATGGGAATGGGGAGGGTGCAAATAACGGCCCGGCGTATGCCAAGGCCGTTATTTGCACCCTGGTCCCTTAACGGGACCCGTAAGGTGCGTTTGGTCCGACCAAACGTACCTTATGGGTTCCACTGGGGGACCTCGGAATAGGGCACAACGGGATTACCGGCACCAGTGTCCTTACCAGTGCCTGTAATCCCTTTGCGCCCACCTCGGAATGAGGCCCATTCTGAAATAGGTTGTTTTAAAACAGGTTTGATTAATGCAACAGATATTAAAGTCCTGTCATTACAATGATGTTAATTAGTACAGAAAAATCATGGATTTATTTCAATGCATCTATGAGATTTCATGGTGCAGTGACCTATTTTGATTAGAAGTTCTATTTCATATACCATTGTATTTATTTTGGTCAGTATTCTTAAGTATATCTATATTATTTAATATATATTTTAAAGTACATTGTACTCGAAAATTCGATTGGGTCTGTTAGATCACGTTTAATCACGTAGGCCCCATCTCTTTTAAGGGCTTTGGGATTTGAGGGTGCGCCAGACCTTTTTAAGGCCCACCCCCAAAAATGTGCATCACGGCACACTAGACCCCCTCCATCCATGTCTTATCTCACTTAAGCACTGAGCACACCACTTCCTCCGCCCCCCATTACCCGAGGAGCATGAAAACAATACTTCATGAGAAGGTGCCTGGGGCCGGACTTGGCAGCAGTGCATCATACCTTGACAGAGCAGCGCCACCCTGTCACAATAGGCAGAGTCCATCGCCACTAATAGTGTCAGTGAAGACTATGACGCTCTTCCACCAGAGATGGACCGTGGCATAACACTGACTCAGGGACTAATGTAAAAGTGGGCCACAGCCACAAATGGCAATACATGCCTATTGTGACAGACTGTTTCAGCAGTACCCAAGAGAGTTTTTTTTAGTAAAATGTGTTGCAAATTGTAAAGCATATTTGTTCAGTAGCAATGATGAAAACTACGAGGTGAACAGTTAAGTAAATCAAACTGGCCCACTCCGGTCAAAAGATTGGGCCACTTTTCACTGACAAAAAAAAGAGCCCCATTAGCATGTTAGGCCAACATTTCGGACCTTGCCCTATTGCCCAATGTTCTGTTCCTCCCTGTCAGTGCACCGGCTGAAGGGAGAACAGAAAGGGGGCTTGTGTGGGGTCCTGACTGCGGAGCTGCAAATAATACACACGACACACGTTGTCTGTGGTGTGCCCGTAACTGCCGACAGGTGTGGCGGGGCAGGCCCTTTTGTTCTGCGTGCCTTACGTCACCGCACTCGCAGGACATAAGGCATACACAACATTCCTCTTTTTTCCCAACAGAATACAATAACACATAACCTTGGTAAATATATCAACAACTTAGCTTAACACTTCTGTGCACTCTAGTCTGGCACAATTTTCTTGACCACCCCCTTAATGTCACTTTACCACTCATTGGGCCTCATTATGACCCTGGAGGTAGGGGGTTAATGGGGCTAGAGCTGCCGGCCCCGTTAACCCCCTACTGCCTCATTACAAGGTCTCCTCGCGGGACCCGCTAAGGACGCCTGGTAAAACCTTAGCGGGTTCCGCAAGCAGACCAGTATGCAAACAACGGGCCCGTCATTAACGGGCACGTTGTTTGCATCCTCCCCATTCCCACTGAGACCTATGGGGGCTCAAATGGGAATGTACCAGTTCCGGGTTCCCTGAATGGGGAAATACTGGACCCTCCAAGGTCGGAATGGCCCGGTATTTCCCCATTCAGGGAACCCGGACCCGGTACTCGGTATGGGGGTAGCCATGCCGCAAATAGTAATCGTAATGAGGCCCATAGTCTCTCACCTTCTCTGGGGCCCTCAGTGCTGTCCTTAATGAATAATGCCCTGGCCTTGGCTTTGAGCCTGTCCCCGGGCTGGATCCCCGCTTAGGCTCACCTTCATCATTTGGAGATGCCTCCTCCGGTCCATAGGGTGGTTCGTCTGACTCATACCTCAGGGTCGCCTCTCCCTGAGGTTGCTGGCTTGCACCCTGCAGTGTCGTCGCCTTTTCCTCCAAGGTCTGCTGGTCCTCATCAGTCCACATTCATTGGGGCACCCTCTTGAACCACAAGGCGCACCGGGTGATCAGTTGATGCCCTCGTGCAGCCGTCACTATTTTCCCTTCCTTTCGGGTTATGGTCCAGGGTAGATGATCATACTTTGTTTCAAGCTTGGTGTTCGTGGGGTTTCACACCACCAGCACCTTGTCTCCGACTTGGTGTTCCGACTTCCGTGCATGCCTCCTGATGCTCATATGTTCATTTGCAGCCACTCTCTTTCGTTGAGTGCGATCACTATCATAGGTGTCTATGCCCCTGTGTCATGGTCACTAGGAAAGGGCCTAGCCCTCCACTACATACAGGGTCCCAATGGACCCAGTCTTGGTGCCTATGGCACCAAGCTCATTTCAAAGTGTGCTCAGCACACAGAATATCAGGGGCACGTGCAGCAAGGCCGGGCGGGGCCTATCACTAAGAAGGCATATGCAGAAGGCGGAAGGAGGAGCTAGGTGGGGCCACAAGGCGGAGCCTACAGGGAGTGGCCGAGGCCAGGCTATATAAGCCAGCCCCACCCGAACACTGGTGCTTCATGTTAGTTTGCTATCAGCAACGTAACGCTCACCGCCGACCAGAAGAATCTTACCTGATCCAGCACGTGCGCTCCCAGCCTCCGGAACCCTTCACCACCTGCCTGACTCAACGTGTGCACTTCCAGCCACCTCGACCATATTACCTGGAAAGCATCAACGCCAGAGGCCTTGTCACTCGCTTCCTCTCTACAATCACTGCGCACGCCTTACCTGAGATTGCACCACCGTCGGAAGCACAGCCATCTGCCTTCACTCAGCAGTTGCAGCGCAAGCCTTACCTGTGACCGCTTCCTCGCTCGAAGCCTCGCCATCAGCTCCCGACTCAGCCGCAGTCATATTCACCTTCCCGGAGTCCTCGACAGGTACAACCCAACAACCTTACCAGTTCTACATTCCATCGACTTAGGACCTTCTTTGGGTGCTGCCTCTATGCAAATCTACATCTCCAACCCCATCAGGAGCCAGATACCGGCCTCTAGCCATTGCCAATCTGCCACACCTGCAAAGAGAGTAAAAGACACAAGGTGACCGATAGCACAGACTTTAACCCGTTAAAGCGGTAAATTTACGAACTTGTTGCAGTCTCAGAAATCACGAGTTTACCTACCAGTGGTGGAAACTCCTGGAGCTGTTTCCTTTTGCCATCATGCGTTCCTGGGTCATCTTCATTGCTATAGGGGGGAGAAAGAACAACATACCCTTACAAATAATAAGTGTCATTACAAGGACACGGACAAAACGAAAGTCATAAGAACACTTACCTTCAAGATGGAACGGTCACAGCTGGACTGGACCCCCGCAATCAGGACCAGTGACGTATCTAGGTCCATCTGCAGCGGACCTGCTGAAGGAAAGCAGGACGGAGAGCTTGCCCTTACATACTATCAGGTGAGCCTGCATGGGTAAACTTCTGCGCACCACATTCTGGCACGAAAGGGCAGAAGGGAACCACGACTCCACCACGCTAGCCTCATTGTCTCTCACCCTCTCACCAGAACAGGTCCAGCCTTCCAGGCCCACGAAGAGGCAGCTGTTGGGGGAGAGAAATGGTCTGAGGGAGTCAACTCCAGGAAAGGCTCCAACCATGCCCCCAGCGCCACCGCAGAGACCAGGTGAGCGTAACACCCTGCTTGGGTGATGGTGTGGAATCAGAAAAAATACAATATTACAGTTGTTAAACCGAGCAAAGGAAAATACACCGACACAGGCTTATAAAGATTCCCAGAATCTTTATTACAAAACTGAACAGTATTCAACAAAGTACACAAATAGCTATTTGGCCGTCAATACATCACAGAGACCATCAGCAGGGTTCAATGTGAGCAGTGACAGAATTTCCTAGCTGGACATCGATGCATTTATACAATTCGTAAAATGATGTCCAGCCCTCTTACAGGTTAATCATATACTGGGCTAGGGTCGCGCCAGGCTCACTTTCCTTATTTACATATCTCGTGCATGCGGTTTACTTTTCAATACATTTACTAACACACTCCATTGTTCTTTAATTTAACATTTACACTCTTTACATGCTGGTTTAATACAGACCAAACAAATGTTTCACTTATTACATTTGGATAGCATTACTGTCCTTATACACTTGTAGTTTAACTTTGCTAATTCAAGTAAACCCCTGCTCCCGAGGTCAACAAAGGACAAGGTCTACATGACCCTAACATATAGCCCGACGGCAGGTTGGACATTAACTCCCCTACAGAGGTTGGAGAGTTTAAGGCAAGAACAAGGACACACGAGACGGCCATTTTAGATTACAGGGTGACTTTGTATAAAACCCCAAAATGGCGGTTTCTACCCTAAAACGGAGGCTTGATTCAAGATGGCGGCTTACATCAATTTCTAAGGTCAAGACCTTGCCGTAGAGAGTTATTCGCGTACAATCTTAAGCAACTTGGCGTAGGTCAATATACATACAAATCGTTTGTAATAAGAGGCATCATTTAATATCCGGTTTGACAAACCCTCCTTTTGGCCTATGCCAAGTGCTAACACTAATTCTGATTTCCTTGCAAGTAACTCCATACGTCATCGTCCATACACCCCGAATCATTGTCGGACATATCTATTGCCATTAGGTCTGATACCAGAGTTTCTTTCAACACATACTTTTTGGAGAAGCTCCTTTGGGGCGTATATTTTATTCCCTAATACACCTGTTGCTTGCGCGCAACATCCCCCTAATACTGAGCATATACCAGGGAGACACTGTATATAACAACAAAGAAAAAAAAAACTTCCCAAGATAATCAGTAGGGCCGAGAACAACTTCCATCCCCATGACCGTAGGAGGTCCCAAAACCATGTACCAAGTTCCCAGTTTCCCTCAGGAACATGTACTTCTGAAATAAGAACATGTAGATTTTGGATCGCCCTAAAGATCGTTGGCGAGGAGTCTGGATCGTAAACGCAGCAAGCGGACCCCACTAATTTACATACTCCTCCTCGCTCTGCCAGGATGACATCTCATGCCATCCGGTTCTGAAGAGCCACTAATCTTATCGCTCTCTGCTCTAACGTCATATTATAGAGTAGGTCAGTGGTCCGATTGATGGTTCTCTCCAATACTCTCGCTAGTCCCCTAATATCTTCTGAATTTGTAATTTTCCCAAAAAATGGCACAAAAGATTTCATAATATCTCCTAGAGTTTGCGCTGGAGTATCCCCTTTTACACCTCATCGTGAACGAGTCTTTGAAATTTCTGTAGTACTGGCAATAAATACCCCAGGTAATAGAATCCCTAAATAACAGGTTCCTTGCCAATCCCTGGGCAACCATGGAAATGCCACATTACCGCAAACAAAATAGACAGGTTCGCCTACGTAGAGAGGTCTGTTTTCACTAGTCAAATACACAACGCTGGCGCACTTTCTAAAATAACCCATTGACCGCGTTCCATTCCTCTGTATGTAGAAGGATACTGAATCGGGGCTATGATTAACAGAATAAGATGGAGGCATGGCATCCTTATTGCCTACAGGAGCCATTTTGAAAGAGATTACCGACTGAACAGGACGAGACAATCTATAAGAGGGCCTAACAGAAGATACGTTTGGCTTACTTCTATTTGCAAAAAGTGAGCATCCCAGGAGCATCAAAACATTTTTTTCAAAACTATTTAAATTTGTACCATCAAAGTTCCCTGAGATGCTGTCATTCCATCGACCAAAAAATAGTGCTCTAAGAGAAGCTTAACAGGCAGTTGTCAAAGGCAAAGGGTAAATATTCCAACTTAGCCCCTTATCCCCATGTTGCGGTAGATGTGTACAGATCCAGCAATTGGTCTAATTAAAAATTGCATGAGTGGCATTCATTATTAACAAAAGGGTATTATTATGATAATTTCGTCTATGCAAAGAATCTCTAGGCGACAAAGTATGCAGTTGCACAGAAGGAGTGGGAATCACAGATACATTTTCAATAGGTAAAAAGTCCAATAACGGATATGCTTCTTCCAGATACCATAACCCAAACCCAAAAGTCATTACAAATCCAGTAATTATCACAATAAGGCAACAATACACTTTGGGGATCCCCTTGCATACTTGATCATTGTCTCTGCTAGTCACATTTTTTATCTAAAAGTTCAGTACGAGCGGTAGCGGGTGCAGGCATCGTAGTCTTCAATCGAAAAAACACCAATTGTTTGTTTGCTGGCGACTCCAGTCGCGCGTCTTCTTAATGTCTTTCCCACAACCGTTAGCCAACAGAATCTTTCCGTACAATCGGGCCAAAAAGACAAGCCCTCAAATGATTTTCTCAATCGCACAGTCAGACCATGCTGTATATTTACTCACTTGGGCGCAAATTATATTTTGCAGTTTCTGGTGGGAACAAAGTGTCGTCACTTCCTCCTGGAAGTGGCGAATAGACGGAAATGGGATCAAGAAAGGATTGATCCGGAAGTTCCACTGTTGGGGAGTGCTGAGACAAGATGGCCGTGTTGTCCGGCCCTGCAGATTCTGAAATGGTCTCCGATTCTCCCTTATTGGTTGCTGCTGTTTCAGGCACGCTAGTTACAGCAGTGGGAAGGGATTCTGTGTCTTCTGTATCGTAAGGCACGGGCTGTGGGATCCGTTTGGTGTGCGTCGCATGGATCCAGTGTTTTCGACCCGCTACCCGTACGGCAGTCTGAGTTACCAGCAGGACTTGGTAGGGACCCCTCCACCGAGGTGCAAGGCAAGACGACCTCTCAAAAACCTTTGTGAGGATCCAGTCCCCCGGTCGTAGACTGTGACCAGGACCCTCGTAGTGCACAGGTAATGCCGCTCGCACCTGGTGATAAATTGAAAACAGATTTTTAGTCAACTGGTTACAGAAGTCTGAAAGAAGCACATTTTCTATATCCCGTAATGAGCGACTTTTTGGCATACCCCAAATATTAGCAGGTCACCCCATTACCACCTCAAAGGGAGAGAGCCCAGTCTTAGTTTGCGGGGTTGTTCTCATCGATGGTAACACGATCAATAAGGCGTCCGGCCATTTTAGCTTGGTGCCAGCACACGTCTTAGCGAGTTTGTTCTTTATAATGCCGTTGTGCCTTTCCACTAATCCGGCACTCTGGGCATGTCTAGCTGAATGGAACAACTTGTCAATCTGTAATCCTTTGCAAATTTGTAGGATTACAGTGGCAATAAAGTGTGGCCCATTATCAGACCAAATGACTCTTGGCAGCCCGAACCTAGGAAAAAACTCCTTCAACAGAGTTTTTGCCGTGGTTATGGCCATTGCATCTCTAACCGGGAAGGCCTCAACCCACTTAATAAAAGCACAAATAACAACCAATACATATTTAAGATTGTTACACCGTTCCATTTCAATAAAATCAAAGTGAATAACTTCCAACGGGACGGAAGGTGGAGCGAAACTTCCTCTAGGAGTCGAGGTACCCTTTCCTACATTGTGCTGCAAGCAAACCATGCAGTTTTGGACAAAACGCTCCACAGTTTTGAAAATCTTATCATTGGCCCATACACTGTGTAGCATTTTTGTTAATTTCCGTGCACACACATGTGTCGGACCATGAGCCATAATAACCATCTTTGTAATGTAGGCGTCAGGGAGTAACCATTTCCCTTCAATATTGTCTACCCAACACCCATCATCATCCAATCTCCCTGCACCCTCGATCCATCTCTTAGTTTCCTCTATGGTAGCATCTGCTTGAATATCTTTTACAGCATCGATACTTTCACCCAAAGTGCAAACATTTACAATTTCTTTTACAGCGTACATTTCTGAACTGAAATCAGTGGCAGTTTGTTTAGCTATCTGATCGGCGAAGGCATTCCCTTTTCCTACATCATCTGTAACCTTTTGATGTGCTGAACATTTTATGATAGCTAACTGAACAGGGAGTGCAAGTGCTGAAAGCAATTGCACTATTAACGTGCCGTGCTGGATTTTTGTTCCGTGCGAGGTCAAGAAATGTTGTTCTTTCCAAAGTCTACCGAAATTGTGGGCCACCCCAAAGGCATACTGACTGTCAGTATATATATTCACTGTACTCCTTTCAGAAAGCTCACCAGCTCGAGTTAACACTATAATTTCTGCGGCCTGCGCAGAGTTATGCATAATTCTTTTAGTTTCCACAACCGTGCTTAAAGTAGTGACAGCATAAGCAGCCGTGGATGTACCGTCTGAAAATTTAAAACAAGAGCCATCACAAAATAGCTCTCCTTGAGGGCTATTTAAAGGTGTGTCTTTCAAATCGATTCTGCATTTAGTCTCTTGTTCTGTCATATGAAGGCAATCGTGTGATGTATCGTCATCATCAACAGTAATTTGTGAGACAGGTAAAAGTTCAGCCGGATTTAATACTCAACACCTCTGAATTTGAATGTGGGGGGCAAACAAGATCAGTTCATACCTTGTCAATTGTGCAGAAGTGAGGTGTTGCGTTTGAGTTCTATTCAATAGAATATCTAAAGAGTGAGGTACCATTAGGGTTAACGCATGACCCAGGACCATTCCCTCACTCTGTTTTACAGACGCAGCAGCAGCAGCAACATCTTGGCAAAGCGCATGGTACAGGATCAAGGGCGGAGGAATAGTAGCCGCACGGCCTATTCTTCCCTCCATGCTCCTGCGTTAACACAGCCAAAGCACATCCATCACGTTCAAGCACAAACAATACAAAGGCCTTATCATAATTCGGAGTTCCTAAAACCGGCGCTGAACATAGCGTGGATTTGAGCAAATTGAATGCTGTTGGGTGTTCCAAGGTCCATGGCAATGGCAAAGAAATGCCCTTTTTTGTGAAAGCCAGCATTGGTTTAATCGTTAACGACAAATTAGGGATCCAAAATCTACAATAAGAAGCCATACCTATCAAGGCTATAACTTCCTTTTGTGTATTTCGGACAGACATACCAGAAATGGTCTTTATTCATTCAGGTGTCAACCGTCTTCCCTCCTTTGACACGAGATAGCCTAAATAGGCGACCTCCTGGCAACAATATTGGAATTTCTTAAGTGAAGCTTTGTGGCCATGTTTTGCGAGATGACAAAGCAACAACACGGTGCCTTTTTTACAGGCACTCTCAGAATCAGCAGCCAAGAGGAGGTCATCTACGTACTGCAGTAACGTGCAAGTAGTAGGCAACTCGAGGCTATCAAGCTGCTCTTTCAATGCCCTACTATAAATACTTGGACTCTCAGTGTACCCTTGTGGTGCACGAGTGAATGTAAACAGGTGCCCACCTAGGGTAAACGCAAACAAATACCTGCTACCCTTGTGTATGGGAATACTGAAAAACGTGTTTTTAAGATCAGCAACGCTAAAATGAGTGGCAGAAGTCGGAATCATAGTTAGTATCGTTGTGACATCAGGTACAATAGGAAATTGAGGAACCACAATTTTGTTAATAGCACGTAAATCAATTATAAAACAAAAGGGAATCACCTTTTTTGTATACTGGCAAAATAGGGCTGTTACATATGCTACCCGTAATCTCCTCAATTACTCCACGATGTACAAAATCAGAAACTATACATTTCAAAGCCTGTTCGCCTTCAACTGAGATCTTATATTGCGGGATGCGAGGCAATTTTACTCCATGTTTCAAAATAATTTTAACAAGTTCAATTTGGAGAATTCCCACATCATTATCATCAATTGCCCATAAGCATTCTGGAACATTACTAAATTCTGGCGGTAAAGGTAGAGTCAAAAACGGAGAGGCTAATGATTGCTGAGGTGAAATTGTTAGCCGAATTCCATCTGGAGAACAATGAATTACTGCATGTAATGCCTTCAACAAATTTAGCCCCAGCAAGTTCTCACCACAGTTTGTGGTAAGTAGAAATGGACACTGTTCCGTGAAGGGACCCAGTGTTATCGGTACCGGCAAAGAGACCGGACAAACTACAGGTGTGCCAGAAAACCCTACGGAAACGTTGGATTGCCCGGACAGGGGAATATTTGGAACCCGCAAATTATCAATGGAACATTTCTCTGCTCCCATATCTACTAAAAATAGATGCTTCCTATTTCCCACCACCATCTCAACGTAGGGGTTTTCTGATGAATGGGAATAGGCGTAGGTTCCAAATCCTGCTTCGGGCAATCCTAGCGGAACAGAATATTATCAAAAGGAAGTTCTTCGGAGAGGTACGAGGCAGAAGGGTGATCAAAAATGTTTCTATTATCCACATTTGAAACATGCTTATCTTGTGAAGGAGGTTGCTGTGATTCTGGTGTAAACTGACCTCTGCCAGGGCCCCCTGCACCTGGGTGACCTCTGGATCGTCTACTCATGTTCCCAAATGACCTTTGCTGTAAGGTCGGACATTGTGAACGCCAGTGGCCTTCCTGCCGGCAATAGGCACACTGGTTAATGGTTACCAGAGCCAAGGGCGCACTTCCCTGTGGAATGTACTGACCTCTAAATTGATTACCCCCTCTAGGGTTTCTAACAGTCTGCTGCAATAAAACTTTAGTTTTCAAGTCACCCTTTTTTTCTCAAGTTTCTCCTTTGCAGTATTTACACGATTTTCATAATACTGAGCCATATGCAATACTTCTGATTGGGACTTCGCCTGCCAAGCGCTTTCAGAGGACATAATCTCTAACTGGATGTCTGGCAGCAATCCACGTACAAATTTGTCGACAAACAACCTTTTCCCTGACTCTGTGCCCAAGTCTTGTCCACTGAAATCCGAGAATACCTGCTCGAACCGATTGAAAAAAATCGGTAGCACCCTCCGACTTTCCTTGGACACAGGCCATAAACTTGTCCCAAATGATTCTTTTTTCTGGAACCATAGTTTTCAATTTTACAATAATTCTATCAGGCAAGGTTAATATCACTTGAGGTGGTTGTTCGCCAGCTGCTCTTTCTCTGTCCAGCCTAGTCATGTTATCCCATGTATCTCCCAACCCAGGTATGTCATCTATAGTCCTAATCTGTTTCCACAAATCAACTGGCAGGAGTACGGGAAATAATAGGTCAATATCACTTAAAGGGAATACCGACAACTGTAAGACCGACTCTATTTCTTTATAGAATCAGGTCGGATTTTTTCTTATATCAGGAATAGATTGCTTTATGGTGTTCAATTCCTGTCTTGAAAAAGGGACGTGAACAAACTGTGAAACGTAATGTGCAGGAATTTCTCCGACTACTATACCTCGTGCAGCATCAGCCGCAATCTCAACTTTTGGGACAAATGTCGGAGGGACCTCTCTCATAGACAACTGAGAAGTAGGCAGCTCCGAGCGCTTACTAAGCAACAGAGCGAAATCAAGCGCTAAGGCAGTGGAAGAAGTATCAATCGAAAAAGCTCTCTTATAAACACTCAACAATTCTGCAGGACAACAAATCTTTCTTCTTACACACTCATTCTGCAGGTGCTCTACCATCACCTGTATCACTTTCTTTTGCATTTATAATGTGTACTGACTATATGTGTCATATACTTCATCTGGAGTTATCGACTTATCCGAAATCCATCTTATCGCGTCCTTTGTACAAATTTGTGCTTCCTCACCTTTTAATTCTCGGCGAGGAGAAAACAGTTTCTGTAAGTACATAATACCTAAAGTATCAAACAGTTTCTGTAAGTACATAATACCTAAACTATCACCATCTACTTCCTCGTTCTGTAACTCTTCCAACTCCTTCCTATACTCAAAAATCCTCTCAACATGCTCATATACCTTCTACGCAGTATCTCTGGACAACGCTTAGGCGTTCAAATCCCGTAACCCTTGTGGGAAATCTACATCATTTAGTCTATTCCACATTATACTTAAATGAGTCCCTAATCCTTCGATAAAAACATTTTTCTCAGGCATATCTTTTAAATTTTCAAGTGTGAAAAATACATCAGCTTGTTCAACCTTCTCCATACAATGTTTAGCCCATGCAGTCAGTTCACTCCTCTTGTCTGGGGACACAGTATTACGAGTCACAACCCTTGGTCTTGCTCCCTGGTCTACTAAAAGCGATGCAGGATCACTTGGAAGAGGAAGAGTAGGCACATTCTGAATAACAACAGTTGAAGGCAAGGGGGCAGGCAAAGGGGTGACGGCTGGAAGAACAACAGGAAGAACAACAGGGAGGACCAGAGGAACTACAGGAGGGGGAACTACAACAGGAAGGGGCAAAGCGCCAGGAGGAGGGGCATATGGAGGTGGAGCGGAGGCATTGGGCCTTCGTTCATGCAAAAGTTTATTAATCAATTTGTCTGACGTATGAAAATCTTTTGAAGGGTAGATTTTCTGAATGCCCAATTGAAATGCCCTGTCCGTGTTTCTAACTGACTCCAATTGTTTATTTTGATCATATAACCGTGCCTTTTCGACACTTGTCATATGTCTACGCAGGTGTTTATCTCTACTCTTTTGTTGCTGCAAATCTTCTGTTTTCCAACTGTACAATGCGTCAAATGCTGCAGGCCTAACCTTTTTCTTTACTAATACAGACTCTAAATATTCTGTACGAGGGATTTCAAAACTACCATTGGTTGGCCACCGGAGATTAGAATTATGTCTGGTTTGTTTGTGCCAAATGTCATTAAATGCTATACTACCAAAGCCTTTCTTACAGTACATAGTACATGCCGGCGACCCCTCCTGTGGTGCGGGATGGCTATCTTCCAAAGATTGTCTGTCTCTGCGGAAAAATGCCCTAAAGAAGGCAGACAATTTCCCAGGCATATCAAAGTTCTGGTGTTACCTGGTTAAATAATTGTGCTCGCGAGTACAATGCTCCAAATTCAAATTTGTCAGGGTTAGATTAAGAATCGGGACACGATTCACCTGACCAAAGGACTGGGAGGCCCGATCGGGTTACTAAGAACAATGCAAAGGACCCACGTGTCTGGTGATTTTCGGCAAATTTACCCACCTCAAATATATGGACCCTCGTCAAGACGTCGTCTCGGGCTACAGCTCACCGTCCAGGGATCGGATCGTGCAGTTTCGTCGAGGAATTCACTTCTCGTCTTAGAGTGGCCGGTTCTGTTGGCACTGTCCGATCCTGGTCCGATAGCCGAGCCAACCTTCAATGAGACGTCCCTATTCAGGCGCCATCTGTGGAATCAGAAAAAATACAATATTACGGCTGTTACACCGAGCAAAGGAAAATACACCAACACGGGCTTATAAAGATTCCCAGAATCTTTATTACAAAACTGAACAGTATTCAACAAAGTACACAAATATCTATTTGGCCGTCAATACATCACAGAGACCACCAGCAGGGTTCAATGTGAGCAGTGACAGAATTTCCTAGCTGGACATCGATGCATTTATACAATTCGTAAAATGATGTCCAGACCTCTTACAGGTTAATCATACACTGGGCTAGGGTCGCGCCAGGTTCACTTTCCTAATTTACATATCTCGTGCATGCGGTTTACTTTTCAATACATTTACTAACACACTCCATTGTTCTTTAATTTAACATTTACACTCTTTACATGCTGGTTTAATACAGACCAAACAAATGTTTCACTTATTACATTTGGATAGCATTACTGTCCTTATACACTTGTAGTTTAACCTTGCCAATTCAAGTAAACCCCTGCTCCCGAGGTCAACAAAGGACAAGGTCTACATGACCCTAACATATAGCCCGACGGCAGGTTGGACATTAACTCCCCTACAGAGGTTGGAGAGGTTAAGGCAAGAACAAGGACACACGAGACGGCCATTTTAGATTGCAGGGTGACTTTGTATAAAACCCCAAAATGGCGGTTTCTACCCTAAAATGGAGGCTTGATTCAAGATGGCGGCTTACATCAATTTCTAAGGTCAAGACCTTGCCGTAGCGAGTTATTCGCGTACAATCTTAAGCAACTTGGCGTAGGCCAATATACATACAAATCGTTTGTAATAAGAGGCATCATTTAATATCCGGTTTGACAAACCCTCCTTTTGGCCTATGCCAAGTGCTAACACTACTTCTGATTTGCTTGCAAGTAACTCCATACGTCATCGTCCATACACCCCGAATCATTGTCGGACATATCTATTGCCATTAGGTCTGATACCAGAGTTTCTTTCAACACATACTTTTTGGAGAAGCTCCTTTGGGGCGTATATTTTATTCCCTAATACACCTGTTGCTTGCGCGCAACATCCCCCTAATACTGAGCATATACCAGGGAGACACTGTATACAACAACAAAGAAAAAAAAAACTTCCCAAGATAATCAGTAGGGCCGAGAACAACTTCCATCCCCATGACCGTAGGAGGTCCCAAAACCATGTACCAAGTTCCCAGTTTCCCTCAGGAACATGTACTTTAGAACTAAGAACATGTAGATTTTGGATCGCCCTAAAGATCGTTGGTGAGGAGTCTGGATCGTAAACGCAGCAAGCGGACCCCACTAATTTACATACTCCTCCTCGCTCTGCCAGGATGACATCTCATGCCATCCGGTTCTGAAGAGCCACTAATCTTATCGCTCTCTGCTCTAACGTCATATTATAGAGTATGTCAGTGGTGGATTGATGGTTCTCTCCAATACTCTCGCTAGTCCCCTAATATCTTCTGAATTTGTAATTTTCCCAAAAAATGGCACAAGAGATTTCATAATATAGAGTTTGCGCTGGAGTATCCCCTTTTACACCTCATCGTGAAGGAGTCTTTGAAATTTCTGTAGTACTGGCAATAAATACCCCAGGTAATAGAATCCCCTAATAACAGGTTCCTTGCCAATCCCTGGGCAACCATGGAAATGCCACATTACCGCAAACAAAATAGACAGGTTCGCCTACGTAGAGAGGTCTGTTTTCACTAGTCAAATACACAACGCTGGCGCACTTTCTAAAATAACCCATTGACCGCGTTCCATTCCTCTGTATGCAGAAGGATACTGAATCGGGGCTATGATTAACAGAATAAGATGGAGGCGTGGCATCCTTATTGCCTATAGGAGCCATTTTGAAAGAGATTAAAGACTGAAAAGGACGAGACAATCTATCAGAGGGCCTAACAGAAGATACGTTTGGCTTACTTCTATTTGCAAAAAGTGAGCATCCCAGGAGCATCAAAACATTTTTTTCAAAACTATTTAAATTTGTACCATCAAAGTTCCCTGAGATGCTGTCATTCCATCGACCAAAAAATAGTGCTCTAAGAGAAGCTTAACAGGCAGTTGTCAAAAGGTAAATATTCCAACCTAGCCCCTTATCCCCATGTTGCGGTAGATGTGTACAGATCCAGCAATTGGTCTTATTAAAAATTGCATGAGTGGCATTCATTATTAACAAAAGGGTATTATTATGATAATTTCGTCTATGCAAAGAATCTCTAGGCGGCAAAGTATGCAGTTGCACAGAAGGAGTGGGAATCACAGATACATTTTCAATAGGTAAAAAGTCCAATAACGGATATGCTTCTTCCAGATACCATAACCCAAACCCAAAAGTCATTACAAATCCAGTAATTATCACAATAAGGCAACAATACACTTTGGGGGTCCCCTTGCATACTTGATCATTGTCTCTGCTAGTCACATTTTTTATCTAAAAGTTCAGTACGAGCGGTAGCGGGTGCAGGCATCGTAGTCTTCAATCGAAAAAACACCAATTGTTCGTTTGCTGGCGACTCCAGTCGCGCGTCTTCTTAATGTCTTTCCCACAACCCTTAGCCAACAGAATCTTTCCGTACAACAATCGGGCCAAAAAGACAAGCCCTCAAATGATTTTCTCAATCGCACAGTCAGACCATGCTGTATATTTACTCCCTTGGGCGCAAATTATATTTTGCAGTTTCTGGTGGGAACAAAGTGTCGTCACTTCCTCCTGGAAGTGGCGAATAGACGGAAATGGGATCAAGAAAGGATTGATCCGGAAGTTCCACTGTTGGGGAGTGCTGAGACAAGATGGCCGTGTTGTCCGGCCCTGCAGATTCTGAAATGGTCTCCGATTCTCCCTTATTGGTTGCTGCTGTTTCAGGCACGCTAGTTACAGCAGTGGGAAGGGATTCTGTGTCTTCTGTATCGTAAGGCACGGGCTGTGGGATCCGTTTGGTGTGCGTCGCATGGATCCAGTGTTTTCGACCCGCTACCCGTACGGCAGTCTGAGTGACCAGCAGGACTTGGTAGGGACCCCTCCATCGAGGTGCAAGGCAAGACAACCTCTCAAAAACCTTTGTGAGGATCCAGTCCCCCGGTCGTAGACTGTGACCAGGACCCTCGTAGTGCACAGGTAATGCCGCTCGCACCTGGTGATAAATTGAAAACAGATTTTTAGTCAACTGGTTACAGAAGTCTGAAAGAAGCACATTTTCTATATCCCGTAATGAGCGACTTTTTGGCATACCCCAAATATTAGCAGGTCACCCCATTACCACCTCAAAGGGAGAGAGCCCAGTCTTAGTTTGCGGGGTTGTTCTCATCGATGGTAACACGATCAGTAAGGCGTCCGGCCATTTTAGCTTGGTGCCAGCACACGTCTTAGCGAGTTTGTTCTTTATAATGCCGTTGTGCCTTTCCACTAATCCGGCACTCTGGGCATGTCTAGCTGAATGGAACCACTTGTCAATCTGTAATCCTTTGCAAATTTGTAGGATTACAGTGGCAATAAAGTGTGGCCCATTATCAGACCAGATGACTCTTGGCAGCCCGAACCTAGGAAAAAACTCCTTCAACCGAGTTTTTGCCGTGGTTATGGCCATTGCATCTCTAACCGGAAAGGCCTCAACCCACTTAATAAAAGCGCAAATAACAACCAATACATATTTAAGATTGTTACACCGTTCAATTTCAATAAAATCAAAGTGAATAACTTCCAACGGGACGGAAGGTGGAGCGAAACTTCCTCTAGGAGTCGAGGTACCCTTTCCTACATTGTGCTGCAAGCAAACCATGCAGTTCTGGACAAAACGCTCCGCAGTTTTGAAAATCTTATCATTGGCCCATACACTGTGTAGCATTTTTGTAAATTTCCGTGCACACACATGTGTCGGACCATGAGCCATAATAACCATCATTGTAATGTAGGCGTCAGGGAGTAACCATTTCCCTTCAATATTGTCTACCCAACACCCATCATCATCCAATCTCCCTGCACCCTTGATCCATCTCTTAGTTTCCTCTATGGTAGCATCTGCTTGAATATCTTTTACAGCATCGATACTTTCACCCAAAGTGCAAACATTTACAATTTCTTTTACAGCGTACATTTCAGAACTGAAATCAGTGGCAGTTTGTTTAGCTATCTGATCGGCGAAGGCATTCCCTTTTCCTACATCATCTGTAACCTTTTGATGTGCTGAACATTTTATGATAGCTAACTGAACAGGGAGTGCAAGTGCTGAAAGCAATTGCACTATTAACGTGCCGTGCTGGATTTTTGTTCCGTGCAAGGTCAAGAAATCTCGTTCTTTCCAAAGTCTACCAAATTGTGGGCCACCCCAAAGGCATACTGACTGTCAGTATATATATTCACTGTACGCCTTTCAGAAAGCTCACCAGCTCGAGTTAACACTATAATTTCTGCGGCCTGCGCAGAGTTATGCATAATTCTTTTAGTTTCCACAACCGTGCTTAAAGTAGTGACAGCATAAGCAGCCGTGGATGTACCGTCTGAAAGTTTAAAACAAGAGCCATCACAAAATAGCTCTCCTTGAGGGCTATTCACAGGTGTGTCTTTCAAATCGATTCTGCATTTAGTCTCTTGTTCTGTCATATAAAGGCAATCGTGTGATGTATCGTCATCATCAACAGTATTTTGTGAGACAGGTAAAAGTTCAGCCGGATTTAATACTCAACACCTCTGAATTTGAATGTAGGGGGCAAACAAGATCAGTTCATACCTTGTCAATTGTGCAGAAGTGAGGTGTTGCGTTTGAGTTCTATTCAATAGAATATCTACAGAGTGAGGTACCATTAGGGTTAACGCATGACCCAGGACCATTCCCTCACTCTGTTTTACAGACGCAGCAGCAGCAGCAACATCTTGGCAAAGCGCATGGTACAGGATCAAGGGCGGAGGAATAGTAGCCGCACGGCCTATTCTTCCCTCCATGCTCCTGCGTTAACACAGCCAAAGCACATCCATCATGTTCATGCACAAACAATACAAAGGCCTTATCATAATTCGGAGTTCCTAAACCCGGCGCTGAACATAGCGCGGATTTGAGCAAATTGAATGCTGTTGGGTGTTCCAAGGTCCGGCAAAGAAATGCCCTTCTTTGTGAAAGCCAGCATTGGTTTAATCGTTAACGAAAAATTAGGGATCCAAAATCTACAATAAGAAGCCATACCTATCAAGGCTATAACTGTCATGATGCCTACCTCCAAGGAGCCAGGTCCGACCCAGCAACCCCAGAGGCAGGCATCATTTCCCCCAGGGGAGTGCCAGCGGGCCCAAGCTGGGGCCCTTTGGACAAAGTCCTGGCGCCTAAGGCGCCAGGCTCATGTTGGACCTCTGTCCTGGCGCCTCAGGCGCCAGGCTCATAAAGCTAGACATGTGTTCAAGTGTTTTAATGTGCACTAACTTGATGCAGACCATGCTGCCACATCCAGGCCATCTTGAGGCCTGAATAGGAACTACTTACCCTGTGGGACTACTTTCCACCCAGGTGTGGTCGGAGAAGGATACATACCTGATCGGAGGAAGGATACACACTTGGAACTTCTTCCAAAGCTATTTAAACCACACCCGATCAGCAACTCACGCTTCGCGTTGTTCTGCTCCTCGCAGCTGGACGCTCACCGTGTCAGCTCCTGCATCTGGACTTCAGCCACGCCTGTCAGCATCCTGGGTCACCTGCAAAGGGAGACAAGAGACCTACCAGCTAATCTGCACCACGGAGACATCACCGACGATCCTGAAAGGGAAGATATCATTTTTAAAAGCATTTCGTTACGATCGCTGCAGCGCTGCATTTCACTCACTTTTCCTGGGTTCCTCCATCTTCAGCAGCGATCATCCGGATACACAGCCACTTCCTAGAACCTAGAGAAAAAGACAAGAATAAGAGGTGAGAGAAGGAAGGGAATAGGAAAAGCTCAGTTTCCTTCTAAGACTTACCTGTTGGGTCATTCCCATTTCATTTCGGGTCTTGCTGCTTCCAAGCAGGACCCCGGCCCCTATGGGGAAAAAAGACAAAGACATTAGATGAGCGAATGCAAAAACATTACCTGAGCGCTCATCTAGGACTTACCAGATCTTTACTGGAACTGCACGTTTCACTTCGGGTCGGCGCCATATCTCCGGCATTCCGAACCCCGGCCCCTATGGGGAAAAGACATCAACGTCAGCGCTTTGTTGCAAGAAGTCTCCACAGGAATCTTCATTCATCACCTGAAAAAAGACGATGAACATTATTATTTAAAGCTTGAACTTTTGAACTTGCAACAAAACTTTTACAGCACCTTACCAGTATAATCAAGCTTACCTGAACTCCCATCCAACCTCAATCCAGTGAAGTAACTGGGTTCAACGCGCCCCTGCATCAGAAGCAGGATGGAGAGCTCGTCCTTTCAGACCCTAAGGTGAGACTTCACAGGGAATCGTGGAAGGGTATCGTGGAGGGTTGGAAGAGAGTGGGAGGCGTGAGCATAACTCAGTCAGTAGGTAATACTCCCTTTTCACGCACAGGGCAATATTCCTGCGAGCCGGAGAAGCCAGAGTAGAGGGCCCTTCCTATCCATCGTCAGAGTCCTGCGCTTCACCATTGAAGAAGCATCAGCACTCGAAGCCAGACCTGCGCCTCCGTGGGAATCAGGTGAGCGTTACAATAACTTCCTTTTGTGTATTTCGGACAGACATACCAGAAATGGTCTTTATTCATTCAGGTGTCAACTGTCTTCCCTCCTTTGACACGAGATAGCCTAAATAGGCGACCTCCAGGCAACAATATTGGAATTTCTTAAGTGAAGCTTTGTGGCCATGTTTTGCGAGATGACAAAGCAACAACACGGTGCCTGTTTTACAGGCACTCTCAGAATCAGCAGCCAAGAGGAGGTCATCTACGTACTGCAGTAACGTGCAAGTAGTAGGCAACTCGAGGCTATCAAGTTGCTCTTTCAATGCCCTACTATAAATACTTGGACTCTCAGTGTACCTTTGTGGTGCACGAGTGAATGTAAACGGGCGTCCACCTAGGGTAAACACAAACAAATACCTGCTATCCTTGTGTATGGGAATACTGAAAAACGTGTTTTTAAGATCAGCAACGCTAAAATGAGTGGCAGAAGCCGGAATCATAGTTAGTATCGTTGTGACATCAGGTACAATAGGAAATTGAGGAACCACAATTTTGTTAATAGCACGTAAATCAATTATAAAACAAAAGGGAATCACATTCTCACCTTTTTTGTATACTGGCAAAATAGGGCTGTTACATATGCTACCCGTAATCTCCTCAATTACTCCACAATGTACAAAATCAGAAACTATACATTTCAAAGCCTGTTCGCCTTCAACTGAGATCTTATATTGCGGGATGTGAGGCAATTTTACTCCATGTTTCAAAATAATTTTAACAAGTTCAATTTGGAGAATTCCCACATCATTATCATCAATTGCCCATAAGCATTCTGGAACATTACTAAATTCTGGCGGTAAAGGTAAAGTCAAAAACGGAGAGGCTAATGATTGCTGAGGTGAAATTGTTAGCCGAATTCCATCTGGAGAACAATGAATTACTGCATGTAATGCCTTCAACAAATTTAGCCCCAGCAAGTTCTCCCCACAGTTTGTGGTAAGTAGAAATGGACACTGTTCCGTGAAGGGACCCAGTGTTATCGGTACCGGCAAAGAGACCGGACAAACTACAGGCGTGCCAGAAAACCCTACGGAAACGTTGGATTGCCCTGACAGGGGAATATTTGGAACCCGCGAATTATCAATGGAACATTTCTGTGCTCCCGTATCTACTAAAAATAGATGCTTCCTATTTCCTACCACCATCTCAACGTAGGGGTTTTCTGATGAATGGGAAGAGGCGTAGGTTCCAAATCCTAGCGGAACAGAATATTATCAAAAGGAAGTTCTTCGGAGACGTACGAGGCAGAAGGGTGATCAAAAATGTTTCTTTTATCCACATTTGAAACGTGCTTATCTTGTGAAGGAGGTTGCTGTGATTCTGGTGTAAACTGACCTCTGCCAGGGCCCCCCTGCACCTGGGTGACCTCTGGATCATCTACTCATGTTCCCAAATGACCTTTGCTGTAAGGTCGGACATTGTGCACGCCAGTGGCCTTCCTGCCGGCAATAGGCACACTGGTTAATGGTTACCAGAGCCAAGGGCGCACTTCCCTGTGGAATGTACTGACCTCTAAATTGATTACCCACTCTAGGGTTTCTAACAATCTGCTGCAATAAAACTTTAGTTTTCAAGTCACCCTTTTTTTCTCAAGTTTCTTCTTTGCAGTATTTACACGATTTTCATAATACTGAGCCATATGCAATACTTCTGATTGGGACTTCGCCTGCCAAGCGCTTTCAGAGGACATAATCTGTAACTGGATGTCAGGCAGCAATCCACGTACAAATTTGTCGACAAACAACCTTTTCCCTGACTCTGTGCCCAAGTCTTGTCCACTGAAATCCGAGAATACCTGCTCGAACCGATTGAAAAAATCGGTAGCACCCTCCGACTTTCCTTGGACACAGGCCATAAACTTGTCCCAAATGATTCTTTTTTCTGTAACCATAGTTTTCAATTTTACAATAATTCTATCAGGCAAGATTAATATCACTTGAGGTGGTTGTTCACCAGCTGCTCTTTCTCTGTCCAGCCTAGTCATGTTATCCCATGTATCTCCCAACCCAGGTATGTCATCTATAGTCCTAATCTGTTTCCACAAATCAACTGGCAGGAGTACGGGAAATAATAGGTCAATATCACTTAAAGGGAATACCGACGACTGTAAGACCGACTCTATTTCTTTATAGAATCCGGTCAGATTTTTTCTTATATCAGGAATAGATTGCTTTATGGTGTTCACTTCCTGTCTTGAAAAAGGGACGTGAACAAACTGTGAAACATAATATGCAGGAATTTCTCCGACTACTATACCTTGTGCAGCATCAGCCGCAATCTCAACTTTTGGGACAAATGTCGGAGGGACCTCTCTCATAGACAACTGAGAAGTAGGCAGCTCCGAGCGCTTACTAAGCAACAGAGCGAAATCAAGCGCTAAGGCAGTCGAAGAAGTATCAATCGAAAAAGCTCTCTTATAAACACTCAACAATTCTGCGGGACAACAAATCTTTCTTCTTACACACTCATTCTGCAGGTGCTCTACCATCACCTGTATCACTTTCTTTTGCATTTCTAATGTGTACTGACTATATGTGTCATATACTTCATCTGGAGTTATCGACTTATCCGAAATCCATCTTATCGCGTCCTTTGTACAAATTCGTGCTTCCTCACCTTTTAATTCTCGGCGAGGAGAAAACCGTTTCTGTAAGTACATAATACCTAAACTATCACCATCTACTTCCTCGTTCTGTAACTCTTCCAACTCCTTCCTATACTCAAAAATCCTCTCAACATGCTCATATACCTTCTACGCAGTATCTCTGGACAACGCTTAGGCGTTCAAATCCCGTAACCCTTGTGGGAAATCTGCATCATTTAGTCTATTCCACATTACACTTAAATGAGTCCCTAATCCTTCGATAAAAACATTTTTCTCAGTCATATCTTTTAAATGTTCAAGTGTGGAAAATACATCAGCTTGTTCACCCTTCTCCATACAATGTTTAGCCCAAGCAGTCAGTTCACTCCTTTTGTCGGGGGACACAGTATTACGAATCACAACCCTCGGTCTTGCTCCCTGGTCTACTACAAGCGATGCAGGATCACTTGGAAGAGGAAGAGTAGGCACATTCTGAATAACAACAGTTGAAGGCAAGGGGGCAGGCAAAGGGGTGACGGCTGGAAGAACAACAGGAAGAACAACAGGGAGGACCAGAGGAACTACAGGAGGGGGAACTACAACAGGAAGGGGCAAAGAGCCAGGAGGAGGGGCATATGGAGGTGGCGCGGAGGCATCGGGCCTTCGTTCATGCAAAAGTTTATTAATCAATTTGTCTGACGTATGAAAATCTTTTGAAGGGTAGATTTTCTGAATGCCCAATTGAAATGCCCTGTCCGTGTTTCTAACTGACTCCAACTGTTTATTTTGATCATATAATCGTGCCTTTTCGACACTTGTCATATGTCTACGCATGTGTTTATCTCTACTCTTTTGTTGCTGCAAATCTTCTGTTTTCCAACTGTGCAACGCGTCAAATGCTGCAGGCCTAGCCTTTTTCTTTACTAATACAGACTCTAAATATTCTATACAAGGGATTTCAAAACTACCATTGGTTGGCCACCGGAGATTAGAATTATGTCTGGTTTGTTTGTGCCAAATGTCATTAAATGATATACTACCAAAGCCTTTCTTACAGTACATAGTACATGCCGGCGACCCCTCCTGTGGTGCGGGATGGCTATCTTCCAAAGATTGTCTGTCTCTGCGGAAAAATGCCCTAAAGCAGGCAGACAATTTCCCAGGCATATCAAAGTTCTGGTGTTACCTGGTTAAATAATTGTGCTCGCGAGTACAATGCTCCAAATTCAAATTTGCCAGGGTTAGATTAAGAATCGGGACACGATTCACCTGACCAAAGGACTGGGAGGCCCAATCGGGTTACTAAGAACAATGCAAAGGACCCACGTGTCTGGTGATTTTCGGCAAATTTACCCACCTCAAATATATGGACCCTCGTCAAGACGTCGTCTCGGGCTACAGCTAACCGTCCAGGGATCGGATCGTGCAGTTTCGTCGAGGAATTCACTTCTCGTCTTAGAGTGGCCGGTTCTGTTGGCACCGTCCAATCCCGGTCCGATAGCCGAGCCAACCTTCAATGAGACGTCCCTATTCGGGCGCCATCTGTGGAATCAGAAAAAATACAATATTACGGCTGTTACACTGAGCAAAGGAAAATACACCAACACGGGCTTATAAAGATTCCCAGAATCTTTATTAAAAAACTGAACAGTATTCAACAAAGTACACAAATATCTATTTGGCCGTCAATACATCACAGAGACCACCGGCAGGGTTCAATGTGAGCAGTGACAGAATTTCCTAGCTGGACATCGATGCATTTATACAATTCGTAAAATGATGTCCAGACCTCTTACAGGTTAATCATACACTGGGCTAGGGTCGCGCCAGGTTCACTTTCCTAATTTACATATCTCGTGCATGCGGTTTACTTTTCAATACATTTACTAACACACTCCATTGTTCTTTAATTTAACATTTACACTCTTTACATGCTGGTTTAATACAGACCAAACAAATGTTTCACTTATTATATTTGGATAGCATTACTGTCCTTATACACTTGTAGTTTAACTTTGCTAATTCAAGTAAACCCCTGCTCCCGAGGTCAACAAAGGACAAGGTCTTTATGACCATAACATATAGCTCGAGGGCAGGTTGGACATGAACTCCCCTGCAGAGGTTGGAGAGGTTAAGGCAAGAACAAGGACACAGGAGACGGCCATCTTAGATTACGGAGTGACTTTTGTATAAAACCCCAAAATGATGGTTTCTACCCTAAAATGGAGGCTTGATTCAAGATGGTGGCTTACATCAATTTCTAAGGTCAAGACCTTGCCGTAGAGAGTTATTCGCGTACAATCTTAAGCAACTTGGCGTAGGCCAATATACATACAAATCGTTTGTAACAAGAGGCGTAATTTAATATCCGGTTTGTGGGGTGTCACCCGATAGTGTCGTAGTAATTGGTACAGATCCACTCTCCACGGGCTGGAATGTGCCCTGGATAAATGTAGTACCTTGTTGACGGATTGCATGAACCTTTCCACATTGCTGTTCGCTTTTGGCCACCTTGGCGTGATGAGGTGGTATTGAATGTGCAGATCACCCAGGTACTTCTTGATCTCCGTACTTTGGAATGGTGGTCGATTGTCACTTTTGATGTGTTGTGGAAAGCCATGGGTGGCAAACATCTTTTCCAGGGCCGATATTACCATTTCTGCTACTGTTGAGGATACTATCTCCACCTCCGGGTAACTGGAATGGTCATCGATGGCCACCAGCAAATATGTCCCTTCCTGAACCGTGCAAAACTCGATGCTGATCGCATCCCATCCTGAGGACCCCTGCTCTGCCGACTGTATGGGTTCAGGGTTCGGCGGTGAACCTGTTATCTGGCATGGGAGACAGGCTGCTATGAGTTGCTCCACCTTGGTGTCAATGGGTGGGAACCACACTTGGTGTCGGATCCTGGATTTTGTTCTAACTATCCCTTGGTGGCCTTCGTGTGCCAATGCCACAATTCTGTCCTGCAGACTGTTTGAGATCACGAGCCGGGCCCCTCTCAGGATTAGCCTCTCGCTGGTGAACGACAGGTCTTGTCATATTGGGAACATGCCCGCGAGGAAGTCTCTGGTCGCGGACTGCGGTTGTGTACATTGCGGAGGAAGTACTTCCGATCTCCTGATATGATGGTGTTTTTGATCAGGTCGCAGCAGGGGTCGATCTGGGTAGCCTCCACTATGTCCTTGATGCTGACTGCTTAGGGTTTCATAGCGTGTACGATCTGGCATATGTGCTCTTCTGTTTCTTCTGCCTCATTCACTTCTCCAAGGGTGGCTGCCCTCGGTGCAGAGATAGGAAGTCGGCTGGGTTGTCGGTGCCCGCTTGGTATGCCAACTCAAACTTGTATTGTTGCAGGTGGAGCAACCACTTCCCTATTCTGGTGGGGGGGTGAAGTTGACACTGTGAATATTGGAATAAGGGGTTTGTGGTCTGTGAAGGCCCTGAATTTCCATCCGTAGAGATAGATATGGAAATTGCGGCATCCCCACAACACTGCTATGGCCTCCGTCTCGATGTGTGAGTATCATTGCTTTGTTGGTGTTAAGGCGTGGGATGCGTAGACAATGGGCTTTATTTCCCCTGTTCGAGACAATTGAACAAGGATGGCCCTGAGGCCGACAGGGCTGGCGTCGACATACAGTTCTGTTGTTAGTGTGGGGTCATAGTAGGCCATTGTTGTCTCGGCCGAGAGGTATGTTTTCATGTGCTCGAACGCCTCCTGCCAGTCGGGTCTCCAGGCCCATTTGGTGTTCGATCTGGTGAGTTCTCTGAGTGGCTCAGACATCGTAGCCAGGTTGGGGATGAACCTCCCACAGTATGCTGCCATATCCAAGAAGCTGCGTACCTCCGTAGGTCTTGTTTGGTGGGAGGCCTCCTTTATGTCTGTGACTTTTTATGGTTCCGCCGACACTCCCGCGCTGTTAAACATGTATCCGAAGAATGTGATCTCCTCCTTCAGGAACTCGCACTTTTTCCTGTGAATGGTCAACCCAGCGGTCTCTAACCTGCTGAGCACCATCTCGAGGCGACGCATGTGTTTGTGCCTTTCGCTGGCATGGATGTGAATGTCATCACTGATGTTCAGCACTCCGGGGATGCCTTGTATTACCTCCTGAATGGCCTGCTGGAAAATCTCTGCCGCTGAGGAGATGCCGAAGCTCAGTCTTTTGTATCGGCGTAGGCCCAGGTGTGCAGAGAATGTAGTGATGTATCTTGAGTCACAATGTAGTTTTAGCTGATATTACCCAGCGTTGAGGTCAATCTTCGAGAACACTTTCGACCCTGTAAGTTCCGTGATGATTTCATCCAGTGTGGGGGTGATGTGCCATTCACGCTTGATTGCCGCATTCAGAAGGCGCATGTCGATGCAGATTCTCACTTTCCCAGGCTGCTTCGGCTTCTTTGTCACCACCATGGGAGACACCCAAGGCATCGGTCATGTTACCTCTTCAATGATTCCTGCTTTTTCAAGTTCTCGCAGTTCCTTCTCAACCAGGTTCCTCATGTGGAATGGGGTCCTTCTGTGGCCTACTGCTTGGGGCTGTACTGACTGGTCGATGTGGAGCTTTATAAATTTACTTTTTAGGCATCCTATGCCCTTGAGGATGCCCGTGTACTTCCCCAGGAGAATGGTGATGTCCGAGGAGTCTGGTACATCGCAGATGAAATGGATTAGTCCCAGGTCTTCCGCTGTATCGCCACTGAGTAGGTATTTGATTCCTGCATTGACGACATATACTTTGACTGGAGGACTCGAGCACCCCTGCTTAGTGTTGTTTTGAAACGTCCCTCTACTGGTAGTGGGGTTTTGCATCCGTAGGCAAATAATAGTGTGTCAGTTGGCTTGAGGCCAGGACGGGGACGCAGTTTTTGGAACATTGTTGCCGGATTGACGTTTACTGATGCTCCAGTGTCGATTGTCATTCGTGTCTCCTGGCCTTGTATGGACACTAGGCATTTGCATCGTCTTTGTCTCTTCACCGACTCTACACCTCTGTGGTCAAGTGCTGAAACCAAGTATACTTTCATCCTTCTTCTCCTCTGTCCGGATTTGTCGGTTGATGAGTTGGCAGCCTCTGCGTGGTGGGTGTTGGCTTGTTTCTTCTTTTTGGGGGTGCTTTTGTCCAGTTGCGGTTGGGGTTGGGGCGTTGTGATTGCCCTGATGATCTGCAGGTGCACACGTAGTGGTCCTTCCGGTCACATGCTCCGCACGTGGTACCTTGTGCTGGGCAGTTTCTTCTTCCGTGACACGTGCCTCCACACCATGCACACTCTGTCGGCACTGGGATCCTTAATTGCCACTGTGGTGAGTTGTTTGGGTAATTGAATTCCTCTCTTGGTGGTTGGCGGTTTGAGCTATTGTCGCTATTGGCATTAGTTGGAGCTTCTGCAATTTGGTGCCCATGTGTGCTGCCCTCGTGTTGACAGTTCTCTTTGGTGCCCATATTCAAGGATCCTGGCCACGAAAATGCCTTTCTCGCTGAACTCCATTCTGCGTTGTTTTTCGGAGTGCATGCCATTGATAATTTTGGGCCTTATCTTTTTCTCAAAGTTGTCGAATTCACACGAGAGTTCGAGTTTCCTGAGGCTTGTGTGGTAGGCGTTGAGTATTTGCTCCTCCATCTGAACCGTGGTGCAGAAGATGAATGTTTCGTAGTCTGGGTTCAGTTGTGGCATGAAATGTGCTGTGAGAGCCTCTTTGACCAGTTGATATATGTCTGACCCATCACCAATTTCCAGTGAGTTGAAGATGCACAGAATGTCAGTCGCCCTCGTTGAGCAGAAGGTGCAACCTCATCTTCCTGGGTCTTGTGATTTCTTTGCAGTCCATCGCCATCTCAAATTTCTGGATCCACAATAGCCAATGGGGGCCCACTGACGATGGGTCAGTGTAGGTGTCGAATGGCCCCAGGGCCATTGTCGTCCCACCGTGAGGCCAAGGGGATGGTGCTGTAGGTGTCAGTGACGCTGCAAACTTTGACGGCTTGCTGGGTCTGGGTGTGGCGAGGCCAGTCGTCATTTTGTTCCGGTGCTGGAGTTGACGCCGTCTTCGTTTGTGTTTGATGAAGCACTCCTCACCTTCGTGACCTTTGTGTCGATGGGGTCTTCAGGTACCCAACAGCTCTGTGCAGAGGCGCTTCCTGCGACACCTGGCTTGATGATGGGTCTGCAGGCAAACCGAATGTTCTCCTTTGCCTCCATATTTTATATCTTGGTGGTCTTCAAATGTTGGGCCTTGCAGGAGGAGATGGCAGATGCAGAGAGAGAAAAACAAATGTTTTTTGGGTGCGGGATGGGTCCCCCACCGTGTGTCCAAAAATGTGCCGATGCCGAGGGCTCATTGGCCGAGTTACAGCTGTTTTTGTGTTGTCATAATGAGTCTGTCCCTCGTCGCCAGTGTTCTGTTCCTCCCTGCTGGTGCGCCGTCTGAAGAGAGAACAGAAACGGGGCCTGCGTAGGGCCCTGACTGTGGAGCTGCAAATAATACACACGACACACATTGTCTGTGGTGTGCCCGTAACTGCCAGCATGTGCGGCGGGTCGGGCCCTTTATATCCTTGTGCCTTACATCAATGCGCTTGCGGGACGTAAGGCGTACACAACACCCAATAGGCCAGTCCGATCCCGACTGTCACTGTTAGCGTGGTGTTGCCAGATCACTTTTTATGGTGGGCTTTAGCCCAACGGCTATGTGTAAACACAGCTTGATGTCACCAAGTTTTATCGTCACGGAAAGGCAACTGTAAAAGCACAGAAGGAACACATCAGCACTGCCAGGTGCAGCCGCACATGAAGATGTTAGTCAAATGGGCAAGCTAAATGCAAACTGAATATATGCACAGTCTCTTTGGGTTCTGGGGAACCAGTGGTTGTGTGCACAAAGATAAACCTGGCAAGAGTTATCTAGTACTGTATTAAATGACAAGAAAAGTGATGGAATAAATAAAGAAATGTGAATTTGATTTACCTGTTCATTTTTTAACAGCTAGGAATGTGTGAAGGAAACATTCCTCATGGAACTCAAAGAAACATGTGATACCAATGCAGACTTCAGAGCACTTTAGGGCCCGATTTGTAGAAAACGTGCCAAGTTTGTGCTAACAACTTTGCGCCGTAAAGAACATTGTGCATACTTGTGCGTACAACTAGTTCTGCGCAATTCGCAGATTCATGAAGTTCATTGTGCAAAGAAACCTGCAGCACAAACCACAATGGCCCTCATTACGAGTCTGGCGGTATTTTGGAAGTAAATTCAATGAAATACCAAAAAACGGATTTAAAATTACCAACAGGATTACAAATGGTGGTAGCGGTGTAAATCCCTATTTATTTTGGGTCCATTGGAACCAATGGGGCTTTTTTTGTGAAATTACCATGGTGGAATTACTGCTGCGGTAATTCTGATGATTTTTGGCCATTTTGCTGGAGGTAAATCTTCCACTCAAAGCCAAAACTCATAATTTGGTGCAATGGTAAAATTGGAGGTAACTTTGTTACCTCCAATGTTACCACTTACTGCCGTTCTCGTAATTAGGCCCAATGAGTTACAGCATGCACCACACAAGCAAAAACTAGCGCTATCAAAGAACCAATGCACCGGGCAAACGTCAAAAGGTAATGAAGAAATTGTGAAACTGTGGCCGTACCCCATAACTCAAACCAGCACCCGGCAAAATTGCTGTCCATATACCATAACTCAAACCAGCAGCCAGCAAAATTGTGCATCGTCAACTCTAACTGTAAACAGCATCCAAAAAATGCAAAATTATGCATACACCCCCTACACTAAAGCTGCACCCACAGTTCACCCTCCTCTCACTACCCCCGCTGATCTCCACCGCAGGCACCCCCTGCTAGTCTGCTAACCACACACTACCCTTACTGACCTCCATCCCAACCCTAGGCAGAACCCTCAAGTCCTACCAACTCCCACTACACTCAGTGACCTCCACCCCAGTCACAGGCAGCCCACTGCTACTCTTCCTCCCTCCCCATACCCCAACGACATCTGCCCCAACCCCAGGAAGCTTCCACAACTCCTGCCACCTCCCACTACTCACACTGGCCTCCACACCAACCCCAGGGAGCCCCCTCAATTCCTGCCACCACCCACTACCCTCACTGACCTCCGCCCCCAAACCCAGGCAGGCCTATGCTAGTCTGCCTCCCTCCGACTACCCCCACTGACCTCTGCCCCAACCCCAAGCAGCACCCTCAACTCCTGCCACCACCCACTACCCACAGTGTACTCCGCCCAAACCTCATGCAGCCCCCTCAAGTCTGCTACCAGCCATTACCCCCGCTAATCTCTGCCCCCAGCCGCAGGCAGCCTCCTGCTAGTCTGCCTCCCTCCCAATACTCCCATTGACCTCTGCTCCAAACGCAGGGAGCCCCGTCAACTGTTGCCACCTCCCACTACCTCCATTGACCTCTGCCCGAAACCCAGGCAGCCCCCTCAGGTCCTGCCACCACCCATTACCCCACTGACCTCCACCCCCCACCCCAGTCAGCCCCCCGCTAGTCTGCCTCCCTTCCACTACCCACACTAAACTCCACCCCAACACCAGGCAGCACCCTCAACTTCTGACACCACCTACTATCCCCACTTACCTATGCCCGAATCCCAGGCAGTCACTTGCTAGTTTGCCTCCCTCCACTACCCGCACTAACCTCGGCCTCATCACCAGGCAGACCCCTCAAGTCTTGCCTCCTCCCACTACCCCCACTGACCTCCCCACTAACCCCAGACAGCCCCTACTAGTTTGCCTCCCTTCCACTACCCCCACTGACCTCTGCCCTAACCCCAGGCAACCCCCTGAAGTCCTGTCACCTCCCAGTACCCCCAATGACCTCCACCCGCAACCCCAGACAGCTTGCTGCTAGTGTGCCTCCCTCCCACTAACCCCAATGACCTATGCCCTCAAACTTAGGCAGCACCTCACCAGTTTGCTCCGTTCCATTGCCCCTATTGACTGCGGCCTGAACCCCAGACAGCCCCCTCAAGTCCTGCCACCTCCTACTAACCCAACTAACCTCTGCCCCAACCCCAGGTAGCCCCCTGCTAGTGTGTCTCCCTCCCACTACCTCCACTAACCTCTGCCCTAACCCCAGGAAGCCCCTTCAAGACCTCCACCCTCCCACTAACCCCACTGACCTCTTCCCCAACCCAAGGCAGCCCCCTGCTAGTCTGCCTCCCTCCCACTAACCCACTGACCTCTGCCTCAAACCCAGGCCACCCCATGCTAGTCTGCCTCCCTTCCACTACGGCGATTGACCTCTTCCCAAACTCCAGACAGCCCCCTCAAATCCTGCCAGCTCCCATGTTCCCCACCAACCTCTGCCCAACCCCAAAAAGCCACCTGCTAGTCTACCTCCCCACCACTACCCCCACTGACCTCTGTCCCAACCCCAGGAAACCCCCCAATCCCTGTCACCTCCCACTACCCCCACAGGCCTCTGCCCACAAACCCAGGCAGCCCCCTAGTCTGAATCCCTCCCGCTACCCCCACTGAAATATCTGCCCTCACCCCAAGCAGCCCTCTCAAGAACTGCCACCTCCCACTACATCCTCACCCCTTCACTCTCTGATGTGCCTTATTATATCAGCTTAGCTTTATGTTAGTTGTTTCACCTTGCAGTACTAGCCTAGACTAAAGCAACCTGTCCAACTGTGCGCTATAGTGACTATAACAGGTCTGCCAATAGGCTACACCTGTACTAGCTTGCTTACTTTGCAATCCATTGCACCTTACCCCGGAATTAGCCCATTATTAGCCTTTCAGGCCTAACCAGGACTGTTTACAACCTATTGTAATTATGTACCTTCACTGTCTATGCAGACTCCCAACAGGTGCCTTATCTAAGATAGCCTGGCTAACGTTCTACATTGCCTTGTCCTTCTTCTTAGCATTACAGACTTATAGCCTGCTCACCCAAACTCGCACCATTATGCTCTCCTGTACTATGACCCTACCTAATACTCATACCTGCCCCAAAATGATAGACACACAAAACTACAAAACTGCATACAAAACTAGCCTGCAACAAGAATACTCTATCTCACATGCACAATGCAGCACTGCTGATAGAAATCTAAGATTGCGTGCTCGCCTATCCAAACTGTATAAACTACCGGCAAAAAAAATTGAGCAACTAAATTATCTAAAAAAGTGCCTACTTCAGAAAGCAGCCACAGACCCCACTACAAGTCTCACCAATCATAAAAGACCTACACCTAACCCTCCTAGGAAGACAACTAAAGACAACCCTAGTGCCACCCCCGCATAAGAAAGCCACCTACTGAACCTTAAAGGAGCTCTCATAAATGTGAGGTCCCTAGTTGCTCATGCAACTGAAATATCGGACATTATCATAACAGATAACCTTGACTTCATGGCCATTTCAGAATCATGGTTAAATGATGCTGCAAGCCCTGCCCTATCTCTGGCAGTCCCTGGTAACTATACTATCCTGCAAGCAGACAAACATATCTCTCGAGGTGGAGGAATAGCAATTATAGCCAAGACTAACCTAGCTATGAGAATTGTTACAACACCCACTATGAAATCTTGCAAATGCCTTACGGTCAAAGTACCCATTGCCAATTCCCAAACGTTGAATATCTTTCTTATCTATAGACCACCAGATCCTATTGGAACCTTCTCGGAAGACATATCAATGGCCTTGTCCAACAATTTAAAGAACACCTCCCAAACCTTAGTGCTAGGTGATTTTAACTTAGTTTACAATGATATCAAGGATACCCACTCTACTTCCATTGCTACGACTTTGAAAGAACTTGGCTTCACTCAGAATGTAAACCTACCCACGCATGACAAAGGTCGAACTCTCGACTGGATAGCAGAATATAACTGCAATGTCAACATCACGTCCATTGTTCCTCAGATCTGGACAGACCATCATCTCCTAGTATTTACATTGGCAACTAATCTGGCCACAGCCCAGACCTCCCTGCTTGCCCCACCTACTCTCACAAGGAATAAAAAGCATATGACAGTTGACAAACTGCTGCCCCACATACTACCCAAGCTTAATTCCGTACCAGACAATGTGGACCCCAACTCCCTAGTTGAACAGTATAACGAAAACATGAACTCAGCCCTTGACAATATTGCACCTCTCAAATTAAGGAAGAGTAAACCTAAAAAACACCTTAACACTTGGTTCACCCCTCACTTAAAAAAACCATAGACTACTTAAAACAAAGCTTGAAACTGCTTGGAGACTCTCTCCGTCAGCAGAAAATAAACTAAACTTTGCTAATATCTCAACCCAATATAAGAAAGACATCCTCCTAGCCAAACAGGAGACGAATGATAACAGAATATCACAATCAAAATCTAGCATCAAAGAATTGTTAAGTATTCTAAAAGAATTGGAAACACCTATCATACCACAGGAGAACTGCACTAAAGATAAAAGGTGGTGCTCTAGTGTCCAGCATGCCTTAACTAACAAAGTATCCAACCTACAAACCAAAATTGCACATAAGAAAGCCTCTCTAGCACCTCGAACTACTCATAGTATAGCTCCATCACCGTTCTGCAAACAAGAAATTCGCTTCAGCTTCTCTAAAGTCTCTGTCATTGAGGTGGAGAAGGTCATACTGGGACTTAAACCGTCCAATTGCAAGGGTGACCAATGCCCGGTACAACTTATTAAGGACGCTGCGAGAGAACTCGCGACTTTCATAACTAAACTTATCAACTCCTCATTCACAAACGGTACTGTCCTGAATAATTTGAAAGAATCTTATGTACTACCACTACTCAAAAAGCAAACCCTTGACCCTGCCATATCCATGAACTTCAGACCCATCACGACTGTGCCATTTCTTTTAAAAATTCTAGATAAAGTGGCCTACATTCAAATACAGAACTTCCTGGAATCTAACCTCCTACTAGGTTCTCGCCAATCCGGATTCCGTCCCCAACACGGTACGGAGGCGGCTCTAATTGATCTCAAGGCCCAAATAGATGAGCTCAGAGATAAGGGCCAATCATCCCTACTCCTCCTACTAGACCTCTCGGCTGCATTTGACTTGGTTGACCACAAAGTCTTATGCAGCCAACCAGACTCCATAGCTCATTTCTCTAAGGAGGCTATAACATGGATCAAATCATTCCTGAGCAACTGGACTATGAGAGTTTTTTCACCATCGACCTCAGCAGACCCTATCCCTATAACCTACGGTGTACCTCAGGGGTCTTATGTGTCACCAACACTTTACAATGTATTCACCAAACCGCTTTTCGACAAAATGGACCATTTGGGTATCGCCTACACGAACTATGCAGACGATACCTAAATCCTCCTACCTCTTACCAGAGACTACGTCATAGATTTGGCTTTGGTGAATAGAATGTATGGCATTGTTCAGGCATGGATGGACACCCATGGGCTATGTCTGAACGATGACAAAACTGAGCTTATTATCCTAGGCACCTCAACCCACCTATCCAAACTTAAAACAGATTATGCCAACTTCACCATTGCTGGAAATAACATAAAAGTACCTAAGGAAGTGGAGACACTAGGCTTCTATCTAGACGCTACCCTGAGCTTCACTAAACAAGTCAACTCCCTAGCATCTGCTACCGCATACACGTGCAAACTAATCAGAGCTAGTAAACAATTCCTATCCACTGACAGCTGCCTTAATCTCGCTAGAGCCCTCATACTCTCTAAATTGGATTACTGTAACGCGCTCTACATTGGTGCGAACAAACAGATCATCCATAAAATACAGGTACTGCAGAACAATGCCCTGAGAGCAGCACTTAAGATCAACAGAAATGAACATATTTCTTCTACTAGAAGAAAATACAAATGGCTACGTACCTTTGATAAAATCCAACTTAAAATTGCCTCCCTCACATACAAGTGCCTCAATAATAGAACACCGCCATACCTTACTGATAGAATCTGCAGAAACACTTCTCTCAGACCTACCAGAACAGCCAACTCTAATTGCCTCCAATTACCACGTTTCAAACTTTCCACTATTGGGGGACATAGCTTTCCAGTCAAGGCTGCGCAATTGTGGAACTCTCTACCTCCTGGTATTAGAGAACACCAATCCTTCTCCAAATTCAGACAGAACTTGACTGACTGGCTACAAGAAAACAATAAATAATCATCCTGATAAACATTAATTTGACTATCTATATTCTCCATCACCGTATATCCTTCTGCATATTGATTTGTTTATTATGTGTTAGTCCCATTCGGACACCCTCTTTGTGTTGTACGGTGATCACTTTTGTATCTAGCTGCTCTTGTAATTTACATTGTATCTTTGCCTATGTATCTCATGTACCTATTGTTGCCTACGCATTTCATGTACCCATGTAACTAAGCTGAATGTATCCTTATTTCCTGTGCCCTGATGCCCTTGGGTCTGGTGCGCATTAAAAATAAACAAACAAACAAACAAACAAACAAACCCACTGACCTCCACCCCAACCCCAGGAAGCCCCATGCTAGTCTGACTCCCTCCCATTACCCACACTGACCTCCTGCTAAACCCCAGGCAACCCCTTCAAGTCTTGCTAACTCCTACTACCCCCAGTGACCTCTGCCCAACCCCAGGCAGTCCCCTGCTAGTCTGCTTCTCTTCCACTACCCCCACAGACCTCAGCCCCAACCCCATGAATCCCCCTCACACCCTGCCATGTCCCACTACACCCATTGACTACTTCACCCAAACCCAGGCAGCCCCCTGCTAATATAGCTGTCTCCCACTACCCCAACTGATATCTGCCCTAACCACAAGCAGCCGCCTCAAGTGCTGCCACCTCCCACTTCCCCCACTAACCACTACCCCAACCCCAGGCAGCCCCCTGCTAGTCTGCCTCCCTTCCACTACCCCCACTGACCTCATCCCCAACCCCAGACAACCTCCTCAAGTTCCGTCACCTCCCACAAGACCCACTAACCTCCACCCCGACCTCAGACAGCCCCCTCAAGTCCTGCCACCACCCACTACTGCCACTGACCTCTGCCTCAACCCCCGGCACCCCCCTGCTAGTATGCCTCCCTCCCACACTTCTATGTCATTTCATCACAGGATGTTTTTCTGCTGGGTTTTTTACAGCAATTATTTTAATGAAAAAACCCATCAATTATTTTGAAAATTATTTTTGGGGCTTCCCCCAACCACCCGATTCCCTTTAATGTTTAATGTATTCCTAAACACCCATACCCCATATATATAATTTTCTAACCCCCTCCCTAAAAAATTAGATGGGTTTTTGCGTTAAGAAATCTGTGGTAAAAAACCCTGCGAAAAAACATCCTGCAATGAAAGGACGTTGTACTCCTCCCACTACCACCACTAACATCTGTCCCAACCCCAGGCAGCCCCCTTAAGTCCTGCTACCCATGAACTACAGCCACTGACCTCTGCCCCAACCCCAGGCAGGACTTTACTAGATTGCCTCCCTCCCACTAACCCCATTAATGCCTTCCCCCAAACCCTGGCAGCCCTCTGCTAGTCTACCTCCCTCCCACTACCCTAACTGATATCTGCCCTAACGCCAATCAGCCGCCTCAAGTCCTGCCACCTCCCACTACCCCCACTGACCTCCACCCCAACCACTGGCAGCCCCCTGCTAGTCGGCCTTCCTCCAACTACCCCCAATGACCTCCTCCCCAACCCCAGGCAGCCCCTTCAAGTTCTGCCACCTCCCACGAGCCCCACTGACTTCTGCCCAAATGCCTGTGAAAGCAAAAAACAGATATCAAGGCTGAGTACCCCAAAGGGAAATACACCAAACGCGGGTTCAAAAGATACACAGATCTTTATTCTACAACTGAACAGTTTCAAAGGACAAAGCAACAGATAACTATCAGGCCCTCAGTACAATACAGCGAATACCAGCCCTGTTTGGTGTGTTCATTGAGTGGGGCTGTACATCGGAATAGTCACACCTTTTATACACTCCAAAACATGATGTCCAACCCACTAGGGTTTGTGCCGAGTTCGTTCCTAATTTACGCATCCATACATTTAGGAGTTATCCTTAATACATTTGCCAACAAGTTACAATAGCAACAGTGTGTCTTTGGATTTCATATTGAGCCTTTGTACACATTTATACAATATAGTTAAGCAAGTGTTCATATTAGATGCTCGAACAGTATTGTGCACGATATATGTTCATGGATTAGCTTAGTTGGTACAGGTAATCCTCTATACACAGGTCAACGAAGGACAAGGTCTCAGTACATGACCCTAACATTTGACCTGCAGGCAGTTTACACATTAACTTGTACACAGAGGTCAAGACGGCCATGTTACATTCAAAACGACACTGTCCACCATCTTAGAACACAGGGTGACTTTAGAGTGAGAATCTAAAATGGCGGATGAACCTAAAATGGCGGCTAACACAGATCTAAGGTCAGGACTTTGCAACATGGATTTCCTCACAGAGCGACTTGGCCTAGGCCAATATCTATACATACGATCTAGAGGGTATAATATGATTTCCCGTTCGACACACCAGGCAGCCCCCTCAGGTCCTGCCACCACCCACTACCGCCACTGATCTCTGCCTCAACCCCAGGCAGCCCCCTGCTAGTATGCCTCACTCCCACTACCACTACTATCCTCTGTCCCAACCCCAGGCAGCCCCCTCAAGTCCTACCTCCTCCCACTGCCCCCACTGATATCTGCCCCAACCTCAGGCAGCCTCCTGCTAGTCTGCCTCCCTTCCAATTCCCCCACTGATCTCTGCTTCAACCCCAGTCAGTCCCCTTCCAGTCTGCTTCCCTCCCACTACCCCCAAAGACCTCTGCCTCAACCCCAGGAAGCCCCCTCAAGCCCTGCCACCTCCCACTAATCCCATTGCCCCAAACCCAGGCAGCCCCCTGATAGTCTAGCTCCCTCCCACTACCCCAACTGATCTCTGCCCTAACCCCAAGCAGCCGCTTCAAGTCCTGCCACCTCACACTACCCCTGCTGACCTCCACCCCAACCCCAGGCAGCCCCATGATAGTCTGCCTCCCTCGCACTACCCCCACTGGCCTCATCCCCAACCCCAGGCAGCCCCCTTCAAGTTCTGCCACCCCCCACAAGCCCCACTGACCTCCACCCCAACTCCATGCAGCCCCCTCAAGCCCTGCCACCACCCACTATTGCCACTGATCTGCCTCAACCCCAGGCAGCCCCCTGCTAGTATTCCTCCCTCCCTCTACCACCAATAACATCTGTCCCAACCCTAGGCAGTCGCCTCATGTCCTGCCACCTCCCACTACCCCCACTGCCCCAACCCCAGGCAGGCGTATACTAAATTGCCTCTCTCACACTACCCCAATTGACTCCTTCCCCCAAACCCAGGCAGCCCCCTGCTAGTTTTCCTCCCTCCCACTACCCCAACTGATCTCTGCCCTAACCCCAAGCAGCTGCCTCAAGTCCTGCCACCACCCACTACCCCCACTGACCTCCACCCCAATGCCAGGCAGCCCCCTATTTGTCTGCCTCCCTCCAACTACCCCCACTGACCTCCTTGCTAACCCCAGGCAGCCCCTCAAGTTCTGCCACCTCCCACAAGTCCCACTGTCCTCAGCCCCAACCCCCGGCAGCCCCCTCAATTCCTGCCACCACCCACTACCACCACTGGCCTCTGCCTCAACCCCAGGCAGCCCCCTGCTAGTATGCCTCCCTCCCAGTACCACCACAAACCTCTGTCCCAACCCTGGGCCACCCCCTCAAGTCCTGCCACCTCCCACTACCCCCACTGACCTCTGCCACAACCCCTTGAGGCCTCTATTAGATTGCCTCCCTCCTACTACCCCCAATGACCTCTCCCCCAACCCCAGCCCACCCCCTCAAGTCCTGCCTCCTCCCACTGCCCCCAATGACCTCCACTCCCAACCCCAAGCAGTGCTCTGCTAGTCTTCCTCCCTCCCACTACTTCCACTGACTGCTGCCTGAACCCAAGGCAGCATCCTCAAGTCCTGCCACCTCCAACTACCCCCACTGGCATCTGCCCCAACCCCAGGTAACCCCCTACTAGTCTGCCTCCATCCCACTACCCCGCTGACCACTGCCTCCAACCCCAGGCAGCCCCCTGCTAGTCTGCCTCCCTCCACTACACCCACTGACATCTGCCTGTACGCCAGGCAGCCCCCACAAATCCTGTCACCTTCCACTACCCTGACTGACCTCCGACCCAGCCCCAGGCAGCCCCGTGCTAGTTTGTCTCTCTCTCATTATCCCCACTGACCTATGCCGTAACCCCAAGTAGCCCCCTCAAGCCCTGCCACCTCCCAATACCCCCACTAACAGCTGCCCCCAACTCCAGGCTCCCCCTGCTCGTCTGCCTCCCTTCCACTATCCCCTCTGACCTCTGCCTTAATCCCAACTGGCCCCTCAAGTCCTGCCACCTCCCACTACCCCCACTGACCTCCAGCCTAACCCCGGGCAGCCCCTCTGTTAGTTTGACTCCCTCCCACTACCACCACTGACCTCCACCCCAATCCCAGGCTTTCCCCTCAAATCCTACCACCTCCCACTACACCCACTTACCACAGCCCAAAACAGCAGGCAAGCCCCTTCTAGTCTGCCTATGACTCCCTGGTAGACTACACTCAGATGAATGTACACTTTGACTAATCCATGTACATGTGACATAGTAATCCAAAGGAATGCAATGTGGCAATTTTATAGTGCCTTTGTGCCATTGCAACATCCTCAAAGCGCTGTAGGTGAGTGCTCTTGGAGGACCGGAGTCTGTGGAATCAGAGACTGGTCTGAGTCATTCAGAATGTATGTGTACATTGTAGCCTGTACAAAGGTAGGAAAGTAGTTAGGTAAAGGTGCTAAATCTCTTCTAGCGACCCAAGTAGAACAGGCTTCTGCTTGGGTGTTGTGAGGGCTATCAGAGAGTGTGCGACGCAAGGAGACTGATAACGTGTGCAGTTAGACTGAATAATCAATCATGCAAGTTTCATTCCAGTGGCAGAGGTGATGGATGAAATGAGAGCAGGTAGTGGGTGATTGCAGATGTGTGTAGGGGGGTGGCCATACCTTGGGAGGGATATAGCAATCTACTATTGAGTGAACAAGTGATGGGTGTAGCCCACTGGTCCACACTGAGGTCACAACCCACCTCAACAACCACAGTGCTAAATCATCATATCAGTGAATGAAGTGTGGGCACATCCACACTGAAAGGCAAGTGTCAAGGGAACACAAAACATCAGTGGACCAGAAAGGAACTCAACATACTATAAACTCTATGAGCTTTCACCATATACAACACACGACTTAACCATGTGCGACCTGTGGTAATGTACATAGACAAAATATTACCCATCCTGAATGAGAGACCCCAAACACCATCCTGATACATCTCATGCATCACCACAACCATCCTGGTATGCACACCATTACACACACACCACAATATGTGCCTCCAACAACACTTACACACCAATACAAAAGCCATGGAATCAGATAACCAGCCATTGCCACCTCCAGCCCTCTGATGGCCCCACTCCTACATGTGAAACACATGTGCAAATGCCCAAGTCAATCAAAATAATGAAACCATATCAAGCACTTAACAACACACATCACCAAACACATATGAACACATTCACCAATGGAGTACAAACTCAATAACAGCATACAATTATCACACATGCATCCACACAATGTACACCATTGAACAGCAGGCCTGTATTTCAAAACATACAAGTAGGCAAGCAACGCATGTGCATGACAAGGCTGTCAAAAACATCAATCCCAAAGCACCTCACCTCCCCACATCTACAAGAGACCACACGTGTTCATCCAGCACGGACACAACATCCATCACACACATGGAGCATGCACACATATCCCCCTGCAAACATCACAGTAACAACATGACACACACAATAAGGCCCCAAACCACATGACAGCGATAGGACAAATACATCAGGAGAACATGGAAAAACTACATTTTCACATGGACAAAGAAACTGCAAGAACTGTGGAATGAAGAGTATCAAAACCTGTATTCAAAATATTTACAGAGAAAGGGTAAAAATGTCCATGGATAAAAACAAAAAAAGGTTCAAAATGAAACCTAACTCTATCAAACTATTTACACCCTGCAGGCTGGTCCCTCCTGGCCCTAGTGGACCTAGGGGACCTTGGTTGTGCATGGGCATCCGTAGGTCCACCGCTCTCCTCCCTTTTTCCTCGTCCTCTCTCTCACTGCAGAGCCTGCCCACTCATGGTGCAGTCAATCCAAAAAGCACCCACCAGAATTTTGCAAAAATAGGCTATGTGATGGACAACGTAGAAAGGTTGACCTGCAAGGCTATGGGAGGCACCCCCAACAAAGAAAATAAGATACACAATGCATGACATACAAAATAAGGTTTGCAATGCCTACCATGAAGGCTACGGATTGTGTGATCTGAAATGATATAAGTCATTTATAATGGGCCTGTACACAAGTGTTTCTAGGGGTGACAAGACAAGGGAGGGAAGACAGAGGGAGGACAAGACAAACAATCTTACTAGAAGTGTAAGGGTAAAGGGAGGGGGGAGTGCAAGGGAAAACAGGACAGCAATGCTCTGAGTAAGTGCAGCCAGAACAGCACGGTTTGGGTAGTGCAAGGAGATCAAAGAAATGTAGGGTTACAGCTATAGCCCCCAAGTGCGTTGTAGGGCCGGAGGCAGTGCAAGGGTGACTGATCAAGAAAGAGCCTGATACCCGTGAGACTCTGACGGTAGCCAACCAACCAGTCGGTACAGCTGACAGGTAGGTCAGGTAAGTCAGTAGGGCAGGGAGAGAGAGAAAGCAGAGGAGAAGAGGAAAGTTTTGAGCTGCTTCCGGAACCTCAGGTGGTCCGTCTCAAGTTTGAGAGGGGCAGGGAGGACATTCCAGAGGGAGGCACCTGCATGGGAGAGAGATCTACCTCCCACTCTCTGCCTGGAGAAGTGTCTGACCGTTGGAGAGTTGGAGGTAGCTGAGAGAAGGGCTCGAGGAAGAAGCTATTTTGGAAGCGAGCATCCCCAAAACCAACAAAGAAGGTATGCAATGCATAACATACAAAAGAAGGAATGCAATACATTCTGTGAAGGCAACGGATTGCGTGGAACCCCCAAAATCAAAAAAGAAAGTATGCAATGCGTAACATACAAAATATGGTAGGCATTGCTTACCATGAAAGCAACGGACTGCGTGGCATCCACAAAAACAATGTACAATGTGAAATGCTTGTCTGCATTCATAAATCCTCCATCCCCGTACCTTCTTGCGCACAACTGGAAATGCGATTTGCACCTCTTAAATGGCTCTGTCACTGCATAGGCCCATGTTGCGTGCAGGTACGTAATGCTCAAATTACACGATAGGGCATCTTACTCTTATCGTCATGCTGCTGCCTGCCGTGAGTACAAACCACACCAGTTCCTCCTGTTCCGTGCCATTGATTGCCTCCTCCAGCCCAGTATTGACTCCAAATCTCACCATCTACTGCTGCCTGGTAGTACATGAGTGCCGGCTGACCACAGCACTGCATTGGAGTTCTGGATTTTCCTCCATTACCTGTTCTCCTGTGGCTCACCTCTAAGGCTCGGTGACAACCTCATCTGCCTTCTTGGGACTTCCACCTCTCTGTACCACCACCACCAAAGCTCCACAGCATGATGGATTTCAAGGCCTAGCTTCGTCACACCTTCCTCAAAGGGTGACATTTCTGCTCCATCATCCTCACCATCGACTGGCACCCCAATGGCGAGGGAGAGGGCTGTGAACTTCACGTCCACTGAAGTTGGCATCCTGGTTGATCAGGTCCTGGCGAATTATGATGCCCTCTTCAGGACAGAGACGCAGCTTGGACAGCCCAGACATAAGAGGATCTGGAAACTCATCACGGCTTCCATAAACGCAGAGGGGGTGGAATTCCGTTCCATCAGAAATGTGAAGAAGTGCTGGGAAGATCTGAAGCACCGGTGCAAGGACAATGAAAGGGGATACCCGTGAGGCAGGTGCCAACATTGGGATGCACCACGCTGGCAGCTATTTTATGACACCCTTTCATCTCTGGGTCTTGGAGAGGTTCTACCCAGTGCTACACACCCAGATCCTTGACTTGCAGTCACAAATGGAAGCTGCTGGTGAGTATCCATGGGGTGCAAAGTTCAGCAGTGCTAGTTTGATCTGCATCGAAAGGCATGATATCAGGTTATCCCTTTTGTGCACAGCATGTGTGTTGCACTAATCTACACCGGCATGCAGCCTCATGCTGATGCTGGCCATTTGCAATGGCAGACATCTGTGAACTAGACAAGCGCAGGTACCTTTTTTTGTATTTGCACTGTCAGACTTGGTGAGTAGGTCAACTTGTGCACATGCAATGTGAGCTGATGACATGTTGGTGCATTGGACTTTCCTGGACGGCTGTGTGATCTGTCAGTCCACTGCATGAGTTGCCAGACATGACGTGTCATCATGGCATTTGTTTGGCCTCCGAGCAACAGCATTGCTGCTTGTACTTCAGCAATGAGTGCCTGTATGTGTTGAATGCTTTTGGGTCATTCTGTTGTGGCCATGAGGTGGCATAACATGTTTGGCCTGACCTCCACGCATGGTATACAGATGACAAGTAAGAATAGTTGCCTTCCTCTAGTTTACTGTTGACAGTGTGTAAGGGTCCTGTCTGCACTCCAATTGGTTCTCGCTGACACACCCAGACTCCACACATCAACCAGACGGCCAATGGCTGTGCCCCACACAATGTGCCAGCTGCATATTACCTGCTGGGGGTGCTCTTCTGAGTGGCCAAGTCCTTTTCCGGCCCAGCAGGGTACCTGACTGACTAAGAAACCCAGAAAATGTTCACCTCAATGGCAGGGCAGCCTGTCTATCTTGCTCTCCGCAATTCATTTGTCGCACTGGTTCCATCTAGAGTTTGACTGCTTGGCAGCTCCTTGGCCATTGTCACAGGCAATGACTGCCACATTAACCCTCAGTTAGTGCCCACTTACAATGGTGTCTCCCCCCGCACCCTGGCAGTGCAAAGGCCAAGCAGCCCCACAGCTCCCCAGCAGTCAGATGAGAGTGGAATCAGGGTTGACTGGTTACATGCCTAGGCTGCAGGTGAAATACCACTGTCAAATTATTTATTTCATTTATCCAGTGAGGTGGGGAGAAAGTCCTGTGGAGCTCTCGATTTTGTCTGCAAGCTCCCGGCACCCGCTGGGCATGCCCCGCTCTGGGAACAGTGGCATGTGGGGATTGTGACTGGGGCAGTACACAGGTCAAACAATAATGCTGGTGTCCTAAGATGAGCTCTGGAAGGACATAAACCTCTAGTGGAGCAGAAGGGCAAGAGCTCAGTTGATCTCGATTTTCTGTATGAATACAGTCCATAAAAGTGGAGCCTCACAATCCTTCACACTTTTTGGGTTTCAGTCAGGAGGTGTCCAAGAAGTTACCTCAGGGATAACTGGCTTGTGGCGGCCAAGCATTCATAGTGACGTCACTTTTTGATCCATCAATGTGGGCTCTTCCTATCATTGTGAAGCAGTATTCACCAAGCACTGGTTTGTTCACACACTAATTGGGAACATGAGCTGGGTTTCCACCATAATGAGACATATTGGTTTTACTCTACTGTGATGTGTTCTTCCTATGGCGCTGCCTACATGTTACACTTGGGTCACTTTGGCATTGGTATTTCAATGTAAAATGATTCCTTGCAATGTGTATTTGGCCAAATGTCAATGTGCTAGGTTGACATGTGAAGGTTTCATGATTGTGACTCATCATTGGGCCTACACTTGTGTGTCAGTATTCATGCTGATTGTATGATTTGCGGCTACCTGCGGGTTTGGTTTTGCACTATATTAAATAAACAAACAAACAAACAAACAAACATGGGTGTGTGAGTGGCGGTTGCTGGTTGACTCGTGCTGAATTCATGGTACTGTTAATGCTGTGTATGCCACACATACATTGTCACTGTGGACTGATTTCTATTCTCTTTGTCCCCTTTTCCATAGTTGCTGCTGGAAAAGAGGCCTGAAGCAGTGCTAGGGAGCGGAGAAGCAGGGACATGCCCTCCAGAACCAGACACAGAACCCAGCCACCCACAATTGACACCTACTCTTCAGAGAGCGATGTGGCTGGGGGAGTGCCAGTTCCATCGGGAATGGCTGCTGAGGGTATGTCACAGGTGGAGATTGTGGTAGGAGACACGTCAGCAGTGGTGGAACAGGGTGCTGCCACACAGGGCCATCAAGGACGGAGGCCTCTCGGGAGACATTTGGGTTCATGGAGGTGGAAAGGTGCCCATTGCAGCTGAGTCCACCAGGGAAGGTTTGGCACAACCTCCTGCCCCTGGGCCATCTGCTGCAGCAGTGACCACCTTCCTCAATGTCTCCACCCAGCGAGATCCCCCACTTGCGGATGATGAGGATATCCAAGTTGTATTCCAGCCCCTACTGGCAGGTATCAAAAGGCTGACAGCATCTATTTGTGATGCCGTACATGACTCTCGCATGGATCTTGTATGGTATCATGAGCAGATGAGCATCTTCCTGGCTCAGTTGTTGATTGCACTGCTCTTGGATGGTCTCTCTGGGCTGGCCAGTGCAATGGCCCCCTCCTCCACTTCCTGCTCTGTGGCTCAGTAATCCTCGAGTCAGGCTTCTGTGCCACCTATCAACATGGCCCCCTGTGTAACAGTCCCACTACCACTGCCACCACTGCCCAGTCTGGTTGTGTCTATGTCCCTGCCCAAGGTGGATGTTCCTACGGCGGCACATGTGATGGTCGCTGGACCTGCCCAGGTACCCACACATGAACAAGAAATGGAGAAACAGCAGGAACTTCAAGACAGTGCAAGTGCCGTACTCTCCCGACAATGACTGTCATCTGGTTGGAGGAAATACATTATTATTAGTAGGGCACACACTTGTAGGCAGCAGTGGATGGTGCAAGTGAGGAGACACATTCTACAGGGCTTTGCCACCAGCAGGAGGTATGCCTGCGGCTACAGGCTCTGGTGTCAGCCAGGATGCAGTATGCAAGGCAGAAGGAGGTGGAGAGGCAGCGGGTAAGGGATGCAGCTATTCGGAGGGCAAGGGCCGAGATAGAAGATAGGGTTGCTAGGGGGTGGGCTGCTATCCTGGGGGAGTCTCGTAGGGCAGGGGAGGTGGCACATGATGGAGACCCTGCAAGCTCTCCAGGAAAGAATGGAGGCCTGCCTTCAGGCTGAAGAAGGGAGTGGAGAATCAGCCCTGGTTGAAGAGGCAATCACCACTCCATGAAGAGGCAAAGGTGAGGAAGAAGGGGACACCAAAGAAGAAGTGCCACACGGATGAGAAGCTGACAATCCTCATGGAGTCTGCTGAGGAACACTATGTGGACCTCTACCCTTCGGTTGGCACTATCCTTACTGTGACTCAATGGATGAGGTAGTGGCAGGAGGTCACAGATCTCATTGATGCCTGTGATGTGGAGAGGCACACTGCTCATTCGGCAGGGCAAGGAGAAGCTCAGTGGGAACCTGGCCTCTGTCCAGGCCACTGGATGAGGTTTGCCAAAGGAGGGAGAGCTGACTCGATTTGAAGAGGTTGCCAGTGGATTCTCAGCATTCAGCACGTGGATGGCCTGGGCCACCTGGACACCCATGTTGCCTCATCAGATGAGTGCCATGTGTGCATTTCGTATGTGCTTACATTGTCTCGCATGATATGCTCACATATGTCATCAATTACATTTGTGATGTCATATTTGATGTGCTGGATGTTAGTCTTAGCAGTGCACGGTGGCGGCGTGAGCTATGGTAGTTTATCTTATTTTTCTAGGGTTTTTCGGTTTTATTTGGAACCATAACGTCCCTGTAACAAAGTTTTTTTCACTGATTTGCATAGGTTTTTAGTAGCACAACTTAACCATAACGTCCCTTTAACAAAGTTTTTTTACTGAATATATATATATATATATATTTATAGATACATTACATGGACGCGGTAGTTATGGTTAAGTTGGTGTTTCCATAGGAAGAGCATTTTGTGGGTGGCTTATAACTTCACTCTCTCTGGACGTATCCTCACAAGACTTTGCAAAAAAAATATATGGCCCACTCTGAATTTGGTCCGGGGGGGCAAAGTTTAGGGGGGGTCCCAAAACTTGTGTTTTTTCCCATAGACATAATGGGAAAAAACTTTGCGCATGTCTACACCCCAAACCGCTGGACGGATTTACACCAAATTTGCAGCAGGAGCAGGGGCTTAGTCCCGAAAGCGTGCTTTTGCAAATTTGGTGTAAATCTGTCCAGTAGTTTTTTTTTAAAATGACCAAAATGTAAGGCAAAAAATGTGTGATATCTCTGTTCGCTTCGAGGACGGACTTCCCTGTTCGCTCCGTGGACAGTGCCCTGATTGGCCGAGCGGCTTGCGCGATGTCCGCGGACATCCGACGTGTTCGCTGATTGGACGGCGTGGGGCATGGAGCGCGTCAGATTTTTGGTGGTGCCCGCCATCTTGCATTCGCGGACGACCGCGGACAGCGAGGTGAAACTTGGTTTAAAAATTGTATTTAGTGGAGTGTGTTGGTGTGTAAGAGTGTTTGGGGAGGGTGGGGGCGTATGAGATAGGTGCAATGTTGTATTTTTTATGTGCTAGATGCTTTTGTTGTGTTTGATTTGTCTGCGGACAACACAGCTGTTCTGAAATGTTCATAAATAAATAGAATGGATTCGGTGTCAAGTTGAAAGTGTTCTAAGAAGACGCGTGGGGTCCTGGAATGTTCGCAGGGGGTGTCCTGAAGACATTGGGGGTCATTACGACCCAGGCGGTAAGTACGCCAACTTTACAACCATGGTGTAAACTATGTTTACACCATGGTGGATGGCGGATTTACCGCCCCATTCCAAGGTGAGTGGGACGGTAAATCCCCATTTCCCATTTTACCCTTCCCCATTCCCATTTTTGCCCCATAGGGCATAATGGGAGTGGGGAAGGCGCTAATTACGCCACCGTAAATTACGGTGGCGTAATTAGCACCAAGGCGGTTTAGCGCCATGGATTTTAACGGCTGCTAAAAGCAACCGTTAAAATCGGAATCAGGCGTTAAGGGTTAACGACGGCGTTAACCCTTAACGCCTGAGTTGTAATGAGGCCCATTGTCTGTATTGTTCGTTGTCAAGCTGAAAGTGTTCTAAGAACACTCGCGATGTCCTGAAATGTTCGTACATAAATAAAATGGGGGTGTCCTGATGACGCTGTCCGTATCGTCCTCTGGCAAGTTGAATGTGTTCTAGGAACTTCCTTGTGTCCGCGGACATTAAAATGGTTGAAATGCTTGAATCTATGGGTGTGATATGCTGCGGTGGTTGTGGCCAGGGTATAGAATGTTGGGTGCATGGCCATTTGGCCATGCACCCAAGACTATATGCCCTGGCCACAACCACCGCAGCATATCACACTCATATGCCATGCACCCAAGAGTCTATGCCCTGGCCACAAGCACAGCAGCATATCGCACTCATAGTGGCTTATAACTTTGGGTCAAAAACAAATTTATAAGGAACAATGTTATAAGCCAGTATGGGTGTGATATGCTGCGATGGTTGTATTTATCATGTTATACTTACTATTTGGTTTAGTAACTGGAGTCCATGTGTTTCTTGTTCATTTCTGTGATAAAAGAAAATAGCATGTTAGTATTAGTATTTTATAAAGACTTAGTACATTGTACAATCACAATTTTTTCTTTTTTTTTACCCTCATATTTAGTAGATGCCAAACCAGAGTACTGTATAATTTGCTCAGTTTCTGTGTTTGTTGCTAAAATCATTGGGTCTGTGGGAGAAAAAAAATCCATGTTGGATTAAAAAAAAACCTTTTTCTGTTATGCTACAGTTTGTTTGTTTGTTTTCAGTGTTTACTTGTTGTTTCTGGATAATGCTTTATACATTGGATTGTTCCAGTTTTTGGGATCAGTAAGATATTAGGTATTTGTTTGGATATTGTAACATTTTGGAGCAGTTAGATACCAGTAGGCATATTCTAACTGTTTATTTTTTGATATAATTTCGTGGTATTGCTTTATCTATTTGGATATTTCTAAATTTTGGGACAGCTAGATACCAATTGGCGTATTCTAACTGTCTATTTCTTGCTCTATTTGAGTGGTATTAATTTATCTGATTAGTTGTTGTAGCATCTTTGGGCAGTTAGATAGCTTTTGGAATATTGTGACAGTTTATATTTTTTTACTACAAGTGTACTTAAGGTTTAAGTACAGTTTAGTTATCAAATTTTGTTTTTAAGAACATTAAATAAGCGTTTGTAAGATTTGCTGGTAATCTCTGCTTTAGAGTAACGGTACTATCATTACATTCAAACCATCCACATTTCTTTTTTATATATGCAGTGTAGTGCCATGAGTTGGTTGTGGCTCCTGCGTGGTAGATTATACCTACTGTTGTGAAGGTTTTCCTACCAAGTGATGTTTGACCATGTGTGAATCCAGTCAGCTTGCAGTTCTTTTTGGTACCATCTGCATTGTAATGTATAAGATTTAATATTACGTATTTAGTATGTGGTTGTATTACTAACATGGAGCGATTATCTGAATTGCAGGTCGAACATAATCTACCGTGGTTTGCATTTTGTACAAGTTGCTGAAATGGAACGGATTCACAATTAGGTATTGATACATGCACAAAGCGCTCATTGGAGATGTGTTCTTGTGTCACATTGTTGCAGAGAGTGCATTTATGTTTCCACGTGTATGAAATCTGGAAGATTTCATTTATAGGTATGTTTTTGTTTTCCAGTACTAATAGTAAGTACATTAGATATTCTTGTGGATCTTCCTGTGAGTTTATAGTGAATTTCACCATTCCAGCACAGTAGTCCAATTGTTGTCTTATTCCATAAACACTATACATGTTTTCAGGATTGTTTGCTGCGTTTCTGTGAAGCACTAACATTTGCAAACACAATGGGACTGTACTGTGTTAGTAAATGTTCTCAACAATTGGTGGTAATTGAAATAGAATATTCATTGCTACATTTGCGTAGCAACTTACACCAACTATATTTGAGAGTTTAAATGGACCAGGTAGTTCTGTATCTGACTGCTTTTTTTGGAGTTTGTCTTCCTTCTTTGAAGAAGTACCTGGTTTACTTTCCCTAATTGATTCTTTTTGCTTGCGGCACTTGATGAAGTATTACTTTCTTTTACTCTCTTTGGAGGATTTGCAGTGACATCCTGTTGCTTTTCTGTTTGATTTATTTTTCTTTTATAATGTTTTACTTTTTTTGGAACAGAGTATGTGTTTAGATGGGGAGTGTATAGTGAACGAAGTCTGTTGTATTCTAAAATGCAAGGAATATCAGCGTTTATTGTACTTGCATCAAAGTTGATTAGAAATAGACCGTCAAGTGTACGTAAGCGTGATAGTGCTACGTAGCTCATGCCTTCTTTAAAGACTGTGTTACCAATATCTATCATTGCTTTGTCTAGGGTAAGACCTTGTGATTAATGAATGGTGACTGCGTATGCAAGAGTTAGAGAAAATTGTTCTCTGCGTACATACATGTCTTTGAAGAGAAGGAATCCAGCTGTTGAGCGTCCTATTCTTTTTACTTCTGAAAGTTTGTCAAAGAGAATATTGACAAACTGAATTTTGTTGTCACTTGGGTATGTATGAAAGCCAACAACTGTAGTCAGTGCTCCATTAACTAGTCCTTGGTCCACGTCAAGGTTACGTTTCAGCATTACTCAGCAATTTAAGGATAATTTTAATATCTTTTCCAAGCCTGCTGTGTTTGAGATTGATTTTTCTAAACTATTTAGTCTTGTTGTGGCTTGGTCACACATGGGTAATGTCATTCCATGTACATCTAGTTTGTCTGTGGCGGTAATTTCCATTATTGGTTGCATTTCTTTACTTAACATTATTTCATTGAATTTGAAACAGCTTGCAAGAGTTGGCATTAAGGCCATACAATTGACATTTTTGTGGGCTAATTGTTCCATAACATCTGTAGCACATGCATTATCACCATAAAGTGCATGAATGTGCCGGATTTTCAATATTGCTTCTGCTGCTTTAGAAAATATGCCAACTCTGATACTTTTTAAGATGTTGGCATAAGTGAGATCTGCAGATTGGCGCATGTTTTCTGTTAATTCTCTGTATTGGAAATGTTGCCAAAGGTTGACATTTCCAATGCTGCCAACAGTTTTACGGCAGAGTTTGTGTCCTAATGTTTTAAAAATAGGCTCACCTTTTACCGGTGCCAATTGAAGAAGATCTCCATAAACAATAATGTGTTTTTCTGCAAAGAGCTCTTCATAGTTTGTTTTGAGTACTTCTTGTAATCTGAAGTGAATCAAAGCCAACATTAGATTGGACACCATGCTCACTTCATCTATTAGTAGCATTTTCATTTGTTTCAATACTCTGCCTAGTTCCATTGCAGCTTCTGCAGAAAGTTTGTAATAATCTAATTTGTTTTGGTGTTCTACTGTCAGGAGTAGTAATCGGTGTAAAGTGACACCACCTATGTTGTAGGCAGCTAATCCTGTGGGGGCAGTGACAACAGCTGACAGTGTGTTGTTTGTCAATTGTTGAAGGAACTTACTGATCATTTTGATTAAGAATGTTTTGCCAGAACCAGCTTCACCACTGACATACAATAGTATAGGTTTGTAATTTTGACAGGTGCATTCTTTGTTTTCATGTTGTACACCATGTGCAATTTATTTTGTTACTTCTTGAAAAATGCTACGTTGCTCATTGTTTAGCTTTGATTGTAGTATAGTTAAGTCTTCTTTTTCTTCATACTAACACATGGGGGTTGATTCATGGAACAAACGTGCACCGAAAATCCCAGCGCAAGCAGGCGCAAGGTGGCGCAAGCGTGAGGAACCCAGCGCACGCGCACACGTGCGATTCAAGGAAGACGCTGCGCGTGTTTCCCGCTGTCCGTGCGCCAAATCCTTGCATGGCGCACGCGGGCACACACTCCACCAAACGACGTGCGCTACGCACACAGCAAAGCGCACATAGCGCGGCGCACATAACTAAAGTGGGCGGAACAGTGGGCGTAACACGCGGAATGGGGAATAACGCGTGAAAAAGAAGGCGTAACTGGGGAAGTACTGCAGGGAACTACAAGGAACGCCCACATGCACGCGAACAACCTGTATTCATGGATTCGAATACGGGAAACCCGCGCACGGCAAAAGACGCACACAGGCGTCAACGCGTCCGCCACACGAAGGCAGGCGGAAGCGTCCCCACGCACAGTATAAAAGTGCGCGCAAACAACAAACACGTATATACAGCTACGATGAATGCCCCATTTGTCGCAGCACTGATCGTGGGACACCGCAGGAGGAGGAGAATAGCCAGGGCACACATTTTCACACCACGGACAAGCCTTTTTGGGATGCCTGACAACCAGGTCTATGGCAGGTATAGGTTTCCACCCCATATCATCCTAGACCTGGTCAGGGAGTGGGAAGATGAACTTACATCCCCCACCCTTTGCTCCCAAACATTGAACCCCTTGGAGAAGGTGCTCAATGTCCTGCATTTCTTGCATTTCTTGGCCACTGGGTCATTTCAGCGGACTACTGCCATAGTTGGGGTGTCTCACAGGCCACGCAGTCATGCTGCCTACACCAGGTCTTGGCAATCATGACAGCGCGCCCCTCAGTCCACAGGCACATATACATGCCCAGAACACCCGCAGAAAGGGCAGGCCGTTGTCCTGGATTTTTACAGGGTGGCACACTTCCCCAAAGTGCTTGGTGCCATAGATTGCACCCATGTGGCACTACGTCCACCTAGGGCCACTGAGCACATCTACCGAAACCGCAAGCACTGGCATTCCATCAATGTACAGGTGGTATGCGATGCAAAGGGAATCATCACCTCTGTCTATGCAAACTGCCCTGGCTCCACCCATGACAGTTTCATATACAGAATGTCCACCCTGAGCCGGGCCCTGGAAGCTGGGCAGCATGGCGACACATGGCTCCTAGGTGAGTAAAAATGCCCTTGCACATGCATGCATATCACACACACACACAAATACACAAACCCCAATAATCACAACCATTTACACCTCCCCAGGGGACAGTGCCTACCCTCTGAGCAACCACATGATGACGCCAATCCGGAACCCCACCACACCACCCCAGGTAAGATACAACGCTGCCCATATTGCAACCAGGGCCATAGTGGAGCGCACATTCGGAGTGCTCAAGTCACGTTTCCCCTCCCTTGACTGCTCTGGCGGGCAGCTACTCTATGCACCCCCAGTAGTGTGCAGGATCATTGTGGCAGCATGTGTCCTGCACAATGTTGCAACACGGCAGGGCGTACCAGTGGACATGGTGGTGCCCCCACATCCCCAACCACAGGCGCTGCCCATGGGAGGTGACAGGGCACGTGGCGAGGAAGCCCGGACACAGCTTGTGGTCTTATTTTTCACCTAAACTCCCACCCCTGCGGAGTGCACACAGGCCTGGCACATACCAGGTGACAATCGATGATGACAAAGAGACAGTCAACTGTCACAACCTTACCACCCTGAGATTGTTGCCATGGAAGTGCCACATTGTCTGCATCTCTAGCTACTTAAACATAGGCTATCCTGTGTGACCAAAAGGCACACATATGATATGATATGATATGGCATTTGTAAAGTGCCTATACACAAGTATTTCAAGGTGCGACGAGGCAGGGAGGGGGGAACAAGGGAAGACAGACAACGATCCTACTAGGCCAGGTGTCATTTAGATTGCGCAAGTGCAGGGGTAGGGGGAAGGGAAAAGTGCAAGGAGAAGGGGATGGGGGGAGGGCAGTACAGGGTAAGTAGAATAAAAAATAAATAAATAGGCGAGCTGGTGGCAAGTGCAAAGGTAAGTGCAGACAAGTGCTGGAAAGGGGGGGCTGTAGGGATAGAGAGACAGTCCCACAGTGCAGGGGTTGCCAGGGAGGCAGTGCAAGTGGAGAGTGGCTGGGCCAGGGACCGAGGTTGGTGAGAGTGGCCCAGTTGCAGATTCAGTGCAGTTTCAGTGAATAATTTAGCAATGGAGAGGTAGAGAGAAAGCAGAAGCAAAGAGGAAGGTTTTGAGTTGCTTCTGGAACCGGAGATGGTTCTCCTCAAGTTCCAGGGAGGCAGGAAGGCTGTTCCAGAGGGAGGCCCCTGCCACGGAGAGAGATCTACCCGCAGCTCGTTGCTTCGAGAAGCGGCTGACCCTGACATGCAAGGTGTGAATCACACACACCTGCGAAACAGGCCATGATCATCACTGTTATGTCACTCAAACCCTCCCAAACCACAACATGACATGGCAAGCAATAGCCATACACCAACACAGTACCAATAAGGTACACATTGCCATATTAAAAATGTACATTGGCATCAGACAATGATGACTGACATGGAATCAGATGAAATGACTGACCAACAACCTCCCACCCAAAATAAGTCATTCCCAAATGCATTACAAAAGTTGTAGCCATAACATAACAATGAATGCCTGTCTACATGCACATTGTGCATTGCAAAATCAACACTGCAGCTTCTGTGTGCTGTGTCCAACTCCTGCAACACACTGTTCAGTGCACAGCACAGTGAACAGCTATTGTGTGTGATGCACACCCTGAGCATCACATCTAAGCAACAAACCACATCAGAAAGCAAATTAGGCATGTACAGGATCCATAATTGGTCACAAACCATGTGCTACAGGGACACAGTGGGCACCAGGAGGCAAACAGAGTGTACACGTGGATATCCAAGGGTGGTTGTACATGTAGTGCATCATAGTGCGAGTGTGTGGGTCAGTAAGGACATGCACTCAACATATGTATGTGCAATCAAGTGACCATCAGTGTCCTCTACACATCACATGTGAACATTCACCATGTGTACACCCCAGCATGTCAAACCACAACTATCCCCTCACACCTGAAAGGTAAACACAAGACATGAACAGGCATTGATCAGCAGAACACATCATGTACATAGGATACCACAATTACAATGTCAGGGTTCCCATCACATTGCAGGGCAAGGCAACTATCAACAACAAAACACCCCCCCCCCTCACAAATCACCATGACCCACTGAACAACTGCACCTGGGTCATGGAGCCTTCAACCCTCAATTTCACCTGGCCACAGGATCACCCTTCCCCTTCGTCACCATCTCCCACCTTGTGTGTAAAAAGTTGCCTGCACCCTCAGAGTCCACCTTGATTTGCAAAAACACAGAATCCAAGGCAGAAAAACGAACCCGAACAGCCTCCAGTAGATGACTTGAAATAGCAGTACCTCAAGGCCAAGTACTACCACAATGATGTAACAACCAAGGTAGCACAGTAAAACAATGTCACAACAGGATGTGAACCATGTGTGGTACATAACATTGAATGATGCACCACGAACGGATGTGTACTGTCACAGCACCCGTGTACAAGCGCAGGAGTGGCACGAACCAAGCACCCCCACCGTGGCCCGGGTGCCTGCAAGGTCAAACTCACACAGGCCTCTGAGACCCTGGTGGGGAAGGAGGGTCAGGGATATGCAGTCGGGACAGGCATTGGAACACTGGATAACTGGAATGAGTGGCAAGAGAGGGGAGGAGGAATGACATGTGAAAGTAGGGAATGCACGAAAATGTACTACCTGCATGAACACATACACAATCCTAACAAACGTGTACATCATTGTCAGGGCTTTCCGGAGTCCAGGCTTAGGAGTGGCACAAACCAACCACCCCCTCTAGGGTTTCGGCACCTGCAAGCTTGGGGCTTACACAGGCATCCGCAACCCCAGTGGGGAAAATGGGTTAGGGAACGTTGGTTGGATAGGTACGGGAAGCAGGAACACTGGGTAGAGGGTACAGGGTTTAGAATTGGATAGGACTCGGGGTGATTAGGGAAAAAAAAACATACCAAATTGAATTATGCATTCATCCATGCATTAGTGCACCCCCCAACAAGCCTATGCAGAGCAGTTTGAAAGAAAAACAAGACACTTAGCTCTGGTTTTGAGTGCTGGCCTCCTGCCTGCGCACTCTCAGGTCCGGTTACAGGAGCACTTCAATGCTGCAAAGAGAGCCACAGTTAATAATTTGTGCATGCCCATAACACACAAACACACCACCAAATATGCACCATAGCAACAAACTACTCTACAATCTGGTGTGGATGCTTCATACCCATATGTAACATTACCCCTGTGATGGGTCATACACAGTCAATGCAGTAAGTCAGCCGCCGGTGGGTGCGTGGCAAACGGAACACCAATGTGTCACAATTCACACAATATGCAATGTTCCCTGGGTAAGCAGACAGACGCATATAGCAAGGTATGACTTCAGAACAAGTTGTCTTCCACCATGACCGAAACAAAGTAGGCAGTGCATTTTTCAAAATGTACATGGAAATGAAATGCACTGCACCCAAGTCTGTCCCTTGCTGTATGTCCCTGTGAGCTGCTCCTTTCCATGTCTCGGAAGGCTACATGGGTGATACAAGTGCCTCAATGGCCCATGGTGGACCGGAGGGTATGTGCCACTGCCCCTGCAGGTGCCCCAGACAACCTTACAATCAACTAGCCATTAGTCCACCAACACATCTGAGCTGTATTGTGTGCTTCAACACCAATATTCGTCCAGGCTCTGGCCTGGTGGAAGCTTTGCTGTGTTGTGGCCCCCCTGTGCTGCTCACCTTTCCTGGAGTTCATTGGAACACGTCAGCAGTTCTAGGATGTATGTCTGCAATCCCTGTGCATCTGCTTGCGCACACATGTGCATGTGGGCACCAACAAACGTGTCCAGAATCCAGACGTCCAATGGGCCATGTCTGCTGGCAAAGGTGGTCTGGAGGCTCATCCCCCTGCAGAAAGGGCATGAAACACATGATTAATGCTTTAAAGTCATCTGTGTGTGTCTCTTCAGGCATCTCATTACTGGACCATGTCAGAGATGTACATCAGAAATCACATCATCAGTCCGTCTTTCACATCCAAAGTGTGGAACACACTATCTATGGCATGAATTGCAACAAGCAGGTGTACAGTAAAGATAAGAAACATACTACACAATGCATAGCAATGAATTTACACATTAATCATGAAACACCCCATCTAGCAAAAGCAGAACAGTGGTCAATAACACCGCAATCATCCCCACTAGGGGTGTTAACACAAGTTACACAGCACCAGACATGCCACAGATATGACAGTCCAAAGCCCTTGCGTAATAGGCTGTTACACCGAACCATCGTTGCGAGCCCATGGATAAGGGAGGCTGGAGTGGCATATGTGAGTCAAGGACCCCAAGCAGCAAACACATACACAAGACAATCCTGAAGGGCCCGGCTGGAACAGACAGTGGATGCTTTCAAAAGCCACAAAGCACCGCACCGTCACATGAAAGAACAATAGACAAGCAATTTTAAACTATATTAACTAATTACACTAACTATGAAAAACCTACATTGCCTAATTAAACTAACTATCAAACAGAAACTTAACTAACTAAACTAAAAGAAAAATGAAAAATGCCACATACGACCCGGGGGGGGGGAGCACCCAGAAGGGGCGAGCTACAGGGTGCTGCTCAACAATCACATGCGATGATGCTGAGCCAAAAATAAAACCTCCATGGGCTCAAACCCTTCACAGCCCGACCTATGTGGGAGATAGATGGTCGTCTGAGTCTGGCTCATCCTGGAAAGGAGGACGTGGCACAGTAGCCTGGCCACGCCTAGCCACAGCTTGCCCCTCGATGGCAGCAAGTCTGCTGGACGGGTAAGCCTGGTTCTGTGTGGCGATGTGACGTAGGTCTGCATGCAGAACCTCACATTATACACGTGCTTCCTCTTGAAAGGTAGCACGTGTAACACGGAGTTCCTCCTGCAAGGCCTTGCTGGACAACCGCTGCACCTCCCGGCAAGCCTGTAGCTCAGCCGAGATGGTACGCTCAAGCTGTGCAAACCTCTCCTCTGCCTGCTGCCTCTGGGACATCATAAGGACACCCAGAGTGGATTTGAGGGAAGCATACTCCTCCCTCAGGGCATCCATGTGCACCTCTGCGTGAGCAGCAATTGCTTTACGCAGAGACGACATTTCAGCCTGGCATGCCCTGTCTGAGGCCGCCATGCCCAGCCTGAGCGAGCGGGCCGTGGACCGTGCCGCCTGCAGATTGTCAGACCCTAAACATGTGTGCAACGCAGTACTGAGCCACAGTTGACATGGGAAGGCTGATGAGATGCCATGCAATGTCTGTCACCCAGGACTTGTATTACAGTGATCATCCAATGAAGGACACATAGGGGCATGCGTGCAATGCACATGGAGCATGAATGGGCACTCATGTTCCTGCGGGGCATCTGACCTATGCACAGTACAAGTGAGATACTCTGCATCAAGTACTAAGGCTGTACCACACAGCATATGTCTGGCAGATTGAACGCTGGAAGTTAGCATGTACACAGGACGCATGAACAGGAAAGTACACAATGGCAAGATTGAAGCAGACCAGTGCAAAGGTGGAACTGGGGTGCAGAGTGGCAGAGGAAGGGCAAGGGAGCATGCATACATGGAGTACCTGCATGCAGGCAGAGGACACATGCACGTCAGTCATGCTATGACATTGTGCCTGGGCTGAGAGGAAGGTCACCCCACGCCACATGCAGAAGGGCCAGTGAGCTGGAACATGGACCGGAGGGGTATACTGGTAACCAGCATGTGAGTAGGGTGCAATAGTGGTGATGCAGGCAGTCCCCGTCTGCTCCACATGTCCACCATCCAGCAGAGCAGACATGTGTCACGGAAGCATTGCATTACTTACACATCAGAACCATGTACAAGTCACATCTAGTGGCAAACATGCACAACACATCCCACAAGTAAAACCCACACGTCCTCAACAAACACGCATCAACACTCACTGGACTGGGCATCAAAGTCCAGCATCTCTCCCACTCCTTCGACCGATTCAGGTGGTATGAACTCCGCAACGAGTGACTCATGCGGAGTGAGCTCTTCCTCCTCTGGTGCAGGCCCACTGCCAGTCACCAGAATAAAGTTGTAATTTGAGGCACGCTTAGCCTTAGCGCTGCGTTTGAGGTCATTCCAACGCTTTTTGCACTCTTGCGCCGTGCGCACCTCATGGCCGAATGAACTGACATGTTCCGCAACATGCTTCCAGTGGGTGTCACGGTGGGCAGCCGTAGTCTGACTATTGGCACCCACTACCATGTCACGGCTGTGGCCCCGCACGTAGTCCACAAGGAAGTCCAGTTCCTGCTTGCAGAAAGGCTTCTTCCTCGACGTGCAGGAGGTCGTGACTGTGTGTGGGGTCCCAGCCTGTGCTGCAGGTGCAACCTTCCTCCTCTTGGACTGTGGCATAGACCCTCTCTGGCTAATGCCGCCCTGACCAGTATGGCAGTGGTTTCGGTGGATTGAGCCAAGGGAGTGGCAGGTGGAGGGACAACCAAAGGCCTGACTTGTGTCAGTGGCATCTGGGTGCCCTCTAATGGACCCTGCGCAGTAACATCACCTGTGGCAGGGTCATTGACCGCAACGGTCCTGGTTGGCAGACTCACAACTGGGGTGTTGTTGGGTGCATCTGCCCCTGCACTTGCCAACACCCGGCTGTTCGGGTCAGCAGATGACAAAACTGCCCCAGGGACACGTGTCTTGGTCAGAGCAGCCCTGCGTGCCCCTATGGTTTCCCTCCTGGCCTGTTGGAAATCTACCAAGGGCTCCTCATGTGCCAACGCAGCCTGCGCTGGCAGACCCTGAGCCTGGGTGGCGGTGTCCACAGCTGCACCTGCAGCTACCACTACCCTTGGGCCCGTGGCAGTCAATGGAGTGGACTGCCGGGTCACACGGGCGCTAGTGCCAGATGCAGAAGCTGCATCCCCCGGAACCACAGGGGGTGGTGGCATGACTGCACCAACACATGGCACAACATTGTGCTCAAGTGGCGCACCCCTGCCTCTTCCCCCTCTGTGGCCACCCTGGACACCCTGGAGTCCCCCTACTCCCTGGTCACCATGGTCACGTCCCCGACCACGCCCACCAGGAGGAGTATGCCCAGCTGAGGCGCCCCTCACCTTTGGTGGCCTCCCAACCATGGCACAGATGTAGTAGTGCCGGCACAGATGGAGTAGTGCCAATGGGAGGTGTACACCACAATTGACCTGGGCAATTGGGGTGAAGGGGTGGGAAGCAAGATGTTAACAGCCCCCCTGCACCTGCAAGGCTGTATGTGACCCCAGTGATGTAGTGATGGATCACGCAACGCTCAGGCACCCGAAAACTGCAGTAAAACTGTGCACGCAACCCTGCAGCCTACGTGCGTGGAATCAACCTCCCGCAGTATGCAGTGGCACCCAGTAACACAAACAACGTGTACGCGTGGGACACGCAGGCTACTATGACCTTGAAAATGGGTGCGATACACAGGGGCACCCGCAGTGGGAAAAATAGCGTGCGCGACTCACCGTCTGACTAGCACGATGCGGAAAAACATGTGTAGCCAATACCCCCGCCAAAAGAAGAGATATGTCCTTGATAGCTGTGAAGTTGTGATGGCGTGCGAAACAACAGGAAGCAGCAAGACACGTCGGTCTCCACGAAAGGCACGTACAGCGAACTGCTGCCTCCGCTCACCTTTAACCCATGCTGAGGGAAACGCCAGCGCGTGTCACGTCACTTACGCGCATGGGCCCTTTCCTCAGATTACACGCATTCCACGCGGACGTGCAGTTTTTCACATGCGCTGAACCACTATGCTAACGTCACGAGGGAAACGCCTGCGCACGCCCGCGCGCGTCACGTCACAGAGGCGCTTACGCTTGAAGGGCCTTTGGCCCAATGAAAGTGCATACGAGTGCTGACGCGCTTACGCGCTAGGGGCCTTTCCTCGAATCACACGCTGACGTGCACATTTTTCACGTGCCAAATCACTCCGTATCAAGCTGGCCATGCGAAAATACACGGAAGACCACGCTCCTGCCCAAAAGGCCAAATCACTGCCGTCCAGAGCCCCGAGCACGCTCCCACCTGCCATCTGCTGCTGCCTGACTGCCTGCTGCCCACGTGCCCTGCTATTTGCTGCCTGCACATCAGCCAGGGGTGCAGTTGCTGTGACCCCCCCTGCTGGAACTGAAGACTCCCGACTGGGATACCATCGCTCCACAGCCCAGCCCCAGGACCCAGTTGCCCACCCACTCCTGCCTCTGGGGTTGCCATGTCGGGCAGTACACCATCTGGCACCACTGGCAACCCCCAGCCAGAGAGGCAGAGGGCCACCAGCTTCACTGCCACCAAAGTTGGTGTCCTGGTGGAGCATGTCCTGGGGCAGTATGATGCCCTCTTCGGAAGTTCACGTGCCGACAAGGAAGGACGGACTCGGATCTGTACGGACATAATGACTGCCATCAACGCGGAGGGGGTGACAGTCCGCGACTTCCAACATGTCAAGAAGCGCTGGGAGGACTTCAGGTCCAGGACCCTCAACAAGGCCCGGCGCCTCTTGAAGGCAGCGGATGCTAAGGGGCGCCAGGGCCACCTGTCGGAACATCAGATGAGGGTCCTGGAACGCATATGCCCAGCGCTCCACGTCCAGGTCCTTGAGAGGCAGACCCGCCTGGAGTCAAGCGGTAAGTGTAAATGCATACTGATTGGAAGCTGTGCGTGTGGTGGTGTGCCAGTAGTGTGCAGGTTGTACATGTGTTTTTATAGGGCCATGTATGGATGTGTATGTACAGGGCTGTGAGGCAGACACATGCAAGTCCTTTCATGTGTGAGACACATGGCTGGTGTATGTGTGGGTAAGCATGCAACAGTGATGCAACATGGATGCATGTGATACTGATATGTGGAAAACAGATTTGCAGATGTGAGCTGGATGCCGATCTCAACACTGCGACAGTTGGCGGAGGTGTACACATGCATGTAAGTGTGTTGGCGTGTGTGCATGTGTAGTGCACTCCCTGTGTTTCATGTGATGTCTGGCTCATCTTTGGCTGCTCATGCTGTTGTATGTGTATCGATGGTGCTGGCTGTTGCAATATGGCTGCGGAATAGCTCATGTGTGTGAGTCAAAATGACATGTGTATTGGGGATTGTGATGCCATGTCTGAAGTTTGACAATGCCACTCATGTGGAACTGTCATGTGTGTATGAGTCCATTGTACAGTGCCCTGATGCCTGTGTTTTATTTCTCCCTGTCTGCAGCGTCTACTGATGAAGAGGGCGGAGAAGGTGCTGTGGAGCACAGCGGCAGGGATCGCACCGCCAGCCGGAGATGCAAGGCCCGGCTCCCCTCCCAGATTGTCATCTCGTCGGGGAGTGAGGAGTCCGGTGCCGCGTCCCAGGCCGCAGCTGCCGAGGGGCGGTCCAAGAGGCAGAGGTCAGAGTTGGACTCCTCGACAGCAGAAGGGGCAGCTGAGACCCCACAGGGCCCAACGGAGGAAGATGGCATGGAGTCATCCAGGTTGGTGAGGGATTTGGTGGAGGAGGAGGCTGTGCAAGGGACAGAGACGGGGTCTGGAGGTGGGGATTCCACTGGTGCTAGTGGTGCAGTGCAGGACCAGGGACAGGAGTCAGCACAGGCCGCCATGGAGGTGCCTTTGTGCAATCCTGTCCCTGATCCTGTCACTGCATCATCTTGCACCAGCAGGGATGCCTACGTCCAGACCTGTTCTCAGGGAGGGGATTGGCTTACACCAACTGGCCTTCCTCTCCCTACGGATGTGGCTATCCGGCACCAGGTTGAGCCTGTCCTGGGTGGGGTGGTGTTGCGTCAACGTGCCATACGAGGTGACCTGCAGTCTTTTCATGAGGAGACTGCACGTCTTCTCACCTTGTTGACCGCGGTGACCCACTGGGACAGCTCACCAGGGCCGGATTCCTCCGTTTCCTGGACCTTGTTCCGACCCCCTCCTCAACTGAACCCCCTATGCCCCAGTCGTCCTCCATGCCATCTTCCCACCCATGTATCACGTGGGTGCCCTGTGGAGCTGCCTCTGACCCTGCGGCCAGGCTGGTGGACAACAGATCTCTGCCACAGTCGGGAGTCGGACGTCCAGCAGGGGTGGCCACCTCCACAACTGCACCCCAGCTGGAGGAGGATGTGCAGGCAGCAGGAGCCAGGGCACAGGCAGCAGCAAAGCAGCAGCAGCAACAAGGTGGGAGCCATGATGACTCGCGGCCTTCTTCATCGGAGGGGCAGACATCGGCCAGAGGGCAGGAGGACCCTCGACGGGAAGTATCTTCCGTGTGGCAGCGGTTGGGCCATGCAATAGATGCGGAGCGGCAGCGGGCGGAAGAGGCACGGCTCACGATGGTCAGGGCGGAGAACTCCATGCGGAGGGCCCTGAGGCGGGCCGAGTGCCTCGAGGCCATTCGCAGGGACCTGGAGTTCCAGATGACATCGTCCCTGCGAACCCTCGGGGCCATGGAAGAGGACCGCCTCCGGGACATCGAGCAGGAGTTCGATGATGCCCTGGCCCGGGACATCCAAAAGTGAGCCGCTGCCCTTGTAAATAGTTATGTAGTTAGTGTTAGGTTTCCTTTGCTTTTTTATTTATTTTGGACCTTTTGGACAATGGACTACATTTTTGTGTATAGTTTTTTTATTAGGTAGTATTTTTAGATAGGTTTCATTTCTTCAGTTGGGATCATGGACCCTCGATTGTTTATCTGTATATAGTTGACTTTTGGATTATACTTTTTTGGGGGGATTTACCCATGGAGCAATGGTTTTCCGTTTTGTTTTTCCCTTGGATTTACTTTTTTGAACTATGACTTTGGACACCTTTCCTTTGGATTATGATTTGTTGTTTTTCATTATTTTATGGACATGCTGCTTTTCGTTTTTAATTCCCATTGTCGTTTGTTTATTTTTAATTCCATTTATGTTGCTTTTAATACATTTTTTTCATCAAACTTCAATGTGTATTATCATCTCATTGGTTTCATGCATGTCATGATATGGGTTTTGACATTCACTTACACCCATTGTGTGTATGTGAGGGACATGTGTTCATTTACTTACTTGCCATTGGGGTTGTATCATATAATTGGCATTTATAAGTGGGTGGATGGAATACTTGGGTGGGTGTTCGGCATGTAGAGGCTGCCCATAAGGGCCAGGGATCTGATTTATCCTTATTCCTTTGTTCTCCTGAAGTCATGGGACATTGCCGTTGTGAGGCCATTTTGAGTTGGAGGACTGGACATGAGACCATGCGGAGTGAAATGAACTGCCATGGTTTGTGGACTGCTACAGCCTCCCACATACTGGTGCACATTGCAACCTTCAATGATTCTCATATATGCATTCTGTATGAGTGACCCCTCTACCTGCTCCAATGTATTGCCCTATGTTGTTACAGGTATCTTGACTCATTCTGTGCCCGCTCTCCGAGGGGTCCACCCAGCACCTTTTTTGCATTGTAGTCCCCATTCCCTCTGCTGGACACTGGCCCTCAATGCCCCCAATTCAAGGGCACAGTGTTAGGTGGAGGGTGTGAGGAATTTACAGCAGAGCAGCTGTACCAGCAGGTAAGGTTGTGCACAGCAAATAATGTTCATGGCTGGTGATGTTTGCACCTCAATGGTCGCATGCAGTGGCACACATAAGGTTTGCATGAATGATGTGATTATGGGTGATGTTGACTGTCGCAGCAGATTTGAGTTGGCCTACATGTCTGTGTGTGTGCATGTCTCCTTGATCAACCATGCATACGTTTTTGTATTTCTGGTTGCACATCCACATCAAACTGGCTTCAGAAGGTTTTGCTGCATTTGTCTTCCTTGACCTATGACCAGGCCTTGACACCATCAACCACGGCAGACTACACTCTCTAGGCATTAGGGACTCTGCATTAGGATGGATCTCCTCTTACCTCACTGACCATTCCAAAATCACTATCCTCCTACCCTTTTCTTCTCCGTCCATCCCTGTCTACAACGAAATCCCACATGGGGACTCTATTCCTCCTACACTTCTACCGCTACCTGAGCCCCTGGCCTGCCCTTCTTCACTCACATAACCCAACATGCTACAAGTATGCAGATGACTCCCACATCATCTGGAAGATCCCCAAGAACACAGCTCCTCCCCATCCTGATTTTTCCTCATGCATCGCAGACATTTTCTACAGCATGGGGGCTAGGCACCTCATTCTGAATCCTGATACAAATGTGATCCTGATTTATGGTAGTGCAGCACTCTTCCCCTAAGGCAACCCTTGCCAGTACCCCCTAGGCACCCCGGCTCCAGCATCCATATCAGTTAAGAACCTGGCATGCACCATGGATTGTAACAGGTCACTCTCTCACCATATCAACTTTAGATCATGTCGTCTACACCTCTGCATCCTTACATTAATCTTCCCTTACCTCTCCTACCCTCACGGAGTCACGGCAATGTTGGACATCATCCTCTCCCATCTAGACTACACCAATTTGATTTATCTGCGCACCCCTTCCTATCAGCTCAGAAAGCTCCAACCATCCAGAACTGAGCTGCCCTTGCCCCCAGGGAACACATAACACCTGCCCTCCAGGAGCTCCACTGGTTTATCATCATCCGACACGACACCTTCAAGACCATTTGCGTCACCCACTGTGACATCCAAACAAATAGGCTCTGGCCTCCTCTGATATTGACTCACAGGATACCAACCCAATAGCTAACTTAAGTCAGGCTGTGCTCTCCTCCTTTTGATTCCTTCCTTCAATTTCACTTCAATAGGAGGACCCTCTTCCTCTGTCCAGGCTTCAACACATAGTGGAACACCTTTCCTTCCAGAAGACACTCAATACCTGGCTCTTCCCTTCCCCAAGGCCGACAAAAGCCACAAACCATGCAATGTCCCAGCAGAGCTTGCCCTGCTGGGGACACCCTGCCAGCCCATGGAGGTGTTCTAGTGCATGAAATGCCAGTGGTGGTTTCCAGGAAGTCCTGCTTCTTCTGGCCAGCAGGGTGCCTGGCCAAAAGATGTACCTCAGCTGACTTGCACAAAGACGGCAGGGCAGCCTGTCTGTATGCTTGCCTGCACTCCACAGCACCTATTTAGCGCACTTGCACAATCTAGGTGTTGAATGATTCTCCCCTGTGGACCGCTGACAGCCTTTATCTTTGTGTTACATATCTATTATGTGTTGTTTACTGTTGGTTTTCTGTATATATTTTTTATCTTCAATGTATTGCCTGACTTTTCATGTAAAAAATGTCATTCTCATCTTGCACTGTCAGTGGCTGCCCTGTATGTGATTGTATATTGTGGATGCATGCCTGAGCAAGTTTGTCCCCTCACCACAGCATCGGTTGTCCCTGCATGTGTTTGTACTAAATCCTATGATTCTGCCCCTTCCTAGGAGCAGCTCCTCCTGGGGGTGGGCTCTGAATGAGGGGGAAGCAACAGCTGGGAAGAGAGGACATGTCCCTGAACTATAGTGACCATCAGGGGTGGGTGGGGGATATGGACGCTGTAGTGTGGAAATTCGAGGACCTGGGTCTCTTTCTGACTTGGCTGCTGTGGTGTGCTGACCATGTGGGTTTGTGGCAGAGAAGCTGAGGTGGCACCTTTAGCAGGTACCCATGTTTTCCCTGTCTACCTTTTTGCCTCTCCCCCTGTTGTCCTCCTTCACCACTGACCTGCTCTATTTTTCCATCAGTTTGCCTCTCGGTTACTCTGTCCCTACTGCTTTCTGTGTCTTTCCTTTTCTCTCTCTCCTCTTTCTCTCTCCCCCCTTTTTCAGCCCTCTCCCATCATATCCCCACCAGCTACTCTCGTCCTCGATACCCACTCCCCAGCTGCCCATTCGGTCCTCTCCCTCCCCAGCCTCGCTCACCCTCTTTCCTCCTTCCCAGCAGCCTCCCTACGTGAACTTTCACTCTCCAACCTTTCAACCGCTCCCTCGGTGTCCCTTTCCATCCCCTGAATCCAAGGGTACCCCACAGGCCCCCAAGTCTCATGCAGAGAGGCGGGGCCTTGGTTGCAGACGGTACCTTAAACCCTGGACTCTGACGGTGGCCATAAGGCCGGCATAGACTCATGACCGCACAAGCATGTGGTCGGGGTGGCTGACTCCACACATCGGGTCCTGCAGCTGGGCCCAACTTGACATATGGGTACTGCAGTCAGACCAGATAGCTTGAGATGCAGCTGGCGTGGCTGTCTCCTGCATTTGTCTGCGGGCAGGCTCCATGATAGTAGGTGGGAAATGTCTCCCTGTGAGACATACATTTGTCAGGGCAGATGGACAAGCTCCTCCACGCTCATACTGGGTCCCCAGAGCAGATGAGACCAATGGTCCTGGGCACAGAAGCAAAGGGTTCCCAAGCCCAGCAGCGGTAGGCCCAGGTGAGAGCCAGGGTCCTGTGGGTGTCCAGGGAAGCACTACTGGGGCAGGCCAAGACAGTCAGGAGCACCAGGCCTCTTCAGAGGGCATGGCCCAAAGGTGTACCTGCCACAGCCCTGGGTGTCCATGAGTGCTATCCCAGCCATTGTGCAGCATCCTCTGATGCAGTGCGGCAAACACATTACTCGGGGGCAGGAGGGAGCAGCCCAGTGTTTTGGCCAAGGCTCAAAGTGATTGAGTGCAGGGCCCCAGATGGCCAGTGCTGTATAACCACCCTTGGATGCCGCTGGGTCGACCATTGCTGTCATGTTTTCTTGTTCCATGCAGGAAACTGCAAGGCTGTCCGGTTGTTTTTGATTCATGCACTGCCTATATATGCAAACTGACAAGGTGATTTCACAGGCCCGATGAATATGGGAGGAATGTGAGTCATTTCTTGCACTAATTGCATGATACTCAGGGGAGCACATGGAATGCTGGCGTTGTGGGCGGGAATGTGGTCACTGCATGTGGTGTTTTGAATCTTATTGGCCTGAGGTCAGAAGGTCCAATTGCAATGGTGCTGAGGTGGACATGATGAAGACGGGAGACTGATGAGTCATTTTTTGCACTCAAGGGTGCACACAGAATTGTGTAATTGGGCGCAGGGATGTGCTACCTGCTCTGATGTTGTGCTTTCCTTGGTTTCCTTTGTTGTGAAGCATTCAGCAAGGGTCACAGGGCTTTGGAATTTGTAAAACCTTTATTGAAATTGTTGGGGTTGGAGAAACTCCTACTTTGCCCTATATCTACGATGGGAGTAGTCTCGACCATCACATTATAAATAATGCAGTTCTACTTGAGTCTGACAAATCAAAATGGCCTATGCTAACAAAACCTAATGCCTGCCCTATCTCTTGTGAAAACAAGTGTGAAAAGGAGACATGCATGCAAAAGGAAAAATTAGTGTTCACATGAATGAATGTGGTTGAACTAGCTCTCCTGCCCACGTTAGACCTCACAGAGTAAGGCTGTCCTTGCAAGCAGGATGACACACTCTGGCTCAGCTTCTTAGACAATAAACAGTTCTAACATGTGGATCAAGGCCCATCTGGCCTTCCACGTTTAAGTCTCTTTTCTTTGACTTCAAACCTAATGTTTCATCAAAACAGTTCACAAAAACCTGCCTCTCGTTGGCTCAGATCTAGTCCCACACAGTTCTCGTAGGTCCTGTTCTGCCAGGTTGAGACCCTTCAAAAGATATTTCAACACAAACAACCGAGGGGGCTTCCTTCCCCAAGCTTATCTCACTTCAGGTCTCCCTCTGTCGAGCTCAGACCCCTTTCAGATGTAATTCAACAAAAGCTTGCAAGGGTTTCACTTCCCCAAGCTTATCTCACTTCCAGTCTCCCTCTGTCTGGCTCGGACCCCCTTTCAGATGACAAAGACTTTTGAATGTGCGTGGTTTTCTTCCCAGACCCCAGCAGGACTACTTTGGCTAAATGTTCACAGTTCAACTTTCAGTTTCACCCATCTCTGGGAATTAACTTCTTTATTTCACTTTTGCGGTTCATATGCGTTATCGCTTTAAAGAATTCACTTTTCACTGACACTTTCAAATGCGCTACTTCCTTTCACCGGACCACTCTGTTACTCAGTGTTGCTGTCTCAAAGTTCATTCATACATCTGCCTTTCCTCGTGTTTCACTCACCCGCGTGCAGCCTCCACTTGTGATATGATGTTGCTATTACACTTTTAACATACAACAGTCTTTCAGGTCGCTTTGCCAACTCACCGGCTATGTGCGTTTCTTCTTGGTTTTTATGATTCACAATTCACGAGTCGGGGTTAGTACCACAGGCTTGACCTCCCCTCCCCAACTCTGCCATTCACCCAGGAGGGTTGCTTGCATCCTTGTAAAACAATGCACTCTTCACTTGTGGGATATAGCCTTCTCCACATGTCTTTTGAAGCCTGTCAGAGGCAACAACCTCCAGTAAGGAACTCCGGGGTTTTCCAAACTGCTGCTCCTGTCCCTTGTTTGGTTGTTCCACTCCATTAGGTTTGCCTTTGTCCCAGAAGCCCTGCTCATACTCTTGTTCCGCCTTGCTAAGAGTGTGTCTTTGGGTGCTGCCTATAATTCATGTGAGGATAGCTAATAGGTATCAGGTGTATGCACTTAGCATCAAGTGCCTGACTTTGCCTGACCCGATTAACTGCACATGTCCAGTACGATGTGTGTGAGTGAATGGTGTTACTCTCAGTCACCCTCTTCCTCGACCCAGAGTTTGTGTAAAAAGGAGGAGGGGTGTTGGGACCTCGGGGCATCCTAAAACATAGGATGGGTTAGATAAATGAAATAGGGGGGAATACTGCATCTCACCATCAGTGGCCACAACCCCACTCCCCGAAAGCCCCTCACCCAGGTGATCCTCCCGCACTGGTCCACCGCCATGAACTGGATGCAAAAGTGATGGCCGTTTCCTGGCCACCTGGATGACAAGTCCCGGAGGACAAGCGAGTGAAACACCCTTTGGTTTCTCACACAGAACACCACACCTCAGGCAGTCTGTGTTGGTTTGGGATCCTCCGGAGATGTACATTCCTATATGATTAAGACAGCTGGAGCATGCTCTCAAAGGCAGAGGCTGCCGCATGACGGGGACATTCTTCTTAATGAAATGTACACTTTTGTCTGTCTATATCGCTCCTTATATGGAGTATTGTTTTATGGGCTTTATTTTTTGGAAGAGAATGGAGTAGCCACTCCACCTGTACATTAGGGTGGGACACACCAGGGTGGACAAAGCAGTCCTCCAAGGTGTTGGGTCCTGCTTACATTATATGCTGTGGCTTTCTACTTCTGGTCTTCTGTGCTATTAGAAGTCTGAGTGCAGGGTTTTTGGTGGGTAGCAGGTAAAACTAGTAACAGGATATATTCATTGTGTTGCGTGAATTTGTGTCAGCTACAAGGATAGTGTTGTTTACACTTCCTATGACTGTGTCAGTGGTGTGTGCACTTGATTTGAGGTATATGGGGACACACAGTTTGCATATCCCAGACGCACATTTTCAGTGTGTTGTTATGGTCATGCTGGATTAGCCCTATGTCATCATTGAAGGGCATCTGCGATGTACCTTCACTGTGTGTGCTCCACATGGGCAGCAATTCAGGTGAAGTATGTTTGTACAACCTGATTACATGTCTCCTGTCCCTGTGTCCTTTGTCATGCCAGAGAGATGAGTGGTGCCTGTAGATGAGGGCATTGTCCCTCCTGTAGCTCCACTGTTATGCCATGACATGTGGAAATATTGTGGAGGGCACAACTTGCACCAATGATCTGGAGTACTACTGGCAGGGCATATAGCAGTACACCACCTGAGAGGTCAGGTGAGCAGAAGGTGACTTTAGCATCTCAAACGTGTGGTACACAATGACCATGGTGGCTATGTGTGCTGTGTTGCATCTTACCTCACCTGGAGTGGCTGGATTCCTGTATGGTGTGAGCAGGAATCGTGAAGGCGGGTAGGCACTACCCCCTGCAATGATGGACATGGTTATTGTTAACATTGATTGTCATGGCTTGTTTTTCAGTGTCATGTTACTGATTGCAATTGCATGATAGTTTATATTCACCGATGAGCCAGGTGCTCCCATAGGTTCCTGATGCCGGGCCTGGTATAGGGGGGAATGGCAGTAAGTGTAGCTATCATGCATGGCTCCCGGGTAATTAGCCTTCACATGTGTGATGACTCCCTTGACATCACAGATGACCTGTGTATAGATGGAATGCCAATGTTTCTGGTTGAGATACATGTGTTCACTCTCTTGGGGGTGGCGGGAGGCTGTAGCATTACATGGTTACAGTCAATGGCAGCCAGTACCTGTGGAAACTGTGCAATGGTATAGAACTCCTGGCACACTCTCTGCCTTGCCTGAAGTGTGTGTGGCATGTAAATGTGCCTACACACACATGCTATTATGCAGCGCAATACCTGGTGTAGGGGTTGGGATTGCATGGGCTGCGATACATATCTGGAAATGGCAGGGATGGACTGAAAAGAGCTTGTTGCCAGAAAATGTAGGACAGTTGCACCTTCCCCAGCGGTACCAGTACATTGGAGTGGATGGTAGTTGATGCAAGTTCATGCTCCCTTTTCCTGGCCAGGTCTAGGATGACATGGGGATGGGGGGAAATCTGTACCTTGCATACACCTCCTCATCTGGCATACCAAATAGCACCATGGGCTGATAGCAACTCCTGGGCTGCTCATCCTCCATCCATGAAGGATCATTGCCGCTAAAGTGGGATCCGACATCCTGGAAGTCATATGTAGACTCGGGTTGCATTGCGCTTTTAGATTTGGGCTTTCTGCACACTGTTAAGGATTTCAATCAGGCACACGCCCAGGTCTCCCCGGCATGTAGTGCGCAATGAAATACTTATTTTATTTGTGTCTATAAGTTCAATATTCTGAATGATATACCACTCATATCACACCCTTCTCAAAATACCACCAGAGGATCAGGAATCAGGCTAGTTTGTAAAGGTAATTATTTATTTATTTATTTAATATTTAAATCTCACATACATTTTAATATATTTATATGGGGCAGCAATCACCAGGTGGTGACAATACAATTCAAAAATATGTAAAGCAATTGCATTCACTTATATTAATGCAGAATAGAAAACACAGGAAAAGAACAGTTTAGGTTTGTGAACAGAGAGCGTTTAGGTTAATAGTTCCCCCTGCAAAGTACTGAAGGTACCAATGAGAAATCCTGCACAGATGTCAGTAATCAGCAGGTATTCAGGAATGAAAGACAATGTCTAGGGTTTAAATGCAATAAGACAGAAAACCGTTTTTGGAAATAGACACTTTTAAAATGACAGATGAAAAATGGCTTTGTAAAACAGTTTAAAAGTTTGTGAAGTTGCTTAAATGGAGAAAAATTCTGAGGAAAGCAACACTAAACAGGTCTTAACACACATGAGCTACAAGATAAGCAACAGTATATACTTTAGATCAGGATGGGAGATTAAGAAACACTTTAAATGGGAAAAAGACACATGTCAGCTTTTGAAAACTGCAATTTGCGGCAAAATTTCATGATGGTGGTTGTGGATTTACCTAAGGGTTTTAGGAATCAGTGAGAGTTGACATTTCGTTCCTATCTATAAAATTGAACAAGTTATGGCAGTGAGAGGTGTTTTTGCAAAATAGGCGCGAAAATGGAAACAGAAATTTGTTTTAAAAAATTACAGATTGGTTTCATAACACTATATAATGACTATGAAAAAGAGGATGCCAACCAGAATTCTTCACAGTTACGTGGTCAGCGTAACCCTTCACGTGGTGGATACTCGATTCCTTTCTGGGATCTACTTTAGTTACTCAAAATCACTAATGACTTATGGTTTTGTAAAATAAATGGGAAAAATCAGCGCAAGAATGGTTTTGACAATACTAGGGTTCTGAAGTTAAAGATGGGATGGGTTGAGATTGGGATAAAACAATGCAAATATACTATGGGTCACTGTTCTTTCTATTAATACTTATAGTCCCTTGTAATTAAAATTTGACCGTCAAAGTTCTGGTCATGGATTGGGTCAGGTCTACCGGCAGCAGGGCACTTCTGGTAGGATTGGATCAGCGGCACGGTTCTGGTCAATTTTGGACTGCACCTCAGACGGGATTTGCATGGGCCCTTCTGGTCACTGGACACGGTAGATAGCAGGATGCACGTTTCAGCGAGCAAGCCTTAATGATAACAAGACAAGCTGAATCAGAATTATTCTTTTAAGTTTTGGGATGGTTGAATTTGTGCCTAGCTAAAAAGAGTTCAGCAATGCTAAGGCCTTGATTCTGCAAATAAATCTGGAGTCAGCTGCGAGGTGAATAGTTCAAGACGCTGCACTTAAATCTGGATGTGTTCTGGAAGCAGTGTATCCGATGTGGAGTGAAGTTCCTACATTTATACTATCAAATGGCATCACCAAGTTTATGGTGTGAGCAGAATTTCAAAACACACCCTGGTTGTGAGTGGCCACAGCCACTTGCCTTGTTTTGGTTGGCAGCCAGAACCAAGCTGTAATCTTTACAATGGGATTTGGGAACTCCCACATTGATTTTGACCAAAACGTAACTTTTGCACAAATGTACATTTCTAAAATTATGTTCCCTAATAAAATCAGACATATACATTTCATATTTGATGGTCTATATTCACATTCAATCCCCATCTCTGTGCAAGCTGTCTTTCTCATTCTATCGAATTCTCTCAATGTTAATCATAACAGTTTGGATTTATAATTTCTAATTTGGTACATGTCTGGGCACTTATCAGTGGATCATGTACATACAATCTTAGACTTGCAACATTAATACTTCTGCTACAATTAGAGTTTTTTTTGTAACTTGGGTTCCTTAAGTGATACAGCTTTCATCAATGTCTTCAAAGCAAAAGCCTAAAATTATGTTAACATCTACCAATTTTCAGACTTATTCTTCTTCTGGTTGCACAGTTAAAGAGTTTCACATTTAATCACAAATAAAGGTTTAAACATCAAAAAGTTCCAGCAGTTTTTTTTCTCTCCTTTCAACAAACAACATCTGTCAGATCCCTTTGAAGGTTGCATTGATTGGGAAGCTGTATTTAAAGGCATTTTCAGATTTTAGCCCACTTTTGTGGCCAGCTTCATGTGACAGGTAACATCACTCCCTGGCATTTTCTTGCAGGGAGTTCTGTTTTGACATCAACTTTGCCTGTGTGTGGCAGAGTGTGCAGCTCTTTTGTGGTTTATGAACCATGCACAGTTTTGCAGATTTGGCGCACACAGGGGTGAGTGCATCCATTTTTGGCAGTTTTCTTTCCCCATTGGCAAAGGGGTTTAATAGGGCACATTGGCATGGGTTGAAATATCCCCCACACCCCCCGACTGCAGAATGACGTCCAGTTGTGGAGGAGTCGGGCACATGGGATTTCTTTTTTCTTCCTTCAGTCCATGTGAAGAAATCCGGTTCCTTCTTTTTTTTTTCCGGTCCCCGAGGAGGTCCTCTTTGTTGATTAGGTGGATTTAATTCCAGTACTAGAAAACAGAACATAGCACGGTTATGGAAATTTCCCCACTACTGTTCCCTGAGGGGTGTTGTGGGGCGGAGGCATGCATTTAATAACAATTGACAATATTCTCCGCCTATATTCGGTGATAGTCTTAACACTTTCCTCGCACATAATTAATGAACCTTTAATGAAAAACATTTTCAGATCTCCAGATTATTCCCCTCTGTGTTTCTGGTAGGCTTTTCTATTTGCAGCAAAGTATTTCTGGGATGGCAACTCTTTAGCCGGTTTATGTGGACCTACTTGTCTTCCCCTTCTGTGAAATTTCCCTTGTAGATGCGGATTCTCTAGGCGACTGGTGAGATTCTGTCCACAATTTTAAAAGGACCCTGTTAACTTGGGAGAAATTTGCGCTACTTGGCTTGGTTCCTTTGGAAATTGTACAAGTAGACCCTGTCTCCTACTTGATATTCCTTTTTAGTTGTATTAAGGTCATAGTGGGTCTTCATACTGTCTGCAGATCTTTCTAGATTCCGCTGAGCATATGCTAAAGCATGTTGAAGGTGTTTTCCCAGATTCTCAACTTACTCATGAGTTGTGGAGGCATTTATTAAGGTCTGCTCTTGGATTATGTAGAGCAAATGCTGGAGTAGCACCATGCTTTTTCCAGTCATCAGCTCAAATGGAGACATTTTTGTTGCAGAAGAAGTGGTAGAGCTGATGGCCAACAGGACAAGGGGTAATCGAATATCCCAACTTGGCCCAGAGTCTGCCACAAACTTTTTTAATATGCTCACAATGGTTTTATTGTACCTCTCAACTCCACCACCAGAGGACTGCCGATAAGCAATGTGTAGTTTCCATTTTACCCCAAGTATCTCCCACATCTTTATCATCACTTTGCTGGTGAAGTGACTGCCTCGGTATGACTCAATTGGTACTCCAAAACGCGAGAAGATGTGATTGATCATCAGGGCAGCTGCTGTTTCTGCCTTGCAATTTGGGGCCGGGAGACATTACACAGATTTAGTAAACAAGCATGTTACGGTTAACATGTACTTGTTCCCCCTAGAGGAGCGAATCATGGGCTCGATGAAATCGACTTGCAAATCTGACCAAGGCAGTGTAATCCTCCTCTTTTGAAGGGGAGCACGAAGTGTGAGTGATGTTGGCTGAAATTGTGCACACAAAAGACACCCCTTCAAGTATTGGTCAAGGTCCTGCCCCATATGGGGCCAGTATGCAACCTCTCGCAAGATTTCTACTGTCGTATGAAACCCCCGATGACCGGCTGTGGACGCATCATGGGCGTGAGTTAGCATCAGCCTGCAGAATGAGGTAGGGACCATCCACTGGTCACAGCCAGATATGGATCTCCTCACCAGCAAACTGTCTTGGATTCAGAACATTTTTGGACATTTCATCAACACTCTGAGGTCCTCTCTCCCTATGCAATCGGTTTCCGTCAGGGGAAAGTTCTCAGGGTCCTCAATGTGATGATAAAACTTACCAATTATTGGATCCCCTTTTTGAGCCGTAATAAAATCAGCATCTGGGATCTCCTTACTCCACTGGGCAGTTGAGAGTTTATTGTGAGCATGTGTCTGGGACCTAGTGATAGCAGTGACCTGGAATTCCACCAACAGGGACTCAATCTCAAGTAGATCCCCTTGGATGGCTCTGGTTTTGGCCAGCTGTTCAGCTAAGTCATTTCCAGTTTTGTCTGTTCCCTCTACTTTAGAATGACCCTTGATCTTTTTCCAGTAGAGTGTCATCCCATTTGAGGTAACCAGATCATCAATATTCTGTATTTATGTTCCATGGTTAAGTGGTTTATTGTTAGCACATATCATGCCTCTGGTTTTCCAACCAACCAGGTGATCCACGAACCCGTTCCGGACATAATCTGAATCAGTGATTATGACCAGTTCGTAGAGATGGTGTTGGACAGCAGTGAGGATGGCTTGATGCACAGCCATCAGCTCTGCCACTTGACTCTTACAGGGACCGATTTTGTATCCAGCGGAGGGTTCAGGGGCATCAGTCACCCAGGCATTACCCACGCCGGCCACAAGCTCTTTTTCCCTGTTGTTGTCAACATGATAGGAGCACCCATCCACATAGACAGTGGGCATTCCCTCACACTTGTCTTCTTCATAGACTTTGTGTGGGGAATTAAGGTATGCCTCCACGTTGTCCTTCATTTTAAGACTTTCGTCCTCGAGACAGTTTTCTCTGGCACAATCATGCAAGTCAGCCAGACCCTGCGCGAGGGGACTCTTCCTGTTTTGGCCATATCTTACCTCCACAGGAAGGCCTTGCATTGACAGAATCCAGGAATTAATTCGGGAATTACTCACATTTCCCGTCCAGATTCTGTCAATAGAAGATATTGAAGATATTGCAGAGGCGGGTGTGGAGTCTCCACAATGATGTGTTCCCCCTGGATGAACGGGCAGTAATCTTCAATGCCCACACCTTGCCAGGAGTGCCTTCTCACAATCGTTGAATTTTTCCTCCACGGAGGATAAAGTCTTACTCGCATAGGAGATTATTTTATTGACCTTGTCATGCTTTTGGTATAATACTGCAGTCAAGCATGTATTTGAGAACCCTGTCTCCAAGAGGAAGAACTTGTTTTTGACAGGGTAAGCTAGGCAAGGCGCATGTGAGAGGCTACTTTTGAGTTGTCTTACTGCCTCCGCTTGTTCTGGACCCCACTCCCACTTGACCATCCCTTCAACAGATGGATCGGGGGTCTTGTGATATCTGCGTAATCCTAAATGAACTTTCTGCCGTAATTAGTCAGTCCAAGGAGGCTTCTTAGCTCACGCAGAGTTGTGGGATCTTTTAGTTTCAGGAGTGCTTCTACTTTCTTTTCCTGGGGACAGAGACCGTCAGGAGTTACCTCATGCCCCAAGAAATTGACACGGGTCCTGCACCACTGTGCCTTTTGGAAAGATGATTTTGCTCCGGCCACCCATAACTGTGTCACAACATAATGTATCTCTGCTATGTGTTCCCCCACAGTTGAGCTTTTGATTAGGACATCATCTACATAGGCCAGGTTAGCCTTTCACCCAAGTCGGGCATGGCCTTATGCAAGAAGATATTAAATTCATTGCCGGAGTTAATGTATCCAAAGGAGTCCAGGTCCAAGTGTACTGCTGCCCCCGAACATAAAGGCCAGCTTATATTGGTCCTCCCTACTGACAGGTACGGTCCAGTACCCATTGGTCAGCATAATATCAGTATATATCTTTGACCTCTGGATCTGGGCCAGTCCTTGGTCAATGTAGGGAAGAGGCCATCTGGAAGTGTGGACCCGTTTGTTCAGCTCCCTTAGGTCAGCACAGAGTCTCCACTGGCCGTTTGGTTTTAAAATCCCCAGCACCGGATTATTGAAGGTGCTGTGGACTGGACAAATTATCCCACGGGAGTCAAGGTTTTTAATGATTTCTGTGAGGGACTCCATGGATGCGAGAGGCAAGCGGTATTGATCACAAACACTGGAGTCATGCCAGGCTCTGTGGGAATTGTTGTTGTATGGATTTAGTGCGACCACAGTCATATGAGTCCACCGCATAGAGAGCCTGAAAATCTAAGAAAACATGTTTCAATTTTTGCTTTTGCTCCAGAATCTCACAGGCATCAACTAGGTTGACTCTCTCTTCAACCATCTGCCTGAAGCCCGAAAAGACTTCTGGTTTGGCTATCTCAGCAGCCTCCTCCAGCTGGGTGGAGAAGTCCCTATTAAAGTATTGACTTGGACTGATGGCTTCAGGTGGGGAAGGCAGTCCTGGTTCATTTGAAAGATCACCTCATCCCTCCTGAAGTCGCAGGTCAACCCTTCCTTACCATAAGGGCAGGAAGAGTACACCAGGAAATTCCTCCCATGTCGGGTGATGATCCTCTCTGGTGTTGTGTCATTGTTGTTATCACTGTCAAAACAGTCATTGGGTATTGGTCCTATCAGTTCATTACCTAAATCTATGGAAAAATGTCAGACATCAGCCGCCATTCCAATAATGATGTCTGCGGCCAGAGTGATACTCCTAAGGTCGCTGTTATCCACCACTATTGGAATGGTGTTGTGTTTAGTATTGATTAGTGGTGTTGGGTTTAACCCCAACCCTTGCTGCTGGAGATGGGCATTGAGGTGGACATATGCGTCAAGCTTTTGCAGTTTCTGTCCTCTTTTTAATAAAATTCAAGTGGGAATAGTCGGGTGCGTTCTTAGATGGTGACTTCCTCTCCAATCTGAACTTCAACTGCATATGGCAGCAGTTGAGCTGACCAAAATGCTTTCTCTGGATCATCAAAGTCCATGGGATTACCCGCTAATCGGGACCAGGTCTTGAAGTTTATTAAGTCCAAACTAATGGCAAAGCGATTTAGAATGTCACTGCCTAAATAAAATGCAGCAGGGACATCTCGCACGACCCAACAATTATGCGCTATGCTCTTGTTGCCTATGGAAATTTTGAGCATACACCTGCTTGGCAGAAGATGTTTGGAATTGGGTGTTTCCATGTCCATTTCCCATGTGTCTATCAACTTAAATGTGGGAATGGCTAGATCTTTTGGGAGTTTTCGGAACATGGCTTCGCTGATGAAGCTCTTACCGTTATACACGCACAATCGGGCGAGAACAGATTCCTTCCCCTCATTTAACTGAATAGGGATGAACAACTGATCTCCAATCTTCTGAATGTCAGCCCAGCTTTGAGCTGGTTTCTCATCATTTCAGACTATAGAAGTGGGATTTTCTGATGTGAATTGGTATAGAATTTCAGAGTATTTCCTTCCAGTGTGGAATGCCACTTAAGAATGGAAGGAAGGTTGATTTTCAGAAATAGAGAGGACTTCCCATCACAAGTTTGTTGTTCTACTGCAATGACTGTCACGTCAGGGATTTGGTTGTTTTGAAAATGGAATTCAATGTGATCCTGTTTTTGTTCAACCAGTGGCATGTGCCATTTAAACTAACATGGTTGACGCTATGTTTTAATTTTATTGGTCGGTTAGTCTGGGTCCAGAGGACCTTGTTTAGACAATCTATTAGGAGCGACAATCTACACAGGATGTCATTCCCCAGTGAAAATGGTGTGCCCTCTGGAGTCACAACTATGACCTGGTGTTTCACCTTGTGTCGCCCAAATTTAATTTCTAAATCCACAGTCCCCTCGACAGGAATTTAATTCCCATCGAAGTTCTGAAGTTGTCCAGGAAGAGGGGTGAGAGGGATTTGGTATCTCTCCCCCTTTCCTGAATGCAGCTGATCAAAGGCCCTCTTTGACAGAAGGGTGGCTTGGGATCCAGTATCCAACAGTGCCAAAAATGTACATTGCCTCTGTATTCGGAGCGGGGCATAAAATGTTCCCTCCTTCTCCTCAAGGGGGCAACGATAATGTGCATTTTGGGCCAATTGGTGGTTTAATTTCTTTACTCTTGATTCTGACAAAGGGGTAGTTTGGGAAGGATACTGTGTGGGAGCTTGGGAATATATAAGAAAAATGTGGCAGTTGGATATTGGGGGAGTTTTGGGCTCCCCTGGTTCTGATTCTGGGCCGCCCCCGCCTTTATGGAGGCAGTCACCAGAATTGGTTTGGGCAAGGTGATTTTCTGGCTTGTCATTCTAGGGTTCAATGATTGGTGTTTTTAACTCAGTCCTCACATTTACCCAGTCCGGATTAGGATCTCTCGGGGCCCATTTTTCTTTGGGAGGAGTTCCCCCATCCCTGAAGGAGAAGATCCTTTTCCCAGAATTCTCTAAGGACCCCTCTCCATCAAATTAGAAGAGACTAACCTCCTCCACAAAATGGGTCTTTTTAGGCTCTTTATTTCTCCTGCCCGCCCTCTGTTCCTTAGGTTGCAGACTTTCGGGGGCAGGAGATTCTGATTCCGGTTCCTGGGTTTCCAGGGGCTTTTCACAAGTGGGGAAGGAAGCTTCCTCTAAGGCTTTATACCCCCTCTTCCTGCTGTTCCTCCTCCCTGGGAACCGGTGGGTTGTCAGGGTTCTCTCCCGTCATTGCTCTTGAGTACCAGACCCTTGATTTGTGGAGTTCTGATCCGGCATGCTCATCTGAGGGTTCTGCTGAGCCCTCAACATGTGACCCAGATCCTGTGACAAGTTCTGGACCTGGCTCCAGTTGGGACACGCACTCTTGTTGGTACGGGGGTCTCTGGTCCATCCTAGGTGGATCACGGGAAGGGTAACTGTTCCTTCTCCCATGATATCCTTGGTTGGGATAGTTCTGGTAACCCTCCACCCTTGGCCTCCCCTCTCCTGGATTGGGCTGTCTGTGCTCAGGAAAGTGGGGGAAGAAAGGAGGGTAGTTTTGGGGGTTTACGTTTTGCGGGTACCGGGGAAAGAAGCTCAACCCGGCGTTTGGAGGATTACTGCCCTCCTGGGGAAAGTTAGGAGGGAAGTTTCCTGGGTTGGTAGCTACCTGGTTGGATCCCCCCTGGGGCTGGGGGAGTCCACACATACCCCAGGATGGGTCTGTTGCCCTTGTACCGGGGGCTGATATAATCATGGGAGTTAGGGGTCCCATTTGTGGGATTACCTCCCTGGCTACTTGTTTGGGATTGGCCCGAGGGCCTTTTGGTTCTTTGGTTAGAAGGATTTTGCACAGGAATATTTTTAGGCCCCCCCATCTCCAGATCTAAAATGGGGGCAACCTTCACCTCTGCCACCTTATCAGCAGCAGGGGTGTTGGCTGATTTGGGGGATTTATTTATATTTTTATTCTCTACCGGTTTCTGAACCTCATAAATATGAGTCGCCTGTTCAGTGACACAGTCTAGTGATCTCTTCTCGTGAAAGTCCCTCACCAGCTGGGTCATGATGTATTTAGGGAGTGCATGAAAGAAGGTATTAATGAACTCCCTACTGTCTGTGCGCACCCTCCTGGTGGTTTGCGCAAAGGCACGTTTTAGTTCTTGCACAAATTGTTGTGGGGCCTGGTCCTCCCCGCACTGCAGGTTTTAGGCTGCCGTGAGGGCCTCTTGGGAGTTCCTATGTAAAGAAAAATGTTTTAAGATGGCCGCCCTGTAGGTGGACCATCTTGATTGGTTCTGAACATCCAGCCTCGCAAAGAAGCTGGAGAATTCAGGGGAAAATGTCCATTTGACATATATGATGCAACTCTGGCTATCTTTCAGGTGGAAAGTATTCATCATTTGCTCGTATAAGTCAAGGTGCTCCCAAACGGAATACTTGGCATTTTTGTGATAGGGAGTTATGATGCTCCTAATGGCCTTGATCTGTTTCAGGGGATCTTTTAGCAGAGCCCTCTTAATTTTGTTGGCCTTTTTAGTCTTAGTTACCCGTGTCCACTCATCCTCTTGCTCAGAAGCACTTGAGAATGGATGGCAGAATGTGAGGGCCTAGTTTATTGATGCCTGTGGTGCTCAGAAGACTCTTCTGACTCTCACCTGCTCCCAGGATAGGCTGAGTACGCCCCCCACTGCCCTAGCTGGGAAGAGGTCTTTAAGATACTCTTGGTTGGCCTGATATCCTGGAGTTCCCCACCAAATTTGACGGACTGATCCTTTGGTAGGCGGCCTTTTTGGGATCCAGTTCCCTGATTCTCCTCCCACAGGAGTCTTCCTGATTAGACAGGCTAGCCCTACCATTTGGGAATCTGTAGAGAGACTCCCACCCATCCATTTCTGGGAGGCGCTGATCTGTCAGTCCCATGTTGCCAATTCTGCTGAAGTCTACCATCCCCGTGGCCCTTGGTTCATATGAGCCAGTGGACATGAAGCTGGCAGAGTCCATGGTACTGAAGGGATTAGTTTACCATCCTAGTGGCCCTTGGTTCATATGAGCCAGTGGACATGAAGCCGGCAGAGCCATTGTACTGTAGGGATTAGCATCCCTGATTGCAGGGGTCCTGATGTTATGCTCAGGGGTTTCTCTGTCCCTTCCTACCTCTTCTCTTTCAAGCCTCTATTCCCTGGTGACACACCAAAATCTGACTTGTTTGCTCCTCTATTAAGGCCTTAATGGACTCAATGATTTGCTCTTGCTTGGCTATCTGTTTGTGGAGCATCTCATTCTTTTCACAGAGATCCTCAGTGTCTCTCTGTGCTTCCTGCCTGGTTTGGAAATACTGGGCCAATTTTTGCTGCAGAAGACTCACCTCCTGATTTTTCTCATTATTGGTCTGAGTGTTCTTTTCCAGAACATCCTCCACCGGCCTGGTGTGCTCTAGTAACTTCTCACATTCGGTTTTAACTTCACTAAGCTCCTGGAGGGCCAGCTTTCTTTCCTCTTAGTTTTTAATTGGTTGACATCCTGGCCTAAGGCGTTTCTCTCCTGACTGAGAGTGCCCCTCTGTTCAGCCAGGTTGTCCCTTTGTCTTTTAAATGCATGCGATTTCTGGCTCTCCTCATCAAATTCTGCTTGGAATTCTAGGTCTTTAATAATTAATTTATTGTTTTCCTCTTTTAATTGCTCTATCTGGTCTTGTAAGATGACCATCTGTTCTGTGCAGGCTCTATTAAAAGTTAATTGTTGTTTCAGCTTTTTTTGACTCTGTTGTAAAGAGTCAACCCTTTCCTGATACTCATTTTGCAGTGTCTGTACTTGCGTATCTTGCTACGCCTTCTCTTGCTGTAAGAGAGCCAGATCTTCCTTTAGTTTTGTTAAGTACTGCCTAGCTTCTGTCTCTGATTCTTGGCTCTTTTGGAGCCTTTGTTCTGCAGAGTCCAGATTAGTTTGGATTTTCTGTAGTGTTTCCCCTTGCTTCTTTGCCATAACTATGTTTTCTGCATGCTTTTCCTGTATGATTGCTATGTGGAGGTACAGGTAGGCCGCTATTTTGGCAATTTTACACTGCTCTTCCTTTATTTTTGGGGCCATTTACATCTCACTGAGGGCTTGGTGTAATGGGCACATGTCCTGCCATGTATCTAGGTCTATGGCAGTGACCTGTTATTTTATTTCCTGCAGCCATACCTGTTCATCCTGTTTGGGCAACTCACCCCTGACAAAGAGTTTGTGCAGGAAGTGTTCCCTAGCAATATTACTTTCTACTATGATCGCCATTTTGGAAATATCAATTTCCTTATGACATATTTCAGAGTTAATTTACTTTTACAAACAGGCCGGATTTTTGGAGTATTTATTTTGAGAGGTGCTTGTACAGTGTAGCACAGTGTCCCAACCCAGCAAGGTGTCTGTACCCTGCAGGCTAGTATGCTGTGCAAGACTGTCACAGGTGGTATTTCAAATTCGGAATCACGGCACAAGCCCCCAAGCTGCTAAGGATTTCAATCAGGCACACACCCATGTCTCGCCAAGCATATAGTGCACAATGAAATACTTCTTTTATTTGTGTCTTTAAGTTCAATATTCTGAATGATATACCACTCATATCACACCATTCTCAAAATACCCCCCAGGTCACAGTGGATCAGGAACCAGGCTAGTTTGTAAAGGTAATTATTTATTTAGTTATTTAATATTCAAATCACACATACATTTTAATAAATATATATATGACGATTATGAACAATAATTATTATAACGAGATTTTATATATATATATGAACAAATATGAACAATAATTATTATAACGAGATTTGCTGCAAAACGCGTTAATGCCCTGAACGCACATTTTTTTGCACAATGGGAGTGTCATATTTTGATGGCCCGCAATTTTAATTTGTATATTTTGGCTTGCTGAGTTCTAAGGACCTAAATAATGAAAACTTTTTTTCTACAAACTGACATTTTGGTAACCGGATGTTTCATTGACCAAAATGACTGTGAAGAGTGCCACTCATTTTGCCTGATGTTAATCAGTGCCCCAAAGATATATATTTATATATTCAATGAAAAAACTTTGTTAAAAGGGACGTTATGGTTAAGTTGCGCTACTAAAAACCAATCAAATTCAGTAAAAAAACGTTGTTAAAGGGACGTTATGGTTCAAAGTAAAACCGAAAAACCCCATAAATTCGGCAGTTATGTTAAGATAAGCAACCATAACTTGCGCCACCGTGCACTGCTAACAATAACACCCAGGACATCAAAGATGACATCACAAATGTCATTTATGACATCACTGATGACATCACATGTGCATTTACTTTTCATGAAAACTCTATAGGAGGGATTCTTATATTGTTGACCAAAAAGTGTGAATAAATATCATGAGCTAATTAGTGCATTAAGCAATGCATTGATATAAATAGCATTCTATTATGAAGTTCTATCCAGTATTCTAAGCAATTCATGCAGAAACTTAGGCAGTGCGTGCAGTATACATGATGAAGGTGCAATATTCATAATCTTGCCATGTAGAATAATGAAATGATAACTGCTTTCTTATTAGAGTTTTGCGTACTGTGAAACATGTAATAAGTAGCTAATAAAACCCACTTAATACATAATTACATTATTACAGACCAAACACAAAGAGACAACAACACATACAAATATGAGTATATACAGGGACAGAGAAGTAAGCAAAAAAGCAGAAGTAGTAGCAGAAAGAATTCATAACCTAACTGATTATCGTTATGCAGAGAAATGATTGCTCTGTTTTAAAGCTGCTACTTACTGTATGTATGTGTATCAAATGATGTCAGTGAACCCCAAGGAAAGGAGTGTGAGTACAATGTATACAAATATGAGCATATACAGGGAAGGTATAGCAATAAAAATAAAACTATGAGAAAGTGCTGATAACTCTAATGATTATCTTCATGCACAGAAAGGATTCTCTCTTTCAAGCCTGTGTCTTTCGCTATATATATATGTTTCATATGATATGACTTGACCCTAAGTCTACAAATATAGTACCTTTTCAATTTTTACTTCCTGACTGTTACTGAAGAAAACTATGTGGCTTAGATATGTCAGTAAAGGAAAAAAAGGGAGAGCCAGCCATGTGATGTCATCAGTGATGTCATCAATGACATTTGTGATGTCATCTTTGATGTCCTGGGTGTTAGTGTTAGCAGTGCACTGTGGCGCGAGTTATGGTTGCTCATTTTACCATAACTGCCGAATTTCAGGGGTTTTTCAGTTTTACTTTGAACCATAACGTCCCTTTAACAAAGTTTTTTTACTGAATTTGATAGGTTTTTAGTAGCGCAACTTAACCATAACGTCCCTTTTAACAAAGTTTTTTCATTGAATTTCATAGGTTTTTATTGGCGCAACTTAACCATAACGTCCCTTTAACAAAGTTTTTTTACTGAATTTCATAGGTTTTTAGTAACGCAACTTAACCATAACATCCCTTTAACAACGTTTTTTTACTGAATTTCATAGGTTTTTTCGTAGCGCAACTGAACCATAACGTCCCTTTAACAAAGTTTTTTTAATGAATGTCATAGTTTTTTAGTAGCACAACTTAACAATAATAACTTTGACTTTATGTACATTTAATATGGAACATACTGAACCCTTTCTACTGAATTTGACTGTCCGCGGACATGTTCGAACAACAGTACCACCACCTAAAAACTCTGGGGGGGTATGTGTAATTGTTATATCATAACATAGGAACAAATTCACAAAGCAGCACACATACAAAGTATATGTAGTAATACTTAGGAAATGTAACCCATATATGTAACACACTAACCATTAATTTAAATACAATATGTTCTAAAATGGAATATACCAAAAGAAGATAAAGTGGCTTCCAACATAATTACCTCACAGACACTCCAGAACTAAGAGCAAGACCAGACGTATAGACTACTCATCACATACTTTCCTGAAATAGTAAGTGCATTTCATTTTACTCATATATTTATAAACTTTCTGTATTGGAGAAAAAAAATATATTACTTTTTTGTTTTCTCACAGAAATGTGTAGTACTCTGGAGTGGCTAGAGGAGCATTTCCTACAAGATGAAATGTCAGAAGATAGTGCACCTAATGGTACACACTTTACTATATAAACCAATTAATAAATATGATTTTGTATACATTTAACATATACATTTTTTTTTACAAAAATTGCCACTACCACAGAAAAAGAAGCGGTGGATAACACTCTGGAACACATTAACCAAAAAATGGACCAACTTATGGCACATTTTAACGATTTAAAGAACTTTGTGGAAGATCACCTAAAACTACCAACAACATACCATTGTCTCACCTGTACTTGTCCCCCCTCACCATATCCCACTCATTTAACCCCAAACCCTCTCCATAGACCAAAACATTTTGATGACATTTCCATCCCTTCTTCACCTGATCCCAATTATGTTGACATCCCTAATTCTCCTGTTTTTGTTTCCGTTTCTGCCCCACCTTCTCAGTCATAAATTGTTTATTTAGGTCAAATAAAGTTACTTTTTTATATTGTTTTGTAATTACTTTCAGTTCTTTGTGATAAAACCAATTTAGGTGTCCACGGACAGCGCGGTTGTTCAGAAATGTTTGTAAATAAACGAAAATGTAAGTGTCCTGAGGACACTATATCTGTCCGTAATGTTCTCATGCAAGTTGAAACTGTGCTAAGAACACTCGTACTGTCCTGAAATGTTCATAAATAAACAAAAATGGAGATGTCCTTAAGAACACTATGCCTGTTCGTAGTGTTCGCTAGCAAGTTGAAACTGTTTAAGAACACTCCTGGTGTCCTGAATTGTTCGTAAATAAACAAAACTGGAGGTGTGCTGGGGACCTATGTCTGTCTGTATTGTTCGCAAGTAAGTTAAACTGTGCTAAGAACAAACGGCTGTCCGTAACTGTTCATTTCACGTGTTACGCACTTTTAATTAGTTCAGGACCCGAACACTGTCCGTAGAACATCAACACGCATGCGCAAAACAATGTCCGTACATTGGGTGTCCTGAGGACCGCCACTTCCTTAGCGAACATGCTCACGAAACAATCATGTGACCGCGCCCACGCTGATCGCGTGTTCTAAATGTGGACACTGTTCGTATCTCCGAACAGTTTAAAAGTACATTTCCAAGTAATCCACAATATTTCTCATTAAAAACTCACCATACCACAAATCCCACATACTAATCTTAAGTTTCCATATAGTTTTTGTGAACCGCGTACAAGCACCCCTATAAAAGACCACACCCTAGAGATCATTGTCATTGTGTTTCTGGCTATTCCACAGAGCACACTGCATTTTGCTGCATACTTTGCAGATTTTCAGATTTCAATCTCCATGACGATGACATCCATGGCTCCACTATTGCCACCTGGTGCTACCTCTGCCTCAGCACCACCCCCACCCCCTCCACCACCACCATTTCCCCAAGGGCCTGAAGAGGGGAACAGGAGTGAGGATACAGAGGAGGAAGAAGAGGATGATGAGAATGAGGTAGAGGAAATCCCTACTACCCGCCCTTGGAGTGATTCTTGGGTGTGGCGGTTGTTTACCGTTCATGGGAATGTTCCTAAGGCTCGTGCGAACCGTGTCACCTGCAATGAGTGCAAAATGGTACTCAGTCGCGGGAGGCATGGTGCGTACAGCTTTGGGACGACGACCATGAAGCGACACCTGAACTCATTCCACACTAGGGCCATTCGCCAGGTTGTACCTTGCGAAGAGCGTAGTAGGTTGATTGCCTCTACTTCATCCTCCGTTTCTGATCCTGTCACCACAAGGAAACCTCTGTGGGACATCGTCCTCCTCAAGCTGCCTCACAGGCAAAACAGAATTCTGATGACCCTTACCTTTCGAGGATCACAGTTGTATGTATGTACTGTAACACAGTACTCTGCAGGGGGGAGCGACTTCGCATTGCTTTTGAGACTATCGTCTCAGAGCACGAGAAGACCTGCTCACTACCTAAATAAAACCCACTCTACATCTTCCTCTCTCAGCTCGCCCTTTCTTATCCCTGTGGTTGGTGTCCCCCCGTTACCCTCCTTTCCCCTCCTCTCCTAGTGTGTCGTGTATAAAAAACCAAAACAAATACAAAATAACAAAAATCAAAAAAAAAAATAAGGCTCTTTTCAGATCCGCCTTTCACAGTTAAAAAATAGAAGTGAAGATAAATAAAGCAGGGCCCTTTGTATATCTTAAAAGTCCGCGGACAGTTCGCGAACATAAAAAAAATTGGGGTGCTACCCTATTGTAACCATTGCATTTTTCTTTGGGAGCAAGTGGTGGCTCTGAAAAGAGCCTTTGGGAGGTGTTTGTATGTCAAAAATTATAAATACTTAACACCTACTTCAAAATGGATGCTGTATTTCTAAAAAAGGTTGCAATGCATTTTGTACATTTCTCAGAAAAATCTGATTGCCAGCATAAGTAAGATGTACTCCATCGCTGTGAAAAATGTGTGTACTACAAAACATAATATTTTCATTGTGAAAAGAGGACATGCCAAAATCTCTTAGGAAGGCACTAACAGCGTTATTGACATTACGCCTTGCTTTCTCCATTTGTGGACCACATGAAAAAGAACGAAGCCACATTTGTCTCTGCGTAATCCGTGAAAAAATTACTTTGGAGTTTGGAAACATGTCCATGATCTTCTGAAGTCCTTCTTTCATTGCAAATTGCAAAGAAATTCCAGACACATGTCCTAAACTGTTCCCTCCACAATGAATTACAATTATGTCTGCATGTTCCTCTATCTTCAAAGTTGCACAGAGAGGTAGTAAGTCCAACCACTTCATTCCACGCACTCCATGCCAGTGCACTTCCACATGTGGGAATCCAAGATCTATAGATACTCCACAGCTTTCTGCATGCACCTTCAACCAATGTATCCACGAGTCTCCCAAAATCCACACAATCTGTTTTTTGAAACACTCAGCCCTAGCTATCTGTTCTTCTCTCAGCAAAAAGAATATCTGAGAAAACCTCTCCTAGCACAACACACTCACTAAACTTTACAGACCAATCCCTTGCTACATTCAATCTCATTTGCATGCCTCCCCCCCCCAAATTCCCTGGATGTAATAAGCGGTGTCCTAGAACTACCGCATGCCCGCGAACATATCGTAACATAGACAGCGCTTCTACCATTTCCACGTCACTCTCTGCACCATTCCCTCATTGGATGTAGCTAAGAAATCACATGACCATCCACCAATCAAATCCAAGACCTCTACATGTAACTGCATCATCATAGATCAGCACTTCAAATGTACGGTGAATCTCTCGGAGTACAAGTCTCATACCATTGGCAAGCACGATCTACAGGAAATACTATACAAGTCTCCAAGATTTCTACTTGCAGCTTCGTCCATATCCATATGCATGAACACAAACTACAGGTATGCATATTTTCTATACAGTACATGAACACATTTTCTAACCGACTATACCCTGTATAATCTGTAAAATGAATCTACGATCATTTTTTCATTGTCCTAAAATGAACTGTGACTTACAAACCTTTATACCATTTAATTTCTTCATACACACACACACAGGCAAATAATGTTAAACCAACATTTTAGAAATAAAATATATAGACTACATATAATCAAACAAAATTACATGCACACTCTATGATCAAATCTCAAACAATAATATTTGTACAATCACATAATTGGTTTTAATTTTTTCAATTTATATAATTACTTACATTTATATAGGACAAGCAGGCTATGACATTGACTCACTATTACGTGGAAAAGCAGGCTTTGACATTGACTCTCTATTATGTGGAAAATCTTAGTTACAGGAATAGTGGTATATAGTGGTACATTATGAATTTCACAAGCCATAGTAAAGATATTTTCTTTCCTACAGTTAGTCATAAGATAGTTTTAATGGTTTTGAGGAAAGCGCTGAGCATTTCAATTTAAAAAATATATGTCTAGATTAAAAACAGTGCTATATACAAACCAAATTACTAATTTCTTTCTTTTACAATTGCAGTGAAGACCATTCTCCAGAAAAGAAGCAGCCAAATTTGAAGTACAAAGAACAACTAAGAAGCAAACTGCTCATTTTAGAAAAAAAGTAAGTAAAATATTACCATAATATTTGAATTATTACTCAATCACACTGTAAGGTTAATTCATGCTATTTCTGTGCCTAAAAATAGAGATTCTGCACCATTCTGACCAAAAATCCCCCCGTCTTAAACAGTGATTTACTGGGAGAAGGGCCCACAACTTCCTATTTTTCGACACACAAATTACCCAACTCAGCCGCTAGAATTTAGATGTTGTAGAACAAACAACTGTTTTAATTGTATAGCTTTAGATATACTATTTATATTTCCTCAAACCAATGGCTTACTTTTTTCTGTCATCTGAACCCCAGTTTAGTCACACATTAATTCAAGAATACCCATCCCTAGTAGTTGTACTTCCCAAAGCACAATCACACACCATTACATACATCTTTATCATCTTACTCAAACACCCGTGCACACAACACACATGCATTCCAGAACACCCCAACCCATACCTTCAGTATTTTTTTCAACAGACTCTAAAGAATGCCTACCAAAAAGCAACTCCGTAGAAAGAAACACAGAAGCAGAGCAAATGAAAAGAAAACTCTCCAACATAAACATCCATCTATAGCAGAATTTGTAAATAAAAGTTGAAACACAACAGCTAATACAGTCATGTAGTGAAACAGAAGAAGTTTCTAGTACAACCACTTTGCCTCCTCTATCAAAAAGTAAAACAAACCAAAAAACAATTAACAGAAAATCAACTATCACCACAAATAAAACTTCTTCTATAAATCTTGATGTAGTACAAAGTAAGCATACCAAGAAAAGTATTTTAGCCAAAATGTTCTGTCACAAAGTCCTTCAAAATCTTATGAAAACAGGAGAGAAACCAGGTTCAACACTTCAAACCTATCGTAGAAAAGTAATCTTAGAAGCGTTGATAGACAGTGCAATTCTTCTCTAAAGGAAGTTATTTATTTTAGTGGTAAACAGAATAAAACCACTAACAAAACTAATAACTAAATTACAAAAAAGACTTCTCAATAAACGAAAATGTCAACAGAAATAACTTCTTAAATATCTTTGGAGGTGAATGGAGTCACACTACAAGCACAGAACCATACTTTAATGAAGAAGCGTACAAACAAAAGCAAACAAATACAATTGCCATACATAGCAGTGGTCGAGGTTATGAAAAAGTTAATAATACCATAACGGAACAAGAAGTACCCCTTACAAAAATATGCCCTGAAAACGTAGATTTACCCCTCCATTCAACTGAATCAGAACATCTAGTGTACAAATGGCCATGCACGTCAATGTGTAACATTCCCAAAAAAATATTCAAGGGCCTCATTACACGGATGGCGGAGAACCATGGCGCTACTAGCACGTAGAAGCACGTGCTTTTCCTCTACTCTTTCCGACTGCCAAAGGAGGAAGATACGATGATAGACCTATTCAAATATCAGCATTTGAATTACTGCTCATTACGAATGTATTCTGAAGATCCCAGATTTCGACAAAATGTGGAATACATATTCCACCTACTCTTTGAATGTGAACTAGCAACTTTATGTTACGGAGTTTCACGCATATTAAAATCAGGATCACAATTTCAAAATATGACAGCTACACAATTATTACAAACAGTTCAACAAAAAGATGAGGTTTTACAAGCAAATCTTACAAATCTATTAGCAAATATGCATGGTACTAAAGTGTACTGATTTCGACGTCATGCAGATGTACGTTGTATGATCAGAAACCTTGGCCCACCCACTTGGTTTGTTACATTAAGTTGTGCAAAATATGCATGGGAAGATGTACAAGCTTTCCTATGCATATCAAAGGAGAAAAAAAAAAAAACGTAGATGTACTAACACCTGGAAAACTTTGTTCTCAGGATCCTGTTAATGTTTCAAGATATTTTCACCATCGCTTCATTGCTATGCTACATTTTATTTGTAATAAAACTGTTCCTCTCCTTGGAGAAGTGCAACACTTCTATTGGAGAAAAGAATACCAAGCCAGAGGAGCACCACATGTCCACATGCTTTTATGGATTAAAGATGCTCCTAAATTTGGTCAAGACATTGATGCCACTGTTTCACAGTTTATTGAAAAATATGTCACTTGTGAAATTCCATCAGAATCCACAAATAGTGATCTTCATGCAAACATTTTACAATTCCAAAGACCCAAATGTGGCAAATATTGTCGTCGCAAATACAAAAACAAAGGGAAATACTACACCAAATGCCGATTTGGTTTCCCTAGACCAGTTACAAATACAGGTCAAGTGAACAACCTCATGTCTTCAGTTAGACATAGTGTTAAAGGTAAGTCACCCAAAAATACATATTGCATAAAAAGAAAAGAAGAAGAAAAATATATCAATGATTACATTGCAATCATTGCCCACTTATGGAATGCAAACATAGATGTGCAGTACATTGCAGACAATTCTACTGCAGTTGCACGATATGTCACAGCATACTTAACCAAATCAGAAAAGACAGAGCTCCAAGACCTCTGGAATGACCTGTCATCAGATAAAACAGTGTCTCAGAAATTATACAGCTTGGGCATAAAAATGCTGTCCCATAGAGAATGTGGATCCAATGAAGAGGCTGATCGATTAATTGGTACTGCATTGTATGGTAAATCTGCAAATATAGTATGGCTAAGTCTTGGTCCAGCTAAATCTAGAAAAAGAGTTCTAAAATCATACGAAGATATAGAAACAATAGCCAAACATGATCCCAACAGCCAAGACATTTTAAAAAACAATTTATTGGACACATACTACCCAAACCGGAGTACCACTTTGGAAACCATGTGTCTATACCACATAGCCCAAAACTACACATACAAAAATAATATAAAACCTGATGAACAAAACCGTAAATACAAAGTGACAAACTGTGAAGGCAGCTTAGTAAAACTCACCAAACCAAATGTAATTAATCATATCAAATTGTCATTAAAGACTCCTCAACATAAAGAAGTATACATGTCCCTGCTACAACTCTTTAAACCATGGAGAAAAGAAGAAGAAATACTAGATAACTATGACTCATATGAAGACGCTTTCAAAGCAAATGAAAGCAGTATAACTGATGTAAACTTTGCACAGTACAAAACAATGTTGCACAATGAACAGCAACACGAAGAAGAACTCCAGGCCCAACTAGATAAGGACACTTCTGACAATAGTCAACCTTCTGTCACAGGAAGCCAAGAACCACTGGGAGACCCACTAATAACAAAGGAGGCAGAATTAGCTATGATAGAAGCAGAAAACATCATGTGTCAATATGAAGATAAAGAAGACTTAACTATACAACAATCAAAGCTAAACAATGAGCAACATAGCATTTTTCAAGAAGTAACAAAAGAAATTGCACATGGTGTACAACATGAAAACAAAGAATGCACCTGCCAAAATTACAAACCTATACTATTGTATGTCAGTGGTGAAGCTGGTTCTGACAAACCATTCCTAATCAAAATCATCAGTAAGTTCCTTCAACAATTGACACAGCTTTAGCTGCCTACAACATAGGTGGTGTCACTTTACACCGATTACTACTCCTGCCAGTAGAACACCAAAACAAATTAGATTATTACAAACTTTCTGCAGAAGCTGCAATGGAACTACGCAGAGTATTGAAACAGATGAAAATGCTTCTAATAGATGAAGTGATCATGGTGTCCAACCTAATGTTGGCTTTGATTCACCTCAGATTACAAGAAGTACTCAAAACAAACTATGAAGAGCTCTTTGCAGGAAAACACATTATTGTTTTCGGAGATCTTCTTCAATTGACACCAGTAAAAGGTGAGCCTATTTTTAAAACATTAGGACACAAACTCTGCCGTAAAACTGTTGGCATAGGAAATGTCAACCTTTGGCAACATTTCCAATACAGAGAATTAACAGAAAACATGCGCCAATCTGCAGATCTCACTTATGCCAACATCTTAAAAAGTATCAGAGTTGGTATACTTTCTAAAGAAGCAGAAGCAATATTGAAAACCTGGCACATTCATGCACTTTATGGTGATAATGCATGTGCTACAGATGTTATGGAACAATTAGCCCACAAAAATGTCAATTGTATGGCCTTAATGGCAACTCGTGCAAGCTGTTTCAAATTCAATGAAATAATGTTAAGTAAAGAAATGCAACCAATAATGTAAATTAGCGCCACAGACAAACTAGATGTATATGGAATGACACTACCCATGTGTGACCAAGCCACAACAAGACTAAATAGTTTAGAAAAATCAATCTCAAACACAGCAGGCTTGGAAAAGATATTAAAATTATCCTTAAATTGCAGAGTAATGCTGAAACGTAACCTTGACGTGGACCAAGGACTAGTTAATGGAGCACTGGGAACAGTTGTTGGCTTTCAAACATACCCACGTGACAAGAAAATTCAGTTTGTCAATTTTCTCTTTGACAAACTTTCAGAAGTAAATAGAATAGGATGCTCGACAGCTCGTTTCCTTCTCTTCAAAGACATGTATGTACGCAGAGAACAATTTTCTCTAACTCTTGCATACGCAGTCACCATTCATAAATCACAAGGTCTTACTCTCGACAAAGCATGATAGACATTGGTAACACAGTCTTTAAAGAAGGCATGAGCTACATAGCACTATCACGCTTACGTACACTTGACGGTCTATTTCTTATCAACTTTGATGCAAGTACAATAAACGCTGATATTCCTTGCATTTTAGAACACAATAGACTTCGTTCACTATACACTCCCCATCTAAACACATATTCTGTTCCACAAAAAGTAAAACATTATAAAAGAAAAGTAAGTGGAGAGTCCTGGGCCCTGCCACTCTCCACTTGCACTGATGCCCTGGAACCCCTTTGCACTGCGGGACTGTCTCTGTATCCCTACAGCCACCCCCTCCCCCAGCACTTGTTCTGCACTTACCTCACACTTGCCACCAGCTGGTCCTATTTATTTATTGATTACGTACGCCACTTACCTTGTACTGCACTTTTCCCCCTCCCCTTCCCCCTGCACTTTTTCCCACTCCCCTACCCCTGCACTTGCGCGATCTGAATGACACCTGGCCTAGTAGGATCGTTGTCTGTCTCCCCTTGTCCCCCCCTCCCTGCCTCGTCGCGCCTTGAAACACTTGTGTATAGGCGCGTTACAAATACCATATCATATCATATCATATCATATCATATCATACAAATACCATATCATAAATCAAACAGAAAAGCAACAGGATGTCACTGCAAATCCTCCAAAGAGAATAAAAGAAAGTAATACTTCATCAAGTGCCACAAGCAAAAAGAATCAATTAGGGAAAGTAAACCAGGTACTTCTTCAAGGAAGGAAGACAAAGTCCAAAAAAAGAAGTCAGATACAGAACTACCTGGTCCATTTAAAATCTCAAATATAGTTGGTGTAAGTTGCTACGCAATTGTAGCAATGAATATTCTATTTCAATTACCACCAATTGTTGAGAACATTTACTCACACAGTACAGACCCATTGTGTTTGCAAATGTTAGTACTTCACAGAAACGCAGCAAACAATCCTGACAACATGTATAGTGTTTATGGAATAAGACAACAATTGGACTACTGTGCTGGAGTGGTGAAATTCACTATAAACTCACAGGAAGATCCACAAGAATTTCTAATGTACTTACTATTAGTACTGGAACACAAAAACATACCTATAAATGAAATCTTCCAGTTTCAAACATGTGGAAACATACACGCACTCGTTGCAACAATGAGACACAAGAACAAATCCCCAATGAACACTTTGTGTATATATCAATACCTAATTGTGAATCCGTTCCATTTTAGCAACTTGTACACAATGCAAACCATGGTAGATTATGTTCGACCTGCAATTCAGATAATCGCTCCACGTTAGTAATACAAACACATATTAAATACGTAACACTAATGCTTCTACGTTACAATGCAGATGGTACCAAAAACAACTGCAAACTGACTGGATTCACACATGGTCAAATATCACTTGGTAGGAAAACCTTCACAACAATAGGTATAATCTACCACGCAGGAGCCACAACCAATTCAGGGCACTACACTGCATATATAAAAAGGAAATGTGGATGGTTTGAATGTAATGATAGTACCATTACTCTAAAGCAGAGATTACCAGCAAATCTTACAAACACTTATTTAATGTTCTTAAAAACAAAATTTGATAACTAAACTGTACTTAAACCTTAAGTACACTTGTAGTAAAAAAATATAAACTGTCACAATATTCCAAAAGCTACCTAACTGCCCAAAGATGCTACAACAACTAATCAGATAAATTAATACCACTCAAATAGAGAAAAAAAACAGACAGTTAGAATACGCCAATTGGTATCTAACTGTTCCAAAATGTAGAAATATCCAAACAGATAAATCAATACCACAAAATTATATAAAAAAATAAACAGTTAGAATACGCCTACTGGTATCTAACTGCTCCCAAATTTTACAATATCCAAACAAATACCTAATATCTTACTGCTCCCAAAAACTGGAACAATCCAATGTATAAAGCATTAGCCAGAAACAACAAGTAAACACTGAAAACAAACAAACAAATAAACTGTAAAATAACACAAAAAGGTTTTTTTTTAATCCAAAATGGATTTTTTTTCTCCCACAGACCCAATGATTTTAGCAACAAACACAGAAACTGAGCAAAATTGCAAAGTACTCTGGTTTGTCATCTACTAAATATGAGGCTCAAAAAAAAGAAGAAAATGTTGATTTTACAATGTAATAAGTCTTTATAAAATACTAATACTAACATGTTATTTTCTTTTATCACAGAAATGAACAAGAAAAACATGGACTCCTGTTACTAAACCAAATAGTAAGTATAACATGATAAATACAACCATCACAGCATATCACACCCATACTGGCTTATAACAATGTTCCTTATAAATTTGTTTTTGACCCAAAGTTATAAGCCACTATGAGTGTGATATGATGCGGTGCTTGTGGCCAGAACATGGACTCTTGGGTGCATGGCATATGAGTGTGTTATGCTGTGGTGGTTGTGGCCAGGGCATAGAGTCTTGGGTGCATGGCCAAATGGCCATGCACCCAACATTCTATAACCTGGCCACAACCACCACAGCATATCACACCCATAGATTCAAGCATTGCAACCATTTTAATGTCCGCGGACACAAGGAAGTTCCTAGAACACATTCAACTTGCCAGTGGATGATACGGACAGCGTCCCCAGGACACCCCCATTTTCTTTATGTACGAACATTTCAGCACACCGTAAGTGTTCTTAGAACACTTTCAACTTGACGACGAACAATACAGACAACGTCTTCAGGCCACCCCCTGCGAACATTCCAGGCCCCACGAGTCTTCTTAGAACACTTTCAACTTCACACCAAATCCATTCTGCTTATTTACCGAACATTTCAGAACAGCCGTGTTGTCCGCAGACAAATCGAACACAACAAAAGTGTCTAGCACATAAAAAAATACAACATTGCACCTATCTCATACTCCCCACCCTCCCCAAACACTCTTACACACCAACACACTCCACTAAATACAATTTTTAAACCAAGTTTCACCTTGCTGTCCGCAGTCGTCCGCGAATGCAAGATGTCGGGCACCACCAAAAATCTGACGCGCTCCATGCCTCACGCCGTCCAATCAGTGAACACGTCAGATGTCCGTGGACATCGTGCAAACCGCTCGGCCAATCAGGGCACTGTCCGCGGAGTGAACCGGGAAGTCCGTCCGCGAAGCGAACGGAGATACCACTAATTTTTTTGAATTACATTTTGGTCATTTTAAAAAAAACTACTGGACGGATTTACACCAAATTTGCAAAAGCACGCTTTCGGGACCAAGCCCCCGCTCCTGCCGCAAATTTGGTGTAAATCCATCGAGTGGTTTGGGCTGTAGGCATGCGCAAAGTTTGTTCCCATTATGTCTATGGGAAAAAACAAATGTTTTGGGACCCCACCTATAACTTTGCCCCCCCTGGACCAAACCTCTCCAAACTTTGCAAGAATATTCAGAGTGCGCCATATACTCTTTTTTGCAAGGTTTGGTGATGATTGCGTCCATGTAATATACAGTGCCCCAACAAATAGAATTCACTTATATTAATGCAGAATAGAAAACACAGGAAAAGGAACAGTTTTGGTTTGTGAACAGAGAGCGTTTAGGTTAATATATCCCCTGCAAAGTACTGAAGGTACCAATGAGCAATCCTGCACAGATTTCAGTAATCACCAGGTATTCAGGAATGAAAGACAATGTCTAGAGTTTAAATGCAATCTTCCCTCCCCAAATAAGAGAGAACAACGTTTTTGGAAATAGACACTTTTAAAATGACAGGTGAAAAATGGCTTTGTAAAACAGTGAAAAAGGTTGTGAAATTGCTTAAATGGAAACAAATTTGGAGGAAAGCAACACTAAACAGGTCCTAACACACTTGAGCTACAAGATAAACAACAGTATATACTTTAGATCAGGATAGGAGTTTAAGAAAATTTTAAATGGGAAGAAGTCACGTGTAAGCTTTTGATACCTCAATTCGTGGCAAAATTTCACTATGCGATTCTGGATGAAAATGGCTCAAATTTGGTATGGATGTAGCTAATGGTCCAAGGTATCAGTGAGAGTTGAAATTGTGTTTCTATCTATAAAATTGAAGAAGTTATTGTAGTTTTAGTGAGAGTCATTTTTGTAAAATAGGCGCAAAAATGGAAACAGAAATTTGGTTTTAAAAATGACAGATTGGTTTCATTACACTATATTAATGACTATGAAAAAGAGGATGCCACCCGGGAATCTTCACAGTTACGTGCCAGCATAACCCTTCACATGGTGGATACTCAATTTCTTTCTGGGATCTACTTTAGTTACTCAAAATCACTAATGACTTATGGTTTTGTAAAACAAATGCGAAAAATCAGTGCAATAATGGTTTTGACAATACTAGGGTTCTGATGTTAAAGATGGGATGGTTGAGATTGGGATAAGACAATGCAAATATACTATGGGTCACTATTCTTCCTATTAATACTTACAGTCCCTTGTAATTAAAATTGGACCATTAAAGTTCTGGTCATGGTTCGGGTCAGGTCTACCGGCAGCAGGGCACTTCTGGCGGGATTGGATCAGCGGCATAGTTCTGCTCAATTTTGGACTGTACCTCAGACTGGATTTGAATGGGCCCTTCTGTTCACTGGACACGGTAGATAGCAGGATGCAAGTTTCAGCAGGCAAGCCTTAATGATAGCAATCCAAGCTGAATCAGAATTATTCTTTTATGTTTTGGGATGATTGAATTTGGGCCTAGCTAAAAAGAGTTCAGCAATGCTAAGGCCTGGATTCTGCAAATAAATCTGGAGTCAGCTGCAAGGTGAATAGTTCTGGATAGAATGCAAAAGTCAGGAACAAGACGCTGCGCGGAAATCTGGATCTGTTCTAAAAAACAGTGTTTCCTATGTGGAGTGAAGTTCCCATATTCATACTATCAAATGACATCACTAAGTTTATGGTGTGAGCAGAATTTCAAAACACACCCCCTGGATGTGAGTGGCCACAGGCACTTGCCTTGTTTTGGTCGGCAGTCCGAACCGAGCTGTCATTTTTACGATGGGATTTAGGAACTGCCACATTGATTTTGGCCAAAACTTAACTTTTGCACAAATGCACATTTCTAAAATTATGCTCCTTAATTAAATCGGACATATACATTTCATATTTAAACGGGTATATTCACATTCAATCCCCATCTCTGTGTGAGCTGTCTTTCTCATTCTATAGAATTTTCTCAATTTTAATCATAACAGATTGGATTAATAATTTCTAATTTGGTACATCTCTGAGCGCTTATCAGTGGATCATGTACATACAATCTTAGACTTGTAACATTAATACTTCTGCTACAATGAGAGTTTTTGTTTGTAACTTTGGTTCCTTCAATGATACAGGTTTCATCATGAGGTTAACATCTACCAATTTTCAGACTTATCCTTCTTCTGGTTGGACAGTTAAAGAGTTTCACATTTAATCACAAATAAAGGTTTAAACATCAAAAAGTTCCAGCAGTTTTTTTTTCTCTCTTTTCAACAAACAACAGCTGTCAGATCCCTTTGATCAGGGTGGGGTGTAGAGGGAAGCATCCTGCCCATCCCCAGCAGCGGTCAATGCTCAGTCTGTCCTTCGTTCTTGGCTCAGCCAAAAGACAAATCACTAATGAAGTCTATTGTGCTCCATATGCGGGAACCATTAAGACTTCCTGTATCAAGGGAGTGCCAACTGAAGTGTCAAGCCTTCCCAGGTTAAGCACTGTTGTTACGCTCACCTGGTCTCCACAGGAGCATCGAACGAAGCTGGACTGCAGCGTTCTCCACCAGCGTGACTCATAGCGAAGTGATGAATGACTACACTTGCCCACTTAGTTTCGTCTTTCTGGCTCGAAGGAAGATTTGCCTAACATGTTGAAATGATATGTTAATTAGCTGTAAGGAGGAGGACCGACTTCCACCTCCCGACGTCCTTGTGCCCCCTTCTACTATGTCTCACCTTAATGTTATAAAGGGCGGGCTTTGCATCCTGTGACTGTATGCAGGGGTGTGTCGAGATACAGGGATCCAGTTAACTTCACTGGTCCTGTAGCTTTATGGCAGAGTTCTAGACAATGATGACTGTGAGGTAAATCCTTATGCCATTACTAGATAGCATGAATTGCTTTAGAGTTCACATTGCCCAAAGGTCACTCTTGTGCCTTTTCTTTGCAGATTCCCCTTTGGGATGCACCAGATGAAAAGCGACACCCCTCCGGAAATGGTGAGTAGAATGCCAAGGTAAGTTTCTATACTTTCACGATGCAATAATATCTAAACATGCAATATTGTTCTTCTGTGCAACTAATCTCCCTTTTCTATTCTGTAGGTGCGGTGCCTCCGGAGCAAATATTGTGTGAAGGTGACTCGTGGAACCACAACCGAATGCAGCTTCAGGTGAGTATCTATGCTGCATGAGATTGAATGTCTTTAGAGAGGCGCAGCTCACCTGATGTTTTCTTTTCCTTTCAGCAGATGCAGCAGCTCCAGGACGGCGATCGCGTGTGTGGGCCTCGTTGGATCGCAAAAACAAACAGCAATCAGGTGAGTATCATGCTGGCAATGCTCAATGTCTTTAAAGTGGTTCTTTCTGTGTGCGGTTAACCTGGTGTTCCTTTTCTGCAGATGCAGAGTCTCCTGGATGATCAAGATGGAGAATCAGGTAAGGGTCTTGTTCTAATCTTTACTCTCTCCTTCCTTTGCATGCCCGGATCGCGATGACCAGGACGGGCGTGGCTGAAGACAGTACTGGAGCTTGCAGACACAGTGAGCGTTAGGCTGCAGGAGTGCAGAATAATGCGAGTGTGTTCTGTTCTGCGGGCATGGTTTAAATAGCTTCCCAGAAGTAGTTCTGTCATGATTCCTGCCCCTCATGTCCCAGCCCTCCAAGATGTCAGGCTGGAGCCAGGCCACAATCACCTACATGGCCCTCAAGGGCCTCTCCATGCCTCCAAAGACCCACTTGGAGTCAGACTTGGCACTTGTGGCACCAGACTCACTCACTCCCATAGGATAACATTGGGGATTGGACTTGTAGTGCATTGATGGGGACGAGATGGATGCCCCCACATATTTCGTTTCCCAGAACTGCATGTGCAGTATAGTCTTTTGGGTGTGGTTCAGCCCAGAGACACCTGGGATAGCCGGAGACTGTGTAAGCCACATCCAGGCTGAGAAACATGCTTTGTGTTTTCTGCACCTGCAGCGTGACACTCACTGTGTTCGGATTGGTCTCCAGTAGGCCTGCATCTTTCTTCTGCGCTCAGCTCCTGCAAGAACAAGAACACTGTTAGGAACAGCCTTACCTTGCAGCGCTTCTGCCCATCATTCATCGCTTCTTCTGTTCTGCAGGCATCTTCAGCGGTGTCAGTCCCATCCCGGCACGCTGCTTCCTAAGGAAAAGGGAAAAGAACAGAAAAAAGGCATAAGTAAGTATTCAGCAAATCTTCGCTTATTTTTAAAGACTGTACGAGCTTCAAACGCTTACCTGAATCCCAGCCGCTCTGGGGGAACTCTGTCTCCGGAACGTCTCATCCATCTGCAAGAGGGAAAAGACACTCCAAGTTAGCGTGGAAACATCTAGAGGCACCGCATACTAGGCTTACTCACCGTATTTCTTCTTCATAACCGGCATCCACGCTGAAAACTTCGCGGCACCTAAAAGACACAGAAAAAGAACTCAGTTCAATACAAATACAAAAGGGTCGCATCGCACATCGCGCTCTCACTCACCTTCAGCGCTACTCATCTCAGCAGCTCATCTCGCCATCCCCGGATGCCGCCCATCATCTAAGGAAGGAAAGGAACGAAGTTAGAGAACTCATTATACTTACCTGTCGGACTCTTGCCAGTGAAGTAACTAGGCAGCAACGGGCCTGCATCAATCAACGCGCCCCTGCTCTGAAAGCAGGATGGAGAGCACACTTTCCAAGAAAACAAGGTGAGCTGTGGATCAAAGGGAAGGGTTGGACCCCGGGGAAGAAGGGGTTCAAGCACACAGAGACAATATGGAGTTAAACTCTACCAATCCTGTGTTTCAGGCCCAGTCTTCAGTCGAGTAGACTCCAGGGAAGGGTTCGAGGTCAGACAAGGACTCAGTGCTTTGTGTAAGGTGTATCTTCCTATGGGTCCCAAAAGGAGAGGAGAGCAGCAACCTGAAGGAATCCTGAGCCTGGGATACTTACACCTTACCACAAACAAGCGCGAATGAGAACCCAGGGGGAATGGTGGATGGACCTAGTCCAGATTAGCCCTAGTGGCTAGCTGTACTTTGATTGAACCAGGTTAAAACAAACAGACACAGCCTCATGTCATTTGGTAAGAGTGAAACTTTGTATTTCTATAACAGTGTGCAGAGAACAAATCCGATCCTTGGTAAGCCCGAGTAATATTACATTAACAATGCCCCTAGTTGAGGCACTCTCCCTTAGTTCAGGCGCTACATAACATTTAAAAGTCCTCCTTATATTTCCTTCAGTATTTGTAAAACTATTTAACACCAGTGTGGACATTTGTGGGCCAGCTCATTTATATTAGATAAAGAGACCATTAATTAGCACCCATGGGGGTCACTTGAGGAGAAGACCATTCAAATTTGATAAATAACTACATTTTTCAGCTCAGTGGGATCACGAGTGAGCACGGTCAATCACATTTGATAATACATAATTGTTCCTCCTCAGTGGAATTATTCGTGAGCAAGATCTTTCACATTTGATAAATAAACAATTACTTCACCTCAGTGGGATCACTTGTGAGCAAGATCATTCACATTTGATAAATAAATAATTATTTCACCTAAGTGGGATCACTTGTGAGCAAGATCATTCACATTTGATAAATACTTGTTTCACCTCAGTGGGATCACTTGTGAGCAAGATCATTTACATTTGATAAATAAATAATTGTTTCACCTGAATGTGATCACTTGTTGTGGAAATCGATATAATATTGTGACCCCAATCGCATTGTTTGAATGTATGTTGGCCTACGCCAAGTTGTCTAAAGAATACCATGTACATAGGTCCCGCGGCAAGGTCTTGACCTTATTGTATTGTGTAAGCCGCCATCTTGGATCTAGCCGCCATTTTAGGTACTCTTGCAGTGTGGAAGTCACCCTGAATCACAAAATGGAGGCCGAATGACATTTTGAGTAAGACTCCGGCCATGGTGACCTCCGCACACGTGAATAAGTAATATGTCCGCAGGCCACTTGTTAGGGTCACGAACTAAGACCTTGTCCTCTCTTTAACCTGTGAGTAAATATGTAACTGTATCAGCGGAACTGATCAAATTATGTAAATTGTGTGTTCGACCTGGCTACGAACCCTAGCCACAGTTCAAAGAATGGTTAACTTGCGAGAGGGCTGGCCAATGCAGGACAAAACGTATAAAAACCCAAGCATCCCGATGATCGGTCTCTCCCACTTTCAGTGCGAACCTAACGTTGAAGGTTCGTGTGTTAGTCAGAGGGCCGAATAGCTATTCGTATGTCAATTGACTTTGGTAACTTTGTAACTTTGAAATAAAGCGCTTTGTATGTCCTTTGTAACCTGTGTTGGTGTGTTTCCTCTTGGGCTTCCCGGCCTCATATCAATTTCTCTGTTTCCAAAGTTGGCGCCCGAATAGGGACCCTCAAGATTGATGCCGGATCATTGAAGGTTGACGCAGACTATCGAATCGGGATCGGACGGTGTGATTCTGCGGGCCCGACCGATCGAGACGCGATACCTCGGCAGCGCTGCACGATCCGATCCTTGGGCGATAGTCGTGCGGTCTGACACGGCATCTTGACGAGGGTCCAAATCCGAGGCGGGCAGATTTGCCGAAACCACCGAACGCAGGTAAAATTTGTTAGTTGAAGTCCTTTGTAAACCATACGGAACTCCTTAGGTTTGGTCAGGTGCAGTCGTGACCCGGCTCTTAATTTAACCCTGACAATTTGAATTTGGTGTATTGTATCTGCAGACACAATTATTGGACCAGGTAGCACCAATTCTTTGAGAAATGCCTGGGAAATTGTCTAGCTGCTTTAGGGCTCTGTTCCGCAGCGATCGACAATCTTTGGAATTTAGCCGTCCGGCACCACAGGAGGGGTCGCCGGCGTGTACTATGTACTGTAAGTATGGCATTGGTAGTATTGTATTTAATGACATTTGGCACAGACAGACCAGAAATGCCTCCGAATTTCAGTGGCCAATCAATGGTAGTTTTGAGATCCCACGTATTGAATACTTAGAATCGATCTTGCTTAAGAAAAAGGCTAGGCCAGCAGCCTTTGATGTATTACAAAATTGGAAAAGGAAGCATTGCAGCAGCTTAAAAGTAGGGATAAACATGCACGTCGTCATAAAACAAATGCCGAAAAAGCATTGTTGTATGACAAGGAAAAACAATTAGAAGAAGCCCAGAAAAAGGATAGAGCTTTCTCGCTCGAGGTCCAGAACATTTACCCCTCTAAAGATTTCCATGTTTCCGAGGAGTTTATTGAGAAAATATTGAACGAACGGAGGCCTGATTCTTCAGCGCCACCTCCGTATGCTCCTGTTGTGGGCACCTTGCCCGTTCCTGCTATTGTTCCCGTTGCTATTCCTACTCCCCCTGCACAGCCTACTGCTCCTAGTCCTTTGGTTGTCGCTCCTTTGTCTATTACTCTGCCTCTCTCCCCTGCACCCTTGTTAAGTCCACCTGCACTTTCGATTCCGGGGAGCCCCGTGTTCGTTAAAGCAGATCCCGGTGCAGGGTCAACAATTGTGACTCGTAGTACTGTTCCTGCGGGCAGGAAACAGGAACTATTTGCTTGGGCTAAGCATTGCATGGAAAAAGGTGATCAAACTGATGCATTTTCAACATTATCTAATTTGCTCGATTTTCCCGAGAAAAATGTTTTTATTGAAGGACCGGGGATTCACTTAGGGGTAATGTGGGTGTAGATTGCAGACTTCGGATCTCCCACAAGGGGTGAGAGATCTGAACGCTTTGGCACTTTCGAGGGACACAGAGCAGAAAGTATATGGACATGTTGATAGGTTGTTTGAGTTTAGGAGGGATTTTGAAAGATTACAAAACGAGGATGATGAGGACGATAGGATATATGTACAGAAATGGTTCCTTTCGTGCCGGAGATCAGCACCTGAGGAAGTACGAATTTGTACCAAAGACGCGATTCGATGGATCTCGGATTCATCGATACCGCCAGATGAGGTGTATGACACATACAGTCAATACACGGTAGAGATGCAAAGAAAGGTAATCCAAGTGATGGTACAACACTTACAGGAAGGAGGAATGTATAAGGAAGAAGGTTGGTGCCCCATAGAGTTATTAGATATTTGTAAAAGAGCTTTTTCACCCGACACTTCTACAGCTGCTTTAGCGCTCGACTTGGCTCTATTGCTCAGTAAGCGGTCGGAGGTCCCTATATCTCAGTTGCCTATGAGAGAGGTCCCTCCAACCCTTGTCCCAAAAGCAGAAATCCCCGCCGACGCGGCGGCTGGTACTCCCGCGGTGGATATCCCTGCACATTACGTATCGCAGTTTGTTCACGTCCCGTTCTCTCGACAGGAAGTGAACACGATTAGACAATCAGTCCCTGATATTAGGAAAAACCCGACAGGGTTTTATAAAGAGATAGAATCCGTCCTACAGTCTTCTGTGTTCACCTTAAGTGACATGGACTTATTGTTTCCAGTGCTTTTACCAGTTGATATATGGAAACAGATACGGACAGTAGATGATGTGCCAGGGCTAGGGGATACATGGGTAAATCTGATTAGAATAGATGGGGAACGGCCAGCTGGTGAGAAACCACCCCAGGTAATACTTACCTTACCCGATAGAATAGTTGCTAAACTAAAAACTATAATCCCAGAAAAAAGGATTATTTGGGACAAGCTTACGGCCTGCGTCCAAGGGAAAACTGAAGGTACTACTGAATTCTTTAATAGATTTGAACAGGTGTTCTCTGACTTCAGTGGACAGGATTTAGGCGCAGAGTCGGGGAAGAGGTTGTTTGTGGACAAATTTGTACGTGGATTGTTGCCCGACATCCAGTCACAAATTATGTCCTCAGAGAGCGCTTGGCAGGCAAAATCTCAGTCAGAAGTTTTGCATATGGCTCAGTATTATGAGAATCGGGTCAATAATGAAAAAGAGAAAATCGAAAAAAAGAAGGGGCGACTTAAAGACTAAGGTATTGTTGCAGCAAATTGTCAGAAACCCCAGAGGAGGTACGACACAGACTAGAGGTCAGTACATTCCAAGAGGAAATACTCCTCTGAATTCTATAAATATTAATCAGTGTGCTTATTGCCGCCAGGAAGGTCACTGGCGAGCACAGTGCCCTGCCCTTCATCAGAGGTCAGGAGGCACATTTGGAGGTATGGGTAGGCGACCAAGGGGCCGCCCCGGAGCAGGGGGCCCTGATAGGGGTCAGCTTCTACAAGATCCACAGCAACCTTTTTCACGGGAAAATCAGACTCCGAGTATGGACTCGAGAAATATATTTGATCACCCTTCTGCTGCCTATCTTTCTGAAGAACTTCCCTTTGACGAAGTTCTGCCTTACTAGGATTGCCCGAAGCAGCGTTTGGAACCTTTACCTATTCCCGTTATTCAGAAGGGCCCCTACGTTGAATTATTGGTGGGGAATAGGAAACACCAGTTCTTGATTGACACTGGAGCACAAAAGTGCTCCATTGACCATTCTAGGGTTCCAAACATCCCACTGTCAGGGCAAACAAACGTTTCTATAGGGTTCTCTGGTATACCAACTGTTTGTCCGGTTTCTGTGCCGGTATCTGTTTCTTTGGGTCCTTTCACAGACCAGTGCCCTTTTCTTCTTACTTCAAACTGCGGAGAAAATTTGCTAGGGTTGAATTTGTTAAAGAAACTAAATGCAGTGATTCATTGTTCCCCTGACGGAATAAGATTAACAGTTTCACCACAGCAACCCTTTAACTCCCAGTACTTGACCCGACCTCTACCTCCCGAGTTTGACATTGTCCCGGAATGTTTGTGAGCAATAGACGACAATGATGTCGGGATATTACACATCGAGCCTGTTAAGATAGTCTTGAAACATGGGGTTAAGCTACCGCGCATTCCACAATATAAAATTTCAATTGAAGGTGAGCGTGCTCTGAAATGCATTGTCTCCGATTTTGTACATCGTGGAGTGATCGAAGAGATAACAGGTAGCTTATGTAATAGTCCGATCTTGCCAGTATATAAGAAAGGCGACAATGCAATTCCGTACCGGTTTATAATAGATCTTCGTGCTATTAACCGGGTGGTAGCCCCACAATTTCCAATCGTGCCTGATGTAACAACGATCTTAACAATGATCCCTGCTACGGCTACACACTTTAGTGTAGTAGATTTGAAAAACGCCTTCTTTAGTATTCCGATACATGAGGAGAGCAGGTATTTGTTCGCGTTCACCTTGGGGGGACGCTCGTTTACATTCACAAGAGCACCTCAAGGGTATACTGAAAGTCCTAGTATCTATAGTAGAGCCTTAAAGGAGCAGCTCGACACCCTTGAATTGCCACCTACTTGCACGCTGCTTCAATATGTAGACGATTTGCTCTTGGCTGCAGACTCTGAGAAAGCTTGTAAGGAAGGCACTATATTGTTGCTTGTTCATTTAGCTGAAAATGGTCACAAAGCTTCACTTAAAAAATGTCAATATTGTTGCCAGGAGGTTGCCTATTTAGGCTACCTCCTGTCAAAGGAGGGGAGAAGATTGACACCTGAACGAATAAAACACATTTCTGGCATGTCTGTCCCAAAAACACAGAAGGAAGTCAGAGCCCTGATAGGGATGGCATCCTACTGTAGACTGTGGATCCCGAATTTTGCCCTAGTGGTAAAACCGATGTTGGCTTTGACGAAGAAGGGCATTTCTCTGCCACTGCCATGGGAATCGGAACATCAACGATCATTTGAGCTTCTCAAAACCGCGCTGTGTTCAGCACCGGTTCTGGGTACACCAAATTACGATAAGGCCTTTGTGTTGTTTGTGCATGAATGTGATGGATGTGCTTTGTCTGTGTTAACACAGGAACATGGAGGGAAGAATAGGCCGTGCGGCTATTATTCCTCCGCCCTCGATCCTGTTGCATGCGCTTTGCCGCGATGTCTGCGCGCTGTTGCTGCTGCCGCTGCGTCTGTAAAACAGAGTGAGGGGATGGTCTTAGGCCACGATTTAATTTTGATGGTACCTCACTCTGTTGATATTCTATTGAATAAAACTCAAACGCAACACCTTACCTCTGCCCGGTTGACAAGGTACGAATTAGTCCTATTTGCTCCTCATATCCAAATTAAAAGGTGTTGTGTTCTCAATCCGGCTGAACTCTTACCTCTCCCGCAAAATATTGTTTGCGGTGATGAAGGATCACATGACTGCCTGTATGCCACCGAACAAGAAACGAAGGGCAGGATAGACCTCTCAGATACTCCTTTGGAGAATGCTGAAGGGGAGCTGTTTTGCGATGGCTCCTGCTTCAAACTTCCGAATGGCACATCTACAGCTGCTTATGCAGTTACTACTTTGAACAAGATTGTTGAAACTAAAAGGATTCCGCATAACTCCGCGCAGGCCGCGGAGATTATAGCGTTGACCCGCGCTTGTGAGCTCTCCCAAGGGCATAGAGTCAATATTTATACGGATAGCCAGTACGCCTTTGGGGTGGCTCACAACTTCGGAAAACTGTGGTCGGAAAGAGGGTTTCTGACCTCACATGGGACCAAGATTCAGAATGGTCCCTTAATAGTACAACTACTTTCAGCGCTCTCACTCCCTGAACAATTAGCGATCATGAAATGTGCAGCACATCGCAAGGTCATAGACAATGTGGGCAGAGGAAATGCTTTTGCAGATTTGATAGCTAGACAAACAGCCACAGACCTTAGCACAGACATGTACACCTCGAGGGAAGTGAGAGATGTTTGTATAATAGATGAAGGCATTGGGTCTGTGCGAGACATGCAGACTGATGCCTCAGTTGAAGAGTCTAGGAAGTGGGCTGAAGGCATGGGAAAATTGGATGACGAAGGGTGTTGGGTGGACGCATCCAACGGGAAATGGTTGCTTCCTGATTCTTATGTGTTAGCAATGGTTACAATGGCACACGGTCCAACGCATGTGTGTACCCAGCAAATTACGAAGATATTACAGCAGGTTTGGGTGAATGATAAAATTTTGGAAACTGCAAAGAGACATGTTCAGAATTGCATGATTTGCCTGCAGCACAATGTGTGTAAAGGGACAGTGACTCCAAGGGGAAGTTTCGGGCCCCCCTCTGTCCCCTTTGAAACCATTCACCTTGATTTTATTGAAATGGAGCGATGTAATAACTTGAAATATGTTCTTGTCATCATTTGTGCTTTTAGCAAATGGGTCGAGGCCTTCCCTGTCAAAGATGCTACCGCTATGACCACCGCAAAGATCCTGGTGAAAGAGTATTTCCCTCGATTTGGGCTCCCGAGGATAATTTGGTCGGACAACGGCCCCCATTTCATCGCAGCCGTAATGTTGCAAATATGTATTGCCCTAGGGATTGAGAAACGTTTTCATTCAGCTAGGCACCCTCAAAGTGCGGGGTTGGTAGAGAGACACAACGGTATTTTGAAAAACAAACTTGCAAAAACATGTGCCGACACTAAGCTAAAATGGCCCGACGCTTTACCTATTGTGTTGTTAGCTATGCGCACCGCACCCCAGACTAGAACTGGGCTCTCTCCGTTCGAAGTGGTAATGGGAAGGCCTGCTAATATTTGGGGTCTCCCTAAACCTAAAGCCCTGAGGAATGTGGATAATGTATTGCTCATAGATTACTGCAATCAATTGACTAAAAATCTGTATTTCATTTACCACCAGGTGAATGCCGCCTTACCTGTACGGTTTACGGGCCCAGGACACGATATACTACCCGGTAGCTGGATCCTGGTGAAGGCCTACGAAAGGTCTTCCTGTCTTGCGCCTCGCTGGCGCGGACCCTACCAGGTATTATTGGTCACCAGGACGGCAGTGCGGGTGGCAGGAAAGAAGAACTGGATACATGCAACACACGTTAAGAAGATCCCTCACCCGACGCCACACGCTACAGAAGAAACAGAACCCTTCGCTGGTGCTACAATCTCTGATCTCGGAGTAGCAGACAGCATTGTGAGTGCGTCGGAGAAATTCTCTGAGCCTGAGGAGCTCGGGGAGCCGTCCATTTTGTCTCCGCACTCTCTTGATCAATCACTTCCGTAAAATCTTGTTTCGAGCTCTGCGACTTCCGTCGCCACCGACACGACGCTCCCCTCAGGGAGCGACGATACTTTGCTTTTGGATTTAACAAACTTGGGTACCATCAGGTACAACCTTCGACCACGGAAATAGGGCTACGGCACGAGTGTCGTGCATCTGGAAGGAAAAGAGTGATTGAAGTACTGTTGTCTTTCCTTTTTTTCGAACAAAGGAAAGGAGGGTTCTGTTGGCTAGGGTTGGGAAGGACTAAGAAATCGCGCGGCCGAAGTGCCGCCAGCAACGAACATTGGGGCCGTTGATCGGGATGACCATGATGCCTGCCGCCTTCACCGCTGCTCCCCGTATTGAACTATTAGATAAGGAGGTGACCAAATCGAACAATGAACAATGTGCCTGGGCCCCGAAAACGTACTGTTGTGTTCTCATTCTGATTATTGTTACTTTTGCAACTGCTGCCGTGGGGCTTTGGTATTTTGAAGAAATGTATCCTTTGAAGCCTCTGTTACCGACCAAAATTGTACCAACTGTTTTGACTCCCTCTGTACACCTTCACACTCTGTCCCCTAGAGACTCTCGGCATAGACAGAAATATCATAATAACACTTTGATGATAGTGATGAATGCTACGCATGCTATTTTGAATAAGAGTAATTGTTGGATCTGCACCCACTTACCACAACATGGGAACAAGGGACTGGGATGGTATATACATCCCTTACCTTTAACAACTTCTTGCTATGCCTCTCTTAGAGCACTCTTCTTTGGCCGATGGAATGATAGCATCTCAGGGAATTTCAATGGGACTAATTTGAATGAATTTGAAAAACGTGAATTGACTCCCCTGGGATGCTCGCTTTTCGCAAATAGAAGTAAACCTAACATCGCTTCTATTAGGCCGTCTGATAAACTATCTTTTCCTTTCCAAAATCTAGTTTCTTTTAAGATGGCTCCGATAGGCAATAAGGATGCCATGCCTCCTTCTTATTCTGTGAATCATAGTCCTGATTCAGTTCCCTTCTGTGTACAAAGAAATGGCACTAGGCCAATGGGAGACTTCGAGCCTTGTGTAAATACTGTAAACTTGACTGGGGAAAATAGGCCTTTGTATGTAGGGGGACCTGTTTATTTTGTTTGTGGTAGTTTAGCTTTTCCCTGGTTGCCCAAGGATTGGCAGGGGACTTGTTATTTAGGGATATTGTTACCAGGTGTATTTATAGTCAGTACCTTAGAGGTATCTAAGGCTCGCCCGCGACGGGATAGTAATGGAGATACCCCCGGACAAGTGTTCGGGGATATAGCCAAATCAGTAGTGCCCTTTTGGGGACAAATAGCAAATTCAGAAAACATTAGGGGATTAGCGAGGGTGTTGGAGAAAACGATCAACCGGACCACGGACATACTTTACAATATGACCTTAGAGCAAAAAGCGATAAGATTGGTAGCACTTCAAAATCGAATGGCATTAGATGTCATTTTAGCTGAACGAGGTGGAGTATGTAAATTAGTGGGGTCCGCTTGTTGTGTTTTCGTACCAGATTCTTCGCCAACAATTTTTAAAGCAATTCAGAATTTACACACTCTCAGTTCTGAAGTCCATATCCCTGTAGGAGACTGGAACCTTAGTACTTGGTTTTGGGATTCCTTACGATCTTGGGGGTGGAAGGTGCTTTCCGTCATTTTAGGTATTTTAGGGATTCTGTTAGTTCTTTGTTGTTGTTTTCAATGCCTCCCGAGTATATGTGGAATGATGGGGGGATGTTGTGCTCAGGTAATGAGCGCAATAGGGCATAAGATATACACCCCAAAGACAGCATCTAAAGAGTTCATGTTGCAAGACGTTCTTATGAACAACTTTATGGCTATTGACATTTCGGACAATGATGCGGAACCTATGGATGATGATGCCTTCAGTTATTTTCGAAAGCATTAGGAAATGATGTATTAGCACTTGGCATAGGCCAAAAAGGAGGGTCTGTGGAAATCGATATAATATTGTGACCCCAATCGCATTGTTTGAATGTATGTTGGCCTACGCCAAGTTGTCTAAAGAATACCATGTACATAGGTTCCGCGGCAAGGTCTTGACCTTATTGTATTGTGTAAGCCGCCATCTTGGATCTAGCCGCCATTTTAGGTACTCTTGCAGTGTGGAAGTCACCCTGAATCACAAAATGGAGGCCGAATGACATTTTGAGTAAGACTCCGGCCATGGTGACCTCCGCACACGTGAATAAGTAATATGTCCGCAGGCCACTTGTTAGGGTCACGAACTAAGACCTTGGGCCTCATTACGACCCTGGCGGAAAGTGACTGACCGGACCGCAACAGCGTAAATAGCGTTTCCGCCATTGCACGAAGGAGCAAAGTGCGGCCAATCACGACCCATCGGGCACGAGCATTACGCCATGGCGGAATCCGAAAGGCTGCGATGGCGGAAATGACCCCAAAACGGCCCTTACCGCCGCCGTACGCTGCACCAGGTGCAATACCGCCACCCATCTTAGCGGTCACCGTAATGAGCGGTCACCGTAACGAGCGTGCACCGCAAATTACGGCCACCGTAAATATACGGAAACGGAAGTAAAAGCATGTGGCCGGAACGGGAAACAGCACGCCGCACAACTATAAAATCCGAATCCCAACACAACCATAAAAAATCCGACCCTGACACACATCCCAACCCGTTAGCAACCCCAGTTAAAAAAATAAATATGGGAAAGGTAGCCAAGAAAGCGTGTGACCGCAAGCGGCAGGTACACTTCTCCCGAGAGGAACTGACCGTGCTCACCGAGACCCTCCAGGAAAATGCCGCCGTCGTCTTCTCCAGTCAAATGACCAGGACGGCCCTTGCCAACAAGAAGGCCATATGGGCCCTGGTGGCACAGCGCGTAAGTGCGGTGGGGACAACACCCCGCACGCCACAGCAATGTCGCAAGCGGTGGGACGACCTGCGGATCCGCGTACGCAGCATACTTTCTGCGAACAGGAACATCGCCACAGCTACCGGGGGGGGTTCAGAGTCGCCCATCAAGTTGACCCCCTGGGAGGAAATCTGCGCCTCCACCATAGGAATGGAGAGCATAGAGGGAGTCGGAGGGATGGAGAAAGGAGTGCCGACATCCGGAGAATCAGGTAGGTTGGCCAAGAGAAACAATGCGAAATCCACAAACCACGAACATGTGCAGTACCATGTGACCCCCATAGTGCAATACATACTTTGCCCTGACAGCGCCCTCTAAAAGTCAGAATGAACAAACAAATCAATCAAGAAGCCATAAACAACCCCTACATGTGCAGCATGCACCCCCTAACTGCAGGCAGCCAAATGAATGCATCCTCAATCCACACGAAAATGAGACCACCTCCAAGGCCCAGTCCCAAATCAGCCTCATGTACCACCCCAATGCATTTGATACGTTGCCATTCCAAATCCGACAGACCCATAACTAACGCTCGCCCCTCTTTACTCCACCACAGGGTCCGATACCAACGACGAGCTGCAGGACACCCCTACCAGCACGCCTGCAAAGAGGGCCAGGACCAACGTCCCAAGAGCCTCCACCTCAGGTGCAAGGATCAAGACACGGCAGCAGCAGGAATCAAGTGGCAGCACACTGGAGGGGACTGCAACAGGCACCCCAGCAGCCAGCAAGTCCACAACCCCAGCACCACAGGTCCCCCCAAAGAACGTATCTGATGGCACTGCCTCTGGTGGTAGCAGCACCATAGGTGACACAGCTGTCATGCCAGCATGCTCCGACACGGAAAACAGTGCTGGCGACGTAGGTACCATCCATGACCTTTCCCAATCCCCCTGCATGTTCCATCCCCTACACCATGACGAAACCACGCAGGGGCACCCTGAAGACGACGACTGGCCAACCCCCACAAGTCCTGTGCCAAGGCAACATGTGTTGAGCAGCCCCCCTGTCACACCACCGCAAATGTCCATGGCCCAGCAGAGGCAACAGTCCCTCGACCTGCTGATCGAGCAACAGCAGGAAGCGTCCACGCTACTCAAGGACCATGCAAATGAATGCGGGGGTTCCAGGGCAGCCATGGAAACATCCACCGAGACACTCAGGGCACAAATAGAGAAAAGTAGTGAGAGCCTCAGGGGAGAAATGGAGAGAAGCACCGAGAGCCTGAGAGCACAAATGGAGAAAAGCACCGAGAGCCTGAGGGGGGAACTGCATGCGACGTCCAAAGACGTTTGTGCTGAACTTGCTGCTGTGCGCCGTGTGCTCTCGGAGCTCTCACAAACCCTCAGAGACATGCATGGACGCGAGCAGGCAGAGACATCATCCGTGGCAAGTTCCGTCCAGGGCAGCCCCCAACGCAGATCTGGCAGGAACCTGCGCTCCATGGGCAGGGGTGCCCCTGATACCCGTAGAGGGGGCTTGCAATAGCGTCTACCCACGGACAGCATGCATATTTGGACACTGGTGTTGGGGGGGGAGGTAGTAGGGTGGAGGGGGTGTGTTGGGCTTCACTGGGTGGCGGGTCCATAGGGTGTATAAATCAAATCACATTAACAATACAGCACCTCATTATCATCCAATGACATGTGTGGACATTGATATTTGCGTACGAGGCCTTCATAGGCGTACAGTCCACAATGTGCCTGTACTACACACACACAGTGCCACAGGTCCCCTTTCCGTGTAATAGGCACCATGCGTGGTTGCTAGAAGCATGCATCTATGATGCTCTGTCGGATTGCACGTACATCCTGTGCCTCATGGACTCCTTGAGGTGCCTCCACATCCCCACCCTCATCATCATCATCATCTTCAGGTGCATGCAGTACAGCGTCAGGGGGCATGGGCACATTCCTACGTATGCACATGTTGTGCAGCATGACACATGCCATGACCATCTTAGAAACCTTCTCATGGCTGTACATGAGTGCCCCGCCAGACCTGCTGAGGCTGCGGAAACGAGCCTTCAGTAGGCCGAATGCCTGTTCAATGACCACACGGGTACGTGAGTGGGCATGGTTGTAGTCCTCCTCATGCTCGTTCTGTGGGTTCCGGATTGGTGTAAGGAGCCATCTCTTCAGTGGATACCCGGCATCACCTGTATGAGACGAATAAAGGGTGTCAGTGGAATGATAGTGCTAAGTAGCCCCCCCCCCCCCTGCAAGGTCATTGACGCATCAAATGGGCCACGATGTCATGCATGGAATGAGACTCACCGAGTAGCCAGGATCTGTGCCCTGCGTGTCGCTCCATGTAGCGTGGTATTCTTGTGTTCCTCAGGACCATAGAATCATGGGTAGATCCTGGAAATCTGGCACAACAATGCGTAAATATCTTGTTGGAGTCACACACCATTTGCACATTGATTGAATGAAATTGTTTCCGGTTGCGGTACTGGACCTCCATGGCATGTGGGACAACCAATTCAACATGGGTGCAGTCGATGGCACCAATGCAACCCGGGATGCCGCCAAGTGCATGGAATCCCACTTTAGCGTTGGTAATCTCCTGGTACGTGCGTGGTAGTGTGATGTGGTCGTCGGCGTGCTTCAGGAGGGCATCGTGCACTTGGAAGAGTGTCCGTGAGAACAGTGGCTGTGAAATGCCATGCAACTGTCCCACTGTGTGCTGGTAGGTGCCTGTGGCCAGGAAGTGGAGTGCAGACACCACCTTCAGTAGGGGTGGGATGGCGGTTGGGCTATCTATCATGCTCACGAGGTCAGCATGTGTCATGTCCACAATGGCGATTATGGTGTCCCGGTCCAAACGGTAGAGGGTGTGGATCTGCTCAGCAGTGAGGTTGAACGGATCGGCTCGGAGGCGTGGGATTGCGGGCCGCCTGCGTGGTGGTAGTGGCAGTGTTTGTGGGCCTTGCTGACCCTGCCTTGCCCTCCTCCTCCTCCTTCTCCTCCGTCTCCCCTGTGCGCCCGGTTGTTGTACCTGTTGTTGTTCGTCGTCTTCTTGTAGTTGTAGCACTTGCAGTGCTATCTGGTACCCCAGGCCCAACATCGCTAGTCCTGCCGGTAGCATTTTGGAGTGGGAGTGGTTGTGGGAGGGGTTTGGGTCTGCAATATATGTGCTGTCGGCCTGTATGGCCTCCACCTGTGCTGATTGAATGAATCTGTGGCAGATGCAATCCCTTCTGGCCGAGCACGTCCCGCACGTAAGGCTGCATTTGGCCGCATGGCATCTTGGGATTTGAATCATGTATCAAATCCCGATGGCAGTGTGATGTACTTTGACTGATCTTCATGCTATGCTCCCATTGTTACACATGCTATGATTGCAGCCGCTTACATACCTGTGAAGAGTCAGTGGTATGTAGGGCTCGATCGATGGCCGACCCTCATGCAGCACAGTAACGTACTTCACCGACGGGCGTGGCGTGCCATTTGTGATTGCAGCCAGTTAGCATCATGACACACAGCCGCACTACATTGATGTAATTGTGAATGCAAGCGTTCACAGAAGCCTTTTCGACGTAATGTTGCAAGTGAGGAATTCGAAGGCCAGCATTTTGGGTTTTGAAGTAGCGGCGAGGATACGCCCACAGGTCTGGCTGGAAATGTAACGTTCTATTGTAGAATGTCCTTGGGACATGGCCCATAACGAGCAGGCAATGAATGATATGAATTGAATGGGATGCGCAATAGCGTAGTGGACGATAAGGCAGGACGTTCCCAAATCCATCTTGCTTCACAACACTACAGATCCGGCCAGGGGCACAGTGGTTTTTGCGGACTGCATTACGCACAGACGCGATGGAAGTTTCACATATTATGTGAGTGAATATTCATGCGTTTTCATTGCGGGATGAGGGAATGATGTGTGGATGCATGGACTGATGATTCCGTTTAGGGTCTGCCATGTACATGGGTTTTTTGATTCACTCCCCTTCCCCTGCGTTATGTGATGCAAGGCTGCCATAGTGGGACATACGTCTATCTGCCCTTGTCGGATCCTCCCTGTCTCGACGCGCCTTCATACACTTGTGTCTAGGCACGTTACTAATCCCATGTCATGGGTTCTATCTTGACGGACGCATGCACAGTAACCGACGTTGACAATGGTGTATTTAGCTCGATTGGTTTCGTTATGATTCGATACTGATTTAGGGGTGTGTATATTCCTTTGGAGTGGGCTAGCATGCATATGGGTGTGGATTTGGTGTGTTGAATGAAGATTGTAATGCATCATGAGTCCCGTAATGCAATCGGTTGATTTGTGTTTCTTTTGGGTGACAGGTATCTCCTGCCCTATTGCAGATGCCATCTCTACGCCACTCCTCCAGATGGTTTTTACTCTCGACTCCTGCAGCTTCGGGTGAATCAGTGGAGCACCATTTCGATCATATGGGACGATCGCCAATGGGCCACATGCCCTTACGCTGTACTGGTGGCTAGGTGCAACATTTCGGCCTTTCAGCTCGACTAGTGCCTGCCTCATGGGACGGACCTGCGGTTCTTGCCGCTTCCATGTTGCCTTTTGGAACGTTGATGTAGGCCCTGTGTGCCATGATGGTACAGGGCGTCACACAAGTGGAAGCCGGTCAATTATTGCAGATGCAGCCCTCGGTGATGATGGTTGTTTTGGTGGTATTTTGCAAATTGCTGTGGGGCCTTTGTCATTTGGATGTGCATTTAAATTGTATTCCGATATTTGTCGTGTTGCGTTGTTCTTTGCAGGTGATGTGGCGATTTTCGCTTTGTGGCGGTATGTATTGCGTGATGATCTGCATTGTGTTCCGCCTTCTGAGTTGAGTTGTGTGGTACAGTACTGGACGCGTTTGCCTACGTAGCACAGTATGGTCACGGATAGGGGCTGCCATTGTGACTGTTTACATGATGTGCTGTTCAGGGGCGGGGGATTGGCTTTTGGCCGACTGGTGCCTGTCAGCCAGGTCGATTGGTGGAATGATGGGTTGTTCAGAATGTGGCTGGTCACAGGTGACTGTGTTTGCGTGCGTTTGTTGGAGGGGGACTGGGGTCATGTCCATTGGAATAGCTTCTGTATTGATGCCATCTGTGCCCTGCAGCTCCCATCGGCCCCTCTTGGGATGAGCCTGGCTGCTCAGTCACTCTGCCGACTTGTGTGGTACATGCTTCTGCTGATGGTTGGTTTGTTTACTGGCATGAGTACAGGGCTGGTGCAATCCCCCTCAGGATGCTGTTTTGGATGTTGCCTTGCGCTGGTGGCAAGCGATGGGGGACTACTGTTGTTTTGTGTCATGTGTTCTTGATTTTCATTTTGATGTATTGTACCTTCACATGCCTGTGCTGCGTCAGTACGGCTATGGTGACATGCCGTACATGGATGCCCACTCACGGGGCGCTTTGAGCCCCTGCATGCTTTTCTACGTTGGCATGCATGGGTGAATTGTGGATTTCACTGGTTGCATAGTGTGAGTACATTGCGCCTGCCAGGAGTTGTGCAATGAGGCCAGGGAGTGGAGTACAGGCACTCAGTGGGCCATTTACGGTTGGTTCGCGTTGCCGTATTTCTCGCCATGGCGGAATGGTACTTTACGACGTGCTTGATGGCGTTCAGTACATGTCCGCTAGGGTCAGAATTCGCGTACCGTTGCGCCATGGCGGTGATTCCGGTTTTGCAAGGCGCGCGTGCGCGTACTTGGTGCAGTTAGCGTTGCCGTTCACTGCGGTGTCGCTAATGGCATCGTACTTTACGGTGACGGGTCATGATCGCAACGAGCGGTGTTCGATGGCGGTATTGCATTTCCGCCATCATTTTTCCATTTCCGCAAGGGTCGTAATGAGGCCCCTTGTCCTCTCTTTAACCTGTGAGTAAATATGTAACTGTATCAGCGGAACTGATCAAATTATGTAAATTGTGTGTTCGACCTGGCTACGAACCCTAGCCACAGTTCAAAGAATGGTTAACTTGCGAGAGGGCTGGCCAATGCAGGACAAAACGTATAAAAACCCAAGCATCCCGATGATCGGTCTCTCCCACTTTCAGTGCGAACCTAACGTTGAAGGTTCGTGTGTTAGTCAGAGGGCCGAATAGCTATTCGTATGTCAATTGACTTTGGTAACTTTGTAACTTTGAAATAAAGCGCTTTGTATGTCCTTTGTAACCTGTGTTGGTGTGTTTCCTCTTGGGCTTCCCGGCCTCATATCAATTTCTCTGTTTCCACATTGTGAGCAAGATCATTCACATTTGATAAATAAATAATTGTTTCACCTGAGTGGGTCACTTGTGAGCAAGATCATTACACTTAATAAATATACAATTACTTCTTATTTTGCCCCCCCACCCCCCACGGAAGCTGCAGGCTACCACATTACGCACAACATACAGTACAGACACCAAACACGCAGTGTCCCAATGTACTGAGGGAAAGGATCCCTAACGCGAGCAACACAGTTCTACGTGTAGCTAATGGCCGTTTCAGTAATAGCCGCAACAGCAACCGTAAAGAAAGTAACCCCAAGCTCATGTGCTCAGAAGGGTTTGATTTTAGTAGAAAGTTCCGGCAGAGTTCCCCTCAGACAGTACCGCCCTGCGCGGCCAGTTCTGTAAACTTTCCCACTCATACCTCAAATCACTGGGAGGGGAAAGACAATTTCTGTCAGCTCCCGTCTGTCACCCACAAATGGTGTGCACACACGGGCACTCTCAACCCGTATTGGGCTGCCTTCCTCATGACTCTGCTCACTACCTCAACCCTGGAGAGGGGAGAGGGAGAGCCGACCTGATCAAACGGCTCACAGCGGAACTCTCCACACACCACAGGGCCTGGTCACCCTGCGTGTTCCTTAAAAGAAGAACGGCTCTTGCCCCACTCTAAGTGGCTATATATTATTACTGGTCCTTTCCGCCTGTGACCCACTGCAGGGAACCTATAACAGGTTTTTGTGAGAAATCACCCCATCCACGCTCTCATTTCCCCCTGCGGGCGGAGCATAACACGTCTCCCGGGGATCTCAGGAAGGAGATAAACAACAGTCATTAAAACAGGACTGATTACCATGAAAATGAACACACCATCCATACACAACAATGAAACGCCCACACTGGAATGTGGGGGTTTACACTTGCAGTTTACAATTGCAACAAGAACGGTCATGTTTCTGTGCTGTACAAAAGCACAATAATATAGCATAGCATAAGACAACAGAAACAAACATAACAAGAAGGCACAGGACCGTCACGAGGGGAGTACAGGGGGGGCAAACTGCCCTGGGCCTCGCGCTTGCTGGGGGCATCGCGGCCCCCTCTCCTAAGTGGAAGGCAGCACAGTCTCCCATGTCCTTTATTCACAAGGGGGACTGTGCTGCCCCTGCAATGATTTTGCTGTTTCTTGTGAAGCCGTTTGGCTCCGCAACAAACAGCAAAATAATGGGAGACAGCAGAGCTCAGAAGTGAGCTCTGCTGCCTCCTGTCATTCAGCTGAAAACGTGGACATGCTGAATGACAAGAGAGGACTCCTCTCCTGTCAGTCAGTGTGTTCACGTTGCTCAGCGTGACCACACTGACTGACAGGAGAGGAGTTCTCTCTTGTCAGTCAGTGTGTTCATGTTGTCAGTGTGACCACGCTGACTGATGGGAGAGGAGTTCTCTCTCGTCAGTCAGTGTGTTCACGTTGCTCAGCATGACCATGCTGACTGACAGGAGAGGAGTTCTCTCTTGTCAGTCAGTGTGTTCATGTTGTCAGTGTGACCACGCTGACTGATGGGAGAGGAGTTCTCTCTTGTCAGTCAGTGTGTTCATGTTGTCAGTGTGACCACACTGACTGATGGGAGAGGAGTTCTCTCTTGTCAGTCAGTGTGTTCATGTTGTCAGTGTGACCACACTGACTGATGGGAGAGGAGTTCTCTCTTGTCAGTCAGTGTGTTCATGTTGTCAGTGTGACCACACTGACTGATGGGAGAGGACTCCTCTTCTGTCAGTCACTGTGTTCATGTCAGCGTGATCATGGTGACTGACAGGAGAGGAGTTCTCTGTTGTCAGTCAGTGTGTTCACGTTGCTCAGCATGACCACGCTGACTGACAGGAGAGGAGTTCTCTCTTGTCAGTCAGTGTGTTCATGTTGTCAGCGTGACCACACTGACTGTTGGGAGAGGAGTTCTGTCTCGTCAGTCAGTGTGTTCACGTTGCTCAGCATGACCATGCTGACTGACAGGAGAGGAGTTCTCTCTTGTCAGTCAGTGTGTTCATGTTGTCAGCGTGACCACACTGACTGATGGGAGAGGAGTTCTGTCTCGTCAGTCAGTGTGTTCACGTTGCTCAGCATGACCATGCTGACTGACAGGAGATGAGTTCTCTCTTGTCAGTCAGTGTGTTCATGTTGTCAGTGTGACCATGCTGATTGATGGGAGAGGAGTTCTCTCTTTCAGTCAGTGTATTCACGATGCTCTGCGTGACCATGCTGACAGATTGGAGAGGAGTTCTCTCTTGTCAGTCAGTGTGTTCATGTTGTCAGTGTGACCACGCTGACTGATGGGAGAGGAGTTCTCTCTTGTAGGTCAGTGTGTTCATTTTGTCAGTGTGACCACACTGACTGATGGGAGAGGAGTTCTCCCTTGTCAGTCAGTGTGTTCACGTTGCTCAGCATGACCACACTGACTCCCATGTTCATGTCAGCGTGACCACACTGACTGATGGGAGAGGAGTTCTCCCTTGTCAGTCAGTGTGTTCACGTTGCTCAGCATGACCACACTGACTGACAGGAGAGGAGTTCTCCTGTCAGTCAGTGTGTTCATGTTGATTAGAGAGGACTCCTCGCTTGTCAATCAGTGTTTTCACGTTGCTCAGCGTGACCACGCTGACTGATGGGAGAGAAGTTCTCTCTTGTCAGTCAGTGTGTTCACGTTGCTCAGCGTGACCACACTGCCTTATGGGAGAGGAGTTCTCTCTTGTCAGTCAGTGTGTTCACATTGCTCAGCGTGACCACTCTGACTGATGGGAGAGGAGTTCTCTCTTGTCAGACAGTCTGTCTACGTGTCGGCTGCGTGGATGCTTTTTAAGGGTGCATGGAGGTATGGTAAGTGTTTTTTATTTTAAATTAAAAGTGTATATGTGTATTTAAATTAAATTAGTATGTATATGTGTATGTATGTTTGAATGCATGCGTGCATGTTGATGTTTGTGTCAATGCTGTGTTTGGTTTTACATACACATGCATGTATGGAGTTGTGTAACTGGTGGTTGAATGCATGGGTGAAAGTGTTTTTTGTGAGTGTGTGTTCAGCACCTTCCCTAAATGTAGCCGCCCTGGGGGCCACTTCATTAAAGGGTGGGTTCATGGCATCAGAGGTGCACCTAGGCTAAAATGTCAGGGGGGAAAGGGGACTAATACTTCAAATGTTGGGAGAGGTGCTAACGTCAGTAGCTGTGAGGAAGGGGCAAACTTCCTTGTGTGGGGGCACCTAAAATCTTTCCACTTTTCGAATGAGACTATTCTGGTGAAGCTTCAATGTTACAAGCAGCTACCTCTTGCCTTCATTTCTGAAACATCACACTTAAGGACTGCTGTGGGAATGAGATGTCTCATGTCATCACGTCCCTTTTAATCACTCCCCTAGCATGCAAGTGCTAACCCCACATCACAATTTCAATTACCTAAAAATGTATGGATATGAATGCAGGTGTTAACAGTGAAATTACTTCTCATGGCCATGCTAATCCCTATGGCAATTCTCACCCAGTCCCTGCCCTCCCCACCCAAAACAACTCCTCACTGGAACTCTTTGGGCTAGCTTTAAACATGGCTAGCCATCAAACTTTGCCCTCAATGTGCCTGCAAGTGTTTCCTCAAAGGAGTCTTCTAAGAGTTCATGACTTCATTGGAGTTGTAAACACGTAACTGGTGTAATAAAAATGCCTTAATCAGGTCTGCCTTTGGCCACTCAATTTAAAAACACCCTGCATGTCTTTCGCTGAAATTCTTTTAAAAATAAGCATTGGCAAAGCCAACAGTTTTGGCTTGTGTATAAGTATTAGGCATTTACGAGGCACTGCTATTAGCTGCTCAGGTACTCAAACCATTTTGCACTGGCACTATCAATGGCCAGCTAATACCAATACAAAAGTGCCTTTCCCATGCCTACACGAATGCCTAAACGGTTAGCATTGCCAGTGCTCTTTTTGCTTTACCCTTGATGCACAGGACTATGTATCAAGGTTAAAGCAAACATACTACTTGGCTAAATTGGCCCACTTTGAATGTAGGCAATCTAGCCAGTAATAACACTTATGGTACATAGTCAGCCTGGATATACTTTCTGTGGCATGGCATTTTTACTGGTTGGGAATCTGTACATGGTAATAATGGCAAATATTGATGCAGCCTGCATCAACATAATTAGAACAGCCAGCATGAATATATGTTTATACTAGCATATCTCGCGTGGAAAGGTGGCATGAAATGTATTGTAAAATGTTCCTATGCACAATTTGTGATTTGCAACTATTGGGAATTTCCATGTGCTTCCATACAAAACCAATTGCAAACTGTGTGGATTTCTACCCAATTTTGCAAAGAAAGTGCTGTAAAATGCATACTGTTAACCCAATGTTTCAAACATTTTCTTGGGAGTGAGAACCCACCCCCCGCCCAAGCCACCCTTGTTTGGTTTGGGCTCCCTCACTGTGCTCTGTTGATGTTGACTAATTGGAACAAACATTTAAGCCTCTTAAGTTCAGAAATGTTCCAGCTTCCACTGTACATCATTTGTCACTGTGTATGATGTGTGTTTTAATGCGCAAACAGGGGCAGGGTGCTCCTTAATGATATGATATGGCATTTATAACGTGCCTGTAGCAAATGTTTCCAGGCGCAACAAGGTAAGGAGGGAGAAACAAAAGAGTAGGGCAAAACACAGATCTTACTAGGCCTTGTGTCATTCAGATCGTGCAAGAGCAGGGAATGGGGGAGGGGAGAAGTGCCGAGGGTGGGGTAGGATGCAGAAGCACAGGAACAAAGGAGAATCAAGAGTGCAGCCAACTGGTGGCAAGTGTGAGTACTCATAAGTGCAGCTAATGGTTGGACAATATGAGCAAGAGGAGGGACTGTAGGGTTACAGATACAGACCACAAGTGCAAAGGAGCCACGAGGCAGTGCAGGATTGCAACAGGACAGGCAGGGACCTGGGCCTGAATTCAGAGCTTGACCAGGTGACCAGTGCATGGATCAGGCAGGCTATCAGCAAGGGAGAGGAAGAGAGAAGGCAGAAGCAAATAAACAGGTCTTGAGGTGCTTCCGGAACCGGAGATGGTTCTCCTCAAGTTTCAGCGAGGCAGGGAGGCTGTTTCCAGAGGGAGGCCCCAGCCGAAGAAAGAGATCTGCCCTCAACTCTTTGCTTGGAAACGTGATTGACCCTCAGAGAATTGGAGGTGGTGCAGTGGAGAGCTCATGCCATTTTATATATATTTATTAATATGATAAAAAAAGATAGTCTGGCATGAACCTTTCTTCAGTAGAGAAAGTAGTAATAAACCATATTTGGGATCCTGCACACAAACTGAAGGGTAGATTTCTCAAGTCTCCTGCGTGCGGATATGCCGCCGCTGGCCGAGTGCAAAAAATTGTAAGGGGGCCTCATCAAATGTTTTGCCCCGGGCCTCGCCACATCTTCTGGCAGCCCTGAGAAGGCAAGTTAAACAAGTAGTATGAAACCATTAAAATACCCTTGTTTGGATCCTGTAGAGTAATTGAAACATCACAACAGTAGATTAATAGGCCTCTTAGATGCCAACTCTATTGTGAAGTGCTTGGATGGATGGATGGATGGATGGATGCAAACTAGTCTGGAAGGCATGAGGTCAGAGAGAATGTTGAAAGGTGGAAGGTGAGAATGTGAATGCATGAGTGAGAGAATGCTAAGGTGCTGGTGTTCCAAACAAGGCAGGTGGAAGATGTAGCCTGGGTGGTGGGAGCCAGTGGGTTCCTCTCACATAACTTAAGAGTACCTGGAATAAAGGACCACACTTGTAACTTACATGAAGCAGCCCGGAGTATTCTTTGCAACAGTGGCAACAAGCTGCTATTTCAGGAGGGGGGTGTGCGTGTGTGTGCGTGTGTGTGCGTGCGTGTGCGTGCGTGCGTGTGTGTGTGTGTGTGTGTGTGTGTGTGTGTTTTTTGGGCGGGGGCACAGAAAGCAATGACCCACTAACTCCGAAAGTAAGAACCCATGACCCAGGGCAGCAATGGCAACGTAGACCACGTGGAAAGGAATGAAAGGGAAAGGTAAAGGATGCTAGATGGGTTTGGATGGCACCCAGGGAGTATGAGTGAGAGAGACCCAGGGCAGCCTGCAGGTCTACACTACGCTTAAGCGTGGAAGTACGGTGAGGACACTGTCTATGGCAGAGGAGAGGGAAGGATAGTGCTGATGTTGACACTGTCAATGGAACAGCACAAAGAAGTGATGTCGGGGCTCTGCATGGCACAAGAAATGTTGATTGTCCTGCAAAGTGTTGCTTGAAAATACGGTCCGATTGCCTTTTTTTTAAAAAAATGCACATTGCATTTGGATACTATTGCCAGGCGGGAAAGGGCCACAAAGATGTGGGAAGGATCATCTCTCAGACTCGTACTACAGAGTAATCAAAAAGGGACAAATGGCATAACCGGCAATGACAATGGGGAGCAGTAGCAGAGTTGCTGTGAGGCAGTTGGGGACTGCACCTAGATGAGGGTGTTCCAAGCTTCATCCTGAAGCCAAGCCATTGGTGAATGGTGACGTGATCAGCCCGGTCATCGTTAGAGAAACGCACGCATTCACGTTTCCGCGCATGGGATTTTTTGCCATGCCAACCAAGAAGCCGACGCTGTATGCGTGCCGAAGGAACTTCATTAGGAGGAAGATGACGTGAACTAAGGAACTTCAGGCACGCTCTGAAGTACGTTGCCTCTGGGATACTATACTGTGGGAGGAGAGAAGAGCATCTGGGTAAATGAATCTGTCAAATGAAACTTACTCCAGTAAAGGTAAGGGCGTGGGGAAGTCTGCACAGCTGCTGTGCGGTGATCGGAGGTTGGGGGTCTGGACTCGTCACTAGACCCACCCGAAACACTGGGGGTCTGATTTTGAGCTTGTGATAAAAGGTGTGTGGAAATACGACATTCTTCCCTCCAGTTTCCAGCACCATCATTTTGAGGTGGGTGGAAATATTGGAGGGGTGATGTCATGCTTTCAAGCGGCAAAAGCTGTTAAAATCACATGTTGTAAGGGAGCATGTGCTCCAGTGACATTGCGAACATTTCTTAATAAATTGTCATTAAAATAAAAAAGTGGTGCTGCATTCTAAGAAATGCATTGTTTATAAATAGACAAAGTGAGCAGTGAAGATTTTTGTGGTGCAAAACCAGTGCTGCTGGGAGCAGAATCCCCTCCATGTGGCTACCCTGCATTCCTGATGGTTGCTAGGGCTGTTATCAAGCCATAAATCAGGCACATGCAAAAACTGAAGCTTTCATGTCCCTGAACTTCATTCTTCCTTCATCAGAATATGGTGTTTGTAAGTAAAGTGTTCCTCCTTCATGGAGGAACACTTTCTTACATTTGGACGCACCTCAGAATCAACACCTTAGATGGTGGAAAAATGTTAGGTGTAAAGACAGTATGTGCATAAGGAATAGGAGATTCGGTATGAATGTGTGTTTTTGGGAAGAGATTAGTTGTCCTGTGAGCTGTGTGCTTTCAGTTTATGTGAGTAATCTGTTGTTCCAACAGGGACTGTTAAGTAAAATATAAAATGCTAAATGTTTTAAATTGGACCTGGATGGAAGTTATGAGTGGTGACAGGACAATGTGAAAAGTGCACACCAAATAGCAGTGGTTCATAGTATTTGAAGGAGTTTTGTCTTAGCCACTGACCTTTTAAGGATTTGCAGGTATGAGGTTTCAATTTCAACCTGGACTTTTAGCTTCATGCCAACTTTAGTGTATGTATTAATTTTGTGTTGGAGGATTTCCAACTTTAGAACTGCAAAAGAGCAGTAATGACATTTAGCGTAGATTTCTCTAGGAAACACATGTTTAGGAAACCATGAAATGTTTAATTGGTTAGTAGAAATGTGTTGGAATATGATTTCAGGATAAGTGATACATGGTAATTTAAAGGTAACATATGTGTGACCCTAGAACGTGGGCAAGTGAAATGGATTGGAGGGATAGAGAAAGGTGTGGTGAATCACCCTGTGATCTGTGCCATTTGGTTCGACTGGATGAGGGGATAGTGTGCCCGATGTCAGGTTGTGTTGGATATGCCTTATGTGAAGTTAATTTTGTGCAGTACCGGATGGTGTTTTGTGCTGTGTGAGCAGTACTGGATTAATTTGTGATACATAAGGTACCAGATTTAGATTGTAGTGTGTGGAGTTACGCACTGAGTTGTATCGGACGAATGGCTAAGTGACATGTTTGTCCACAGTTATAGTGCAGCATAAGTACTCTCGGAGAGTGGATGACAACAACACCTGGAGGTGGGTCGAATGAGATGTGACTGCACATGGAGGTGGTTCCAAAGGCATCTGGACATGCCAAGTATCTACAGAACACATGCTCTGTAAAAGTATGAGTGGTGAGTGTGCAGAGTCTGTGCATGTGGTGTATCCAGTGTTACTTGATGTAGTAGGAGTGGTTAGTAGTTTGGGAGCTGCTTTTAACCCAGGCAGTTGGAAGATGTAGAGTGAGTGGTGAGAGTCAGTTGGTTCCTCTTGTATGGACGTATGAGTATCTGAAATAAAGGATCTTATTGGTAACATACCTGAAGCAGCCTGGGGTTTTCTTTACAACAATAATGTTCCACCATTAGCATTCTTTAAGAAAATAATATCCCTAAGGAACATTTTGACATTTGTTCAGAGCTGAAAGAGGTGAAACTAAATACTAACCTCATTCTGACCTCTTGGTTCCTTTGAAAACAATTTGCTGAAAAATAGATTGACTATAATGAGTTCCCTCCCAGAGTCCAATCATTTATGTCATCCCAGTCCAGATACGCAATGTGGATCTAGAGGTAATGAAGCAATCTCCTCTCTCATGTTTATAATATTTGCCCCTCTTGCAGGTGCATACATGGATAGTGTTATGAAAAAAGCATGGGCGACCGGACCATGCAGGGATACCTGCCCAGCTAGAATTGAGATAGTAGCTGGAGTTATCCATAATCAGGCTATAGGAGCTATAATCAGTCAGCTGCTTCCATCAGACATTCACTCAGATGAACTGAAGCTGGATGTGTTACGATCGTTGGTAAATTAAAACATCACTGTATCCAATTGATCCTGCAAATTAAAGTGTACTGTATTGCTGCCTTCCTCTGCTAAATTATTTGAAGTGGTAGTGCTGAAACTACTTCAGGATTTTGTGATTGATTGGAAATGACCACCTTGACCCCTTTCCGACAGACTACACCTTTAAACAAAGAAAGTTGTGTTTTCAATGTCCGATGGATGGTGTCAAGTTCCTAAACTTGTAGATCTTTTAGCAGTCTTTGGGATGATTTTGTGTTAGGCTACCACAATACAATTGCGATCAGTCAGAGGAAAATTATCACCTTATCTTGTAAGAGGATTCAATTCAACACTACAGCTAAGTCAATGCCTAGTCTGGGATACTGAATGGAAACCCTTATTGATATATCTTTATGTCCAGTTCATGCGTTCTGGATGACTACCCCTATATAACACCCCTCTCTTGGAATCCCCCTGACCCCACTGAGCCAAGAAGTAGTTCTGTTTTGCAAGTTTAAAGGTTTATTTGATAACTTAAACAATATATATATATATCACGCTTTATAATAAATTAATAATTGAATATCACACTGAATCTGAGCAGTAATCAATAATGGATAGTCTGGCACTAGCACACTTGTGAATAGGAATAGAAGAATAAGGTGGTAGAGAATACTTTATATAAGTTCAGATGGATGTAATGTTGAATGAAAAATGCAATACAGAAAATACTCAATATGATTTCAACAAAAAAATGTAATCAATTTTCTCTGGCAATCCCCTCCCCCCTTTATGCAATGCAAGGAAATGGAAGGAAAGCACACAGTTCTCAGAAATGCAATCACATGTAATTCAGTTCACCCCAGCAAGCTTAGACTACAGAAGTTTGAAATACAGGCCGAAAATGCTTTTATATGTGCTGGCAATGAAGTGAAAAATAGGCTAAAATGCTTTTAATTCCCTCTAGAGGTTCCGGGTGAGTGGTGTCAAGTTAATATTAGTCCAGGCTCACTCTAGCAATGATTCAGGGATGGTTCTTAAGAGGCAAACAAATTTTTAGCAAGGAAAGCAAGAAAACTTCTGTTTTCACACGTGGAGAAATTTGCAAATCGCGGCAAATTCGCGAGTGCGTTTTTCGCGACTGTGGCAAAACTATAGGGAATCGGAATGTGGTTCTAGGTTCGTTGAAAAGCCCAGATTCTAAGCTTTCAGAGGAAAGGTACTGCAAGTCTCTAGGACAAACGGTCACAGATATATGAGCGATATGGTAAAGGTCGTTTTTCAGATTTGAAATTTTAAAGTTCAAAAAGACAAGTGACAGCTAGCAACTAGAAAATGACAGGTGACAGCTTTGCAAATGACAGGTGACAGTTAGGAGGCAGTTCTACTTAGATTAAAATAGATTGAATTATATTATTTTAACTAAGAGATTGGTTCTACACAGTTCTGCTAGGTACTCACAATATATTTAGAAATAGAATGGGCCTCGCCACGGATCTGGTCAGGTTTTAGACTGGACTCTGGTCTGGTCTCGGCACTTCACAGTGATCTGGGTCAGCTCTCTGGTTCTGCTAACAGTGGTCTGGGTCAGCTCTGCTCTGCCTCTGGTTCTGGATATTGATAGATTGAAGTCTCTATGTTGGCTCTCTGAAGGTTGAGGGAGGTAAAGTATGGATTTTCCCGGCAGAGCGTCCCGCAGCAAATGGATTTGAAGGTCCCTATCTGTCCTGACTGTCTGCTTTTATGTGTTTTGAAAATGGGTGTGTGTGCAGCATCACTAGGCTCTACCCCTCTCCACTTGTCATTGGCCACTTCATCCTCTTCCCCTTGATTGGGGGAATGAAGTGAAGTGTCATCATGATGAGGTCTGTTTATGGTACCGAGAACCCACCCCTGTCAAATTACACACAATCTATATTTTGACCCAAAAGACATATTTGCACAGGTACACATTTGTTTAAAATTACATGCACCCATCACATATCACAGGAGGTATACCCTGTCCAAATCTGCTCTTCCTGGGAGCTTGCATTCAGAAATGGCGACATTTGCACTTTTTAACTGGTTTCGCAATATCGGAAATTACCCCAAATTTACACACATGTGTGCAAGGAGTATGGACATTAATTGATGAAGTGTCAGATTTTTAACATGCATACATTTTAAGTAATACCCTCTTAACTGCTAGCTTGCCCCCAGATCATGCCACCGGTTCTAAAACCCTCTTAAAATGTGGGCAGAAAAATCACAAGAATTATGGTATCATTTAAATAATTTTCACAAGTCCGCTCTATGAATGATCCATCTTTTTAGAGTTATGTTCTGGCCCCAAAGGGGTGTGGTTTCCCCCCAGCACAAGGTTGAATTTCTGGTTTTTCCAGTTCTGCCAAGCCAGCTTGCTCTCACAGGCAGTGCTCCTCCCCTTTACTTCCAGGAGGAAGCCACTATTACGGCCCCCGTAATAAAACATTTGCCTGAGTCAGGACAGGGCTTTGTTCAATTTCCTGCAGAGCCCAGGTAATTCAATCAGAGAAGTGTCATATCCCTTTTGGTGGGAGCAGCAAAAGGGCAGCTAGGCCTGGGAACACAGCTGTTGTGCAAGTCTCAACTCCTGTCGGAGCAGAATGGGCAGAATTCAGTTCCTTAAGCCAGGCCCCAGCTAATGTCACTTTTAGTTACCCAGTTTTCTGCATTCAAATAAACTAACCATTTTTTTACATATGCAGCTAAAATGCTGATTCTAAGTTTAAAACTATGACATTTAAACAATTGCAACCTATGTGACACTCAAAAGTAGGTCACTCATTTCTTTTAAACATTTAGATTTTTAGTGTCTTTCAGTCCAAATTTACTTAAACTGCTGAAATCCACAGCTTAGCCAGTCTTGTTATAAACCTTCAAGTCACTTCAGAATATAACTTTACATTGTATCCACCTCTCAGGAAGTCTTTCTTTGGCCTGCTTTGGGTTCATTTATTCAGTTTTACACAAAGTCTGGTGGTTTTAAAACGCCGGCTTTCTGATAGTGGTGAGTACTGGTAATGTAACCATTTTTGGGATTTAAGAAAATGAATTCCCCACAATTCTAGGTTGCTTTTGGCAATCAGCATTGCCATTCCCAATGGTTTCAGGCTACTGTGTGGGTAGTCCAATGGTGGTTTTAGGCAGTGCCCTTCTGTGCCCATAACATCGGCAAAATGGGTGGCAGCCTATTCTTCATGCATTTCCCTGTGCATTTTCTGGGAAGCTCTGGCCATCATGATGTTTTCCATGTCAGTACTGCACAGTTTTGAGGTAGGGCTTGGATGCGTGGATAAAAACATCCCACAATCTCCCTATCTATCCAGCCCCCACATGCTCACCATGGGCTGTAACTCAGGGCTCGGCATTGTTGCCTTTGTAGATTGATCCTTCAACTATATTAATAAGACAGCACAACAGTTGCAGGTACACACCTATTTACCCCGATCTTACTAAGATTGAATGTTGTTACTGTGCAAACATATATCTGAATTAAAGATTGTATATTGAAACTCAGCACATTGATGGATAATGATAGTTAAGGTTATCCCTGCAAAGACAGAAATAATGCATTGTGGAAAAAAACAAGGAAAACTGAGGCTGGAATTCCTGGCAACATAATCTAAGTGTGGTCCTAAATGAGAACCGTATATTGTTCACCCGAATTAAGGTATTTACTAGGATCTGAGTTTTTCACACGATGACCACGTGAAGCTTGGGAAACTACTGAAGACTTTTCTGTTTGCTAAAAAAATGGAGACATTTCATTGTAATCCTCTAATTTACGTCTCAAAGCACAACATTGCCTACACAGTGATGGAGGACTGTATAAGATGCGTTGTAATGCCATTTATCAGTTTATGTTCCATAGACCAACCTCACAGAACAGTCACTTTGGTAGGAAAAACAAACATTGCTCAGATAATGAAGAAGTACACACGTCTTCAGAATCTCTACTGACTCCAACCTTTGATTCCCAGAAACTGAACTTAGGAGTTTCTTGTCAAAATGGAGCAAAGACAAACTGAAAGATGAACTTTCACAGAAACCCGAGGAGTTCTTCACCTATGTTCTATTTTCAGGGGCATCCCACTGCATGGGGCAGCGTTTTCAAGTCATGGCTGGCAGTGTCTTCAAAGAGCAGCCCATTGCTTAGCAGCTGGGCTGGTGGAGGATGTGCTTCACCTCCTAAAGGATGTCCTTTTTGCCAGACCTATTCAATAACCCAGAAGTCTCTATGCTCCTACAATTGTGACAAAGAAAGCGAACAATAACCTCCAAATATGCATTGATTAAAGAAACTACAAAAGGAGAAATGTCACAGACCAGTACACCACCCTGCCAATAGATGAGGCCCTAGACTGCTTGACAGGCAGAACATGGTTCACTCTGTAAGACCACAGCAATAACCTCAACTCAGTCCTCATGAGCCATCAGACTGCCTTTGGTATTCTGTAAGATCCACCAATAAACTTAAGGTGTTTCTGGTGGCTCAACTACTTTTAACAATGAACACAAAGCAAGTCTAAGACTAACCTTTTTGTAAATGCTGGTGCACTTTTTTAACTTCTTGTTGAGCCGGACCTTGGAAGAACATGAATGTACTTTGCTAACAGAATGTTCAAAGCTAAGATATCTCCCCCTCGAAATGCTAATACTGCAGAGGCAGTATACAGCATGTGGGAAATATTGTTTCCATGGACACTGTTGTTATTGACGCTTCTTAAGTGGAAGCACTTCGTAATTGTCCTAAGGACAGGCGCAGTTAAACAACTGCAACGTTTTGTAGGATTATGCAATTAATACTGAAGGTTTGTTGAAATGTTATGAAACATCAGCAACCCAATGCTCACTAACCACTAGCCATGCCTGGCATAACGTATTTTGGTTTCTCTCTTTCCCTTTCACTTACTTTCTTCCTCTTAGTACGTCTGTTATTTGATGTCAGAGGCCCTCTGAACCTCTCGCCCCCTCCCCCTTTCCCTGAAGGATTTCTGTCAGGATAGCTGGGCTGTGGCTATCCAGAAGCCTCAGTGTGTTTTAGTGATTTGTTGTTGTGTGGGATGCGAGAGAAGGAGGCTTGTTGCATGGCACCCCTCCTGGGAGCATGGTAGCTCCCATGATGTTCTAATGGGTCACGTAGCAGTAGCCACGTGACCAACTTAATAAAAGATGCATGCTGCTTCCAGCTCAGCAGTCACTCCGACCAAGGACTCCGGTGTGTTTATTGTTCTGCACCAGGCCGGTGCCACACTTCCTGCTGTGGGCCCAATGACGGGGCCCAGCACGAAGACGGTGCCCCTGCTGGGCAACGCCGTCCCTGCAGGCTGCAAACGCCATGTGAACATGGCTGCACTTTCGACCCCGGCCTGGGTGCCCCCAGAGCCGGGGCCGCTGTGTGCCCCCAGCAACGTGGGTCGCTCCGGTGATCCGGAGCGGGTGGGGTGACGCCCATCCCTGTGTCCACGGCGTGAGCAGCACACTGAGGAACCCGTGACCCGGACCGGCCCCCCGAACAATGGCGATGAGGATAACGGGCCCCATTGTGTGAAGTGCGGTGGTGGCCGCACAAGGAGGGAGGTGATATCGGCCGCTAGGAGGAGCTGAGTCCCCGTGAAGCTGCTTGCCCCCCTGCAAGGCCCCATCATCAGTGGCCATGGGAGAAAGTGAGCGTCGTCAACCGTGCTGATCGGTAGGTGGATGTATGATTCCGTGGCTGCAGCTGCGGGAGGAAGGGCGGCTGCCCCCCCAAAATTCCCACGGGGAGCGTGATGGCCCTGGCAGCAATGCTGTGGAGAGCGGCATCTGCCGCATGAGGGGGCTGGCTGCCCACCCCCACAAGGGATGTGTGTGCAAACTAAAAATTGCAAGTGATAAGTGCAAGTGATAAACAGTGCATCCAATTCTTTGTCGAGGTAAAACACTTTTTGGACAGATTGCTTTTTAGTAGGACGTTTATCCATTCCATGACACCGTTGGCCTGGGGGTGGTAAATGGTGCACATCCAATGCCTGATGCCCAGCAATGTTGAAATCTCTTTGAAAAGGTCATTAAAGAAATGTTTGCCATTATCTGACCTTAATGCATTGCACGCACCTCATTGAGGGAAAACCTCCTGCACAAAAAATTTAGCAGTGCAATTAGCATCTGGATGTGCACATGGTCCCACCTCCACCCATTGTGAGAAAAGATGAACAACCACAATAAGGTAATAAGATCCGTTGCACCTTTTGCCCATGTTCGCATAATCCATGTGCAGTTCACGAAATGGCCCAGTAGGATGGGGCAGGGTGCCTCTGATAGTTTTTAATGTGAGGCCTGTGTTGTATCTTTGACACGTGGTACAATGTGTGGCCACGTTCATCAAATTTCCTTGTAGGTTGGGGACAAACCAATCTTCCTGAATGTCTGCTGCAATGTGTTGTTTGGAAACGTCTGATGGATGATGCAACTGGTCAAATGCTACTAGAAATAACTCATGGGGCATTACGGCTTTTCCTGATATCTTCTGTTTTGACAAGAGATCTGTTGGAGACTATTTGCACCCTCTCTTCACCCAGAGCTCCTTCTCTCCTTGCGCTGCTCGCCCCTGTAACTCAATCAACTTTGCAATTGGTAAGGCATTTTACAGTGTAGACAACTGTTTGATATTACATATTAACACAGGATACTCTGACACGTGTGGTACTGGTAAGTATGCTGCTGTTTTTGCTACAACATCCGCGGCGCATTACTGAGCGAGACTTCATCTGTGTTATTAGTGTGGGCAGTGTATTTGACAACCGCCACACAGATGGCTGGGACAGCGCCTGGATGAGCTTGTACAATAATGCAGCATGTTACACGGGAGATCTGTCTGCCTTCTTGAATCCCCTCCTCTTCCACCATGTGAAACCTGCATGCATTGTGGTGGTGATGTATGCTGAATCGGAGTAAATGATCACGTGGCACCATTAGGATGCATGAAGCGCTATGAGCGCAGCTGCTTTAGCCGGGAAATGTATCAGTAACATCTTCTGCACTAGTATTTCATATTCTCCATCCACTAGACAGACCACTGCCACCAAAGTGTTTTGCATGCCTGTGTCCGGGTCAATTTGTGGCTGACCCATCAATGAAGAGCACCCCCTCCTCGTGTGGTCTATCATGTGACTTCTGGATATCATCTTCCTCTCCCTTGAAGGTTACACAGTCATGGTTGGCCAAGTCCTCATCAGAACACATTTCGGGCAGGAAAGTGGCAGGGTTAACAGTTTTGCATCATACAATATTAATGTTTGGAGTGGATAGAATGATCTCATATGTGGATGCCCACTGTGTAGTCAGTGTGGATTTAGAGGATTCTAAAATAGCAACACTGCATGCTCAATGTACAGTGTTACGGGATCATCCCATAACAATAGTTGAATCCTTCACAATAGCAATGCTGCAGCAGAAAGTCCTTGTTCACTGTTGAACTGGCCGTGCATCACTGAATCTAGGATACCACTGTAATGGCTTGTGGCCCATAGTGCTCTTCTGTGTGAGCACTGCTGTCATAAGTTGCCAGTTGGATTGGGAAAATAGGTAGAACTCTTGTGTGTACTCTGGTGCTAAGACTGTGCAGTGGAAATGACCTCCTTGAGGTCATTGAAATTTATGACAATGTCCTCTGTCCACGCTATTTTGTTATCCCCTTCTGTGCTTCCTTGAGGGCCTGCAAAAGGGGCCTGGTGTATGCTGCATAGTCAAGTATCTATGCCCTGTAATAATGGCAGAGTCCTAAGAAATGTTGCATTTCCTTTACTGTTTTGGGCTGTGGGGTGGTGTGCACAGAGGTGGCACGATCAGGAATTATTCTTCTGCCATTGAGAGAAATTAACTGACCCAAGTAGAACACCTCTTTGAGGCAATACTTCATTTTCGCCATGTCAACCTTGTATCCCTTGTGGGTCAGAAGTTGTAGGAGTGTTATAGCATCCTGTCTGCACTGGTGCTCGCTGACACTGCACACTAGTAAGTCATCAACATATTGAATGATGGTATTAGGAACATGGATATTACATTAAACAGTATGTAGTATTCTGTTGAAAATGCTGGAGGACTCGCAGTACCCTTGAGGCCATCTTGTATGTTTGAAGCGCATTGTGAACACTGTGAGGTATTGTGAAACGGTGAGCAGAGGAACAGAGAAGAAGGCATTCTTAAGAACCACCACAGTGAAGTGGGTCGCCTCTTTGAGGATGTTATAAAGTATTGTCGCAGGGTTCAGGACCACGGGAAATTCTGCTTGTACAATGTCCTTTAGGTGGCGCAAATCCTGAATCATTCTCCAGCCACTCCCTTTCCCCTTTTTAATCAGGTATATCGCCATGCTGCATGAGGAGGTAGAAGGTACAATTATTTATCCTTTGATTTATTAGGGCAACAATGGTGTCCCGTATCCCTTCCTCTGCCTCTCTTGACAAGGGGTACTGCCTCACTGGAGGTAGCACAGCACCTGGCGTAAGTGTTATTCGAACTGGGCACACTCCTTGTAAGAGTCCAAAGATTGTTAGCATTTGTCGTCCACAACCTTTGAGGGAACTGTTCCAGGTCTATCTCAGTGAAGGGGGGCAGGGCTACTGAAGCCATCAGGGGAAATCGCACTTCCCGATATTGCACCATAACATCACAAGGAATGGAAATTGCTAGGACAATTTTGCCATCATCTGGTTTGTCTTTGAACAAATCTGCATCAATTACTTCTCTGAGAGGCATTGTTGGGGTCAATACACAGCACTGTGCATCACTCGCACGCCTCTGAGTCAGTTCCAATTACAACAATCCATTTAGCTGATACAACGTGACCTTGCAAATCTCGGGACAATATTGTTCCAGCCACCAATTCGGGGGACACCACAGGCCAAAAAAATAAGTCAGACAGCACTCGCCAACAAGCCTTGCCAATTTGGGGTACTGTCTCAAGAAGCACTGTTATGCCGTAAACAAACGAATCAGGGTCCACGGTAATACCATGACCCACCGGCTCCCCTCCCCTTGCATGTATTATGATCATTGCCCTTATAACACACATGCTCGGGGTGGAGCACACTACACCTTGGTCTGTGAAGGAGATTGTCATATTTAATTTACTCAGCAAGTCTCGACCCAACACATTTATCGGGGACCTCTCATAATACAACAGAGGGGCGCACACCTTTTTTCCTCCTATTTTAATATCAAGTTATTTAGTGTAGAGAATCATGGTGACAGCCCCAGAGAAGACCTGTATGTCAAGAGTTTCACCTGATAATGGGAAATTTCCCTTATTGATACATGATTTACTGGCACATGTGTCAACTGTGAGAAAGTTGAAGGTGCCTCACCCGCTTGTCCCTGGGGATTTGTCATCCAGGTGGCCAGGACACGCCCATTGATTTTGGATCCAGTTCCTGGGGTGGGCCAGTGCGGTAGGATCACCTGGAAGAGGGGTCTTCGGGGAGTAGAAGTGGGACACCAAAGGGTGAGATGCTGTATGCCCTTCCTTGTACCACCTTTTCCCCATCCTACCAGGTAGGATACCTAGGATCTCAAACCCCGGCTCCCCTTTCCTGACACAATCACTTTCTCACAGACAGTTCACCGTGAGCAACAATGGACTAACACCAGAGCCGTATACCTGACATGTCCCAAGAACCATGGTGAGGCAAGGTCAGGCAATTATGAATCATTACACACACCTGACTTCCATCACACTTCTCCAGAAAGATAAAAGGCGGAGCATGAAAGCACACTCTGAGCAAGGCAAAACACACAAGGAAACAGCAGTTCCAATATGGCAGTTTCATGCAAGGAGAAAGACGGTGAGACCGGAGAGGGTTGCAAGGAGGGAAATACCCTTGACCTATAAAGACTGTTACTTTCATGAACCTTGGAAAGTAAGAAACCAAACTAAGGCTGACCAAACCTGCACAGTATGTTTGGGGTACCCAGGGCTCTCTCTTGTCGATAACCAAGGCGGGAAGAAGCAATTGCCGCCATGGGACTGACCATGACTCCTACAACAATGCGGCAATCCTAAAAGAAAGCACAGCCGGTAAATCAGAGAGAGTGATACCAAACCAGCTTGTGATCTGAATCAAGGTTGCAAGTGGCAACATTGTATAAAGAGAGCAGTGTGTGCAGCATTTGAGATAAGCAAAGCAAAGTCAATTGACAGCCAAAAGAAACTCTGGAAAACCAAGAAAAGATACCATACACAGAGTGGTCCAGCACAACGTTGGTGCTCATTCAAAAGTCTCTGTTAGGTGTCCAACTGATGCTGAGTGGGAAAGAGTTTGAAATGTCCTACAACGGGTCAAGCTACACCCTGTGCACATTTGAAAGTTTCCGATAGTTTAAAGTAAATCCAAATTGGCCCGAGTCCAACTGAGGGAGACTAATTGAACCTTGTTTGAAAGGGATCTGAGCCCAAAAGAGGGGGCTAAAATATTTAACTTGTATTTGCTTATGAAAATGATCTATGCCCAGAACAGGGGGGTCCAGGGTGAACACCCAAGTTAAATATTGAAGAGAAAATGTATCTGTTGTTTCTGGTACAGAAGGGCTTCTGCTTCAAGAGACTTGTGAGAAGTAAAGCGACTTGGACACAGAAGGTCCTGAACTGGAAACATTGTACTGTATACTTGTGTGGCAGAAGCTAGAGTGTGTGCTTTGCTCAAGTGGCCCACCTTGTTCCATGCTGAAAACGTGGGGAACAGAGTCCAACGGCCCGAGCACCCTGACATATTATTTTGTGAACACTTTTTTTCTTTTTCATGAACATTACCTCATCTTATTTTGTAATTTAGTGGTTAGGGTTGGCAATAGGTTTTTTTAGTATAGGCCCTTTTAATTTGACAAGACTCCACTAGGACTGCACTATTATTAATTGATGGTCGTGGCTTGCTCCCATCTGTAGATTTAGGTTTAGATAGGCGTTCATCACACCCTTGCAAAAGTTCAATAAACACCCTTGAAATGTGATCACTTGTGTATGTCTTAGTATTGCCACCATGCGTTCATTACACACCCATGAAGATGAATTGCTTGTTACCTATCTCAGTGCCCACCAAGGGTTCCTTGTCAGGGTGGACTGTCATGGACAGAACTGGACATGTAAGAGTTATCTTTGGGCTGTCCTAGTCAGGGATGTGTTGGAAACGTGAAAGGGTTGTTTCCCACCACGCTCACTCCTTGGTAAGGAACACTGGTGTCATTTGGCACTGCGTAAGTCAATGCCATGTTATTTCTGTACATTGTGTTCTGTTGAGGCACTGAGGGTTGTGTCACTTGAGGCGGTTGCATAAGTGCTCCTCGGTGTCGGGCCGTTATTGAGTGTAGGCCTGGTGTATATGTTATACGGTATGTAGGTTGGCCTTGGAAGTTGTGCTTGTGGTTGGTGCTGGGATGGTGGTGGGCAATCATTGCTCCATGGATGGTATTCTACCCCCTGCCTGTTCCTACACTCCCTTGGAAAATGCCCCCACTTCTCACAGCTCCGACATTGCGAGGGTCCCATACCTGCTCCCCAAGGTCCCATCCCTCCATATCTTTCTCTTCCCCCTCTGAACCTGCCTCTTCCACGATGCTGACCCTCTTGCTGACAATCAGGTCAGGTGGGCTGAGGACCACCTCCCCACTGTCTGTGTCCACCTCGTGGCCAAAATGCTGCTATCCTCACATCTGGGGTTGCCGCGGTCTGCTCCCTCACCTCTGTTTGTGTGCATGCCGATACCGCCCCTTCAACTGCTATTTTTGCTATCTTTCTCTGTACTAGTTTTGCTTCCTCACCCTGTATCCTCTGTGCCATTTCCTTTCCTCACTCTTTTATTCATTTACAATAGTGTATTATTATGATTTGGATCTCAGCCCACCTTTTCGCTTAAATATGCATTATTTTGTCAAGCGCTTTCAGAACTTCCTTGGGCAGAACTCTTTTGATGACGAAATAAAAAAGAGGAACTGATCGGTCCCACTGGTCCCCCATCTCTGCCCGCCACATCTCCTGAACCTTAATAATGTACTGCCCAGGGTCCTCATCGTCCTTCAGGTCTGGCGTGTCGGGGTACATTCACCAGAGCACGTCCCACAACTGCGCCCTTATGTTGTTGAAGGGTGTGCCATTGTGTGCGTCATTGTCCAGTTTTACTCTGGGATATCCTGCTTCAATCCACACATCTTCTGCTTGCTCCCCCAGTATTGCAACAAGCACATTTTTCCTATCCCCCACAGCTAAGGGAATGCCTGCTGTCTATTTTTCAAAAGCATTGATCCATTTGCAGGGCCCCGGCAGTAATGGGTGGGAGCTGCTTAATGAGATTATTCATATCCATTTGCTCCCAGTGTACATAGTGCATTCTACCTATGCCTCTGTGCAACAACGGGATCTGAGTACCTGTGTTCCTTCCTTCTTTATGTCCAACACTTACCTTTTTCCTTGCTACTGCCATTCGGCCAAACCTGTTCCTTAACCGTGGTCCCCACAAACTTTCCAATTGTGCTGTAATCTCCAGTGTCAGTGTCAGCTCATTCCCTTCATCATCCTCAAACTCATCCAGTACATCCCATTCATCTTCCCTCAATTCTCGGTCCATACCCCTGTCCGACCTTAGAGTCCCATACCCTGTGCTCCCTGCTCACCCTTCGCCACCCCCTTCTTCTCAATATGAGCGTCCTTTATCGCCGTACTATCTAACCTAAACATAATATCTCCTGCTCTCCATTCATATAACCCACTCCCCTTCTTCCCTTCTGCCTCCTGAGTCACTCTTAGTCAAGCCAATTCTACCCACGTACCCTCCAATGCTTCTTCTACCTCCTTCTGCACCTTGCTGTCTTGGGACAGGGTATCACTCTGTGTTGGTATTTAGGGAGTTGGGGCAGTCACTGGGGTAGGTATGTACGTTGGGTTTGTATACCTTGACTGGGTGAGTAGTAAGTGGGTAAAGCCCTGTGTGCGAGGGCCCAGTCCCATTCCTCTGTGTTATCACAGACATTGCATCTAGGGCAGCCTCTTCAGCATTCTGAGTCCCACCCTCATCAGGTTCCTCCACATCTTCTATCATCCTCCACAATTCCAATATCTCTTTTCTCTTTTTGGAACTGTTTACCTTACTACTTGGCAGCTAAGAACGGGCTCATGTGGTCCATTATATCTCTATTATGGGTGCCCTCTAGCCAGGAGTGGGGCATCCCCCTTTGTGTCTCTACCAGCCACTGTTTGTGATTCTTCTTTATCTTGTGCTGGTTGTACAATGGTAAGGCCTCATACATGTACTCCAATGGTGTCCCGCTCCCAACTTTGCTATTTATGCACTTAAAACCCTTGCTCTTTACAAGTTGTGCTGCACACACATTTATCACAAAAGTCACTACAAGTCCACTGCTTCCCCTTCCCGTCACCCCTGTAAACACTTCTACCTCCCCCCTCTCCACGCACGCACACATACAAACATACACACATTATCACATTACACACCCTCAAAACAATTGATAAACACTGGCCAACCTCTGTCCTCCACCTCTTGAACAAGAATCGCAATACACAAAAACAACAAGCTAAAGTAACAAGCTAAAACAACCACTACTTCCACGAGCCCTCTAATTATATGGTGTTCCTCCTTTTTTGCCTCCTTATTCCTTGTCACAAAACAAATAGTGCCATCATCTTCCTTCACTCAGAAAATCTTCCTATACTCCAGTTTTTTCTCTGTAAAATCCTTTCAAATTACCAAGAAAAAACAAAAAATGAACTATTGCCACGTGGTCTTAACACACTCCTCCTTCACTCATGCATACCACACTCCCCCATGCACACTATCCCTTGTTGTTATCCCTAGCAAGGGGTATACTCACGTCTGTGTGTTCACCCAAGCTCCTCCATCACGGGGTCCCAATAGCCCCCTGCACTCTCCCTGGAGACGTGCCCCGCTCCAAAGTGCAGACAGAAATTCTCTAAAAATGGCTCTGCGGGTTGCACTCATGGGACTGGCTGCTGCAGGCGGGAGCGGCCCCTTCAGAGAAGCGGCCTGGAAGATTCTGTCATTAATGGGGTCGCTGGTATTACATCGGGGTCAACAAATGTATGAAAGCCCCTAGACACTCACACCAGAAAAAGTACAACCCACTAGGGAAAAAGGCCCAATACACCTCTTGCAAGGATAACAAGGTGTATATCCATACACATGGAAAAAGCGCCAACAAAGGACTCTGCTGCCATGGAACATTTTGGCAAAATCTGCATGAGGAGCACACTTTGAAGGTACATAGCGTCCTCCGTGACATCATCACAATAAAAACCTGTGTGGCTGGTTGGTGCGATCATACACATAAGTTACCTGCTCCATAGGGGAGTCCAGGCCATTGGTCCCAGATATGTCCGTCCCTCTTCCTTCACCTGTGTGATGCTGAAGTGGTCATCTGTCAGAAGGCAGGCAAGTGGTAATCCTTTTTCAACCTAACAAACACATCTCTTTCTTTGTAACCGTGCACCTGGTACGAGCAGACAGGGGTCCGGGGCGAAAGCTGAGGTCATACTAACACACACACTTCACTCGTTCCCAGACAGGCCGGCACCTCTCCAAGGACTTATAGCCTTGTTCTGGGCTAAAATGTCATCCCTCCCTGTACCTCGCAGCACAAATCACGTGACTAGGAAGTGAAGGTAGGAAAGCCCTGCTTTCTGATATTTTTAATCGATTAGGGGTCGTACAGGGTTATGGTCAGTTGTCTGGGGTTATCTGGTACATTGGAATTCAGGGATCCTAAAGCCAGGGTATTTGCGTACTATAACTTAGGATTGGGACTGGTGGAGGGTGGAGGCCCGCACCCTCCTTCTCATGGGATCGCACTGTTAACAGACACACAGCCCTCCTCCCATGGCCTTGGAGGGCAAATTCTTCCCAGGGCACGAAGATTTGCAACATTTTAGGACAATGAAGGATTTATGGGTCTGTGTAGCTCTGGCCTTTCTCATCAGTGTCTGGGATGCAACCAATTCCGTTGCTTGTGTTTGCAGCCTGGGCCTTTGGTGCTGGCTGCTGTGCTATGTTTGAGCTTTGTGCCACAGTATGGCAGCTAATGTCTAAAATGGCTGCTATTCTCGCGTGTACACTGCATCTATGAAATGTGCAATAAGGTAATTGTGCAGATAACTTAAGGGCACCCCACTGCCCCCTGGGCTCTTTCAATATCTATGACGGCCTTTGCCTTATTCTAAAGCGCTTGGGGATGTGGGTAGATTGTGTCCCATTCCCAACACATGCCTTGAAATGGTGACAACTGGCCTCCTCGTATTCAGAGAGTTGCATTCTCAGTGGGTGTGTTCTCTAGGCATGTCACCTTCATGCTGACAGGGCATTTAACATGCAAGGAAGATGTGGGATACAAAGATCTGCTCTGAGGAAGGTTTTGGGTTTCTGACAAACCTTGTTAGGTATTAGTACCCGGCGAGGGGTGTTTGGTGGCCTCGCAGCCAATGGGGAGGCTCAGAACACTGGCATTACCATAGGAAATCCCACCACCCTGAGCCTCCTCTGGGTTAACGGCCGCCATCTCCCCTCACCAGGGAAAGAGGTAACTGGCTCCCCCTCGCGTCCCCCCATGACTTAATATTTCCCTCCCTCTCCCGCCACACTTACCGTAATCTGTTCCTGTTTTGGAGCATAGGTGTTGCGTACACCTCTGTCCCGGATTGTCCGCTCCTGATCTGCGGCACACCACCATGGAAAGGGAGAAAGGACTAGACGTAGTCCCTTCTCTCCTTTGAATGTCGGCCATTTTTTTCCTATTTTTTTTTTATTGGCTGCCATGGAAAGGGGCGAAGGGACTACTTGTAGCCCCTTCTCTCATTCCATGGCGGCCATTTTTTTTCTTTACCTTTTTTTCCTAATTCCAATTAAAAAATGTTACTTTCTTTTCTTCGTTGTACCATTTCACAGCGGAGAAAAAAATGCTTTTAGTCCCCCGGTGTTACGGGCTGGGGTACTAATAGCAATAAGACCCTCACAGGGGCGGTATTAGCACTTCAGGTAATTGCCCAGGGCCTTCTCTAAGGCCCTCACTTTGCTCTGATTTGTAACTATGGGCCCCAGGGCGTTACCTGAAGTGGTAATGCCCCCCCTACTCAGGGCTTATTGCTTAATTAGTGTTTTGCTTACTGTAACAAATGTATTGGTTCAGCAGCACTACCGGGGCCGGCACACAACATTTAACATTGCCTTTGTCCTCACAAAACGAACAGAAAATTGGTTTTAGCATCATGGCCACATCAATAACATCACTGATGACATCATCATGTTCACATATCTACATAGAAAGCAGACTTATACCATTGGGAGAAAGAGTTTTAAAAATGCTGCATAAAGAGTTTTCACAATTAATGTGGGCCGCACAATGACTAATTCTCTGATCATCATATTAATTTCACTCAATGAGCACCCAGCGTGGGAGGGGTGGGTGTTAGCCTCTCATCCAATGAGGAGGCTCAGAACAGGGCAATTACCAGATTACCATATGGTAATCCCCCACTCCTACCCTCCACATGGGTGGTGGCTGCCATCTTCCCCTGCTGGAGAACGAGGTAGATGGACCCTCTCTCCCCTGCCCCCTCGACCTGTCCACAGAATTCCCGCCCCACCCCCACCCCCACTTACCTACTTTTATGTCCATTTCTGGAGCGGACGTGCTGGTAATACATTTTTCCCCAGCGCATCTGCTGCCGATCTGCGACAGGGCTTCATGGAAAGGAAGAAGGGACTACATGTAGTCCCTTCTCTCCTTACCACGGCTGACATTGTTTCTGTTTACCTTTTCCCTATTTTTTGAATGGCCACCATGGAAACGGAGAAGGGACTATGCGTAGTCCCTTCTCCCTTTCCATGGTGGCCATTTTTTTTGCTTACTGTTTTGTATTATTTTCAATGCTTGCCATGAAAAGGTAAAACAGACTTTGTTTTCCCTCCCACAGGGGCCATTTTTTGTTTTGTTTCTTCTTCCTGCGAAATGAGCATTTCAAAAAGAAGAAAGAAGCTTTTAGTATCCCAAACCAATGCCCTAGGGTACTAATAGCAGTAATCCCATCACTGGAGAGGTATAACTCACTCAAGTAATGCGGCAGGACCTTCTTTAAGGCCTTTGCGTACTATGGGCCTCGGGGCAATACCTGACTCAGTAATGCCTCCCCGGCTCACGGATTATTGCTTAAGTATATACTCTCCTAAACGTGCCTAGCCCTTGTCTACAAGTTCTGTTCTGCCAAGATGTATACTTCTACTGCCAAGAACACCATGTGAAGTATGCTTTATTTCTTTGATCCATGCTGTCACTATTGAATGCACTAATGAAGCACTATTGAAATGCCCCTGCACGGTCACACCAGAAAAAATACAGCCCACTATGGGAAAAAAGGACCAAGACATGCTTGCAAGGATATCAAGTATTTATTTCTACAAAATATAAATGCGTCAGCAAAGAACTCTGCTGCCGCCAAATGTTCTGGCCTCCGTAGGCATGTCAGCACAGCACAAACAATGTCACTGATGACGTAATCATATATAATACATTTTCTACAATTCTATCTGGACGAGCTCTGTGCATGTAGGGCCTGCTCCATATGGGATGCCAGGCCAATGGTCCATCTTCATCTCTCCATCTCCGTCCACGTGGGCACTGCTGGGCTCGTCACCCGAGGTGAAGTTGGCCTAAATATTAATTGGCTACTAACACAAACAATGTTATTTTATTGTTGATACAGGCACCTGGCAGATACAGGGACGATCTTGGGGGAGAGCCGAGGTCCCACTAACTCACACGCTTCACTTGCTCCCAAACAGATCAGCAACTCCCAAGGTCCTCCACCTTAGTTTAAGGCTATAATTTTGATGCTACCCTGCACCTCGCTGCTCAAACCACGTGACCCATTTGTAAAGGCGCGATAGCCTTACCTTCTGATCTTAGTGATCGATTGAGGGGTGTAAAAGTTTTATGGTCAGTGGTCTGGGTTTGGATGGTGCCATGGCATGCAGGGTTCATGGGATGAAAGCATAGCAGAGTTGTATTTCTTGTGTGTGGATCCTTGGGGGCAGGAGGGCCTTGCTCTCTGTCCTATGGGATGGTATTGAGAAGATGCGCTCTGCTCCGTTCCCATGACCTTGCAGGGTGCATTCTTTACAGGGCGCAAGGGCCTGTAACCTTCTTAGAACAATGGAGGATTTCATGGACTTTGTGAGTCCTGGCCGGCGTCGGGGAAGTGGCCATGCTCATGCAAGAGGCCTAAAACTAACACACAAAATATTGTTTGCCGCGCTTGGGTCTAAATTCTGAAAATTGAGGCTGCTCACTTAGATGGCATTCACACCTGCATCTACCATACAACTTGTACTGCAACCGCTGAGGTGATCGCACACCCTCCCATATGTGCACCCTTTTCCCCCTGGATGTGCTCTCTTAGTATTTATTTCTCATTCGGTATCGCCTAGGGGGCTGGGAAGACCCTCTCTCCTTCCCAACACTATTGCCTATCGTGTTGTACTTTAAGGTTCCTATTTTCTCAATGGAACTTCATACGATAGTTTGGTGTAGTGTAAGTATATATTGTGAAAAATGGCTTAGTTCATGAGCGGCCTATCTGTCACCCTACATATGGTGGCTGAAATTCCTTAAACAAAACTCAGAATAAACATTTTCTGTCAGAATCCCTACACAATTGTGATGTCATAGGTGATTTCTTAGTTGATGCCATTTGTGATGTTATGTGGTAATGAGCAGTGCATGCTAGGGGCATAGTGTATGGTTCATAGCTTACCATAACTGTGAATTTCTATGATTTATAGATTTTGCATTTGGATAACATTAACAAAGCCTCTTAACACATTTATTTCACTGAATTTCATTGGTTTCCATTCGTTTATTCAGACTGTGTGTAATACTTAGGACCTTATTCACAGAGTTTTTTCCAGTGGGGATTTGCCATTATAAAACCCTTCTGTGAATTAGTGTGCAGATAGAAACCCCAGGCCAATTGTATTGATTTTCTCTCCTTATAGGTGGCAAACAAAGGTATTCGAAGCATCATGGTGGTAACAGATAATTTCTCCCTGTATGTCCAAGCCTTTCCCAAGAAAGATCAGAAAGGTAGTATTGTGGTAGAAGTATTGTGTGCACTATGGCTGGCCATCACAAATACACTTATATCAGGTGTAAGACTTTGGGCCTCATTCCGAATATGACGGTAAGGGATAGCGGCCACCGGTAACGAGACCGGTGGCGGTGATCCCTTACCGCCATACTCCGAGTTCCCTTTGCGCCCTCGCCCTTAACGCCTGCTTTGAGCAGGTGTTAAAGTCGAGGGCGCAAAGGGGCCTCCAAGCCAATAACGGTGACCGTAATGAACTGTCACCGTTATTTGCATCTTCCCCATTCCCATTGAGCCCTATGGGGGCTCATTCGGGAATGGGGAAGAGCCTTGGTGAATGTGGAATTACCGCCCCGCCAACCTTGGAATGGGGCGGTAATTCCGCCATCCACCAAGGCGCTGCCGGTCCGGGTACGGCGTCAACCAAGGCGTTAATAGCGCCATTGGTTAGCGCCGTACTCGGAATGAGGCCCTTTGAGTCTAAACCAGTGAAATCAATGATCAAAGTCTCTAGGCCGTGTTCCTGGGTTTAGGTTGAGTGTGGTAGCAGAGCCGTGCAGAGGGAGGGGTTGCATGAGGTGGACCCCCTGAAAAGTAATGTGGGGACGGAGAAACAGGCGTCTACTCGACTAACAACGTGGAGGCGGCATTAAGGGCTGTCTTCCGCAAAGTCGGTCTTCTGCCTGCAGCATTTAAACATAGAACCGAAGTAAATGCTGATGACTGTGTGAATAAAAAAGTCAATTTCATCCCCTTATGACCTGAACAGAAATATTCCAGCAGAGAGATTATGCAGGACACTTTTGTTTATTCCTGCCATCAGACACAAAAACACGGTGGAGCCATAATGTTACCACTCTGGTCCATACAGAAACTGAACAAAAACGACTTCACTGGTTGCACACCTGTAGAAAGCATGAAAGACTACCTGTAGATCTGTGTTTGGGAGTTAGCCCAGATGGAAGCTGACCTGGGGCTTACCTGAAATATATGCACAAACTAGAAAAATAACTGCATCTACCCTACCAACCTGCCAAGCGTACTGCTGAGCAAAACGCTGGAAAATAAGAACATAGATGTGATTAAAAACGTTACATATTAGTCAATCAATCTGGACGGTATATTGCTAATCCCAAATTTAGGTGGGCAAGTCCTCAATAAACTAAGAAGGAACTTCCAAAATATTCCAGCAAAATCATCTACTCCCACTAGAAGTGGGTGTCAAAGTTTCATCTTCCAGACAATTTGTAACAGATGTAATGAGTAGTCCTCCAACTCAGACTTAAAGCCTAGCAGCCAAGCCCGCTCAAGAAATACCTCCCAAATGCAAAGTAAAATCAACTCATGTATACAATCAGAGTTTGTTTGTTTGTTTTATTATGTGTAATGCGCACCAGACCCCAAGGTATCAGCGCGCAGCAGTTAAAAGAATATGCTAAGCTTAGTTACAGGCATTCATACAAATATATACATTACTTACAGCCTCAGGATAAAGAGTGACAGCCAACAAGGTAAGGGCAGTGATGCTATTGTCAGGTGTCACCGCTTAGTTCAAAGTGCCAAACAGGTCAGGGCCATCTTAAGGAATTTTGGGCTCCCGAGGGCACACATGCTTTGCCCACTCTAACCCACCCTAACCAAAGAAATGAAGGGATCCAGAATCACTGGTTATACCCCTCACCCCCACAAAGCAATCACAACCCATTTCTTACTTGTTTACTTACCTTATCTTAAAGAAACTTATAAAGCGCAACATACGCCCAAGGGTATTATGGTGCTAAGCAAGAGGGAGATCTATCCAGTCCACAAAAGCTAAAAGAGAAAAGTCTTAAGCGCTCGGTGGACCAATAGATGCCATTCAATACTGCACAAGAGGAGAGGAAGCTGATTCCAAGCCTTTGCAGCCAACACCAAGAATGCACGTCCGCCCATACGGGCAAGTCTGACCCTCGGGGGCTGTATAGTTTTCAAATCCTGAGAACGCAATGACCTGGCAGGTATATACAACCCAAACTTCTTTTGAAGAAATCCAGCAACTAGGCTGCAAAAGGCCCTGTGGATAATACACAGCGCTTAAACCTAATACGATGCTCCGCTCAGAGCCAGTGAAGCTGCCTCAGCAGCTGAGTCAAGTGGACACCCGTGGGGGGACGAAAAACAGCTCTGGCCGCTGAATTTTGCAGCAGCTGGAGACACTGCAAGAGATGCTTAGGGAAAGCCAGATAAAGAGAGTTACAATAGTCAATATTGATAATGACTAAGGAAGAAACAACAGGGGCATGACATTTCACAGGAATACGAGGCAGGATTTTCTGAAGCGTCGTTGCTTAAAATGGGCTTTTTGGCATCCCAGGGAAACCTGGTCAGCCATAGAAAGAGAGGCCGAGATCTTCACGCCTAAATCTTTCACTGAGGAGGCCGGCTGAGGTAAGGGACCAAAGCTCACTGGCCAGAACTCCGGAGCACAAAACAAGGCGGGAGTGGACTTGCCTACTACCAACACCTCTGTTTTTCCCCATTAAGTTTAAGAACAATTTTTGACATCCACTCACCAATGGCTACCCAACATTTGTTCAATTCTTCTGCGGATTCAGATTTGGTAACGTCCAACCGCATGATGATCTGGGTGTTATCGGCATAGGAATAACATAGCAAACTAAAAGCATGTATTAAAGCCAAAAGAGGTTGCATATATAAATTAAACAAGGTGGGAGACAGAGAAGAACCCTCTGGAACACCACACAGAAAAGAAGACACCTGGGAATAGAAATATGGAAGAGAAGCAGATTGGGAACGACCAGGCAGAAAGGAGGAGAACCACATCAGTACTTGGCCAGTGATGCCAGCGGTGGAAAGGTGAGAGATCAGGGTGGGACGGCCGATGATATTGAAAGCAGCTGATAAGTCTAAAAAAAAACAGAGCTCCCACCCCACCCTGGTCAACCAGACGAGTCAAGTCGTCTACAACAGAGACCAAGACCGACTCCGTACCTCTGCCAGGGCGAAACCCATATTGAAAAAGATTCAGAAAATTAGACGTCTCCAAAAAAGTACTGAGAAAAGGGGATACCAAAGAATCCAACAACTTCATAAAACAGAGAAGTAGTGAAATGGGATGATAATTAGTCAGTATTGCCGGGTCAAGTCCAGGCTTTTTTAATAGAGGAATGACAAGAGCATGTTTCAAATTGTCAGGGATGATCCCGGAAGTGAAGGAGTCATTAACCGCCTCAGTAAGGCAGCCAATAATATCACCAGAAACGTCTTTAAGAACAGATAGCAGGACCGGATCCTGGGGAGAGGCAGGTTTAAGGCTATTTAGTGCAGTCAATACCTCCTCTGCTGAGAACACCGGAAAAGAAGACCAGTGTGATGCTGAATAGGCCTCAACACTAACATCAGGCGTAGATGAGAGAGTACGCAACAAGGATATACAGGATGTAGCAATACCCTCTCGAATGCTAACTATCTTCTCATTAAAAAACAGAGCCAGAGAGTCGCACATTTCCTATGAGTGGGCAGTACACAGCAGAAGTTTTGCCTGTATGGTGCGGGATTGACCAACTGAAACAAGAGTTCTACGCTGATTGATAGCCTGCTCATTTTTACTACTAAAGTAGCTTTGTTTTGGCACCCTCATAGCTTTTTTATAATCAAGCCTGGCACGCAGATAGAGAAGACTATGTTCAAAGGAATAATCCTGCCTCCATATCCTTTCTGCCTGTCTCCGGCGAAGTTTGAACATTTTGAGCTCAGCAGTAAACTGCGGCTCCAACCGACAAGTCCTAATTGGGCAAAGATTACAAGGGGCCACCCTGTCAGCAACAGATTTAAATGTCTGGATAACAGTGGCCAGATTACAACTGGTAGCTTTATTAAGATCCTCAAGGATCAGAGAGGTAAAGTTAGGACGTGAGACTTTGTGCCAGCCTCGCTTCAAAGCAAATTGTTGAGGGCCTGAAGTGGGAAGAGACATAACAGGCATAGTAAAAGGGACTCATAGCTTGATATGCTGCCCCGCTGCAATCATAATATGCATGGGTACTCTCTTCCAGTCCCCTTACCCTCTTCAGACTCATTGGAATAAGAATAATAAACAAGTGGCATTTCTTTTTTTTTATTATACTTTGTTTAATTGTCTTACAATTTTTACAAGTTTGTTTATCCGTTGATACCCATCCCACCAAGAGTTAAGTTACTCAGATATAAAATGAAATCAGAAAACCTAGGTCAGAATAAGTCTATGTCCATAACCGTCTTGGAGGATCATCTCTCAAGATTTTAGGTCTTGAAGTTTCAAGTTCTGGAAAAACTGTTTGACGGCTATTACTTAAGATGTGTTGTCTCCTTCAATTAAACGGAACCACCATTCATCTTCGTTCATGATGCGCAACTCTTTGAAAAGGAGGCTAATATGTGCATTTCTTGGGGCTGCTAGACCTTCACAAGTTAGTAGGAGATGTCTGATTGTTTCTTTGCGCTCCTTGTTCCAACAGAAACTGCAGGTATCTTCTGGTGCCAAAACTCTTATCTCTCAGATTTAATTTGTCATCAGTAGATTTAGCCATATTCATATGAAGGTGTTTCTTACAGTTTTATTTGGAAACTTCTTCATATAATTCGGTAAATTATTTATTCCCCTGGTAGCTGGGGGCAGATGACTTATCAGTTTGCCTCTGGAGGCCAACAATGTTGTCTGCATCCAGTCCCACTCAGTCAGTTTGTTTCATTTTGAAAGGGTTTTGAATGAGTTCTTCTTCCGAGCTGTTTATTTCTTTCAGAATGTTCTTATTTCTCTGTACCCAGCTCGTCAGTAGGTTGCTTTGGTTGTCCAGAATTTCTTTGTTGATAATTCCCAGGACGTTTGTTCGATTACTGGTAATTATTTTCCTGTACAGCATCATTGCCTTCCTACTTACCATGGATTACAGCGATTGGAGACAAAGTTTGTGACGTATTGATGTCACTGGTGTTGATGCTGGTAGTTGTAGGACTGTTCGCCAAAAGAGACACTCCAGGCGCGACCAGATGCCGTCTGGATGCGCCGGTATGGCATCTCAGCCATACATCAGTGATTATACGACCTTGCCTTTATAGAATTGAATGATGGTGAAACGGCTGTATTTTCTGTCAATCGCTCTAGCTTGAGATGCAAGTCTCTTGGTTTTTTCCATTAGATTACTTTGCATAGGAATTTCGCGTTTGCAGTTACTTAAAATCACCAACAGGTATTTGAATTCTTCCACCTGTTTGATATCCTGTCCTTCTAATTTCCAATGGAAAGTGTTCTTCGTCTCCATTTGTTTTTCCATTACCATTACCTTGGTTTTTGTTCTATTAATTTCCAAGTAGTGTCAATGATTTAATCAGACAAGCTGTTTAATTGGCATTGCAATCCGATAGGTGTATAGTCCAGTAGGATTAGGTCGTCTGCGTAAAGAAGGAGGCTGACTCTTACCTTCCCTACTGTCGGAGGAAACAATCTAGTGTTCGTTTCAGAGTCTTTGGTGTCCCATAAGTACGAATTGAACAGGGTGGGTGCTAAGGGGCACCCTTGTTTCATCCCTCAGGCTGTTAGCATTTCCTTCAATAGGCTTCCCCCCCATTCAACCGTACCCTGAATGATGTGTTTTGGTGTAGGGATTTAATTGGTTCCAAAATGGTGTCCGGGCAAATGCATGTTGTCAATTTTTCCCACAGAATTTCTCGGTTGACCTGGTCAAATGCCTGTCAACAAAAGTGAGATAGATTTTGGGGCTGCATTCTTGGAAGTTGCCCTCTAAGATGATCAGCAATAAGATGTTTGGTGATGTTCCTGCATCTTTCACAAACCCTGATTGGAAAGGATCTTCATTTCCAGATGTCCATGCCCACTTTTGGAAATTATCAAGCATCAGAGAACCAAAACCCTTACCAATTACGTCCAATAATGCTTTTGGACGGTAATTTTTTGCAAGTTCTCTTGGACCACTTTTGTAGATGGTTACTACTATTGATGTTGTCCATGAGGATGGAATTGTTTTTGTTTCCAACAGTTCTTTATCACCCCATGGATTAAAGACAGCCCATTCTTGTGGATGTACTTTTAGGTGTGCATTAGTAATCCCATCAGGGCCAGGGGCCCTAGAGGTGTTCAGGCTTTGTAGTTTCTTCTTGATGTCTTCTATTTCCCAGTTATCACTCTAGGGTTCCTTGTTCTTACTCTTCCTTGTTGTCGAAAGGTCCACTGGTTTTTGAAATAGGGAAGTAAAGTGGTTTATCCATGCCTTTTCTCCGACGTTGTTGTCCAGGGCGTTGTTTTTGTCTTTTCATGTTGTATTAATTAACATAAAAAATTCTCCAGATTTGCGGCTGCACACTATTTTCAGCATTGCAGGGGTGTCTGCTTGATGTAAGCTTGCCCTATGCGATCTTAACTACTTCTTGTACCGCTTTTTAGCTGCGGTTGCCCATTCAAGGTGTTACCAGGATTTTGTCTTCTGTGCTAATTGCGTTATCCTTCTTATTTTTTTCTTTCTATCACCAGTTGTTTGTTGAATTTGTGTTGGTGGTCTGTTTGTTTGCTGTTGCTCCACCTTTTATTCTTTGTTTGGTAAACGCTTAGGAGAGGTCAGTAATCGATAAAGCCTTTCAAGCCACCGACTTGGCTCTTTCTACAGGTATCATTGTAGGTATTCATTAACTCTGCAACTGATTCCGCTGTCAGTCTGAGATGTGTGCCCTTGTTACAAACCTCCACTTCAATCAGCATCCTCAGATTGGACTTGGGGGTTGCAGTCCACTTAACCCTTAAGCGATTGTGATCACTTTTGTTTGTTCTGACTATCTCGTAGTCACTTATTTTCAAAATAATTTCTCTTGATACAAATATGTGGTCCAGAGTAGCACTTTGTCTGTTTCTTTCCTAAATCGTAATTGTGGCGCTGTTTTTAGTCGCTAGTGTTTGCAGGTTGTGTAGATCTCGGGAGGCCATCAAAGATGACCACAAGTGTCCTCACACCATATTTAACGGCACATTTTTAAGATTTTGCTTTATTTCCTTTTTTGTCTGGCAAATGGCATTCAGGTCCCCACAAATTATAATGAATTTTGGTTGGCGGGTTGCATACATTTCTTCTAAGATGTTCATCATTTGTGATTGTTGAGGGATTCCAGTATGTATTTATCAAAATCAAGGCATCTCCTTGTTTTCTTTTGCTTTGGTGGCTTGGTGTCCATTTTAGGAGAGACACTTGGAAATATGTATTCGTAGTCATGGATTTTGTGTATTCAAATTAGTTTCCGGATCGTATAAGTGTCAGAAGTCCTGAAGACGGGCGTCCACTCGGACCCTAGGCCGCCAGTGACAAGTAGGTTTCAAAGCCATCCAAGCTTGGTGTTTTGGTTAACCATGTCTCCTGGAGGCATAAGTTGTCGAAAGCCCCCAGGTTGACATCGCTTGGCTCCAAGAGGTGGGCGAATCCTCTGGTTTTCCAGGAACCCATAGTTATTTGTGTTTCTGAGGTAGAAATGCCCAGTCCCTCCTGATCGCCACCTCTTACAACAACATTTCTTTTTGAGTGGCTATCTTCTTGGTGCTAGAGCTTGCGAGATCCAGGTCCATTTGCATTTGTTGTTTCTTTCAATTTCTTCACTTTGACTGTCAATCTGGTCCTCGGTTCCTGAGACACTTTCCTCTGGTTCAAAAGTTATTGTCAGCTTCGGCAAAGGGCCCCCTGGGACTCGCCCAATCTGCAGGGGGTCCTTAAAAGTGCCCAGTCCTTTCCCATATTTATATTGTCATTCTCCCACTCCTTTCTTACTGGACTTAGCCTGATCTCCTTTGCATGCTCTTCTCGTAGGTCTACTGTACCGATTTCGTGGGCTGGGTGTTCTTTTCTCCTTCCTTGATCTCTTAATGTTGTTGTTTGGTTTTTGTTTATCTTTGGTTACTTCAGTGCTCTTGTTGGACAGAATTTTTGTGGGCCTGCTTGTTTTTTTTGTGCCTATCTCTGGCCCCACTTCCAGGCAAAAACTCAGTTAGGTCATATCCCAACATTTGGAAACTTTCTGATGCCGCACTTAACATGGTACGGATTACCGGTGAAGGTATGTGCAAATAAACACAGTCCCTTCTTCCTGAGGTACTGAATTCCACTATTTTCACGTTGTCTGTGGGATCTGCCAGAGATTGGGAATACACTGGAACAGGGTCACAATGTTCTTCCTATTTAGGATCACCTCGTCCAGTTTATTTCCCAGTCATTCCAGCTTGGAGGAACGTTCATTGTTTAAGTTTTGGCTATACGGAACATGTCGTTATTTCTCCTTTTCAAACTTTTGCCTAGGTCTTTGACTAGTAGATACTGTATTTCTGCTATTATGGTTATGAAGCAAAGGGTTCATACAACTCTGACACTCCCTAGAGAAAGTCCCATGTCTTCTCGATGACCTTTTGCTTTCGGCGTGGTGTTTTGGCCTGACTCTGTCCTTGTAGTTAAATGTTTGAGTGTGGGGCTTTGTAGGGGTAGTGACCTTGCGCTTCTCTTCTCTTATCACATGCGGCTTAACTCCACTTTCAATCGACCTCTTATCTTCCGATAGTTTTTCACATCTCTCTGCTAGAGTCATGAAGTTCCCAGCTTCTCATTTCCTGGCCATTCCGGCCCCACCAGGTAGGTTTTTCTCTCCAAGACCCGATGCTGTAGTGTAGTTTGTGGTGTTTGAAGTTCTGATTCCGAGGCTTCCACCTAGTATTCAGATATGTCATCAAATCTATACTGGATTCTGAGTCCTCGATCAGGATTTGCTGTCCTTCCGTTGAGTTTGTTTTTGTTTCCTGCACTTGAGGGTTTGTCGTTTCACTTGAGAACACCACTTACCCGTTTTCTGGGCTGCAGTGTTGGGCTCAAGTTGAGAGCCTTTGTCTCTTTGCTTTTGGATTTTGGTGGAGCACCATTGGGCACAACCTCTGTGGTTACTACTCATCACCCTTTGGCTTGCTTGTTTTTCCTCCCTTGCACGAAGAGTGGGTATGCTGTTGGTTCTTTATCCAGGGTTTTTCTGTCCTTCTTTGGACAGTGGAGGGTGTGTGCTTTTTTCAGTCCCTCTCAGTTTTTCTTCCGAGTGCTCCAGCTGTATGTGTTCTGAGCTAAATACATCCTCCTGCAAGCTCAGAACCACACAGCCATTGGCTACTTTTTTCTGCAGCTGGTCTTTAAGGGGGTGTTTGGGGGGGTTGTCCGATCCTTTTGAAGATTTTAGAAGTTTATTTATGTGGTTTACCCCAGGAGTTGACTTTGGTAACTTAGGTTTGTTTGAACTTGGCTCTGGTTCATCTCTTCAGGGCTTCGGGGAAACCTCTAGAGTGGTGCTTGTGGATTGAGATCTGAAGATTTTCTTGGGTTCCTCTTCGGTCTGCGAGGCTATGGACATTTTTGACAATCGAGATTTTTCCATGGTCACTTCTTTTTGTGGATTTTATTCTCTTTCCGTTGTTTGTTGGAAAGTGGCTGAAGTGGAGACTGTTCTTCCCCTGGTTTCCAGCGCTGTTACATAGCCTTCTAGGTATATCATTTTTGTATGGAGCATTGCAGCCAGTGTTGTGTGGTCTTTCAGTGTGTCATTCATGGATTCATATAGTTTTCTGAAAGGAGCCAGGGATATAGTTACTGCCAACATTATGGCAAAGAGATCTGTTTTTTTATGGCGTCTCTTTGCCATTCTGCGAAAGTAGTGTTGATGACCTTCTGTTTTGCAGTGGTGAGCGAGCAGGACAGGTTTCCAAGTTGCTTGCTTGCTGTTTTGTACTCTTCTTTCCAGTAGTTGTCAGTTCCACATTCACTGACTCTTCTCACTCTTCACGGTTGCCAATCACCATCCCAAAGGGAGGTGCTACACACCTCTCAGGATGGTTTGGGAGCTCCGTACCGCATGGAGCTGTTTCTTTCGTGTTGGTTGAACCTGAGACTCCGAAACCATCGGTCAGGTTCAGATCCTGTCCATTTTCCTTATTACAGGGTATACTGTCGCTGAGGTCCTTGTGCAAATTTGTCTGGGGTGTTATGATTGAAGTTTCACTCACCAGCGATTGGCTCACCAAGTTGACTTTGGGAGGTTGAGCATTTGTTTCCACAGGCCTCATGTTGCCCTATCGATCGTTTAGGCCTAAATCCTTAGGGTGGCACAGCTTGGTTGTGTCTATAGCATTGGGTGTGCTAACTCTTATCCTGACCAGGCAAAGCTGTTGTGTGCTTGGTTCACCTGGATCATGGGGATTTAGGCGCCTTCCAATATCTCAGCATCTGGCAGTTCATCCGTGGAGAGCTATTTGGGAAATGTATGTTTTTGGAAGAAGCGGGCCACAGATCCCGCAGGTACTGTTATCACTGGCCTTGATGGGATAATTTTCTGCATTATTCTTTTTTTTTCTTGGTTTTTGTGTTTTTTTTTGTACTGTTGGCCTTGTAGTGAGTTTTGTGTATTCCTTGTGGTTTAAATCCTGGTTTGCTCTTGTCAGGTTTTTGTCCCGATATTACTTGCCCTTTCTGCTCTGTTGCAGGTCCCACTTTAACAGCGTTTGGTGTCACTTCCGATGTTGGGGCTTCTGCTAATTCTGTTGAGTTCAAGTAATCTTGACTTTGGTCATGTAGTTCCTCATTGTCATTGTCATTTATGTTGTCCTTTTTCTCCATGGAATCCTTCGATATTTCTGAAGCTGGTTCCCCAGACGTTTCAGTTGAGACCTTCAAAATGCTGTTGACCTCCGGGTGAGCTTCTTCTTTTGAGCTCCGATTGTTGCTTGTGCTCATGGAGTCCATTGGGCTCTTCTAATCTGGCCCGTTTGTGATTGGATGGACTTCTATGCTGGTTTTCGGTGCACATATTGTAGCATTCGGTGCGACACATATCATTTCGTGTTGTAGAGTTGTCGCAGTATTTTCTTTTGTTTTTTCCATGTGCATGTCCTTGTCCATGGTCCCTACTCCATTAAAAGATTGAACCGGTTTACAGGTGACGAGTGTTGGGGATTCACAATCCCCCGTCTCCTTCTCACTCTCTCTGTTTTGTGGTGCTGAGTCCTCAGCTCTGGGTGCGTCCTTTGCCACAACACATCTCAGAGGATCACTCTCCCCCAACACAGTTCCCTGTAGGGGAGGGGGAAGCGTAAGCATGTCGTCTGGGCCTTGCTTCTTTGGACCGGGCCCATCCTCCACTGCCGCAGAGGCCTCAGGAAGTTGGAAAGGGTCCTCGTCCTTGCTCTGGTCCTCCTGCACCCCGTCCGCACAAGCTGCTGTGCAGACTCTATCTCCAGGGTCAGTTCCAGCCCACCAGGCAGTGCGCGCGCTCTCTCGAGCCATACTCCGGTGGCTCCGTCACCCAACCTTATCCCACCGAATTGAGCACTAGGACCTCACTCGGCGCCTAACCTGCTCTCCTGCTCTCCAACGAAAAGGACCCACAGCCCCCACGCAGGGCTGGTAAGTCTCTGTTATGATCAGTTGGTTTGAAACAGGGGATGGGGGGAATTTTCAGCATTTGTATTACCCAGGGGGAGGGAAGTTGTAGATAAGTGTGTATTGCATAGCAGGGGTTGCAACGTTTAGGGACCGGCGTAGTTCTGAGTTCTCATACCTGCATTCGTTGAGGCTCCCATAGCCGGCGGTGCTGATGCAATCCTCTTTGGTCGGAAGAGATTTTTCAGAGGGGTCTTCAGGTCCATGCCCAGGTCCTCTCGCCGAGGTCACTGGCTCCAGAAATGCCTCCCCTCTTCCTCCATTGTCCGTTCCACACCTTGCAGCCCAGGTTGTTGCGGACTGCAGCAGACTGCTTCCACCTCTGCTGCCAACTCCACAGCCGCTCCGCGGCATGAAGGTTTTTTTAATGAAAACCTCCTCCTCCACAGTCAATAGGGTAGCAGAGAGACTACGAAGGCTCCAACAATGAGAACAGACTGCAGCAAACTGCTTCCACCTCTGTGGCCAACTGTGCAGCCGCTCCGCAGTGCCAAGGGGTTTTTGATGAAACTCCTCCTCCACAGTCAATAGGGTAGCAGACAGACTACCAAGGCTCCAACAATGAGAACTGTGGGATACATTCACCCACTTAGCAGAATTCCCCTTCATCACAAAGCTGCACTTCAACAGTGAGCAGCAAAATGGCTGTGCTGGCTCCTTTAAGCACCATTGCCTGCATCAAAACTGCATTTTCCATCTACAAAATGATGGCTGCACTGTTTTTGCCAAGCACCATTGGGCAAGTTGGAACAGGGAACACACTGAGAAAGGCTACCAGGGTGTGTTCTTGTGTGTACTAAAGAAGCAAAGTGAAAAGCAGCGCTGCTTTGCTGCTAGTGGAAAGTTTCCCATTGAAAAAGGGAATATCTCACATTGAAAAGGATGCTGCCCTGACGCTCTTTTCATCTTTTCAACATCACACTGCTTTTATCAGTGAGGCCCTGCCATACCCATCCATATTCAGATTGTGCTCCAGAAGAAGAGAGCATTATCCCTGAATGACAGGCTGTGTCAGACCACATCTGGGAAATCAACAGCTTTATTTTTAGCTGCAAGAAAAAACGCTTGACTTTTGGGCTACAACATGTCAAAAATCAATGCTTCAAAAGAAACCCTAGCTCTAAGGGCATATGTCAATTTCAGTGGACCTGTGTCCTGAACAGATTGATGTATAAGAGAAAATAACTAGGGCTTCAAAATAATGTTGGGAAGTCAGATGGATAAGAAAACCTTTTGAAAGGGACACACCAGCAGACTTCACCACATGTTAAAATTTGCTTTTGCAATAAGGAAAAATACATGTTTTAAAAGTGTAATGGTGAATAAGGCCCGTTCTTGTCTTGGCCTAGCAATGTAAAGGGGGTTTTGCTGGCAAATGTATATGGGATGTTTTATTTCAATAGGCTTGCTTCTGATTTAGAACAAATTAAAATAAAATAAAGAAATACATGTTTTGGCTGGACTGGGAAATCAGCCCAAACAGGGTTTCTACTATGGCTAAAGGGACATGTGGGGGCTGACAACAGGAATGCCCTACCCCCAAGAGAAGCCACAAAGGATTTCTTGGATGCCTACATGTTAATTATGCCCTTTGAAACTTTGAATGGACCAGGAGGCAGCATATCACACGCTCGTCAGACTTTTGTCTGTGCTCCAGGTTGAGACAAAAGATTCTGGGACACTTACGTGTGACTTTTAGAAAATCACCTCCCTCAACTTCTACTGGGAAGATTCAAAGCCAACTCCAGAGCAGCCTTGTAAGCTATGCCCTTGTTGGAATTCAATGCGGGCCATTTGGCTAAAAAGGCTATTTTATTAATACATTTCAAGAATTATTATCACTGAAATTGGACAACGCAGAAATGCGAAAGTTTCACAATCTAGATGCAATTTTGGCAGCTTTAATTTAAGACGTGGTAGCCTTCATTGGCATATTGGGTACAGAAATGGCAGAGAAGTGGATATTTTGCGGAAAGTGTAAATGATGATATGATATGATATGATATGGCATTTGTAACGCGCCTATACACAAGTGTTTCAAGGCGCGACGAGGCGGGGGGGAACAAAGGGAGACAGACAACGATCCTACTTGGCCAGGTGTCATTCAGATCGTGCAAGTGCAAGGGTAGGGGGACTGGGTAAAGTGCAGGGGAAGGGGAGAGGGGAAGTGCAGTACATGGTTGGTAGAATACAAGATAAATAATAGGGCCAGCTGGTGGCAAGTGCAAGGAAAGTGTGGTACATAGTTAATAGAATACGAGATAAACAATAGGGCCAGCTGGTGGCAAGTGCAAAGGTAAGTGCCAGGAGAAGGGGCTGTAGGATACAGAGACAGTGCCGTAGTGCATGTAGGCAGTGCAAGGAAGAGTGGCTGGGCCAGGACATGAGATCGGTGAGTGGCCCAGTTGCAGATTCAGTGCAGGTTCAGTGATATTATTAGGGGAGAGAGGGAGAGAAAGCAGAGGCAAAGAGGAAGGTTTTGAGGTGCTTCCGGAACCAGAGATGGTTCTCCTCAAGTTTCAGGGAGGCAGGAAGGCTTTGAACTTTGAAATGCAATACTCACATGCCTTATGATAATATTTACAAACGTATAAAGTTATGGAATTTTAGGTAAATTTATTTCATTGAAAATGATGAAAAACTATTACACGGATGAAAGAAAGTCCTACAAACTGGAAAGTTGGACTGCCATGCTCTCCGTGAAATATGTAATCTGCTTATGTAATTTGCAAAAATGCAACGACCATATAAATGTGTGATTGATGTTAAGATGGATTTTTGACAAAAAGGACTGTGGGATGGCTTTGCACCTCATAAAACACAACCACCCTAAACTGACTCCCCTCCTGGAGGAGGTGACCAGCATGGGTTGACCTATCCAGTTCTTGGGGTAGGTCTAGCTTCGTTCTGCCCAACAAGAAACCCAGTGATGTCACCAGCTTTTATATAATGGGTGGGAGCCCACTGGGACAAGGACACTCTCTCACGAATTTCCAGCACCTGCGTATCCAGACATTCCAGATCCACCTTTGCAAGATTCCAGGCTCTACTGCCAGGTCAAAGCATAGCTGACCCTATCCCAACAAGGCCATTTGTCCAGAAACCCCACTACAATCCCAATAACAAAGGGGAAAAGCATTGGTACCCTTCAGGGGAGCATCCTCTAGTTAGTCCGGATTTGTGCCCACTACCTGCATGCCTGCTGTGCCCTTGCCGTCCAGTGACCAGACTTGCCCAGCTGTTTGCAGTAAGGGGCGCCCGCCGTGCTGTGACCAGAGCCCTTTGAGTCCAGAACCCGGTTGGCTGTCCCAAATCCCAAACTCAAGTGCGGATTGTATTTCCCCCTCCCTTAGCCACACATAGTCTACCCTATCTTGATACTTTGTCTTTGTCCTATTTTCTAAGTAATCCTATCCATGCCTTGGTAACTTGTCCAAAACTGTCAGAACTCTCTCTGCACACTGTCCTTGCTTTTCTAGAATTATGTGATTCTTTCATTTACCCAATCTTGTAACTCCATAGCAATATTTTGAATAATTTAATTAATATCCACATAAAGAGACACGCTGCATGAAGGGGGTTACTGTGGCCGCTTAACCTGTTTTCTTGGGCAGCGCTATCTTCTTAATAATCTAGTTTAAGTAAAACTTGTCTTTTCTTTCCAAACCGATTTTCCCGTTTTAACTGCTTTATTTAACCAAAACCAAATTTCTTTCACCTTGCAAATCTCATCCAATTCTTTAGCACGTGTAATTCGACTATGCCTTTTGTGATACATTGCTTTATAGTTGCTAGTGATATTACATCCCAGATATTGTGATAAAACATATGTACCTCATTATTTAACCACACATATAATTAATTATTTTGTCAAAATCCGAGTGTCATTTTATGCAATTACAAAAAGGTTTTTGCCTTTTATTTTGTGAGAATTTTAATTCTGTCTGCTGCCTCATATCCCTGACTCCCTATTGCTTCTTCCTATCCACTCAGAATTGGATTAATTGGGGTTTGAGGGAACATTGCAGGGGAAATCTTAACTAGTGTTCTATCTACCCAAATAGAAAAAGTGCTCCTATTCATTTGTGTTTTGGATATGTTCTTGTAGATGGTTACCCAAGTTTATTTCAGTGGTTTTCAATGTAATTATCACCCCATTGGTGATTGCTGCCCAATATAAAAATGGTGTGATTTTCTTTGAATTTAAAATAAATCAATATTGTGTTACCACCCATCGGCCTGGTTCATGGTCCATTGTGACCTGGGGTATTTGTAAAAGGGGGTGTGAGAAGGGTTGGGAATTAGCTCAATTGAATTTGTAGAAAATAAAGAGAAAGCATTCTCATTGAGCGCTACATTCTAGGCTAAGACCTAGGGTCCTGGTCCGGTGTGTGACGCCCAATTGGAATCCTTCACAGAAATGACTGCAGCAGATTGGTTCCACCTCTGCTGCCAACTCCATTTCAAAGGCAACATTAGCCGTCCATGATGAAGGTACTTGTGCACTAACATATGTACAGGAGACATTTTAAAAATAGCAGGAGAAGGAGGGCGAAGTCTTACATGCAGGACACCGATCGGTAGCCATATGAAAAAGGTGCACATATCCCAGCATAGAAAGGGGACTCATATTTGGACACTTTCCGAATGTATAAATGCTCAAGCATGGACGAAGACTGCCATTGAAGAGAAGCTGCCAGAAAGATGCATGTATGCTAACATACTGAGATTAGAAAAGCACTGTGGTTTTCTAGCAGTATTAATATTAGTCAGTGAAGAAACAACTGAATTTCTTGTCTGAAATTTATCAAAGCCACTATGTGTATACATGATGCAGCAGTATTGATAAATAAACCATGAGTGGGCCTTTTTTAATAGCATATCCTGAGAAATAGATAACTCTTATGGGCGAGCAATGTGCTATTATTTGTGAATGTTTGGCTTTCATGGACTAAAATAATACCCTGGGCTCCATTACGAGTTAGCCAGTAAGAAATCCTACCGTGTCTGTGAACTCCAACTGCCGGAAACACTGCCTGATTCCATTTTGGCTTGCACGTGCATTCCGGCACACTGGATACGGTGGCACTGGCATGCCAGTAATTCCATCAACCCTCCCTCAAAATGCCAACACCGGTACCCTCGGAATTTGGCATCATGCTCCCCGGTCCACCGTCAACGATAAGTACAGTGATCACCGGATGAAGACTTCGACCAGCAGCCATTAATAAAACACAATCCATTGCAATCCTCAGAGCACAGGACACATACCCATATCCTGAGCACAGATTTTGCTAATTCAAGATGACATCAATAGTCTGTGCAACCCAGAGACGCAAGCCATGCTTTAGCAAGGCAGAACTAAACATGTTGGTGGACACCATTCTGGAACATGCAGACCAACTGTTCTCCACTGATCAATGCAGGCAGGCACAGCTCAGAAAGAAGACCATCTGGGAGTAGGTTGCACAGAAAGTAACTGCAGTTGGCACAAGCCCCTGCACTGTGCGTGACTGCCACAAAAGGTGGGATAACCTGCGCTTGAGGGTGTGCAACCTCCTGTCAGCCCAGCGCACCCAAGGTATGGCCATAGGTGGTGGCAGCACAGCCCCCATCCACCTGCAACCATCGGAGGAGACGTACAGTAGTGTGCTGCACCGCGAGTCCATAGAAGGCGTTGGTGCTGCAGAGGCTAGAGGCATTACATCCGAGGAGGCTGGTGATTACACATTACCCCAATGTCACATCAACCTCCCTGTCCACCCTGCACACACTACAGCTGCAAAACACGTCAAGTGCATTGTGCACAACACCAATACTGCCCTGCCTCACCCCCACAAGCAACCTGGTTGCACACAATGACATACACCTTCACCCAAACCTCACTCATGCCCCAAGCACCCTGTATCGCCAACAGAACATGCTCCTGCCGGCACTTATCCCACACATCCCACTGCCACAGGACAACTGGTGTGTTTCCACCGTGCTAGCCCAGGCACAAACTTACGTCAGTGCCAAGCACCTACACCACCCACAAATGACCAGCGTCACACACCAAGGAAACATGTGACTCCCTCGCCCCAGCCAGCCCGACCCATGACCACAAATTTCCACCGATCGCTGTAAGTGCTAAAGGCAGCAGGCACATGGCGACCCCATCCATGGCACAACCCTCCACAACACGACATTACACAGCTTGTGTGCCACACCGCTAACACCCTACCCAGAAATTACAAGTACACCACGATAGTATTTCCAGCACACCACACACCATGTAGGTACATCACACAACCACCCGGACAGTATCCATGACACAAACATGTGTGCACCATGCCATGTCCCTGCCATGTCCCTGACACAGCACTTTCATCAAAAAGCCAAAACATTAATTCTGCCTCATCAATCCACACTCATCACTGATGCCCTCCCTTTCTGACTCCCTCAGGCACATCATCTGGCAATGAGGATGCCCATCCTAGCACATCAAGGGGCACCAGGCATCGACGACAAAGGACCACCATCACCTCAACACAGGACTCCACAGCCTCAACAGCAAGACGTGCAACTGCAAACTCAGCTGCATCCGTCCAGCAAACGCAGACCACCGTGGTCCCTCCTGCCCTGCCAACGCAGGCCCCTGTGGTCCCTCCAGCACTGCCACCGTAGGCGCCCATGGTTCCTCCTGCAGTGCCACCGCAGGCCCCCGTGGTTCCTCCTGCATTGCCACCGCAGGCCCCAGAAGCAGCAGTGCTGCCACCACTGCCACAAGGTCACGCACATTCATGCCTTGGAGATGACATAGCGGACGAGGTGGTCTCCAAACTCGAGACACAACCGACCACAGCATTGAGGAGGCCAAGCCCTTCAGCCCCATGGGCCCAATTAGCCCCAACCTCACCCCTTCCCCAGTGTGAGGGATATTCAAGGCCGCCTCACTAGGATTAAGCAACAGCAGAATGCACTCACATCCCTGGTGCAGCAGCAACTTCAGGAGGCCCAGCTAATGCGCAAGAGCGTGCAGGCCAGTGGAAGACATAATGCACATGCACTCAGTTGCTGCACATGTGCCATTGTCCAGAGGTCACGGAGGGTAAAGGAGGGCAACAGCGTGATGTCTTCCGTCACCGAAACAATGGCCATGTTGCTCCAGGCTTTCCTGGACCGACCGCCCATGGCACTACCACCCACTCCATCAACAAGCACTCCACCTGGTAGTTCTGTGCAGAGCAGGCCAAGGCGGTGTTCCATGTGGCTGTGCCGGCCTGCACACAGCCACACACCAGAGCCAAAAAGGGGATGCAAATAGCCCATGGACGCATACGTGCCCTGTCTGCGACTCGTGCTAATGTACATAGCAAAACAGGAGAGGAGTTGGCTAGAGACAGTTGGGGAAGGGGAGTGTGGAGGGATAATTGCAGAGGGGAAGAGGAGAGGAATAGTTGGGGAGGGATAGTTGGGTGTATAGTATTGGGAGTTAAGTCATTTCACATTTGTATATTTTTTTATCACAAAATATAGTTGGTGTTGAAAAAAAATCATGACTGCACATTGATTTTTCAGTCTGAGTGATTTTTTTATATGTGCGCTGCCAAGTGCCCAGTGCGTTAGCTGGCCTGTGCCACGTGTGTAACAGGTGATTAGAAGTGCTGCTGTTTAAGTTCATCTCGTGTGACACATCCATCCATGCCATCACAGTGATGTACAATTGCCAGCACATCATCACTGTCATCCTCAGCCTCTGGTGGGTGCATGTCCATGTCGGGGGACAGAGGGATGTTGTGCCTGATACACATGTTGGGCAACATGGCACAGGCAAGCACTATCTTTCCCACCTTTTCCGGACTGTACGTTAGAGCTTCCCCTGATCTGCTGAGGCAGCGGAACCTCGCCTTTAACAGGCCAAAAGTCTGTTCTATGGTGCACCAAGTACGTACATGGGCACGGTTGTATGCCTGCTTGTGGATGTTCTGTGGTTGCCTCATGGGGGTCATCAACCATGGACAGGATAAACAGCATCACCTGCACAGGAGCAACAGAAAGTGTACAATGTCATTCTTCTGGCCATATCATGTTGGCACAGGCTGTATAGAGTTCATTTGAGAAGACAAACATGCACATTTAAAATGCAGTTTAGGTAGCATATGTCCTTTTTCGGGTGCCAGAAATGCACTTTGTCAGAATGTGTGTTGGGTGTGCGGTGTGCAGTGGCATTCACATGGACCATTCACAGACAATATGACCTCTGACCCTTTTAGTACACTGACACAAATGGAACTGCTGTATATGTCATTATTGTGTCACAAAGAAATAATACCAATATGTCCATTTACTAGGGCACATTTAGATTTCTAATGAGATTCATGTGTGATTGTGTGGTTCTAACAGGCAGGGGACCTGGCCAATTGGTGTGCAGGCCAATGGTGTTATATGTTTGGGAGCATAAGTATTCTCTGTCTGTGCATCAGGTGTTGTGGGTTTACTTGACTGTGTGTGTGCTTCTTGTTGTCACTTTGGTGTGGGGCATTCTGGTATATGTAATTCTTTTGTTTATTGCTGTACGGAATTGATGCTGTCATGCATGCACTGGATCTTTTTCCAAAATTGAGACATGCTTGTCAGGAACTTGCACTCAGGCATGCTATTACTGTGTTGCACCTTGAGTAACTCCTGTACACTTGCACGCTTAATGCGCTCACAACCCAAAGTAGGTTCATCTCCCATTAACTTTGGTAACTTTACTTGTTGTACTATTGTCGCAATTAATTATCCTTGCTCGTATTCATGGTCTACCGTCCCCTTTAACCTCCATGTCCGGCCTCTGTCAACTTTCATGGTGTTTTTGTAATTGTATGAGCAAATAGAAGTAGGAGTAATAATGGATTGATGCATACGATGTGCACAGCCACTGGTGATGGGTGTTATCCATGGCCATAATACTGCACATGGCCTTGTAGTTAGATTCACCCAGCAGTCAGTTAAGCTATGCTGTTGTCTGCCCCCTCCCCAAATTCAACACTGCACATGACCTTGTAGTTAGACTCACCCAGCACCAGGTAAGCTATGCTGTTTTCTGCCCCCCGCCCCAAATTCAACACTGCACATGGCCTTGTAGTTAGACTCGCCTAGCAGCCTGGTAAGCTATGCTGTTTTCTGCCCCCCTCCCCCCACCAAATTCAACACTGCACATGGCCTTGTAGTTAGGCTCACACAGCAGCCAGGTAAGCTATGCAGTTTTCTGCACCCCCCAAATTCAACACTGCACATCGCCTTGAAGGTAGACTCACCCAGCAGCCAGGTATACTGAACATTGTGATGTGACATGTACCGAGACAGCGTGGAGTTGCACAACACCATGGAGACGTGGGTTGGGCCAGGAAATCTTGCGCAGCAATGGGTGATGAGGTGGCGGGCATCACACATCATCTGTGCGTTCAGTGAATGAAAAAGTTTTCTGTTGCGGTACACTGCCTCTGCAGCATGCCTGGCCACCAGCCCCACATGTGTGCAGTCCAAAGCACCAATGACATTGGGCATGCCTGCAAGGGCATGCAAGGTTATGTTTGTGCCATTTACCTGGTCAGAAGTCCTGGGTAGGCTGATGTGGTCTCGAACGTGACGCAGGAGTGAATCAATAACCTGGAACAGGACACACAAAATACAGGGTTGAAATATCCTATGCAGCTCATCAACAGTGTGCTGGTATGTGCCTGTGGCTAGGAAGTGTAGCACAGACACTACCCTGAGCAAGGGGGGATAGCTGTGCGGATATTTAAGAGGCTGACAAGATCGGCATGGATCAGGTCTACTATTGCAGTTATGGTGTCCCTGTCTAGCCAGTACAGGGTGTGGATTTGGCTTTCGCTCCGGTTGAAAGGTGTGGCCCTTAAGTGTGGGATTGGTGGCTGCCTGCGGACTGCAACCTGCTGTACATTGGGGTTTTGCTGGACCATGATGACCCTCCTTCTCGTCAAGCACCTCCGCTGCATCCTCTGCCTCTCTGCATCTTCAAGTAACAGGCCTGCAGGCGTGGCCTCCAGCTCCAGTACTGTTACTACTACCTCTAGCATTGTGGTGTTGTAAGGGGTGTGGGGTGTGGTAGTGGTCCTTTTAAGCTGAAGCACATCTCATTGGGACCACCTGTGCTGATTTTGTCTACCTGTGGAATGTTTCTAAACACCTGAATCTACTTAACGCCTGATCCTCGATGCCAGTGTTACCGGCATTGTTTTCACGTTGCTACCGGCATATCCGTGGCGGTAATTGCTTGTCCATGCACCTCAGAATGTGAATTTACTAACGTCATGCCAGTATCGCAGGCACGGCTGTCGCGTCTCTCCACAAATGTGGTGGGTCACTTGCGGTGCCTGTGTTACAGGCACCACAACTCTGACTATGCCTGTCCGGAAAAAATATCTGGTAGGGATCTACGGGCAGCACTATTTCCGGACCGGCATAATTGTAAAGAGGCCCATTGACTTGTTTTCTGCATGTGATAGGGTGCCTTCCCATATAAAAATCGGGGTGGTTTTTAAGTTCTCATGAAGCCTGAAATCTGATTGTTAAGTGTATAATGTTCTAACAGTTATTATAGCTTGAACATCCTGTTATGGAGTGGTGGTGGTTGCTTAGAAAGGGCAGCTGTAATGATATATATATTTTAAAGGGGGTTATAATGCTTTTCCATGAATAACATATGTTGTTCTTTACTATTAATATTGTATCTCCTTCCAAATCTCTAACTAAAACTCTTTCCATATTTTTTATATTTTCAAAAGAATGTTTGTAACTAAATGTGGCCTCCTAAATTGACCTTGCATATCCATAACATGAGCAAACATGCTAATTTAAAGATTGCACATTCTTTTACCTTCCACCAACAAGTTCACATATGCAACACAAGGAATCAGATCCTGAAGAAAAGCCCCTGGGTATGATGCACATTTTTCTTAGGCTCTTTCCTGATGAGCACATTCACACCAATTAAGTAATACACATACCAGGAATAGTCCCAGCACTAACATTGGCAGTAGTAGTAGGAGTTCTGGTAGTAGGAGTTCTAGTAGTAGTGGTGGTAGTAGTAGTAATATTAATAGCAGCGGTACCAGTGGCACTGCCAACATTATTAGTACAATTACTACTAATAGCACCAGTACTGGAAACAGAAATAGTAATAGTAGTAGATCTTCTGACAGCAGCACTTGCAGTCCTAGTTCTAGTGCTATTGACATTACTAGTACATCACTACTCCTACTACTACTACTAAAACTACGGCTAAAAGTCAAAGTAGTGTTAATGTTTCACTCTTATGTCTACTGCCATTCAACTGTGTGTAATGATAATGATATTATCATTAGTAATGTGTCTACTTTGACACTTCTCCAAAAATGAGTATAAGTAGTATTGGTGGTAGCAGTCATTAGTACAATCAAGAGTAATACTAAACCAAACAATAATACAATTACTTCAAGCCTTAGTAGAAGTAGAACTAGAGAACTGTTTTATGTGCTAGTGTTATTCTATATTATAACTATTTTTATTGGCGATATGTACAGGCTTTCATTGTCAAACAAAAACTGCTTCATGGTGCTACAGATGGAGGGAGGGTTAGCATATGCAGGATGCAATTGGAGAAGTAGGATGTTTGGTGTGGTTATAATCATAACCATTCACAGTAATGTAAATGAGAGGCGGAACAGCAGATGACAAAGCATTAATATCAAGGAAAGTAATTTTATTTTTGTAAAACCTTTAAGTCCTCTAGAAGAATGGGCTTTGACATTGTGTTTTTTTGAATGGTGGTTATACTGTATTTTAGGAGCAGTGAGGAGTTAATAATGTTGGTGATTGGTGAGATCATGATAGCTGTACAGCCGGCAGCTGTGGGGGCCAGGGAGGCATCATCTGAGCATAGGGTGGGGTGTACGTGTTTGTGGAGGAGTTTGCTAATTAGCATGTGATTAGCAAGAAAGGAACTTGCTGTACAGCACCTGAGGGTTGTGGCGGAGAAGGCTCTATGGAGGTGTGTTGCTAATTGCAGTCAGCTATAATATTCTTTTATACAGGGTTGAACTAATTTTCCTTGGAACATTTTTTTCAGGCTAAACATACTGTTTGGGAAGGTTGCATAGCTTCTTTGAAACAATTTCGGATAGTTTGACAAGGAATGGGGAGCATTGCAATAGGACATTGAGCTATTTTACCGCTACTACAATAGGCAATGATGTTTATGACATTACTACGGTCAGAGGTGAGTATTGTGATGGCACTAAAGGTTACATTGTAATTATATGGTCACTGCCATAAGAGAGGGAGACTATGCTGTAACTACAAAGAGGGGGCTATAATGTATTCCATTAGCATCTTGAAGGGAGTTCAAGCCAAACAGGAAGCGTGGAATTCACGCTGTATTTACTGGTATAATAAGCTTGTATTCTGAGCAGCCTGTGTGCTGCTTGACCGGTGCCACCCCCGCCATTCTATGATGACTCCCTCGTCTTCAACGAAGAAAACAGACTTTACAATTGCAGCGGCTCTGGGAACCTGTACCTGTGCATCAGATCTTTTTCTTATTTTATTATATAACGATTAGCACCCGCTTGTCAGCCAGGCAGGTGCTAATGGTGATATTACCCTCAGCGGCAGGCGGGATGTGCTTGAAATAGAGGCACTGCCTGAATTAAGGGACATTCATGCGGGTCAGCCAGCCACCTGGGGTCGTATTGCCTCATTAATAGAAGTGTGAGGAATTGTGATGTCACTACAGTAGGATCTGTTGTGGTTTGTAATTGCAGCTAATTGAAACATATTTTTAACGTTATCAATTTTCTCAAATAACATAAAATACGTTTTGCATTCCTCCCATATAAAGAATGTTCTCTATAAACTTGAATGATGTCTGACTCATGAAAAAAGATGCACCAGTTGGGAAACGCATTTGCAAACAAAATGTGCAATGTTTTACAGCCACCCAAAACGCACTGTCAAGGCCTAATATGAACATTTCAAGTACCTGCAAATAACCTGCAATTTTTGTTTAAATGGGAAACTGCTTAACCTGTGGAAAAATGGATTTGCTTTTATTCTGTTGTGTATGTTCATTTTCTTCTACAGAAATTAAAGTCAGGATTAGGAAACCTCAGATGTTGACACTATAGACTGTTCATAGGGGTTTGATAAGCCAGTGCTATTTGAACTGTGATGTTTTATGAACATATGCACATTGAAAGTTGTAAATCTGATTAGAACCAACTTTAAATGGTGCCCACACAGCATTCTGTCCTATTGTCTGTTAGGGCTGAATATTTATAAATTAATTACATTTAGATTAGTCTGTGGTCTTCTTCAGTTTATTCTATTAACACCATCTCACAGGTCTCCCTGAAGAGACAAATGTAACACTTGATGGGACTGCAAGTCTGGAAAATTCTCTAGAGGAGATAGAACTAACACCTAAATCCACAGATGTTCAAATTACAAAGGCTCTTTCGTCAGCCAAGCACTGGGCTCTAAAGACCATATGGGCCAGGCCTGAGTCAACACGGGCAGATATCCAGCCCTGACTCTATAGAAAAGTACCATGCTCCTAGTGTTGACGCTAGGCAGATGAACAGTGCCATATGTGTGTATCCTCTATTAGATGGACCAAAAACATTTGTTGTAAATGTAGTTTTAATATGCAAATTAGGTGAATTTGCATTTTGTCACAAAGTAAGGGTGCACGCAAGTGTTACGCAACTTTTATGCCTGAGCCCCCCATATCCCCTGTGAGTGTGCCTGACAGCCCCATGCCCCCTGTGAGTGTGCCTGAGACCCCCTTCCACCCCTGTGAGTGTGCCTGAGCACCCCACCCATCTATTATATTCTTTGCCCTCTTCCCACCCCCTTGCCCCATGTGATTGTCTTGGCTGCCCCCTACTTACCCTTACCTTCCCCTCTCCTGTTAATTTTAGGCACTACGTCAATTGCGTCATGCATAGTAATCATAGCCACCTGTCCTTTGCAGCCCTTTCTCCCTCCCCCTTCCTTCTCTTGTTAAAGTCTGGCATTACCCCTATTGCTATTAGGCATAGTAATCGTAGCCGCCTATCTTTCACTACCATACTCTCCCTCCCCCCTCCCCTCGCCTGTTAAAGTCTGGCACTACCCCAATTGCCATAAGGCATAGTAATTGTATCAGACTGTCTTTGAACCCACCAGCCCCCCCTCTCCTTCCCCTCTCCACCTGTCTTGTAGCCACCTTCCGCTCGCATAGCACTTACTCCTATCATTTGTCCCATGACCTCTAATAGCAGCTTGTTTGTCCCCCCCTTTCCCTCTCTGTCTTCTCCTCCCACTTCCCCCCAGCACTACTCTGAATCATTGTCTGACCTTTTATGATAGTCGCTTGTTTGTTCTTCTCCTCCTCCCTCTTCTACACACCACCTCCTCCCCCACCACCTCCTCTTGTCAATCATGCACGACAACAATTGTTGCCAGGCATAATAACATTACTGCTGGTTTTGCCTCCTTCTTCCCTTCCCCCTTTCTCTCCTTAACTGTTCCTTGCACTTGCACTATCAGAAACGTTGCGAGGCTGATTATGATAGTATTTTTCACTTCTAAATTGTTTGAAGGACCTGTAAGAATGTAAGTGTATTCTCCTATGTTCACTCCCTCCTTGAAGTGCTTTAAAACACTTTGTGTATAGGCGCTATACAAATAAACAATCACATCAAAATTAAATCAAAATGTCCTTGCGTTCATAGTGACGAGCCTGTTACGTTGAGAGTGAAAGATAATTGCAATATAAATGTAAAAGTGAGTTAAAGGGAAAAATATATAATTCCAAAATGATTCATGATATAATGATAAGGATTGCATCAAATGATTCATACCAGACAGAGGAATCTAGTGAGCTGATTCTTGAAGTGGTCACATAGTTGGAATGTAATGTGTGAGAAGGGGGTAATATTTCATGCAAGAAATCCCTGCGATAAAATCACATTAAATGGGATGGAAAATGGGTGTAGAAGTTATTCCCATCAGACTGCCTCCTTCATTAATATGCCCAATGACTGCGGAGGGGTATGTCTACTGTGATGTCACTTTTGGGACATTTTCCAATCATATACATTGACCAATTAGATTGGGGAAAGTACACACAGCTCAAAAAGTTGTGGGTTTCTGTTCTATAAAATGTCAAATGCAGGAGGCAATGGGATCACTCATGGACACTTACTTAAGGGACTTACTTGCCCACTCACTGACAGATGGGAGAAAGACAAAATGATAACAACAGGAATGAGAAGGAATACACTTGCTCTCCTTTCAGACACTTTGATGAATTATTGGTAGAGACTGAAAGTGAGGCCTACTAGGAGTTAACATCTCAGGCCTTCTTCAGTGGAAGAGAAAGCAGACAGGCTGTGGAGAACAGTTGATCTTATCTTACTGCTTTATGCCCACCTGAGAATTCAACCAGTACTTAGGAGGGTTCCTAACTGTCTGTGATTCAGACAAAACAAATCCTGATTTGAGGATTAAGTAAAAGGGAAGTAATCTTGTGGTGAGTGATCCTATAAAGGAAATTAAAATAAATCCTAGTCCTTATAATTTGTTAGTGCTGATGGGTGAGAATAGATACATTAGTTGTGCATCCTGGGAAATTAGGGACATTTCAGAATTGTATGTCCTTCTTGAAAATGATATATATTACAGATTAGGTCCCATGGTGTGTATACTGTGAGATCCATCTGGCCCTTTTCTCTGGTGATGATGTCTAGCACAGAAGAACTGTGCATACCTAGAAAAAGAAGATCATTGAAGTAATTCCTGGGTATGTCATCAAGCAGAATAATGATGTTAATTTGAGGATGCTCAAGATAAAAGGGAGAGAGAGGGTGATTATTTGCTGTCCATTCTTTCTGCTCGTAAAGGTGCACACTGAAAGGGAGAACGGTACATTTTACACAGTAACTGAATAGAAACATCACTGAAGGGAAATTTGCCAACATACTGCTGAATAAACATTTTCTTTTATTACAAGCCATTCACTTACCCGAATATCCAATAGCTTGTTACAATTGAGTTGAAACTGTGACCTGTCTATTGAGTAAAGGATGGTGGGACTTTGAATAAAGGGGAAGTAGTAAAATGTGGCTAGGTAAGGATATTTTAACTCATTTGTTGTTTGCTCAAATGAAAGATTTCTCCTGGAAATTCCTACTGCCATGGCCAGCCTAATTAACTATCAGAGGCTCCATGGATCCTCCATGTCCTTTTGTCTACCCTCTGTAGATGGTGGAAGCTTTTAACATAATTAACATACTAAAAGAGTATACTTCAAACAGGCCGACATGGGGCCTGGCTTCAGAGGATAAAACAAAGGAGACAGGAATCCCCAACACCACTTTCATATGCACAGTGACAAACCGAAGCCAGCTCCCGCCCTAACATATGAATGACAGTGAGCTGTCATGTCTTGTACATGTGTTTATAGTAGGCAACCCGACAGGGGGATCCCATTCAGAGGGTGGAAGTGTGTGATTTGATGGAGGCAGAAAGTCTGTTCTCAACACAGATTCAAGGGAGAACTGCCACTTTAATCAGTAACAACAGAGAGTTCAATTAACCAGAGTGGTCTTTTGTTCCACAACAGATAGAAAGATGAGTGGGACTTATTATTACATGTTTTCACCCCTTTACATGTTCTGTTGCAAAGCACTCTGGTTATGACTTCAGGCATACAGGAGATTGTTGGTGGGGACACAGGATTGGTTCATTAAGGTAGCCTTAGCCTGCACCAATCACTGGGTCCCATTTGGCTTTAAAAGAGGGCTGGGCCACTCTATTGGGCAGATCATCTGAAGACTTCACAAGGAGTAACAAGAAGAACTCATTTGGACCGTGGCTGAAGGTACATTTTGCCTTACAGCTTCCACCAGTGAAGGATGGCCAGGATTTCCGAAGAGGGCCACAAGGTCCCTCCCATTAACATCTCCCATGGAACAGAAGGAGATATTGAATCCAGAAGACCCTCCAGCAGCTCCAGAACCGGTATCCAGCCAGCACACAGCGTGCCCTGCTTGGCTCTTCAGGTAAGCTTCCTAGGTGGGAAGTGCCAGAGAGTCTGTGAACCAAATCCATGACAAGGCCGGTGCCTGCAACACTCTCCTGAGCGTTGGGCTGTCTGCCTTAAAGTGCAAAACAAGCCCAGTGAAGAAGCTAGGAGGAGTGCATCGACAAGCATCTAACAGCGTCGGCCTTAAAGGACATTTTCGAGCCAGTCGAGCACCTCAAGCTGCAACCGACTGCACCGCTGATTGTTGTCATGCCACAGTCGCTAACGTTGTCCGAGATGCCTCGACCAATGCTTCAGATACGCCAACCAGCAATGAGACAACGATTCCTGACCCCAAGCCTCCGTGTAGGCTAGCTTGCAGCCATCCGTCCAGCCTCGCTCGCCGAACTGCCTGCTGCCTGATATCCGCAGCTGTCTCCCATCTTTGACTATGTCACAGAAGCTATAAAGCGCCCTGAAACTGACCTGACCCTGTCGAGCAACAAGAACTTCTACAAGCACAAGGTACATTGTGGTTGTGTCGCCCTGGTCCTTCTCCAAAGTCCCCATGTAACATTTTTCAACCCATTGCTCCCCTTGTGTAGAAACCAAGTATCTTTGAACTATTACGATTAATTACATTATCGACTACCCTCCTTTCAATATCCAGAGTGAATCTCTTTTCCTTCTTTGAATGTCCTCTGCATTTCTTTACAGGGTGGGTTGTATTTTGTAGTTTGCTAGCACTGTCTGTTGTGATAATAATAAAAGTAGATATTTGTATACAACCATGACCTAACAGGGCCTTATATCACTGGGTAATAATTGTATTTTCACTGTGTTGCAACTAACCAACGATCCACAACCTTGCGGATATAAGCTTGCCGTTCCGTCCACGTAACCAAAATAGGACAAGGAGGTTAATAATTTGCTTGCTTTCCAATCTGTTTGGCTCCCTTGTGGTGTGCTAGAGGTGCGGAGCTGATTGATGGTTTAGAAACTGATATTCATCCCAGGACCACTAGTCCCCGAAGTTGATTTGTCACAACAACTTTTAAATCAACTACGATATTCTACAGATATCAGCAATATGACACCTGAAAAAGCTCACAGCACACTTCAGACCAACATTCTTGATAAGACATGAAAGACAACACCTGACCAAAACAATGTTTTTTTTACACCATAAAGCCAACATAGTCCCAATATTTTTCAAATCTTTAAAATAAAAGGCAGTTGTTACTTAAGCAATATGACCAGGTAATGCCCCTGGGCCCAGAGTTATAGGCCCGAGCGGGTCATATTGCTATTAGTACCTCAGCCCGCAATATATGTGTGACCGACGCACCAAAAGCAATTTTTTCTGTCCCAAAAAGCTGTTGCGTTTCGGGACACAAAAAAAAAAAGACCAAGAAAATGGCTGCCGGGAAAGGGAAAATGGAGTCAGTTTTCCCTTTCCATGGCGGCCATCGGGAGCGGACGCGCTGGGAACACAAGTGTCTCCACACTGCTGGAGGCTGCCATCGTCCCCCACAAGGGACGCAGGAGCAAGAAGGTGAGTGGGGTGAGGTAGGGAGGAGGGAGGAAAAAAAAAAAAAGCTTACCTGAGTCCCCGGCGGGGGGCGAAGGCAGCCTCTCAGCCGTTGGGAGGCTTGGAGCGGGGATGGACCCACTTCGAGCCTCCTCATTGGCTGAGGGGCTGCCACACCCCCTTGCCGAGGACACGGCGCTGGAATCCCGGCCGAGAATAGAAGGAATCTCGGCCGGGTAAGGACCCGGCGAGAGCCAATCAGATTGCGTGTTGCATTCTGCTTGATTCTCGCCGGGTACTAATTCTTGATAAAGACCTATCTAAAAACATTGGATCACAGGAAAATAAAAACATTTGAAACAATCATTGGCAAAGCCAAACGAATTTACTTGTGTGTTGGCATTGGGTAAAGATTTTCCAGGCACTGCCGTAATTGTTCTACTTGACCATAAAAGAGAAACAGCTGGGAAATTATGTGATTACGTAGGCATATGATAGCAGTGCATGGAAAATGCCTATCTAATAACCAAGTACACATGTAAAAACGACTGGATTTGTCAATGCTTGTTTAAAGCACCTGAAAAGGCACTGAGTTCAGACATGTTTATTTCAGCAGTAGTGCATTTACACCTATAATTAAGACAGTAACTGGTATCTGACTTCTTATAAATAACACTGGCCGGCCAACGTTACTGCTTGATATCGCTTGCTAACAGAGATCCCAGGAGGATGTCTTTTGGGGGAAAAGGAGCAGGTATGGGGTGGGATTGGCCCTAGAAATTAGAATGTCCATGCACAGTCAGCGGCTGGGTAAGTAACCACACAACACCCACAAGCTGTTTTTCCTTACTCAGATGTTTTCTCTCTCCGAGCTGTACTCAAATGTGATAGTTTTGGTTTATAGTCAAACTATGCAACAAGGAATTACCACCACTCTTTCACCACCGAGCTGAACTTGTAAAACAATGCAATGTGTGATGTTGCTTTCTTTCCTAACACGTCTACTTCAGCTGAACAAATAGTACACACTTTAGATTGAAAGAAAACACTGATGTTGCATCTAGATAGGATTAAGGGAAATACAAAGACTAATCAGCTGTTGTGTTAAGTGAAATGACCAGCTTTCACAAATAATATATGCACCTATAAAAATGTGCACACTGAACATTGAACATCAGCATCCATTCACATTGGAAAAGTCAATTAATATTATACAGTTATCATTTGGCACTGGTGCCCTTATTATCTCAAACTAAATTAGTCCAAGGGTCTTTAATATTAATCCAGATGACTGATATGACCAAAAGCATGTCCAGACAGAATCGGGTGTATTTCCTTAAGTAAACCCTTTGTTAAAACTCCATTGGCATTTTTAACTATTATTTCAAATTCGGTGGATTAGCCTTAGCGCATCATACTTTTGTCGGCTAGTATTAATAAATATAAAATAAAATATTTCCGAAGGAATATGCTACGATGTGGATAGTATTTTAGTTATGACCAGCCACATTTTTAACATATAAAAGTACAAAAGGTTGCCTGTATTTGGAGATGTGGTAGTGTCTGGTGTTGACCCCCAGCCTAACACTTTGAATAATTTATAATACAGCCAACTCTCACAGACCTGAATCCAGCTAGCTTGGTTTACACTTAAATATAGTTGTTAAGGAAGGTCGGATTGAGCCCTTTGAAGACGCTGTACATCAGGGTTCATTATGGCACAGGATTAGTCAATGCACCTGGGTCCCTTTTCTTTCTTGAGGAGGTGGGCATGGGCATATCTAAGGCAGAATGGGTGTTAAAGGACGGAGGGGCGTCACTTCCCCTAATTCGAATCACTTCTGTGTGTTCAGCATCTAGCAACGCCAACCGAAGCAAGGCAAACTGGAAGTTTCAGCAAAAGAAGCGGATTCAGCATGAGGGAGATGTCTCATTTTACCATTGAGGGGGGATTGGGAAGTGCTGATCCCATAATAGGATTTGTGAAGAGATAGGGTGGGGCAGAGTCACTCTGTTGGTTAAATGATGGCATTCTTGGGAAACACACCATGGAGGAGGAAATAGAGGAGAATGAAGAAGGAAAGAAAAGCATGTCTTCAATGTCTCTGAGGAGCAGAAATTACACTTATTGGAAGAACCAAGAAGCGTTCCTCATGCTGAGGACCAGAGGCACATAACACGCAGGTATCCCAAGGAGACCGTATCCACCGGACAGGGAAGAGCAGAATAGTTCTGTAGTTCAAGAAGGTTTTGCAAGAAGATCCCCAGTAGCCAAAAGCCAAACACTGCTAATTCTGTCGCCTGCAGTTACCCATCAGACCCTAAAACAACATGTGAACCAGGATCAAGCCACGGAGCTGCTATTGGACCTCCAGTCGAGCCCGCATTTCCAGATGTAATGGACTGCCACCACATACATGTCTGCTTTGCCCCTTAGAGCACTATTGAACTGACTTGACAATTAACCTGATTGAATACTGCCTTTCACCATCGAGCCCTTGATCATACATGTCTAGCCACCCAGCCTGAGAGACCGCTGCTTCCATAGAATGCCATTCAGCCATTTAAGCTGCATAGCACAAAGACACCTCTGTCATCAAGTTCCATTTAACAGCCTGAAACCAATGAAAATCGCCAGAAAAAAGTGGCTTGACCATGTGTGAACAGCAAAGACTAAGCTAAAGAAATAGTGAGGTGTGTTACTAAGTATGTAGGGATCAAACACTGGTCAGACATGATATGTGTTTTCCATCGCCTCTTTATTAAGGGCTCATACAAGGAAAACCAAATAGGTTCCCGGAGGTCTAGGATTTTGCACAAAAATAATTCAATCATGGTCAAGCTGGTTGTGCGCCAATTTAGGTGTAAATGTCTTGCTGGAATGTTCAAATGAGCCAAAGCAAACGTTCTTCCAGTTCTCCATAAACCAGGGTCCTCGTCCTTCCCAGCAGATCAACACAACCTAACACATGTGTGAGGGTGAGAGGTGGTCTAAGCTGAGGGTGCCAAAAAACATGAAGAATCACCAAGGGAAATGTTTCCCTTGATTCCACTTGTCATTTTCATTTTAGCATGTAAGCAAAGTATCTGGTATTTTTGTAGGCCTTGGCAATGTTCTTGTGTAGCAAGGGTATAGCAGTGAGGCCTCCTCCTTCAGGTCTGTACTGGAGCCCGGTAGTTGGTTCTGTAGTTAGCAGGTTTTACAGCGTCCACATTTGGTATCACACCACCCCCACCCTCTCAGGATCCTGATTCTCGGTAACTGGTTCTGTAGTTAGCAATATGTTGGAGCAGGCCTTAGACCAAAGCCCAAGACCATAGAAGGGAGGAGTCCACTGTAAGGTCTTTACAGGTTCCTCTGTAGGCTTTTCATCATCTCCCTTTCTCAGGGTCCTGGTGTAAGGCTGTAACAATTGTAAACCACTGTATTACTTATACACATGTGATATCAGAAAATAGCAAGGACTGAATCCTCAATTATGGACTCACCAGCGGAGTAGGATTCTTGAACACGTCTGTGTCCGTGGCTCAGGAGAAACAATGCTATAGGAATCTCCCTGAAACCCCTCTCTCACTCTGTGACAAAAAGCCCCAGACGGAGAGAAGAACTCCAGGGAAACCCTTGGGGGGGAATAAAACCCTGTGCGTCTGGAAGTCGTCTGCTTCGGGTGTTTCTTCTAGGCAGGAGCTGGTTCGAAGTAGCTCATCTGTGGTGTCTACTCAGAAAAGATGAGATTGACATGGTAAGTAATAATAAAATAGAAGATAAAGTAAGGTAAGTAAATGAAAGAAAAGCAGACGAGATTCACCCCTTTAAATGTTGACTGCGTTGAGAAATGACACATAGACCGAAGATCTGGAACCTTGAAAGGCTTCGCTACCAAAGAAATAAGTGTTAGACCAGAGTAGTGAGGAGGAACAGTGACTGGATTTCTACCGGCTGGTATGTACCTGATTTGAGACACAGGATTGTGTCTGAGCTGTGAATCAAATGCTGTATATTGCTTCCGGTAATGAGAAGACTGAAACATAGAAGATTACAGAGTTTAGCGAAGAAACTCGAGATTGAGCTGACTAAGAAGCTAGCACTGCCCTTCGTACCTCAGAGGTAGCCGGGGAAAGATTGGAGTTGGAACGCGAAGGAGAAGTCTGTGTAAGTACGAGCGTTCGTTCGGGGTGTTCTGGAGATGAGTTTTCAGATCCTAGAGTCTAAGTCAAAACGCACTGATAAGTAGAAAACAGAAACGTAAAGTGAGCATGAATAGAGTTCGTAAAATGGACAGGAAGACAAAGCTTAGGTCCGTACTTACGAAGCGTTGTTTTGGCAGAGTGGCAACACATCTGCTTGTTGGGGAGAGAGCCAGGTATGCTGTGTGGGGTGTAGGGGGCGGGGTCAAACTGCCATTCGGGAGTCGAACAACTAGACTGCAGCAAGCAGAGTGAACCGCCATCTTAGGAGAAAAAATGGATGCTGCATACCTTTGATTCCAATGATGCCAAAGGGACCAGCGCCTCCTAAGGGGCGTGGCACCTGGCCTACAGCCTCACAGCCAAACCCAATCCCAGCCATCTCAGCCAAATCCAACCCAATATATTCTGTCTTCCTCATAGCTTCCTCGTCTTTCTCTTAATCCTTGTGTTTCACCTCAATTCCTCGCCTCAGTCTTACCTCTCCACCCATCCCAGTCCCCCTTCCATCTTCTCTCAGACTTGTCCTTCTTATGCTTTTATTTTCTTCACCTGATCCTCCATGTCTCCTGCTCCTCTCTTTCACTCTTGGCAATTGTCCATTCTGGCTATCTTCTATGATCACCCAACTCTTTAATTGTTTCCTCACTGTTCACCACCTTCACCTCAGGCCCATCCTCCTCAAACACCTCTAGATAAAGTGCTGTCCTCTTTGCCCTCTCCTCATATGGCTCCTTGCAACAGTCGATTCTAAGATTCCCCCTCCAAATCCCCCCTAACTTCTCTCATCACCTCTTAACTTCTCCCACGACCACCTCCTTAGCCACCTCTGTTCCCAGAGCGAGCTTCAAAGTCTCACTCTTACAAACTCTTGAGTCCTTTTGTTCACAGCCATCTGAGTTTCTGTGCCTCCAGACTCTGGGGCCTCTCTCTCCCCCCAGCCTGCTGGCTTTTTATATCCCGTACCCAAACAATGCAGGAGACTGTGACATTAAAAGATACCGAGCAGAATTGCCAAACCAGTTGACACACTCCCAATCCTCGAAAAGAAGACATAATTACTTTTCTGGTCGTTGGAAGTGGGTTTTCTGAAAGAATTACCCAATTCAGACGTGGCTAATGAAAAGCCACAAGTCTCCTGTATTAAGCCAACTCTAAACGGCCAGACCAGCATCTTGTGTTTGTAGAAATTGAGCAGGTGCACCTGTGCGCGAGTTCCAGAGTCGGAGAGCTAAACCATAAGTCTGTTTTATCAGGTAATCTGTCAATACTGCGCATGCCAAAGCGGCCCTCTGCTGCTGTGTTAACTATGGGGTTGAGCATTTCCATAACGTGCAAACATTTTGATAATCACGGGTGCTAAGTTTAAGTGCTTGCAGAACTTGAGACTCTATTAGTGTTCAATACATCATTTGCACATGTTTGTAATAGGCACAAACACTGTGGGTTGTACAATTGACAATTCTCTTTTGCTTGCCTGTGGGGTTGTTACAGAAGCCGGGGACTCCTCCCCACACTGCCCCAGGGACCTGCATCACACTGTGGATGCCGGCACCTGGCCCCCTTGTCAGCCCCGTCTTAAAGGTCAGGCTGCAGACTTCCTCACCGATACCAGTCTCAGTCACCCAATATCCACTGACCAGTAGTCCTCATCCTTGAACTTGGAGAGTAGTGAAATTCTCTTCTCTAACCTGGACCAACGAAAGAACATGTCTTATTTTAATGGTTCCTCCTTTTTTGAGTATCTAGTTTCTGCAGTTACCCTACAATGCAATCCTCAGTTATCCAGCCTGCCTATTGTTTTGATACTAGGTTTGCCTTTTCTGTCACCTTTCCTTGCAAGTATTTGTATTTGTATTTGTTTTATTTGTAACGCGCACTGTCCGGCCCGGAGGCATCAGGGCGCACCTTATACATGGTTACATAAGGCATACATATAGTCAATAGTAGATACAGTGCACAAATTCAGAACATACATCAATATACATCATTTACAAGTAGAGGTTAGATCTGACACTTTACTAGGGCAAGGCTCCCAAGTAAAGTACATATGAGGTCAGGGTTTCAAGGCTGAGTGAGGAGCCAAGCTTTCGTTTTGGCCTTGAAGGCACTAAAACATTCTTCTAATCTGATGGTGAGGGGGAATGCCTTCCAAAGCTTGGAGGCTAAGACGGGGAAGCTTGATCCACCCGCTTTTTGTAGTTTGAATCTCGGGATAGTTAGGCAGTGGGTCTGGGCGCTTCTTTGAGGGCGGGTAGGCGCATGGCGGGATAGCAGGCTGCAGAGATATAGGGGGGCTTGGTTGGCTAGGTATTTGTGGGTCAGGCCTAGGGCTTTCAGTGATATTCTTTGTCTGACAGGTAGCCAGTGTAGATTGGATCTGGATTCCGAAATTTGGTGGTTTCGCGGGATGTTTAGCGCCGCTCTGATGGCGTTGTTCTGGACAATTTGTAGTTTGTTCAGATTGTCTTGGCTAGTTCCAAGGTAGAGGGCGCTACCATAGTCGAATTTGGACATGATGAGGATTCTGGCCAGTGTAACCATGTTGGGGGTGGTCAGAAATGGCCTGCAGGCTGCAATGAGTTTTCAGGTGTATGCTGAAGCAGACCCGACTGCATTTGTTTGTCGGGAGAGGGATAATGTGGCATCAAGGTAGACGCCTACGGTTTTCGTGTTGTGTGTTAGTGTTATTTCTGCCGCTTGTAGTACTATTTGATATGAACATCCTCAGATATTTCTTTTGCTTAGTACTTAGTGTTCTGTGAGTCTTGTGATACTAATTCTGCTGACCTACCTCTCTGGAGAGTATAGCATGCCCTTACCTATTGCCAATTCTGCTGACCTACCTCCCTGGAGAGTATACCCTACACTCACCTATTGCTAATTCTGCTGTCCAGCCTATCTGGAGAGTATAGCCTGCAATCACCTATTGCTAATTCTGCTGACCTACCTCTCTGGAGAGTATAGCCTGCCCTTAGCTATTGCCAATTCTTCTGATCTACCTCTCTGGAGAGTATTTCCTGCCCTCACCTATTGCTAATTCTTCTGACCTACCTCTCTGAAGAGTATAGCCTGCCCTCACCTATTGCTAATTCTGCTGACCTACCTCTCTGAAGAATATAGCCTGCCCTCACCTATTGCTAATTCTGCTGACTTACCTCTCTGAAGAGTACAGCCTGCCCTTAGCTATTGCTAATTCTGCTGACCTACCTCTCTGGAGAATATACTCTGATGCTTCCTAAGGTGAATGAGGTATACTTTCGAATTTTGTTTGTACAAACTTTATGATTGAATTACCTCTGAGTCAAGTTGTGGAACAGGTTTGGAAACAGCAGATCAAAAGCTCTGTTCCCATTGAACATTTGGTTAGAACAAGGTTTTTTCACAAATGTTTTCCTATCAAACAGCAAGCAGAAATCTGTATGGGAAACCTAGTGTACAATCCACAAGAGAAAACACAGACACTGTTGCTCTTGACATGTTTTGTGGCAAAGTGACGTCAGGGTCATTGTCACATGGATGTGGAGATGACATCACCTGGTCCTAGAGATCAGTCGAATTCCCATGCAAAGTCATATATACCCATTTGGAAAGAACAATGTCCAGAAACCATGACTCCCAGAATCCACCTCTTGGCCAGAAGGAAAACAGGGACACGATCAGGGAGAGAAGATAAGGTAGAAAGAGGGATGTATGAAATTTGATATCGGTCCATTAAGTCCAGGAGAACACCAGAAAGCACATCCATATCCCACTCTACCTGAATGTTGTCAACAGATTGGGAAGAGAAGGACAACATCTCCTATTAAGTCTCTTACCTAATGAACCTGGACATGACATAAAGGATGCAGTTGCTCTTTTGGAGACAAATGAACCATGATAAACTGTGCTCTTTTCACAGGTAGTAAGTACTCAGAAGAATACAAAGAAGTGCAACTCATCCCTGCAATGGACTAATGGGAAAACCACACCATCAAGCCATATGCAGAAGTTAAGGTATGTTGTGTTATGGAAATATGTTTTATGCTGTGCCAGATCCCCACTGTAGTAGAATCAGAGCATCTGGGCTTGTCAGTGGAGTGGTATTCTGTGCCCCCACCAATGGTATCCAGACCTCAGTCTGCTGTAATGAAGAAAATAAGCAATAGACACATAAGGGAATAGGAAAGTGGAAAACAGAAGCTACTAATACAGGAAGGGAGGGATGAAGCATCTAAAGTGTTAGTAGTTACGGGGGCCCCTTTTTTCCAATGTTACTTTTTTGATGGTTGGGAATACCCTCTGGTTGTCCTTGATATGGATTTGATTTTGTTTTGATGTGGACTTTGATATCAATTAATTTTTATATCAAAATGTTTTGATATCAAATTTGATATCGATTTGATATCCATTTTACATAAACGGTCATTTAAAGTGTTTTGTGTACTTTGATAAGGTTTGATATAAAGTTTTATATCAAAATGATAGAACGTGTATATCAAAATGTATTTAATATGGGAGAGCATGTGTGCGCTGTTGCTTGGTCAAGGGTATAGTGAGTTATGAGGAGTTAGATGGCGAGTGTGAGGGTTTTGTGACATGGCGATGACGCGGTATTGGGTAGGACCATCATGACACCATCATTTTATATAGATTTGATATACTTGTACAACAGATTTTATATACATTTTATATTATTTTTATATATCAAAAATATCAAAAATAAAAAAGGCTCATATTAAAATATCAGATATTTTTTAATATTGTAATAAAAAAATGTTGATAACATTTTTTCATATCAAAATATCAGAATGTTTATATCGCAATACATTTTTTGATATCAAAAAGGATTATTTTTGATATCAAAATGATTGGCTAAAAACAATTGATATCAAAATTCAAAACCATTTTTCTATAAAAAAGTTACAAAATTGGTTTATCAAAAAAGATCTTTTTTAAATCAAAATAATATGGATGTATAGAAAGGGCTGACATCTAAACAAAAATTCAAATAAAAATATAATTGATATCAATTTTTGGCGGCATTGTCAAGGTGCCAGCACATGCTCAGGCATGTCTGGGCATGTCTCAACGCATTGTGATCATATTATGCCACAAGCTGCGCTATTTATTATTCTTTTTTTCAATTGTGACATTTGTGAATATATAGTTTATAATGTATAACAAATGAAAAGTAAAGATCTAATTCTAGGGTTCCATACGACACAGACCCAATTATGCAACATGCTGGGACACTGGATTGTACCATTCTCTCTGTTATGCAGAAAGCAGTGTTCCAGCAAAACAGCCGCAGCGTGGCTTTATGAAGCTGTGTAAGTCACCAGGGCAGTGAATTCACAGATGATGACACACAGATGAGGCCCGGGGCCCTGACTCAACTATTTTGGTTTCTCTGTTTATTACAAATGATATGAAGCCACATCAGAATGATCCAACATTGCAATGAAACTCCAAGGCTAATGTAATCACGCCCAGTTTGACTAAATTGTATCTGCATGGCCCCATTTAGTGTAAAGTAACAAGACCCCAGAGGCTATTGTAATCAAGAGCAAGCTATCATGTGGGTGGTGTGTCTAATCGGCAGCCCTTCAGGCCATTCATGGTAAATTATCTGTGACTAATGAGCCTTTCAAAGGGCCTAGCATCCTGCACATGGACTATTGTCACAGGCCAGATGGGGGCTGTTCTCATAAGGGGGGGAGGGTATAGGTTTTTAAATCCCATGCTTTGGAAACCTGCCAGAGCATCGCTGCCTGAGGATTTCGGGACAATTGCAATCCCCAGCTGGAACTAAAGATCACAGGACATCTGAAGTCCGATGATGAAAGAGGCATTCTACTTTTAAAAAGTGAGTTGATTTTGTGTATTGTATGCAGGCTTGTAACTAAATAACTGTTTTTCTGACCAAGTGGGCTATGTTTTAAAAGCATAAAGTATGTGTACATGCTTTAAAGCTAGACAAGAGTATTTCTAGTGCTATCAAGATGCTCAAGAAACAGATGTGTGGTTGTGACGCTGCAGTTCCAAGTGTTTTTAGATCAGCTATTTAATATGCAGGATAAGGCAAGTGTTTTTACCAGCTATTTAATATGCAGGATAAGCAAAATACCGGCATTTTCTATGGGCAGCGCAATATGTAAGTCAGTTTATTTAAAGTTTGTTCTAGAATCTAGCCCAGTGTATTTTTATTTAACGGTGCAAACAGATATGTTAAAACACAACATACTTATTCTCAATATTAACTGCCAGCCTGTATTTTTGCAATATACATTTCATGTTTGTTGCATTCCAAGTGTTTTTAGACCAGCAATTTAATATGTAGGATAAGCAAAATACGGGAATTTTTCTATGCGCAGGGCAATATGTAAGTCAGTTTATTCACAGTGTGTTCTAGAATCTAGGCTATGTATTTTTATTCAACAGCGGCAAACAATTATTTTAAAACAAAACATGCTTATTCTTTAGCTGCAGGCAAGATTAACTGCCAGCCGGTACTTTGGCAATATGCATTTGTATTTTTGTTGTAGGACAGTTTTAGGAACTTTGCTCACAAAGGTTCCCCCAGTGGATATATTCTGTGTATGTGTGTAAATGAAAGCCTTGGGGCTAGCTACAAGTGGCTTTGTGAAAGGGCACCCAACGTGTGTTTGTTAATTACCAACCACTAACCAAATTCCTTGTATTTTGTTTCAAGCAATGCGTGTGAGAATGTTTAAATATCTGCATGGTAGTTTACAGAACTCTATTTCAGTTAAGCGATGCAGTATTTCAAAGCACAGTATTTGGGAGCTTTAGCAATTGCTGGCATTGGTTGTTTGCATTGTTCACCAAACTTAAATAGCACACTGCTGGTTAATTTACTGCTTGCCACTTCAGCTCTAACCCTATCATATGGATGTTGTTGTCAATTACACGCTGATCAAACTATCCCAACGCACATTTCTTTGTGGCTGTATTGCGCATGTGGCAGGATGGAGCGGGGATGGTGCTTTTGGCTGCCGGTTCAACAAATCTTGAATGTGTTGAGAGGTGAATGGGATGATGCAACCTGTTTCTATTGGGGCTGTTGAGGGCACTGGCCTTCTTTTTTGCCCTAACTTTACCTCTTCTCCCTCTCCTACTTCTCTACCTACTCTCCCTTCTTTTGAATTTATGCACAAAATTATTAACTTTCCTCATGCTATTTAATTCCTTATTATCTACCTCCCCCTGACCCTCTTGGATCCTTCTATGAGGACTTTGACCATCTCCTCAGCCTCATCACCCCGAGCCCTACACCATTACTTGTGTTTGGCGACTTCAATCTCCATCTCTCTTCTATCCCTCCCACCTCTCCTCTCTAATCCATCCCTGACTCATACCTTCTCTCCCCCCTACCATACCCTCCTACTCATCAATCTGGCTCCACTATCGAATTCATCTTTAACTCCACTTTAACTGCTTCTCCTATATCTACTCTACCCAACTATCTATCTGACCACTCCTTGCTCTCTTTTTCCCTCACCCTCCCTCCCCCTCTGCTCCCTCCCCTGCTTCCCCACCCATTTCTTCCGGCATGATCTACGCAACTTCAACCCTTCTTTATTCCTTGCATCCTGCTCCCCTTCCCTCCCCCTCTCCCAATTCTCTTCTCTCTCCGCCACCGAAGCCTCTTCCACCTTATCCTCCTCCCTTAGTTCTACTCTTGATCTTCTTTACCCTCTCTCCCCTTTCCACCCTTCTCGCCGACCTGCTCAACCTTTGCTATCTGCTCACCTCTCCTCCATGCGCCGCCTTCTCAGGCACCTTGAACGACTCTGGCTCAAACACCCCACCCCCTCCAACCAAACAGCATACTTCTCCTATCATACCCTCTACGACTCTTGCATCAACTTTGCTAAACGCACCTACTTCTCTGACCTTCTCTAGTCTCTATCCTCTCACCCTTGCCGCATCTTTCAAACCTTATCCCGATTTCTCTCTCCCGCTACCCCTGATCCTTCCATCGCCTCTCCTCTCTCTGCTACTGATCTTGCCTCCTTCTTTTCTACCAAAGTCCTCAATCTCCGCCAAACTATCCTCTCCTCCCCTTCTTACTCTCCTCCTACACCCCCTCCTCACCCCACATCCTATTCCTTGTCCTCATTTTCTCCTGTCACTCAATCTGAAGTTACCCTACTTCTATCTAAAACTCACCCTACTGCTTCTCCCGCAGACCCCATTCCCACCCCCCTCATTCCAAAAATCTACCCCCTCTTCATACCATATCTCACCTCCTTCTTTAACACCTGTTTTATGACTTCCACCTTTACTACTCCTTTTAAGCATGTGACTATCGTCCACATTCTCAAAAAACCTTCTGCTAATCCCCACCTTGTATCCAACTACCGCCCCATCTCTCTCCTTCCCTACCTCTCGAAACTTCTTGAACGCATTGTCTATTCCCAACTTTCCTCCTTCATCTCCAACCACTCTCTCCTCCCCCCTACCCAATCCGGCTTCCGCCCTCGACACTCCAACAAAACTGCCCTCGTCTCTATTCTCAACTCTCTCAACTCTCTCCTTTCTTCACGCAACTCTAAACATTCCTCTATTCTTATTCTCCTTGACCTCTCTGCTGCTTTTGATACTGTTGACCATCCTCTTCTCCTTAATTATCTCTCCTCTTTTGGTCTCAAAGACTCTGTCCTTAATTGGTTCTCCTCTTATCTTGCCAACTGTACCTTCGCCATCTCCTGGGATGGCTCCACCTCTCCCACTCATCCCCTCAACCATGGCGTCCCCCAAAGTTCAGTCCTCGGACCCTTTCCTTTCTCACTCTTCACTTCCTTCCTAGCCCCTATCATCTCCTCCTTTGGTGTCTCACATCATTTCGATGTTGATGATACCCAGCTCTTCCTCTGCTTCTCCTTTTTCTCTCCTGACAGCCACCATAAGCTTTCTTCTAGCCTCTCTGCTATTAAATCCTGGATGTCCTCTCACTTCCTTACTCTCAACACTGACAAAACCGAAATCCTTTTCTTCCCTGCCAACACACTCCTCCCTCCCCTCCCACTTTTATTTGCTTTCCCCCCACCAAACCCTCCTTCTCTCCTCATGCCGGTAACCTTAGTCTTCACATTGACCCCCACCTCTTTCTTTCTCACCACATTTCTCTTACTGCCAGATATTGCCATTTTCATCTTTACAACATCCGTAAAATTCGATCCTTCCTAACCTTTCACGCTACGAAACTCCTAATCTCTAGGCTTTTCTACTGCTCTACTCTTCTCTTTGGACTCCTTTCTTCTCACCTCTCACCATTCAAATCTGTCTACTACTCTGCCATCCGCTCCCTCTGCCTTCTCTCTCCTCAAGACTCCATCTCCTCTTCTCTCACCTCTTGAGGTTGGCTCCTATTTCACTCCCAGCTTAAATTCAAGTTCCTCTGTTTAGTCTTCAAACCCCTCTATAGTCTTGTCCCCCCTTACCTTTCCTCCCTCCTCACTTTCCATACTCCTTCTCATTCTCTCCGCTCTGCCCATCTCTTCCTACTCTCTCCTCCTCCACCCCTCTGCGCCCCTTCCTGCTTGCGCTCTTTCCAACTGCTTGCTCCTTTCCACTGGAACCGCCTCCCCCTCTGCATCCACTCTACTACCTCCTTCCCTAACTTCTGCACCTCTCTAATACCCTTTGCTTCTTCTCTCACTTCTGCTACTACTTCTACCCTCTCCTCCTACTCCCTTTCTTACTTCTGTTCCACCTCACCCTCTCCTTTCAATCTACTCCCTCCTACCCCACTTCCTGCACTTTTCTAATCCTCATCCCTTCTATTCTTCTCTCTTACACCCTTTGCTTCCTCTCTTTCTCCCTCTTTCACCACTGCTCATACCCCCCACTTTCTCTCACACCTTGGCAGCTCTCTACTCTCCAATCCTCTTCCATAATGTAAATAGTTGTTGTACTGTTTTCTGGTTTAATTCAATTGTTATTTATGCTTCTTGTATTTGCTTGTTCCTCTTGTAAAGCATTTTGGATTAAAACGCTATATAAATTCAATAAAATACAAATACAAATACACTGGGATTGGGTCTGTTCTGCAAGGATAAACAATTTTGGAATGTTTCAATGACACATGGATGGGGTCTGACAGTGCTGTTACAGCGGTAAAGCCCAATGGATCTGAGGGGCATATGCTGAAAAGTTCTTTTGTAAATTCAACACCGGGCACGCTTGGATCTGGTGTGTTTGCTAAGCCCGATGGAGTGTCTGCGAGGCAGACACTGCAGAGTTCTTTTTTAAACTCAACACCGGGCCCACTTGGCTCTGGTTTGTTTGCTTACGTCCGATGGAGTGTCAGTTGTGTATGACTATTGTGCTGTTTCAACACTGAACCGTATGAATGAAGAACGTGAAAATGGACAGACACATGACTCTATAACCAGGGGTCCAGTCAAAGGGTTCTAGTGGCTTAAGCCAGCCTCGATTAAAATAGGGAATGCTCTGGTTCTAAGTGCTGATTATAGAGTTATTACCTCTGCGCTGGGGGGCTCGAGGGCTCAAGGGCTCTGATGCTAGATATTACCAGCCATTTAAATATTCAAACACCTGGTTGCAGTGCGCCACTAGGCATTCATACATTTTCAGACAGATGGGGCGCCAGCCCCGGGTTACAAGCCTCCTTTAAACGTGTACAAGCACAAGACAGTACCGGGGGGTTGACGCAGCACTATAGTTATGATGGCCACCGACATGACAGATGTATCAGAATATGGACTGCAGAATATAGATGTTGTTAAAGAGGTAAATAACGCAACCAGCATGGACGGCGTTCAAAATGTAGATGCCCAATCTAATGCAGCAGTCAGCCCCAACGAGATTTCAGTTTCAGGGCTTTCACCCATTGAGCTGATAGTGGTTCTAAGGTTTATACATAAAAACATAGTGCTGTTGGTGAATATGGGCAATATGACATATATGCTGGATGGTGCGACAGCCGCTATTTTGGATGCCACGATATCTGAATTGGATGCGCGAATATTCAGTATGCAGAGGAATCCAGAGTTTACTAATGACCCTATATCTCTGGAGGCACTTCTAGCAGATGCAGGCATTGTTATTATGGCTGATGAAGCGGGTATACATACCAATGTGGTATTAATACACCTCCCCTTGATAGTCAAGATGCCTGTGTATACTGGGATGGAAGCAAATACAGTGTTGGCCCTGATAATATTTCTGTTGTTGTTCATGTAGGGGTAACGCACAATGTTAATATTTACAGCAGTGTCGCTGATAATGTTCAGGGAAGGGGTGTTTTTAATATTCTTGTTGATGCTCAAGCGGGGAGTGTGCACAGGGTTGGGGTTGGAACTTCTATCATTGTTCAGGAGGGATGTGTGAACAATGATGGGGACAATGTTGATATTTCTGATGATGATCAAGCGGGTGGTGTGCACAATGATGAAGAGGTCTATAATGCAGAGGTTGTCAATATTTCAAATGTTCAGGTGCAGAGTGTTCAAACGCGGCTCGCTACTCCCCCAACACGTCCATCAACATCATACATTAAAACCTATACACCTGTTGAAACATCGAGCGACAAGCCCAGTCTAATTCTGGATAGTGATACAGACACTCAAGATGAGGTTGATCAGGCTATGTGAGATGGCTGTAGGACCATGAACGTTTCAGATACAGTTACTTGTGAGCATGTAGCGGTTATTCAAAAGAAAAAGCAAACAAGAAACAATTTAAAAAGAATTAAACGAACGCAGAATAAAACCGAGATCTACATAATATATGACATGGAGGCCCTCCAACCAAACTATATCTATGCCAAACATTTAACCGGGGATAACTATTGGGAGTTCACAAAGGACACCTATGTACCACTTTGTAGCCCATAACTCCAAATCCTACGATGGTTACTTTGTGTTGAGACAATTGGTTCTGGAAAAAATTAAAGTGAAACTTATCACCCAGGGTGCCAAGCTTCATGTAATCTTTGAGGTCGTTTTAGTGGCTCTTTGAACTTTTTGCCCATGAAACTCAGAAAGCTTCCAAAAGCTTTTAATTTTCCTGGTTCAAAGGGTTTCTTTCCCCATCTTTTTAACACTGCTGCTAACCAAGACTACATATGCCCATTCCCACCCCTGGATCAATACAGCGGTAAATGCATGGTGCCCGGTGAAAAAGAGCAGTTTATGGCATGGTACAACGCAAATGAATGCGTCGTGTTTGACTTTCACCAGGAGTTACGGGCCTACTGTCAAGAAGATGTCAACATTTTAAGGCAGGCTTGTAATTTGTTTAGGGACATCATCAGTCAAATTATGTGTGTTGTGAAACACCTATAAAGGGCACATGTTATACATCAAGCCTTTTCAAAGCATCACCCTGGCTAGTTGTTGTATGCAGATCTACAGACAACTCTATCTAAAACCTAAAACAATTGCGCTGCTGCCCCATGATTTATATCATGGTCAACAAAAACGTTATTCCATACCAGCTATTCAGTGGCTCTTCTACATTTCAAAAACAGAAACATCTCCATACAACGTGTCCTAACCGGCGCTGTTGAAAAACACTATGAACCTTACTGGATAGATGCTTATGTGATGATTGGTGTGCAGTCATAATGTCGACATCAATAATGTCGACAGTCAAAATGTCGACAAATTAATGTCGAAAAACAATAATGTCGACAAACAAAAATGTCGACATTATTCGATATTTTTTCGACATTAATTTAGTGTATGCATAATTAAATAAATAAATATATATATGATGTGTTGAGTATGAGGGGTGGTTGGGGGGGTGTGGGGGGGTGGCAGGGGGGTGTTGGGTGAGGGGGGGTTGGGGGGGGGACCCCCCCATAGTAAATACAATTTTTATTTATTTAATTATTGAATAAATAAATAAATAAATAAATAAATAAATAATTGGTATGTGTTGAGTATGAGGGGTGAAAGGGTGGTTGGGGGGGTGTGGGGGGGCGGCAGGGGGGTGTTGGGTGAGGGGGGGTTGGGGGGGGGGACCCCCCCATAGTAAATACAATTTTTATTTATTTAATTATTGAATAAATAAATAAATAAATAAATAAATAAATAAATAATTGGTATGTGTTGAGTATGAGGGGTGAAAGGGTGGTTGGGGGGTGTGGGGGGGGTGGCAGGGGGGTGTTGGGTGAGGTGTTGATAGTTTTAAGGGTTTATAGTCATAATGTCAAAAAAAAAAGTCGACATTTTTTTTTCGAAAAAATGACTTTTTACATTATAAGTATAGGATGTCGACATTATTATTTTCGACATTTTTTTTTCGACATTTTTGTCTGTCGACATTTTTCTTTCGACATTATGACTATAAACCGTGATGATTCAAGGGGTGGCAAAAGCCTATGAGTTTAATGACTGCTTTTATCATGGCTGTCCCGATTGCTACCCCGCTGGTGGCGTCAACACTTTAATGGGTAGTACTTATGAAAGGTTTTATAGACGCACTCTGCTGAAACAAACTTTTATAGCCAGTCGGGGTGTTCGCGTCATCACCATCTGGGAACACGAGTGGCGCACGATGCTGCAAAACAATCCCGATGTGTGCTGTTTTCTTAAAGATATTAATGTAGCTGTGTCCCTGAACCCCCGAGACGCACTATATGGTGGTTGTACAAATGCTTTAAAGTTAAACCGTAGCATCTCAGAGATGGAGAAGATACACTACCTGGATTTTACCAGTCTTTATCCCTTCATAAATAATGACAAACCCTACTGTCATGACCTTAACCCCAGGTCAGGACACTCAGGGCCTCTGGCCCTCGCCACAGTACTTCAACAAAGCCCCAAGGGCCCAATCATGCCCTTCTCGGGTGCCCTGGAGCCAGTCCTGGCGCCGCTGGCGCCACTCTCATATGGCAGGTGTAGTTTCCATTGGGCAGTGGACCAACATGGCTGCCCCACAACGATCAACGTGGAACTGCAGCATGCAGTCTAGCATCCAGGGCATGGCCCGCCCCGAAGGCACCTGGGATACCTGCTGGCTATTTAAACCACACCCGACAGGAGGCACGCGCTTCGCGTTATTCTGCTCTTGCAGAGTGACTTTCACCGGGTCCTGCTCAGCATCTTTGGCCTGCATGGGCGAGAGAATAAGAAGAACCATGTTATTTATCCTTACCTGCTCAGCATCCAGCTCCTCTAATAACCCAGAGTCTTCAGTGGAATTCCTTATCTTCATCCAGCAACATCCTAAGGAAAAGAGACGAGAAGAAGAAAATTAGTAAGTGACTATTCATCCGCTCCATCATCGCCAGGCTTCACTTACTTACCAAACTCTCCTGGAAGTCTACCGCAGTACGAATGCTGTCCATCCGGCGTCTTGTTCCATTTGGCCACAATCTTCCAGGAGTCTTCAGCGACCAGCAAGGAAAAACAGCACAGGTTAGCCCACTTCAAAGGACGCTCATAGCGCAGAGCCTTGCGCTTACTTACCTTCTCGAGATTAGCCCTCCACATCAGCTCGACGTCTCCATCATCCCTTCTGCATCTGCAAGAAAGAAGGCAAAGGTTATTCAGGGCAACCACAATTACGGACATTCATTCTTAATCATCATACGAGAGACTTACCTAAAGAGTGGAGTCGCAGCCGGTCTGGACTCCAGGGCCACGCCAGTGAAGTAACTCGGTGGATCGGTGCCCAGCGATGACGCACCCCTGCTCTACACGGAAGGATGGAGAGCGCACCTTAATGAAAACCAAGGTGAGAAGGGCTCCCAGGGAGGCATCACCAGGGGAGCACAGGGAAGGTGGGCTCTGAGAGGGTTGTAGCTAAACCGAACTCCTGTTTTCCAGAACTGGCCCTCAGCAGCGCGAGCCCCGAAGAAGGTGCAGCGGTCCCAGAAGCATCCCAGACCAGTCGGGTGGTGTCCCTGTGGATACAAGGTGAGCGTTACACCTACCCAGTGGGACACCCAGAGATCATCTGCAACAAATTTGGCAATATAGACCAATATTTTGGGCTAATCGAGTGTGAGGTCAATCTACCCGAGGTCTCTACATACCTGTGTTGCCCTATAGGTGTGACGATAAACTAATGTTTCCACTCTGCCACACATACTTTGAGACAAAACAGCCCCGCTGCGAACACACAGATGCAGAGAGATGCCTGACCGGTACTTGGTGTACAATCGAGTTACAAGCGGCTATGAAACATTGACATTGCCTAGGGCGCATTCACGAAATATGGCATTTTAAAACAGTAACCCTCAAACTCTTCTGTGAATATGTTTCCATGTTCCTACAACAGAAACAGGAGGCCTCTGGTTTTCCGGCCCAGTTTGTGAACAATGCCGCTAAACTGGCCTCTATCGCTGATTATTATAATCACCAGGGCATACGCTTACGTATGGAGTGCATTGAGGACAACCCCACTTGGTGGCTGTTGGCAACATTATGCCTTAATTCAATGTGGGGTTACTTTGCGCAAAGAGTTAATTTGTCCAATACTGCCATCATTACAGACCCTGATGTGCTTCACGCCTATCCATTTGATCATTCTTATGACGTGAGCAGGTGCGTGTTCATAGATGATGAAACTGCTTGTCTGTGTTGGTTCTATGCAACAGAATATCCAATAGCTTCAGACAACACCAATATATTCATAGCAGAGTTCACAACCGCTCAGCCGCTTAAAACTGTTTGCTGTAATTAAGCAGTTAAAAGAATGTGTTCTGTATCACAACACGGATAGCATTATTTTTGTCAGCCGCCTTGGGGATGCCAACCCGGGCGCCGGCAGTTATCTAGGGGATCTAACTTCTGAGCTAGTTCCTGACGAATATATTGTGGAGTTCATACCTGCAGGGCTCAAAACAGATGCCTATCGCACATCTCTAGGAGCGGTCAACATGAAAGTAAAAGGTATAATGTTAAATGTTAACAAAACGGCCCAAATACATTTGGGCCGTTTCAAAGATCTGATGCAGTCTTTTATACATGGCGATGTGTGTAACGACCCCATGTCTATCGTGGTTACACATCCGGGTATAGTGTGCAATAAAAAACAGTGGGAGATTAGCACCATCACTCTACAAAAGACAGTCAGTGTTGTGTTTGATAAAAGAACCCTGGCCGCAGATGGGTTAACACATCCCTATGGCTATTAAATATTTTGATAATAACCGTTAACACATCCTCACTATTGCACAGCACATCTGTTACAATTCACAAATGGGTATCTGGGATTTTGGGTATTTAAAACTGCATGTGTATTTTTTCTTTGCCTTATATTGTTTTATATTGCCTTTTTCCTTTGTGCATTACCTATATATTTTTTAAATGCAATATTTTTAAAAATTCCAAATAAGTGTCAGCGTCTTCGGGTATCTGTATCTTCATGCTTATTTGTATTTGCCTTAAATTGTTTTTACACTTCTATTTCTCCTTTCTGTATTATGTATATCTTTTTATAAATAAAACACAAATCACAAATGAGCGTCTGGGATTTCGGGTATCTGTATCTTAATGTTTATTTTTATTTGTCTTAAATTGTTTTTATACCTGTATTTTTCCTCTCTTTATTACGTATATCTTTTTTCTAAATAAAATATTTTTACAAATCACAAAATGGTCTCACTCTTTATTATGCATCAACTTTTAATGGGTCTGTTTTTATTCACACTATAGCATTCTGTTGTTTTCAAATGTTGACCTTTTTTATTTTCGCAGACATTGTTGTAAACTCTTGCCGCCTTTTATGTAGGGTGTGTTTGGCCCCAGTAACCATTCAACATAAAGACATGTTTTATAAAACAATAGATTTGTATTTATATTTAGAATGACAATTTCATTCAGGTTTTCTCCATATCAAATAACATGGGTTATCCAATGTTGTACAACAATCCCCTTGGATTAAAATTTCGATGTATCATCAATTACCTCATAAACAGCATGTCTTTCACTGTGTCGATAGGCATACATATGTAATACAGCGATGGTGGACACAAATTCATATGGTTCTCTGCCAAACACCCATTGTCCTTTGACGCATCGAAAGCTCTGTTGCAGGTTGGCTATATTTACTCGCAACGTGTGTTCCACCGGCCATCTTAAATCCGCTTGGCCTCCTTTGTGATGCTTTTGCCAGTAGTTATCCATTAGTGGGTGATTGATGTTGACTCAGATGTTTGTGATGCATTAAATATTGTTACATTTCCTTCTGTATATCACCTTTGGTGCTTCGAGATAACACATCAGCCTTGGACAAATAGTAGCCAGATCCGCTTTAAGTAGATCCAGCAATAATCCCTGTACACATCCAATTGCTGGTTTCACATTAAATTGATCACTTTTCAGCCGGCGTTTGTTTTTTTATTTTTCTGTAAATAAGCGTAACTATATATAAAAACATCCATAGGCTCAGTCCTCATAGGTCAGTTTATGGGGATCCATGCAGATTGCTCTACCATACTGTTTTTTATATACGTTGTCCCCCCACTTACAAACTGTTTTCTCGATAATGCTTCTAACACATAGTGGACACCCCATCTAAATTGCTTCATTTCCAAAAGGGGGTTATCCGCCGCTTATATAGCCCACACTGTTTTAGATACACATTGCTCAGACCCTATGCCGACCCTTAGATTTGTTAACAACTGCGTCAACCGCATCATTTCTACAATGCGTTTAGAGCTCAGCATGTGACATATTTTATGTATCGAATTATCCGTGTAAGCTTTATCCAAACTCTCGTGAGCATCCTGTTGAGGATCACCAATTTTGTGCCCCGAGCACCAATTTTGAAAGTGTTGTTTTAAACATGTTTTCACAACAATGGCCATAATTCCATTGATGGCCATAATATCGATCCATCCAGGTCACAGCTGTTGGTGGCATGTCACCTTAACATTATCGATTTCCATTAGTGAAACACAGGTCTTACACAAAATGTATTCAGAATCCCCATCATTTTCAATTTGGCTTGAACAGCATACACAATAAATATTGGTTGTTTCTGCTACATCCTTGATTCTTCTCGCCGCCATCCACTTTATCGGTTAAAGGCTGTAAGCAAAACAAATGTGCATGGTTTTAACTACGGCTAATTCTTATGCCTTAAAAAATATACAAGCCCGCTTTAGAACATACCTACTGGATAGCAGGTTGTCCAATACCGGGGTGCTTGGCCCCCCATTTTCTCTGCTGTGGAAATATGCTGCGATCCGGCTCCAGAGTCATTCCCACATCCACCTGCTGTACCATAGATTTATATCCACTGTCTCCAGGCCCAGCATCCCCCGTGTCTGGTTGCTCCATGATCACTTCATCGCCATTCCAGCTCACCATTCCCAAATTAGCAATTGTTATGGGCACATGTTCCTTAATGTTTTCAATACAATCCCAACAGCATCCCACATAGCGTGACAGTAAGAGCTAGTACGATGTCAACAGCGAGTTTAGCCATGTCATCACAGAGCTCTCTGCTCTCATGATTGGCCAACAGGTCCTGAACAACCTCCAGATCATCATTAGCCATAAAACAATATGGGCTATGAATATCCTGGGGACTTCCTGGTGGTGTTTTTCCCTCGCCGTGGCTGTAGCTGTTCATAATAGCTGTTTCCAGAAAAGTCCCTGAAAAGCTCAAAAAGCACTGTGTTTTCCAGCCCATCGCAGACCCCCTAGTCACCATTGCCATCTTAAGCAGGCACTTTCAATCAAATTTTATATTAACATAATATAAGGTTTACATATAAGGTATTATTTTGATATCGAGAAATGTTGATATCGAAAAATGTTGATATAAAAATAATTTGCGATATAAAAATATCTGATATTTTGATATAAACAAAAATTGATATTGAAATAGGTTGATATAAAAAAAATTCATTGCGATATAGAAATATCCGATATCATATTGATATCAAAAAACGATGATGTAACAAAAAAAATGATATCAAAATATCAAATAATTAATTACGATATTAAATATATCTGACATTTTTATATCAGACTTTTTCCTTTTTGATATTTTTGATATATAAAAATAATATAAAGTTTATATAAAATCTGTTGTGCAAGTATATCAAATCTACATAGAATGATGATGTCATGAAGGGCCAATCCACTCCCGCGTTATCGCCGCATCACCAAACCCTCACACTCGACCATCTAACTCCTCACAACTCACTATGACCTTGACCAAGTAACAGCGCACACGCTCTCTCCCATATTTAAAACATTTTGATAAAGACTTTATATCATTTTGATATAAAACTTTACATCAAACCGTATCAAAGTACTCAAATACACTTCATATATCTGTTTATATAAAAACGGATATCAAATCGATATAAAATTTGATATCGAAAAATTTTGATTTAAAAAATGTATTGATATCAAAGTCAATTTCAAAAAGAAATCAAACCCAAATCAAAAAGGGGCAGGGATTAGGACAACCAGGGGGCATTCCCACCTGTCAAAAATGGTACAGTGGAAAAAAGGGGCCTCCTAAAACTACTAGTGTTAGATAAAATTGGTCCTTGTTAGTCCTGTTAGGTGGAACATAATTCTGTAAAAGGAAGGAGGCGGGTAATTCTGAAAGTGTTGCAAAAATTGGTTTGTGTTTCCAAGACAGGTTTGGGGAATTATAAGTTAGTACACCATTAAATGTTGGATGCATGAGATGCTTGGGAGTCTTCTCAGGCAGTCCTGGAAGATTGGTGGCTTCCTTGCCAGGGCAAAATTATACACTGTACCCCAGGTCAAACTTCAGACTATTAACTCTGTGACTGCCAAGCCTGAGCCAAGAATTGATCGGTCAAACTAATAAGGTAAAACTGAAAAGGCCTGCACCGTGGTGTCATAAAAAGGTTGTTAAGAGTTTGACCCATGTGATGTTGTGCTAGGCTATATTTTAGTTCACAATGAGACAGGGTTGTGCTTTACTTGGTTGTTGCCTACGTAGTGAGATAATATAGCCTCAACTGCCTTTGTAGACTGCTCATTAGACTGTGTGAGAGGGAGAGGTGGCCTTCTGACAAACTAAGGTTGGTAAGAAGAGATGGGCTGGATTTCTGTCCTCATGTATGCAGTGACAGTCTGGCCCTCTTCTGTTATGTTATGTTACTAGGATTTGACTTACATAAAACAGTCTATGCTACCAAACCTAAGAGAGCATAGCATTTCAATTCCGGGGCAGAGAAAATAACATAGCAAAGCCACATGACAGCAATGTAGCACAGACAGGTCTCTCCTGGCACGTTTATCCACGGTGGCGTTGGCCGCTGGCCTGTGACATTGGCCCTGTCGGATGGCAGCGTGGGTGGGTGCTGCCGTCTTGATTTCTCTGTGCATGCGCAGGCGGCCGTATTCGTCGTACCATGCATGTGCAGTGCTTGAAGCATTGCGGGTCACCACGACAACCATGGCTTGCGCCACACGCCTCACTTTGTCTGCAGGGCCTATTTAGTAAGTGCTGCAGCACCTGCTAGCCGCATCTCAACGCAGATTGTTTCTTGTACGTTTCCTCATTCCTCTTCCTTCTGCTTGCCCTAGGGTCTGCCTCGCTTTACTTGACTAACTCTCATCTTGTATATGTCCTCTTCCTTCTGCCCCTCTTGCCGGCCCCTGGATCCTTCCTAGCCAGCTCTGAGGTAACTGCTGTCCTGAGTCCAGTCTCTGCCAATTCTCCTGTCCTTTGTCCTTCCCTCCTGGCTCCGGTTCCAGTCTGTCCGTTGCACCCTCTCAGCTCTAGCTTAATTTCCACTCTGCCTGTTCTCCTTAAGCCTGGGTTGTTACTTCTGAGCTGCCTTCTTTTTTTCCTGGTCCTCTTCTGGTATTTGGGGGCCCCTCTTCTGACCAACGTTCCATTGCCTCCCGCTTCCTCAAGGAACACCGCCTTTGCACCAGTACTTGGACTATAGAATTCTTGGAGTGGCCTTCCCTGTCAGTGCTTGCAGTGTGCCTCCACCACAAAAATCAGGGAAGTCCCGTTCCATGGCGTGGGGAGTTGGCTCAGGGATTCTCTGTATTTCCAAGGGAAGCGTTGGGTTTATTGCTCGCTCTGCACTATCAGCACCACAGCACTATCTCACTGGCACCCTGGTCTATCCAAAACAGCAACAAAGGAAAACAGGTACCCAGCACCAGTGCAATGCCTTGACTGACACTATGCTGCCTTACATTTGCGTGCAATAGTTTTGAGGAAAGATGCATCAAACAAAGGAGGCATTGGGATACCATAGGGACTGTGCTTTGAACTTAGGCCCTGACATGGACACTGAGAAGGACTGGTGGTGTCCTTACAACACCCTCTTTGTGGACCAGCTTTCTTGTTGGCCCTAAAGACACTTTGAAGGAATGGAATGAAATGTGATGCTACGCATGGCACTCTAGGGAATGAGTCATGATTTTTTGGTCTTGTCTCCACAGTATAGTCTTTCTGTGGCTCTCATCTTTTCAATGGGAGTTGGTATGCGCCAATTAGAGTGCTCACAGAGGGGTACAGGATGAAGCGGGGGCGGGAGAGCTGAGAGGGAGGGCACGGTTCGCACATGAGTTGCAAGGGTATTCCTTTGCCAATAAAGACAAATAAAGGTGGCTATCACAGGGGTGTCTCCCCTGAAATAAGGCGCCCACACCTCAGCGGGTCAGTAGTTGGGCCATCAATGTGACTGGAGCATGATACCAGCCTGAAACCCATGAGGGCACTGACAGAGGCAGAAGCATAAAAAAGGTATGTGGGGCACCGGGATGTGCAGGAAGGTAGTAGGGAAGGGGCACACAGCACTGGCCTGATAGGAAAACGAATGGTAGGGGGAAAAGGAAGGGAGGAATCATGCAATGTGGTGCCAGATGTCCAAACAATCTACACAGAATCCGGATCTAAAGAATCTTTTCTTGCTAAATAATGACCGTGATCTGTACAGTAACGTTATATAAGATGTTACTCATCATATACAGATGTATGTGATTTCTTCGAAAATATTTATCCTAACAAAGATTTCACTGAATCCATTTCCCAGAAAAACGAAATCTACTTTTTAATTTTTCTACTTCCTTTTTTTTTAAAAAAATGCCGGGTGGGACCCCCCACTGCCCACCCTCACCCATCCCTACCCTAATGTATACCCTTTCCCCACATCCCACATATTATGCATTACACATATACCATTTCACCCACCATTTTCGGTGAAATGAATTCTGTGAAATCTCATTAGGTGAAATGGTATTTGAAGAAATCTACTGTAACGATCTTATACAGACCAACATATTATGTTATGTTAATCTGCTTTTATACTTCACTTAATCACCACGATGCTAGTTCTGGAGTCCCTAGGCTTGTCCATGGAGTGGATGTTCAGCCTTGCCACTGCTCACAGCGAATCTGCAGCACACCTATTCATCTGTGGCATACAGAAATCAAATCAACTCCACGGCTGAGGACGGGGAGAGGATGGGTGGGAGCAGCAGACATGGATAGAGAGCAACAGCTGATACCAATCCAGTGGAGAGGAGAGCTTGGACTATCATCCAAGATGACAGTTGGTCTCTTTAAGTTTTTCTCCCAAGGGGCAGGACTACACAGTCGTCCTTCCACTGAACATGACCTGAGTCACGAGGTGACCTCTCCAAGCAGAGGCAAACCATGTTTGTCAAACTCAGTAGTGAAAAGGAGTGTTGTAACTACAGAGTTGGAGTTTGTAAATGGAGAAGAGGGACTGAAGGAGGCCGAAGGTAAGAGCAGAAGCCGTTGGCTCACGGGGAAGGAGGTGGGAGAGTTTGACAGAAGGCAAGAGAGTATGCTGGCAGTGATAAAGAGCAAGGCAGTTCTGAAAAGTAAAAAAGGGGGGTTGGATGAACACCAGAAGCAGTGAGGACGCTGGATGGATCACTGATGGATAAGAGGAAGAGGAACAGAACAGAATGCTAGTTTCAGAGCAGAGGGGAGGCACATTAAGAAGCAAGTTGGAGGTGCTGGCATGGGTTACAAGGAGGTGTGTGTTATAGAGACGTTTTGAGGAGACATGAAGGGAACAGCCGAGGAGTGGTTAAGAAGTAGGTTGGAGGTGACATCAAGGAGAGGAGAAGGACTGTGTTCAGGAGTTGATTGAAGGCAACAGTGGAGGAAAAGAAGAGGTGTGTATTGAGTATGTTAAGGAGGAAGTTGAAAAGAGACTTGTGGACGGAGAGTGGTTGGAGGGGACATCAGAGGAGAGGCAGATGAGTGCATGAAGGAGATAGTTGGGATTAGATTTGAGGAGGAAGAGGAGGAGGTTAAGAAAGAGTAGGTCGGGGTTTGGAGGGGGGGTTAAGGAGAAGTAAAAATGGGGAATCACACCTTGAGACAAGGTTGTTAACAAGGGAAACGAGAATGTGGATTTGCCCTTAAGAGGTGGGAAGGAGAAAGAGTGTTACAGAGTGGCGGAGTTCAAAAAGAGGTTAGGCTCAAGACTCGTACAACTCATTGAGGAGGTTGATGACCATGGGTATTGGGGAAAAGAGACAGAACTCTAAGCTAAATGAGGCGGTAAGGGGACCCAGACCCAGGCTATAGAGCAGCTCAGATATCCAGTCTCTGGGTGTGAGATGTTGTTACAGAGTCCACTCCTGCCACCATCAAGGCACAATGTGCAAGTGCAAGTATGGCCCAAAACTAAGTGAGGGATCTCCCGAGAGGGGAGAAGAAGCCAGAGAACAGAATCTAAAGACCTAGAGGGCAAGAAGGAAGAGCAGAGGGTGAACAATCGAGAAGGGAGAATAATCAGTTATGGGATCCCTCAATTGAGCCACATAGACTTTTGCTGAACCCTATACTAAAGATCTTTGTTTGGACCTAGAGATTTTTCTTTTGAACCAGGGTGAAGTCAACGTGCCCAATTTTGCAGAGTATACTCAAAAACACTCCCACCATCTTCACTAAGAAAACAAAACAGGCTGAAACAGATCTGCTGTGTTTCATGCTTGCCCGTGTTAACCAGGCTGTTGCAGAACAGCTACGTAGATGTCTAGTCGTACCTTTGATACGCCCTAGTTCCTAGATTCTGACCATGAGTGAGGGTGGGTGCATAACATATTCAGTTACTTTTAGGAACTCCACGGATATCCTTAGGGCACGGGAAAAGGTCACAGTGAATTAGGGGCTTCCTGGAGCTGCACCATTTTTGAATCAACGGGGTTGACAGCACAATTGGCACATTGCTTTTGTGTTTCCTATTGTCTCTGTTGTTGCGGTGCTTTAAAAACAAACGGCAAAGTTAAGGCCTGTTCAGTTTTCACTATTTTCTTTAAAGAAAAGAAATGTGAGCTTCCATAATTGATTTATTTTTAATTGCTTAGTCTTATAAAAATGGCTCATAATTAAAATGCGTTCCAGTAACCTGCTCATGCACAGAGATATGCAAATTTTTATGAATCTAATGAAGATACTGATTATGGAAAATAAAACATCTAAGTAAGTAACTTCTCTCCATATGATTTCAATTCAATGAGCAATAGGGGAAATAATGTCACTCCAGTGAGGGAAATGTGAAGTATGAAATCCCCACAAAAATAGAAAGAGGGACAGAGAGATAGAGTGAGAACGGGCGGGGGGGGGGGGGGTGTTTGAGGGTTGAGAGAGAGATAGAGAGAGAAGGGGTTATGGTCTCACTGAAAGAGAAAGAGAGAGTGAGAGAGAAGTAGAGAGAGCGAGAGAAGGGGGTTATGGTCTAATTGAAAGAGAGAGAATGAGAAAGCGAGAGAAAAGGAGTGAGAGAGAGAGAGAGAGAGAGAGAGAGAGAGAGAGAGAGAGAGAGAGAGAGAGAGAGAGAGAGAGAGAGAAGTGGGTTATGGTCTCACTGAAAGACAGAGAGAGAGTGAGACAGAGAGAGACAGAGAGAGAGAGAAGGAGAGGGAGAGAGAGAGCGATAGAGAGAGAGAAGGTGATTATGGTCTCACAGAAAGAGATAGAGAGAGGGGGTTGTGATCTCACAGAAAGAGAGAGAGAGAGAAAGAGAGAGAGAGAGAGAGAGAGAGAGGGAGAGAGAGAGAGAGAGGGTGTTGTGATGTCACTGTGAGTAAAAAATATTATTATGATGTTGCTACAGAAGGGAGGATTATGATGCCATTGCAGTGGGATTGCAAATTGGGTTTTCACCAGAGAAAGTGACTGAGGCCACTACTCTAACCTTTACATGAGTTCAGGCAATCTGATTTTTTTTTAATGCGGTTTAATGGTGATGCCACTTTTCCACTGTTGCATAAGGTGAAGCTATGTAATTCTATCCATGAACATGTAGCATAGCCATTAGTAAAGCTTGCAGCCACTGTCCAACTACTGCTTCTGTGCCAGGATCACCCTTAAACTAATACAGGAGGCCACATGAACAATCATATCAAAACACTGCTGTACTATACTAGTATAGCGGTCGTAGAGACCGTTGCATACAACTCTGGATGCTCTGTGCAGGCTTAGTAGAGCTCCATGGGCACACATATCCACCCCCTGTCACAGTGCAGGGTTCACCAGTACACTGCTGTGGCACAGTAAAATGCACCATTTTGTCAAACACTGTCCTCCTCCACACTGTAGTAGTAGCCCATTATGACCCATCATGTCCAGCTCCAGCTGCAGTGCCGGAATACTGTAGTTGTAGCGCCCCATCAACCAGCATATTCAAATTCTGTGATAGTGGATGGATCACTGATGCACTACTGCAGTAAAGAGATTTGCATCATTATGCTCAGCTCCTGCCGTAGTGCGAGGATGCCCACTGTATTATAGTTCTAGTTCCCCATGGTAAATGCCGCCAACCTCCTTATGCAATGTGGGAATCATCAGAGTGCGTGTTTTGCAGAGGCGGATGGGGCATCATGCCAATCTCTTGCACTGCTCAGGAGCTACCACTTTACTAGTATTGCAGATCCTCATAGACCAATATACCAAACGAATGCTGTGGTGCATGTACCACACTACTGCTAGTGCAGTTGAGTCACATAGACCACCATGTCCAACACCTGATGCATTTCAAGGGTCACCATGACTCTCATGTCCAGCTGCTACTGCAGCACAGCAATAGCCACTACACTTATGTACTAGAAGTCCCTGGACACTCATGCCAAGCTCATGCTGAAGGGCAGCGTAGTACAGTCATTTCGATCATCATGTTGAACTCTTATTTATTTTGTTATTTATGTATGGATTTTTTTACAGCGCACAAAACCCTCAGGTATCTCAGCGCTAGTTACATTAATGTACATTAGTTAGGTAAATTAGTTACATTAGGGTGCAAGGTTACATGTTACATTATGTGAAGAGAGGTGGAAGGAAGGTTACATTTTACATTAGAAAAGGGAGTTTAAAAAAGGGGGGCTGGGCATTGGGGGATGCAATAGTCTTAGGAGGAGTGCAGTCAGTTGAACAGCCACGTCTTCAAGTTTTTGCAGAAGGTCCAGTAGGCCTGTTATTTTCTGAGAGCAAGTGGAAGTTTTGGCTGTCATGACCGGGAAGCTCTTGCACCCTACTGAAAGGCAGTTGAAGTTGGGGTTCTTCAGGAGGTGAGAATTGGATGATCTCAATGGGTGGGCAGGGGCGTATTTCTCTACGCATCGTGACAGGTAGGTCAGGGCAGTGTTGGAGAGACAACGGTGGACCAAGGATAATGTCTTGAATTTTATCCTTTCTCGGATGGGCGTGTGCAGCTCTCCTAGCTTCCGAGATATGGTCCGATTTGGAGAGGCCAATGGCAGCTCAGAGGGCATTATTCCGGATTGTCCGGAGTTTATTCAGGTTTCCGTTCTAAGGTGCCAGTAAATAAGGTGTTACAATAATCGAGCTTGGCTACAGTGATAGTTGCTGCTTTTGTAAGGTGCTTAGGAGTGGAGAGGAAGGGCCGACTGGCAAGAAGCACTTTAGCTGTTAAAGCTGCCACTGAGGCGATTGAGTTCACATGGAGTGAGAGGTTAGCATCCAGGTAGACAAAAGATTTTTGGCAGCGCTAGAGGTGCTGATGTGGCTACCATCGATGATGAATTCTTTGTAGGCTGGATCAATGTTACGAAGTGTGGAGATTGAACCGACGATGAGGATTTCCGTTTTGTCATCATTGAGACAAAGTTGGTGAGAGGCCATCCAATTTTGAATTACTTCATAGACGGCGTAGCTGAGTCCTGGGTGTAAAATCCGGAAAGTGGTACAAAGAGCTGCATATCATCAGAATAGTTTGTGTATAAGATGTCTAGTAGGTCAAGGTGGTCGATGAGGGGTTTTATGTAAATGTTGTAGAGACTGGGAGAGAGGCAGTAGCTTTGGGGGACTCCACAGTTGACAGGAGTGGGATCAGCGGAGAAGTCGCTCAAGAGGACACGAGGATATTTGTCGGCTAGGAAGGACCTCAACCAGTCGGAGGCTGATGGTGAGATGTTTGCTATTGAAGTCAGTTGAGAGCAGAGAATTTGGTGGTCTACCAAAGCGAATGCTGCAGAGAGGTCTAGCATCATCAGTAGGGCTGGTTTGCCAGTGTCTTTGAGAGTCCTGATTTGTATTTTTAAATCTAGTAGGGCAGTTTTAGTTCCGTGTTTGGGGCAGAATCCTGATTGTCGAGTGCCCAGAATATGGTTTTCTTCAAGATGCTGTTGGACCTGGATGTAGGCATCATGATTCAGGATCTTCAGGAGTTAGGGAACCATGATAATGGGGTGGTAGTTTGTCAGGATGGACGGGTCTAGGGAGGGTTTCTTAAGGAGCGGTCGGCCCATGCTTCCTTCGGGGAAGTTGGTACTGTGTTGGTGAAGATGGCTGTGAAGAGGGAAATGAGTGTCTCGGCACAGTGTTTGATGATTGGCAATGGGCAGATGACACCTTTACAGCATGATGGTTTGAGGCTCTTTATAATCATGGAGACGTCCATGTCTGGGACAGGGTGGAAGCAGAACGGGGTACCGGAGTGGGACAGTGATGGGTTCAGTGCTGTGGGCAGTGGTGGTTTGGTGAGCATGGTAAGTTGCGTGGCGATGTTTTTTTCTTTGAAGGAATTAACCTTTGCAGTTAGGGCATCTTGGATTTTTTTGCACCAGGCTCTGTCTACTGTTAGGTCTGGCTGGGTGGGGGAGACACTAGTTCCTGGAGAATGGAGAACAGTTCCCGGGAGTTGGATGAGGCATTACTAATTCTAGAGTTGTAGCTGTTGGCTTTAGCAGTGTTAATTTTCTTTTTATAGTTTTTGGCACAGGAGGAGAAAAGGACTTCGGAAGCGGAGGAGAGTTCTTTTATCCAAGTTGCCTCGGCAGTATGCTTATTGGCGCGGATTTCAAGGTGTTCAGGAGTGAACCAGGTGTTTTTTGTTAGTGAGGGTTTGGCATTTCTGAGTTTGAGAGGTGTGAGTGTGTTGACTGCTTGTGCGACAGATAGCATGTAGAGGTCACCCAGTGCTGCTGGGTCTGTTACTGAAGGTGGTGGGTGCGCCAGGGTGGCAAGTAGCAGTGCGAGGTTGGTCGAGTTGAGGTTTCTGGTGCACCGGGCCATGCATTCAGGTTTGGCTGGGTGAGCTGGTTCTGGGGCGTTATGAGTGGGGGAATTGCTATGATGTGGTGGTAGGACCATGGGCCAGGGAGGTAACGGGGATGGGGATGTTGCAGTTGTGGTCGCTTAACCAATCTAAGGTGTGGCCTTGGCCATGGGTGGATCGAGAGAGCGGTGTGTGAAGCCGCATGGATAAGTCCCATAACTTCGCTGGTGGTCAGCGAGTCAGCTGGGTCATTGAAGCCTAGGTTGAGGTCTCCAAGGAAATGATTTTGGATTTAGGTTTGATGTTGATGAAGATACTCTGCATTAGTGCATTAGGTTGTCTTCGAAGGTGGGGCTGGGGCCAGGTTGACGATAGACAAGGAGGAGTGAGATGGAGTCGGTGGGTGACATGGAGATCTTAGTGAGTAGGGATTCACAAATTGGGATGACATTGTCTTGCGTGACTCTGATGATGAGGGTGTTTGTAAAGATGAGGGTGATGCTGCCACCCATTTTTGCGGTTCTATAACATCTTAGGGTGGTAAAACCAGGGGGGATGGCAATGGAAAGGGCTGGGTCAGCAGTGAGATGGAGCCACGTTTTCGCATGAGCCGGAACTGATCTTGCGTTGATGAGTGTGCAGTTGATGGCTTTGCAGTTGGGACTGGCGGGCTTGCATGTTTGTGGATTTTGCAGTGGTTGGGCAGTGTGGAGAGGGAAGCGTGGGATGAACTGGGTGTGAAATCTGGGGAATCTGTTCCTCATGAAAGTCAGAGGGGGCAAGGCGATGGCCGAGTTGTGGATTTCGGGTAGCGTGGAGCCTAGTCTGTGGATTTACGGTGGGCCGATTGATTGCGATGCCTGGTGTGGGGTGCATTAAATGAGTATAGTGTGCAGGCTGTTCCTCGTAGAGATTGGGGGGTGTGTAACTATGGCTGATTCAAGGAGTTTGGGTTGCGAGGGGCCTGGACTGAGTTTATGCAGTGGGCTGGATGAGTGTGATGCTTGGTGTGGGGAGCATGCAATGAGTTGAGTGCGCACCTGAGCAGGCGGTTCTTTGTAAGGGTTGAGGGGAGCATGGCAATGGCGAAGCCAGTATTATCAAGCTGATGGTGGAGTGGGAGGTGTGGCCTTGGGGAGCGCAGGAGAAGTGGCGAGGTGCTGAGGGGTGAGGCACCAGGGTGCTTACCTGCCGATCAAGGGGCCGACGTCCTTGGGGTTGACCGGGCTTGTGTGGCGGGTGTGAAAATGGTCCTTTGGTCTGTGTGGAGGCTTTACAGATCCACAGTGATGTGGTTCTGCTGAATTTGGGAGGCGAAGGGCATAGTGGGTGAGATATATGGCTCCATTTGTGCGGCGCCTAACACCTGTGGTGCACAACACTGCACCCTTGGCCTGCGCAGGCTTTGCTGCAGAGGGTCTGGTGCGTGGCTTTTACCACAGCAGAATCAAGCGTTGAATGTAGCATTGAATGTAGAGTCGGCTCTGGGGCATAGATCAGGAAGAATGCTCTGCGGACTTGCGGTGCACAACACTGCACCCTTGGCCTGCTGCGCTTTGCTGCAGAGGGTCCGGTGTATGGCTTTTAGAACAGCAGAAACAAGCGTTGAACGTAGCATCGAACGCAGAGTTGAACGTGTGGCGTAGATCGTGCAGCGTGTTCTGCGGACCTGCGGCGCTCAACACTGAGCCTTTGGCCTGCACAGGCTTTGCCAAAGAGGTTCTGGTGCGTGACTTTTAGCACAGCGGAACCAAGCATCAAATGTAGCGTCGAACGTAGAGTCGAACATGGGGCGTCGATCGTCCAGCGTGCTCTGCGGACTTGCAGTGCTCAACACAGTGCCCTTGGCATACACAAGCTTTGCCGCAGAGGGTCTGGTGCGTAGCTTTTAGCACAGTGGAATCAAGCATCGAATGTAGCATCGAACATAGAGTCGAACGTGGTGTGTAGATCAGACAGCATGTTCTGCGGACCTGCGACGCACAACACTGAGCCCTTGGCCTGCACAGGCTTTGCGGCAGAGGGTCTGGTGCATGGCTTTTAGCACAGAAGAATCAAGCATCGAACGTAGCGTAGAACGTAGAGTCGAACATGGGGTGTCATAAGGGCAGCGTGCTCCACGGACCTGCTGCGCTCAACACCGTGCCCTTGGCCTGAGCTGGCTTTGCCGAATAGGGTCTGGTGCGTGGATTTTAGTACAGCAGAATCAAGCATTGAACGTGGCATCGACCGTAGAGTTGAATGGGGGGCGTAGATTGGACAGCATGCTCTGCGGACCTGCAGCGCACCACACTGCACCCTTGGCCTGCCGCGCTTTGCCGTTGGGGGTCGGTGCATGGCTTTTAGCACAGAAGAAACAAGCATTGAACATAGCATCGAACGTAGAATTGAACGTTGGGCGTAGATTGGGCAGCGTGCTCTGCGGACCTGCAGCACACAACACTGTGCCCTTGGCCTGCAGAGGCTTTGCCGCAGAGGGTCCGGTGCATTGCTTTTAGCACAGTAGAATCAAGCATCGAACATAGTGTAGAATGTAGAGTCGAACATGGGGCATCGATTGGGCAGCATGCTCTGCGGACCTGCAGCCCTCAACACCGTGCCCTAGGCCTGCGCTGGCTTTGCCACAGAGGGTCTGGCGCGTGGCTTTTGGCACACCAGAATCAAGCATCTAACGTAGCATTGAACATAGAGTCGAACATGGGGCGTATATCAGGCAGTATGCTCTGCGGACATGCGGCCCACAACACTGCGCCCTAAGCCTGTGAGGCCTTTGCCGCAGAGGGTCCGGTGTGTGGCTTTTAGCAAGCAGGTCAAAGTCGTTGATGTTTTGAGGTCAAGGATATCTGCTGCATGAGCCGTGACTGATCTTGTGTTGACGAGTGCACAGTTGATGGCTTTGAAGTTGGGACTGGTGGGCGTGCATGTTTGTGGATTTTGCAGTGGTTGGGCAGCGTGGAAAGGGAAGTGTGTGATGAACTGGGTGTGAAATCTGAGTAATCTGTTCCTCATGAAAGTCGAAAGGGGCGAGGTGAGGCGATGACCAAGTTGTGAATTTCGGATTGCGTGGGGCCTAGTGTGTGGATTTGCGGTGGGTTGATTGATTGTGATGCCTGTTGTGGGGCGCATTAAATGAGTATAGTGTGCAGCCTGAGGAGGCTGCTCCTCACAGAGATTGCAGGGTGCATAACAATGGTCAATTCAAGGATTTCGGGTCATGAGGGGGCTGGACTGAGTTTTTGCAGTGGGCCGGATGAGTCTAATGCTTTGTGTGGGGCGCATGAAATGAGTAGAGTGCGCAGCCTGAGGGGGCAGAATCAGGCATAGAACATAGCATCGAAAGTAGAGTCAAATGAGGGGCATAGATGGGGCAGCTTGCCTTGCAGACCTGCGGTGCACAACACCACACACTTGGTCTGCAGCTGTGCATGGATTAGTGCTAGGCTAGCGTGGTGAAGCACCAGGTATCATCATCTTCAAATCCTCCTGCAAAGCATGGATCAACAATATGTATGCTACTGTAGTGCAGTCATATCATGCAGCATGCCCAACTCCCACTGCAGTGCTGGGCTCATTACTGTATTAGTGCAGTAAACGCCTGCAATTATGTCAAACAACTATTGCGCTGCACGGGTTGTCACTTTGCAAGTGTGTTGGTGTGACATGGACCATCATGACCTATTCTGGCAGTAGTGTCAGAGTCACTGCCGCTTCACTTGTTTGGTCAACTGACATGGACAACACCCCCCCCCCACTTACTCACTCCAGTTTACACTACACACTGGCTAGCCAACCATGTACTACTTTAACCCAGCATGTGTCTCTTTATTAGTATTCCAGTCCCTGAACCAAACACTTGTCCAGCAAACTGTACACATCATCCACCAACCCACTACACTGTAGCCAACAAGCACCATCCCTCCAACCTTGGCAAATCCATACTCTCAGGATAGAACTATTTATCATAATAGCTGTGCAGGATTGCAGCATCTGGGGTTCCCATCTATCAACACAGACTCACTTAGAATCTTACTAACCAATGGAGAATGCGTGCAGCACCTATCATCAACTGACTGCTCAAATTGCAGAAATCATGCTATTTAAGGCACAGTTCAACAGAAAGACCTTAAAAAATTAATATATCAGGACTAATGTTTGCATTTCGTTATATGTCACGACGAGCATACCTAATATGCAGATCTCTGAGGAGCACTTTGGCTGATTGTCCTACAGAAGTTCTAACTAAAATTCACACAGGAAGTCAATGGGGGAACCAGCACTTCAAAACTGAGCACAGTGGCCTTGCTGAATGTCAGGATCCCGTGTTCCCCAAGAACTCGGCCTTTGCCCTGGCCACAAACACTTGGATACGTTGTTATCTGGAAAATAGACAATAATTCTATAAGAAGGGAAGAGCAGGACAACTAAATGAATGGCATTGATACATAAGGTAACAGGAAGAGAAATAGAGTTAATCCACTATATGAAAACTGGTGCTCTCAGTTGGCCCTGAGCAGGGCTGAACTATCGGGTACTCAAATTTATTTTGACATACAACAAAATTATTCCAATGTATCTTTGTGACAAAATTATGGTTTTCTTCAAAGAAATGTTTATTCATATCTCGTTATATATCTTTTATCGAATATTCATGTTTCATATTCAATGAGGTCAGGCCAAAATTGGCTAGGGTTTCATGTATAATTGCCAATGCATTTCGGTTAATGAACCTTAATCAGGGTGGTACATGATATGTTGTTCTAACAAGCCCAACAAATCTGCTATTTTAACATCAAGTAAATAACCAAAATATGATTTAGAAAAATGCATTATAAAAAAATACATATACCGGTTCAAAGTGCACCAAAATGTCCCAACATGTTTGAAAAAAAGAAACAAGGTGTCAGAAACTTTAACTCCATTTGTTTAGCCATGTAAAAAAGATTGTAAAGATTGAAAGTACCTTACGATTTTAATAATTCCTCAACTTGCGTAGAGAGCGATTTAGCTGGAGTACGTGCTCCTGTTAATGCCACAAAGAAAACTAATCAGTGGCTATCAAAAGTTATACCAGTATCAAGGGGACTACACGGAGAGTTCTTACCTTGCTATAGAGAGAACGCCGTGTCTAAATGCTGGCGTATTCACAAGGGCGCAGGCGCGAATGTCAGCGAGAGGTTTTATATGTTGCCATGGTGATCTAAAGGCGTCGTGCCATGGCCCGTACGCCTTGGATCCCACCTCCATGGAAACACGGAAGGCGGGACTGTCACCATGGCAGCATGTCAACAATCTAAAGTGAAAGTAAAGCAGTGGCCCTCGCACGGCAGCAGCGGGGATTAATCATGATGAGCCTGCAAAGGCTTCGCACTTACGCTCTGCCTATAAAGGCTTCACACTAACAAAGTACTAATAGTTCTCAAAAGAGAGGTATAAAATTAGCTTGTGCAACCTACTAAGGGGAGTAGGACAGTATTTAAATCAAGTGCATGACCCAATTTCCGTGCACCAAGCTATCCTCCTTAGTGTTAAAAGATGAAGAAAACGTCACTAATAAGCGGTGTTAAAAACAATATAGATGTGAATCTGCATAAATGCATACTGTGTAATAAGTGGAGGAGAATCAGAAGTATCAGGGTGACTAGGATGAAAATGGTTGGGCTAAACAACCGTGCTGTTAACTCCAAGTAAAGGTCTCTGCTTAGTGAAAATCAATCTGTAAGCATATTTAACTACTAATTACAAATCTCATGGGCGACTATGGTGATCATACCGAACGGTGTCAACCTTTTTGTGTGTGCGCCCAACTATGGCGTACTAAAGGTAAATACCACATGTAAGTGTATCAAAGCGCAAATCTATTAGGTTCAAAATCCTATAGCAAAATCAATCACTGAAACAGATAAAAAAAAGCATATTCCAACAGCTTATCTTAAAGGGTACATCAGAGGCTAGTAGTATGTTCGAAAACATCATGATGACACATATTTCTTATCGAAGAAGGTGCCAAAGTAAACGTATTCAAAACAAACAAACTGGAGATATTGCAATTTCCACACAATCCATAAGTTAATGCAAATGACTGTCTGTTATCACAAATAACACATATAGTTTATTTCTTCATTTATACCCTTGGGGGTAAGCAAGTTCAAACAATCAATTCAATAAGTTTCCCGTTGATCGAGTCTCTTTTGTAAATCTTCATGCTTATTCAGTTTTGGACCATTTCAAGAATCACAAATTTGATTTGTGCCAGATTGTGATGTTTCTCTTGCCAGTGTCTGGCTACCGCCGAGGTAAGTGTGTGAATTCTTATGCACGAACGGTGCTCGTTCCACCGAAGCTTGACAGTGCATTGTGTCAGTCCAACATAAAAAAGCCCACATGGGCATTTGATCCCATAGATGATGTTCTGTGTGTCACAAGTGGCATAATCCTTCAGTTTGATTTTACTTACAGAGTATGGATGATTGACTGTTGATCCTTTCATGATGTAATTGCAGTTACTGCAGTTCAAGCACGGGAATGTGCCAGTATGATCTGTTAACTTCTTCTTTCGAGGTGGTTTAGTGTTCACTAGTTTATCTTTCAAATTTTGACTGCGTTGATATGCAAAAGTGGGGAGTTCCTTAAATAGATGTTCTATTCTTTGGTCACAAGTGATGGTGTTCCAATTCTTTTTAATTATGGTTTTGATCCAACTGCTTTGTCTGGAGTACTTGGATACAAAGACCAATGGAGATGTCAGTGCTGTTTTGGTTTTGGATTTAAGCAATTCTTCTCTGTCTTGTGTGGCTATGCGAGCCGTAGGTGCCTCTATTTCTTCCTTGGAGTATCCTCTCTTCAAAAATGTATCTCCCATTTCTTTTACTGCATCTTGATAATCTGTTGGGTCGCTGACTATCCTTTTGACCCTAAGCATTTGACTCTAAGGAAGATTTTTGATTAAGCTGGGTTGATGGAAACTCAGTCTTTGTAGAAGGTTATTACGGTCTGTGCTCTTCTGGAAAATTGTGGTGCGATACTCGTGGTCTGTGATCTTTATTTCATCATCCAAGAAGTGTATGACTTTATTTGAATGTTCATGTGTGAACTGAATTCTGGGATCTATACTATTCAGATAGTGGAAAAAGGCAAAAAGTTCAAGTTCCTTACTTGTCCAGATACCAAAGATATCATCTATGTATCTGATCCATATTGCCAGGTTGTTATGCCAGTAGGGGTTCTTTAACACATAGGCCCTCATTACAACACCGGCGCTAAACCATGGCACTATTAGCACCATGTTTGGTGCCGGTGTTGTAACGGTTCCGCCATGGTTCAATGGGGAATTACCACCCCATTCCAAGGTTGGCGGGGCGGTAGTTCCCCATTGAACCATGGCCCTTCCCCATTCCCATTTTCGCCCCATCGGGCTCTATTGGAATGGGGAAGTCGCTAAGTATGGTACCTCAAATTCCAGTACCGTACTTAGCACCAAGGTCCCTTTGCGGGTCCCTACTTTAACGGCTGGTGTAGACCAGCCGTTAAGGTCGGGTCCTGCAAAGGGACCTCGCAGTAAGGCTCTAAGTGTTTAACGGCGCCGCAGCCTTTTACGACACCGTTAAACACTTAGCGCCAGGGTCGTAATGAGGCCCATGGTCCGTTTCAAACTTATGTATGAATGAGTTAGCGTATGACGGCACCATGGTGGCCCCCATAGCTGTGCCTGCAACTTGAAGGAAATATGAATTTTTGGATTGAAAATAGGAGTTAGTGCCAATAAACTCAAGAAGTGCCATTATACATTTTTTCTGTGCTGGATTTTCATCTTCTTGCAGGAGTAACCATTCCACTGCCTCTCGGCCATGGTCATGCGGGATGGAAGTATAAAGACTCTTGACATCTATGGTAAAGCAAATATGGCTGGGATTGAATGGAATAGCCTTGAGTTGTTGTAAAAAATGGGTGGAATCTTTAATGTAAGTGCTGGTCTTCTGGATGATGGGTTGTAAAAAGTAATCAATGTATTTGCCCAATGGTTCCAGAACACTGTCCATACCAGCCACTATCAGTCTTCCTGGTGGCTTTAAGGGATCTGTATGTACTTTAGGTAAAATATCTCCTCCGTAGGGTCAGTGTCCAATCGAGCATAGGTGTTGGTATTATTGAGTTGTCTTACACACTCTTGGTCATAATCTTTACTGTTCAGTAGCACAAGACGGCCTCCTTTGTCTGCAGATCTTATAGTTATCGATTTGTCTCCATATAGATCTCTGATTAATCTAAATTCATGTGGTTTCATGTTGCGGTTTTTGGAGTGACAAAACTTGCTCTTTTCAAGGTCTGTGGTGACTTGCTTCTGAAATATCTCCACGGATGGTACAGTGATAGGAGGAATTAAATTATTCTTATCCTTGAATTCTTTTAGATCTAGTGGATCGTAGTCTGCTTGGTGGTTTTCTTCCAATTAACTAAAGAACACTTTAAGCTTCATCTTGCGAATTAATTTATAGAGTTTGATCTTGGATTCAAAGTGGGGACTGTCATGAGTAGGAACAAAACTGAGTCCTTTCTGTAGAGTCTGAATCTCTTTCGATGTGAGCACCCTTGAGGACAAATTTATCACTATGTTTTCTTTTGTTGTAATCTTGTGTTTGGGTTTCCCTTTTGTTTTTCGTTGCCCCCTTCTTGTTCTCTTCTTCCTCTGTCTAAAAAAAGGAATTCTATTGCTGTCTGCTGATGTTTCTGTTGTGCCTGTTGCTCCTGAGGTGTTCGGAGTTGATTCTTCTTCTTGATTGTTGGTTTCCCTTTCGGTGTCTGTCCATGAACTTGATGATTCACTCATGTAATTTGTCTTGGGCTTCCTCAGATGGGGTCCATATTTATCCATCCAACTATATACCTCGTCTTTAAGGTAATCGTATGTGTGCCGGTTAAATTTCCTGATCTTCTTGGTTTCCAATTCCTTTTTGTAGTCAGCTAATTTATTATTGATATCTTCTAGAATAGCATCTACTTCTTCTCTATTGAGGGTTGTGACCAGTTCCTTCTCAATCTCTTGTATCTCCTGAGTTAGATCATTTAGATTGCTAGCCAATTCTTGTATAGTTAGTAAAATGAGGTCCAAAGAACACTTATTTAGTATAGCCTCCCAGCCCTCCCACCTTTTCACAAACTCTTTGCTTTCCTTACACAAAGTCGATCTTAGTTGAATACGCAAACCCCTGGGTATTCTTTGATTTTTATGGTCTCTGCCGAGCGTAATTGCATGCAATTTTCGATTGATTTCCTTACGGATTAGACATTCCAGTTGTTTTATTTGGCGTGTTGGATCTTCTTTGTTGGCACTTGTTGTGTTAAATCCAGTGTCTTTGATGAGACCTAGTATTTTGTCTGCCTCTTCGGCTGTGAAGCCTAATTTTTCAGCTTTCTTTGTGGTTAAACCTTCGATGTCAGCAAATGACATTTTTAATTTTCTGATAAAAATGTATAGAAATTAAATCCGTGTGCCTCCACCTTAGATTATGCCAAGACAAAGTTTAAAAAATGGAGAGTAAAAGTGGGCACTACTTTGTAGCATATATTAATTCACTAGTCTGTGAAGTGTGATTATAATTCTTAATGTTTTTATCCTGGGGCTACCAGTTATAAAGAGATCCTATGGCATAAGGACCGAAATACAACAGGAAGAGAAATAGAGTTGATCCACTCTATTAAAACTGGTATTCTCAGTTGGCCCTGAGCAGGGCTGCACTATCGGGTACATGAGATTTGTAATTAGTAGTTGCATATGCTTACAGATTGATTTTCACTAAGCAGAGACCTTTACTTGGAGTTAACAGCACGGTTGTTTACCCCAACCGTTTTCATCTTAGTCACCCTGATACTTCTGATTCTCCTCCACTTATTACACAGTATGTATTTATGCAGATTCACATCTATATTGTTTTTAACGCCGCTTATTAGTGACGTTTTCTTCATCTTTTAAAACTAAGGAGGATAGCTTGATGCACGGAAATTGGGTCATGCACTCGATTTAAATACTGTCTTACTCCGCCCTTTTTAGGTCGCACAAGCTAATTTTATACCTCTCTTTTGAGAATTATTAGTACTTTGTTAGTGTGAAGCCTTTATAGGCAGAGCGTAAGTGCGAAGACTTTGCAGGCTCATCATGATTAATCCCCGCTGCTGCCGTGCGAGGGCCACTGCTTTACTTTCACTTTAGATTGTTGACATGCTGCCATGGGGACAGTCCCGCCTTCCGTGTTTCCATGGAGGTGGGACCCAAGGCGTACGTGCCACGGCACAACGCCTTTAGATCACCATGGCAACATATAAAACCTCTCGCTGACATTAGAGCTCACGCCTGTGTCAATACGCCAGCGTTTAGACACAGCGTTCTCTGTATAGCAAGGTAAGAACTCTCCATGTAGTCCCCTTGATATTGGTACAACTTTTTATAGCCACTTATTAGTTTTCTTTGTCGCATTAACAGTAGGGGTGTCACGGTATTAGTTTTATGACGGTATGACAACCTTCTTGCCAAATTACGGTATATCGTGGTTATCGTGGTATAGCAGGTGGAGTTAACTAATCTTAACAAATATTTTCTAAAAGGTCATAAATTGCCAGATTCATCATCACAAACAAAACCAGGCACCCAGGGCTAGAATTGGGATTTTCAACATACTTTCCACTGAAATGCCCCCACTTGCTTCCACTAAACACACGTGTGAAGAGGAGGAGGGGGGAGGGAGTGGGAGCCCTGCTGCGACTGGCAAAGCAAACTGAATAGCTTTTCTTAAGTGGTCATTTAGGCTTTTAGCTCCCTCGCTGGCTACTGGTGAAGATGAACATGTTGCCATCTTGATAACCTGCATGCCACAGATCAATAGAGGCTGATGGTAGTATACGCTTGTGCGCATACACACACACACACACGCACACACACACTCTTTACGTTACAGCCTTTAGTTTACTTGCGGCCCAAAAGGTGTTCAGTAATTACGGACATGTTACCCTTTGGTATGGCAGCAGGGAATACCCGCAGAGATTAGTGAATTTCCCAGTGTGACTTATTATATGTAAATTCAATGATGGAACCAGGGAAATCCCCCATTGTCATATGTTTAGCAAACCTTATACTTTATAAATATATAAACCCCAAAGCCGCCATCCCAAAGTAAACCCTTTTCCTTCTTGGCACTGTATTTATTCTTCCTATTGCTAACATATTGATTTTATGTCAGGCACGTGTGGTTTATGGAATGGCATTAACAACTGCTCCAACTGACACTACTTGGCAGACGGCACATCCAGCAGTGCAAGACCACGACTGCGCAGCACTTGCTTACTGCAGCCTTTCCAAATCAGATTGAAAAGCACACTTAACGGTATAAACGGTATACCGGTATAAACAATGTGACAGTTATTATTGTTCAATTAAGTGGTTCACGGTATCTTTAACGGTATACCGTTATACCGTTACATCCCTAATTAACAGGAGCACGTACTCCAGCTAAATCGCTCCCTACGGGAGTTGAGGAATTATTAGAATCATAAGGTTCTTTCAATCTTTACGATCTTTTTTGCATGGCTGAACAAATGGAGTTAAAGTTACTAACACCTTGTTTCTTTTTCTCAAACTTGTTGGGACATTTTGGTGCACTTCGAACCGGTATGTGTATTTTTTTATAATGCATTTTTCTAAATCATATTGTGGTTATTTACTTGATGTTAAAATAGCAGATTTGTTGGGCTTATTAGAACAACATATCATGTACCGCCCTGATGAAGGTTCTTTAACTGAAATGCATTGGCAATTATACATGAAACCCTAGCCAATTTTGGCCTGACCTCATTGAATATGAAACATGAATATTCGATAAAAGAAATATAACGAGATGTGAATAAACATTTCCTGAAGAAAACCATAATTTTGTCATGAAGATATATTGGAATAATTTTGTAGAATGTCAAAAGAAATGTGAGTACCCGATAGTGCAGCCCTGCTCAAGGCCAACTGAGAGCACCAGTTTTAATAGAGTGGATCAACTCTATTTCTCTTCCTGTTGTATTTCGGTCCTCATGCCATAGGACCTCTTTATAAATGGTATCCTCAGGATAAAACTTTATGAATTATAATCACACTTCACAGACTGGTGAATTAATATATGCTACAAAGTAGTGCCCACCTTTACTCTCCATTTATTGATAAATAAGGTAGGCATCACGGTACACATATAAACCCACATCAACTAGTATTGCTACCGCTGGAAGGGGGGTTCCTGGGTGGCTCCTGCAGGAAGTTGTTGCTTAATGGTTTTGACAGAGTGCTGGCATCAAAGCCAGTTGTTAATGAGTGAACACTGTTGCACTGAACCAGCAGTGGAATAGCAAAGAGGTTTGAGTGTGTTTGAGAGGAGGCAGTAGATGCAATGCGTTGTTGAGTTTTGGTTGTAGCTTTGTGTTGCCTAGCCTTGGCCTCTCAGTTGTATTGATTCCTTGCCTCCTGCCAACTGTGTTTTTCAAGTAACTGGTCTTTGTAACAGAGCCACGATGCCTCCGGGTTGTTTGTGCGCTTTATAAATGAAAAAGAATAAATACAATTAAAATAAACAAATAAAACAGGTATTATTTTACTCATGTTTTTTGGGGTCTACATTGATAAGGCATCACAGTGCACACACTGAAGGGGATGTCAAATGGAGGTAGCAAATGTCTATCTATCTATCTATCTATCTATCTATCTATCTATCTATCTATCTATCTGTCTGTCTGTCTGTCTGTCTGTCTGTCTGTCTGTCTGTCTGTCTGTCTGTCTATCTATCTATCTATCTATCTATCTATCTATGTATCTAGTTATCTATCTATCTATCTATCTATCTATCTATCTATCTATCTATCTATCTATCTATCTATCTATCTATCTATCTATTTCTTTTATTTGCACCAGTCGCCCATAGGCCTCGGGGCGCTCACAAGACAAACATACAAAGAACAGAGAAAGTGAGATAAGCAGGTTGTTTTACCAGAAAAAAGCAGAAACTGGATTTACAGGGGGTTGCCCCTTTCCTATATCACATAAAAAGGTTTTAGATGCTTCTTAAATTGTGCTGTCGGTATAACTCCTTTAAGTTCTAGGGATAAAGCGTTCCAGAGGCAGGTGCCCACGCATTGAAACTTGTACCACCTACTCTTTTCATTATTGGAGCGTAGGATGCCCACAGGCATAGTTTTCTGAACTCTGGATGTGATGTGAGATATAAAGGTGTGTCACCATTCAAACATTTAAACCCCATCAAAGAGCCCTTAAACTGAATTTTCTGGTCAACAGTAAGCCAATGCATCTTCCTACGGGCATCTGACACCTCAGATCTATGGTAGAGTTCATAACAGCTCGCGCTGCTCCATTTTGGAGCACCTGCAACTTCTTTATGTTGGTTAGAGAGGTTCCAACTAATGAGCTGTTGCAATAATCCAATTTCGTATTAATAATTGCTGCTGCAATCAATACATTGTAATAAGTGCAGGGAGGACTTGTTTGGTCCAGAAATGTGTTTGGGGAAGTGTGAGGTCACCCGGGGGTATAATGATGGCTCTGCAAGGAATAACAATCTCCTGCATCCCTACAGGGTCCGAGAGCATGTGTCAATGATCCACTGATGCCTGCCAGGCCATTGCAGGGAATGGGGCATGATGCAATTGTTTTCTTTTCCCAGTGTTTTGTACTGGGATAGAAACAAGCCAGGAATGATTATTATTGTTCTCTGTGTGGAGAAGCAGAGCTGAGGGGTTGGGGAGGGCCTGGGGAGAGGGGGTGTTTGAAGTAACATTGTGCATTTAGGATTTGAAGGGGCCCTGGTTTACATGGGATTTTGATGACATTCTGTGAGAAATTGAACGTTTGGCTTGGGGTCCCCTTAGCACACTTTTTGAGGATGTTCATCCAGTGTTAGTTTTAATTTACAAGGCATTTAAAATGTGCCTTTTAAGCATGTAGCTGTCAGCAAGGACTGAGCCATGTCCAAATGAACATGACATGTTGGACCCACACCTGGGTTTCAAGACCTTGCTCCGTTGACGGATGCTGAAAGTAGGGGATTAAGAGAGAGTTGGAGAAAGTAGGAGCAGGAAATGCACAGTAGCAGGTAAGTAAAGGCAGTGAGGTCCAAGGAAACCTCAGGTAAACAGTAAACAGCAGAAAGGCAGATTACCATTGACAGCCGTCTGTTCTATAATGACCACATGGACATTCTTTTGTAAGAAAGAGGTTGGGATGAATATCATTGAATATCCGTGTGTGTAGGTGTGAGTAGGTGTAGTGTGTGTCTGTGAGAGATAGAGCATTGGGGTTTATGTTTATAAGTGTTTTGATGGAATACATGCAGTGTATGCCTTGGTACAATGCTGGATACGGACATTTTATATGAATGTGTGTATGTATGTGATCTATCAAGCGGAATCCTAGCTGGGAAGCAACGTAGATCTAGACACACAGGACACACCAAGGGGATTACAACTAGTCTGTAGGGGTAACTGAGAATCTGGAATGTGTAAGGGGGCATGAAAGGGGGAGCTTACAAAAGGGAGAAGTACGGTTGAATGGAGTATGATGGAATCAATTATAAGCCGAATATCACCCAGGCTCCAGCATGTGCACATAGGGCTGCACCTCCTTTAAAGGGAACAAGGCCTACTTCTAAGATGGCCTCTGTGGATTTCTTGTACCCTGCCTGCACCTGACCATCACTGGGGGCCCACGGCAGCATGCCACGACCCGACTGGGTAATGAAATTGACTAATAAAGATTCCTCACTGGGCCGGGAGACAAAGTTGGGCCCTGCTCAATAACCCGGGTCTAAGGCTCCAGTCCCTGCCTTTGCCTATCTTGCCATAGATGCCATTTTGGCTGGAATAAATAATGCAGACCTCTCACCGGCGGGAGCCACCAGCTCTACACCCGATCCGGCAAAGGCCAACCGCCTTTGCATCCTGGCACCCTATGCCTCATTTCAGGTAAGGGGCGCACCAGTTCCTCATGCATACCTATCAATACGCCTGTCTGCTTTACCCATGTGCCTTTTGACTGTCCTATCGTACATTAATTGCTTGTCACACCTGCACACTGTGGCCCTGAATATGCATGGCTCTCTGCGTGTCCATTGATGTATTGTGACTCAACCAACAGCCCCCTTCCGCCTTTGACTACTGTGTTCTGGCGTACATTACCCTACTTTCCCCCACAAATGCTTTGACTCTTGCCTCCTCTATTGACCCCCACCCATCCCGGAGACCTGTTTTAGGTGAGAATTGCTGTCTGGGCGTTGCGGGGCACTCAATTGCGGCTACAACATGGAATGTATTTCATGACTCCTCTAATGCCCTCCGCCTGCACCCGAGACCTGCTTTATGTGAACATTTCTGTCTTGGAGCTGCAGCACACTCTATTGTGTCTACAACTTAAAATGTATTTCATGAATCCTCCAATGGCCCCCTCCCGCCTCAGACACCTCTTTCATGTGAAAATTGCTGTCTTGGTTCTGCGGCGCACTGTATTGTGGCTACAGCATGTAATGTATTTCATGATTCAAAATGGCACTATCATGGCCCAGGACTCTCAGCCCAACTTCCTCCTTCTCGACGGGTGTCTTCCATCCCTCATTAACTTCCTCCCTTCTCCTGCCATTGCTCTGGCTGCCTCCCCTTTGGCCTCATTGCCCACACTGACGGGTGTACCCTGCCCCTGTGCCCCGCCTCAGAAAACATTTAAAGGTGGGCATCAGATTAATTTGGCTACCCTTAATTCTCGTTCTGCTGTCAAACATTCCTCTGATATCTGCCACCTCCTTGAAGATGTCCTCGGTGTCACTGAGACATGGTTCAATGCCAGCTCTGCAATTGCTTTTGATACTCTCCTTCCTGAGGGTTACAAGATCCTCTCTTCTAAGGCCAGATCAAATTAGTCTGGAGGGGTATCCAGTAATTTTACTGAATAGAAAATAGAGAATAACTTTTTTAACTAAACTGAAATACCGAAATAAATATCAAATTATGAATTAAAATGTATATGGGGTGATGTAAAGGGGTAAAAACCGTTGGGGAGTGGGTTGGGGAGGGCTTAGAAGCACAGGGAAATGGGGGTTTGAAGAAAGTTGGCAGACACCATAGAAGAACTATAAGTAAAGTCAGGTGTAAAGTGACTACAGGAAGAAAAGACACGTTGGTGCACTGAAACAATATATTAATACTCAAAGAATGAAGATGTGATTGAAATAACGAAGTAAATAAACATGTGGATATAAAGAAATCATATATACTGAAAAGATAAGTAAGAGATACAGTAGATGTATATACGCAGAAGAGCAAGGTAGATAAAGAAATATTGCTACAGTAGAAAATATAACATGGGTAAAGCAGCCATGTTGAGGAGATGGATGTTGGTTTCCTATAATAGCAAGCTAAAAGCCTCAAGGAGAGAGACCAAGGCTGCAGAGCTGACAGGCGCTGAAATGCAAATTTGTGACAAAATAGAATATTCGTTTGACTAAGTATCAAGGATGCCACAGCAAGAAGCAAATGGGAGGTTCAAAAGGAAACAAAGAGGATAAGCCATGTAAGTAAGACATATTTCTCTTAGATTAAGTAAAGGAGTGAACATTTGTGAGTGCCAAGTACTAAACAAATAAAAATGCAGAAAGCATATACAAGATGAAGAACACAAGTCTCCAGAGGCCAAGGAGAGTAATTGCACCTAGTATGACTGAATCAAATTGCACTAAATAAAAGAACAGAATGGACAAATCATGGTCTCCTCAAACGTGGTGCAAGACCAGAAAACAAGGCCTATTCATAGTGCTCCTCACATAGATATCTATGTTCCTTCACTTCCTTTAAAGATCCGGAGAGAGCAGTCATTAAGGTCAACTACAAAGAAGAGGCCATGGCTTGGGGCCTAACTGAGGAGAGATAGTAGGCTAATTGGCCAAGTGTGCAGTTGTTTGTCGTTGTTCCCAGCACCTGGGGTCTGCTTTGCTCACATGCTGCTAATGAGCCGAATGTCCAAGGTTGGGAGAGGGTGCTAACCAATGAGGATGGCCTATTGGATGATGGGCTATACATTGTTGCAGAAGCCATTCTGCTGCTTTTATTCTACTATTATCTGTATTATACATAGTCAGAGGTTGTTTTAGGTGTGTCTATATGATATGGGGCAGCCGTGTTTTTTATTGGTGCTGATAATATAGGTGACAAAATGTTCATGCCTTGGCCTCAGGAAGATTCGCTATCAAGAACAGTATTGCAAAACATGACAACATACTGACATGCTGCATACCCAGGGAAAAATTTACAGAAAAGTTTGACTGTTTTAGAGCTATGGGAGATGTATCAGAGCGAGAGATAAGACCCACCTAAGAAGGAGTGGATGCTTAAGCAGCATAATGAGGAGGATGAAATGCCCTTGGCTCTTCTATCTCATCCCAAGAACGATAGTACAATTGAAGACAAACAAGGAATGTATCCTCTAAAGGAGTTACAAGCAGCAGTGTGGTATTTAATCCAACATATGCGCCCCCTGCTTACAGTAGTGAGGATAACATGGAAGAAAGCAAAATTAAAGAGAGTAAATATATGTCTACACTCGATGAACATTAAGAAGGTGATGAAAGAAGGGACAGGCAGATAGAGATAGAAGAAGAAGAAGAAGCTAAGAGACAAAAAAGGAGGGTAAGACAGAGCTAGTGGAGTGACAATAGTACAGAATGAGTGGATGAGAGGACAGATACTACTCAAATTAGATGGAATGGGTATTGACGATGTCAAAGAAAGAGAGGAACAGGAAAAGAAGGAAAAAGAAAAAGAAAGGGTATATAAAGAGGAGAAGGAAAAAGAGAAGAAGCAGAAGGAAGAACGATGAAGGCATGAATAACAGAAAAAAGAGAAAGAGGAGAAGAAATATGAAGAAAAAAAAGCACAGAGATTGAAAGAACATAGGTTGTAAAGAAGGCGAGGGGAAGATGAGAGGAACAGAAGAAGAAATGAGATGTGTAGGGGACAAAAGGGATGATGAAGTAGATCACACTATTAAGCGATGTATAGTACAAATTAAAGCAGGATAACAATAGGAAGAAGAGAGAGGGTCACAACAGCCTTGTAGGGAACTGTAAGGGATACCGAGAATACAGACATGTGCTGATGAGCATGAGGCAGAAGTCATATGGAAAACGATTGGGGATCTATATAGGCAAATGAGGGAGAAAGATGGTTATAAGACCAGAGAGAGCATCGCAGGATCTCCACCGAAAGAAACAAGAGACAGATTGGATGACATAATGATGGACAAGCATAGAACACCATCTTTAAGCAGACTCGATCTTGGTGATGAGGGAAGGGACAATAGTCATAACAGTTGGGGTATTTTGATGTCAGACGAAGAAAGCGAAGAACACATGAGAGCGCGAAGAGAGGGCACATGTGACTTTTCAGTAGATCCAAACATAGAAAGAGGGGTAAAGTGGTAAAACTTACAAGACCCAAAATAAAAAACTCGAGAACCTATACCATAATCTGAACGAGCACAAGCACGGTCACATAGTGCAGGGGATATAGCCCCACCTTAGGTAAGTAGATTAAAGTGAAGATGCTAGGATGAAGATGAACGGGCTGAAACTAGCCCTACCTGGAAGACAAAGAGCATGGGTGGCTATGATTGTGGACCAGCATTTATGCAATTCCCATTATTAGAGAAAGGGGATGATGGCCACAATATATACCATGGCCACAAATGGAAAAAGAACATTTGAAATGTAAATTACCTACTTTGACTGCAGGTGCAGGAAAATTGATTAATGAGTTTGAAAGAATTACAGCAGGAATGACATTAGCAGTGGCGGACGTAAACGGCCTACTAGCAGCTATTCTAACAGAGAGAGCTGATGACATTTGGAGATGAGCAGGATATGCAAGTGTGACTGCACAAAATACGACAGACCACCATTTAATAATTGCAGAGCAGATATATGAAGGGTTCTCAGAGTACAATATCCTGACACATCAGACATGGGTGTGATTTTGACAAGGAAAATGGGTGAGGACGAAGATCCTGTTGCTTTTATTCATGAGATTCAAGAACGTTGGCGTCTTGAGATGAGAGAACAGTGGGATAACACAGTAGCATTTTTTTATCATATTTTATGTCAGGGAATGCCCAAGCCAGTGCAACAGAAGATGAAAAAAAGGTATGGATGGAAGTGAAGTCATTGGCAGAAATACAGTTGACTATTGTACACCATTGTCGATTGTTGCAAGAGAAGAATAAGACAAGCTGAGAATAGAAAGCAGTAGGAAGCAAAGTTGGTTCAGAAAAAGTTGTCAAAGTTTGCCATAGAAGGAGCAGTATTGACAAGTGATGTAGCCGTGGCCACACAAGAGTTACAGCCAGAGCAGCCAAGCAATGCAGGGTACCCTATAGATCAAGGTGGGTACCATTTTGGGCCACAATGTAGAGGTAATGGACCTAGAGGATGAGGCAGATGGGGAAGGAGGATTTAATGGAGGACAACCACAGCAATGCTGGAAGTGTGGGAGGACAGGACATATCGCCCACGCATGTAGAAGTAGAGGGGGCATGCAACAGAACTGTCAAGCTCCAAGAAGGGGGATGGTCTATTCTCCACAGTATAATACATAATCGCAAGAGTATTGTGCCCAGGATTGCAGGCAGTATCAGACACGCACACCACAAATACAGCAAACACAGCAGATCCTTCTGCAAACACACCATCACAAGGAAAACCACATCTTTGCAAACACAACAGGTAAAGGTGCAACAAGCACAGTACACACTGATGCAACAAGCAACAGTGCCACAATCGTAGGCAAATGCAGAAGTCCCATAAATAACCACACCCAGTATTGGGAGTGTGACCGTAGTGGGTGGAAATCCTTTTACAGGTACAGGGATGACTTTATACCAACAATAGGAGAGCCCACAGAGCGACTTGATGTTTTCAGTACAATCTGTGACACCAGACCCACAAGAGGAACCCATTGTCAGGGTGAGGATAGGAGGCAAGACATTTTCATTCCTTGTAGACACAGGAGCAACGTGTTCCTGTTTTCAAGAGGGAAAGTACCCAATGTATGGGATTGACATGAATGCACAGGTATTCTCTAGGGCTACATGTTTGGTTTCTTTTACTTATGAATTAGTACTTTCCATAGGATAGCATGACATGTCTATGCCAATATTGTATTCTCAGCAGACACCAGTCAACATATTAGGACGAGACTTGATGACAAACTAAACATGACTATATCTTTTACTGATAAAAGAAAAGTGTGTTCCACTGCAGGCATACACTACATTAATATAAGAGAAATCATATTAGCATTTACAGGCCAAAAGGCATTACGACCCAGAAGTACTTTTTTTATGAAGTAAATATTTAGTTGACATGGCTTCCTAGACCGGTAGGTAAATTGTTGAGAATACCTGACACATTTTTGTTTAGGCCAGAAATACATATAGATTTGTATTCGTATGTATTAAATTTATAGAGCGCTTTACTCCAAAGCGCTTTACATGACAACAACATGATACAAAATAATTGAAGCTTAAATGCAAAACATGAAACAAACCATCAAAACAATATGTAGAATATAGAGAAACAGAACAGTGGAAGAGGAAGAGAGAAGAGATGGGGTTAACAGGACAGGGGATGAGAAGGTGGGATTTCAAGGAAGAACGGAAGGAGGGGTAGGAGGAAATAGAGCGGATAGAGAGAGGGAGAGAGTTCCAGTGTAGGAGAGGAAAGGAGCTGAAAGGAACCGAAATGGGGAGAGGCACAAAGAGGTGGGGGGACGGTGAGTAGGAAGAGGTCAGCAGATCGGAGGTGGCGAGAGGGAGAGTAGAATAAGAGGAAGGACGAGAGGTGGGGGCGAGATCATGCAGAGATTTAAAGACGAGACAAAGGAAGTTAAACTTAAGTAGAGAATGCAAGTGAAGCCAGCTGAGATAAGAGAGCAAAGAAGAGATGGAGTCGTGAGGAGAGAGAAGGCAGAGCGTACGAATAGCAGAGTGATAGAGGGATTTGAGGGGAGCAAGATAAGAAGCCGGGAGGCCAAAGAGGAGCGTCTAGCAATAGAAGAAACGAGAGAAGAAGAGGGAAGTGATTAAGAGTTTAGTGGCTTCAAAGGTGAGGAAGGAACTGATTTTGCGAATATTGAAGATGTGGTAGTGACATGGTATGGATGACGGGGAAGGACAGGTTATTCCCCTAGAACTAGAAGCATCAGTGGTAAGAGATAAAAGGGTGGTGGTTCATGGGCCAGGTGACAAGGGAAGAGGATGGAGAGCAGTAATCAATCTTGGAGAAGGATATAGACTAACATACTTGACAGATGAAGAACTTTTCACAGATGATTATTCAGATGGTGAATTAGTATTTTTCATAAGTCTCACTTAATGGATTAAAGTTGAGAATAGGGAGATGCCACAGAGAATGGCATTGGTAAAAAAGAAAGATTTAGAAAAGGTGCCAATCGACCAGCAGTCCATATGAGGTGTTTTGTTTTGAGTGGAGCAGGAGCAGTTAAAATAAAACTCAAACCAGGAGCAATTTTGCCACAAGCAAAACTGTATCCTATGTCCAGAGAAGCAGATGAAGGCATATTTGAAACCATTTCCGCTTTAATACCGCACAGGATTTTGGTACCATCAGAATCCTCATGTAACACGACTGTGTACCCGGTGAAGAAAGCAATAGGGGGGTCGTGAATCCAGCTACGATATTATGTAACATCCAATCTAAAGCCAAATACTTTGCAGTCATAGATTTAAAAATGCTTTCTTTTCAATTCTCCATTCATGAAGACTCACAAGATTTTACTTTGTTTTCATATAGAAACCAGGGCTTGAAACAAACATGATCATCTCAGGGGTACTGTGATTCCCCATCAATCTTTAATAGGGTTCTTTCGATGGACCTAGGTACAACTTGAGAACACAATAATTCAGTAATTGTTGTGCTCCGAGCAAGTGGTCCTGTTAGCTGTGGCTGAGAAAATATGCTGCTTGAATCACCCTTCGTTTTCTGTTCCTGCAACTTTAATCTGGCCATGCCCCCTAAATTGTTGCATGCTCAAAAGGACTGGCGTGTGTGCTCCTGTGCGCATGCTCCGAGCAAGTGGTCCTCAAGTGGTCCTGTTAGAGTGGCTGAGAAAATACACTGCTTGAATCACCCTTCATTTTCTGTTCCTGTGACTTTAATCTGGCCATGCCCCCTAAATTGTTGCATGCTCAAAAGGACTGGCGTGCGCACTCCTGCGCGTGTGCTCCGAGCGAGTGGTCCTCAAGTGGTCCTGTTAGCTGTGGCTGAGAAAATACGCTGCTTGAATCACCCTTAATTTTCTGTTCCTGTGACTTTAATCTGGCCGTGTCCCCTAAATTGTTGCATGCTCAAAAGGACTGGCGTGCGCACTCCTGCGCGCGTGCTCCGAGCTAGTCGTCCTCAAGTGGTCCTGTTAGCTGTGGCTGAGAAAATACACTTCTTGAATCGCCCTTCATTTTCTGTTCCTGCAACTTTAATCGCGTACAATAATCCACACAAAAGACTTAATGGACTTTACTCAAACTAGTGCTATTTGTGAATAATTATAGTCCACTAAACTGTGCTTTTTTGTATTTTTCCTGGTAGGCCATGCCCCTAAATTGTTGCATGCTCAAAAGCACTGGCGTGCGCATTCCTGCGCGCGCGCTCTGAGCAAGTGGTCCTCAAGTGGTCCTGTTAGCAGTGGTTGAGAAAATACGCTTCTTGAATCGCCCTTCATTTTCTGTTCCTGCGACTTTAATCTGGTACAATAATCCACACAAAAGACTTTAATGCACTTTCACTCAAACTACTGCTATTTGTGAATAATTATAGTCCACTAAACTGTGCTTTTTTGTATTTTTCCTGTTAGGCCACGCCCCTTAAATTGTTGCTTGCTCAAAAGGACTGACATGTGCGCCCCTGCGCGCGCGCTCTGAGCAAGTGGTCCTCAAGTGGTCCTGTTAGCTGTTCACTGCTCGCAGCGCAGCTTTAGCAGCAGCAGGGCATTCTATTAAGCGCCTGTATTCTGTTTTTTCTGCACTGGTAACTGACGTGCTTGGAGATTGTCAAGGGACAGCATTTGAGCTTAGTAGCTTACCGGCTGCTCGTTCCGTGCAACCTGAGACACGTGTGAGTATAACTGGTGGTAGGATAGAGCGACTGTTGGGGGGACTGCACTCTTGTGTGTCTGTGAGACTGCCAATTGGGGTTTAGCTGAGAAGGAGGAGCTTCTTGTTAGATCTGAATGAGAGGTTTCTAACGTGTAAGCTCTGCCTCCAAAATCACTGAAATCAAAGTATGTATAATCTACATCTAGCAGCAGCTTCAAGATTCGAAAATTGAACAGAAAGAACACACAAATAAAGCATGACAGTGTTCTTATGTCAGTTAGGACGAGGCACATGAGTTTATCAGCTGCACACCCTCTTCCAGGTTCCTCAGACACTGATGAGGACCTCATGGAGTGTGCTCAACAGTGTTCAGCTGTGATAACAACTGTGAACGAGAACTCTGGTGCTCCTGAGTCTTTACAATCTTTATACTGTGAGGATAGGCTTACACCCACAAATGGCTTAGAAGCTGGCTTTGCTGGTCTTGACCAAGCCAAGGCGAACAAGCCCTTCCAATTATTCATGGATACTCCTCCCATCTTTGAACCAGGTGAAATAACTATGCTCAGCCTATCACAGCATTTTGACACCTCAACTCAGTGCTCTAATTATCCTGCTCCATGGATGCCTATGACTGTTACAACAGTCAATGATAATAATGTGCTAGAGCTTGATAAGGTCAGAGACTCAGTGATCCTGACGGAATTAAAAAAACAAACACACACGTTGAATGAAATAATGATGATTTTAACAGCCATGCCTGAGGTATGCATTAACGAAATGTTAAAAATACACCCAGAATTGACAGTGGTCCGAGCACCTACAGGTAATTGTCATGACTATGTGAACGCAATTGAAACATTAAAAAAGGTAATACTAAAAATGATTCAAGTACACCAGAAATAATTAAATCAGAAGAGTCCCTAAAAACTGGGGCAACTGAAAATGGGCTCAATATATCTGAGCCTATGGATCCTGGAGACGTGGAGTCTTGTCCACCTGATGTAAGGATTCCTACTTCCACAATTGACCCTGTCTCACAGTTTAATATAAAAATATCAACATAAAAAACTAAGGAAAAACAAACGTAAACAAGCTCAGGAGCAGAGGGAATTGAATGTATCCTCTAGAAAGTTTTTGAGGGAAAGCAATTTGCGCAAGGAAATGAAAGATGCCCTGAAGGAGGGTGACACCATATTGGTAGTGGACTCTCCTGAAAGAAAGCTGGCCTCAAAGGACTTACTAGCAGGGCCTGTGAGCATTAAAAATAGAGAACAAGCTGAGATCCCTGGTTATCCCGAGGGAGAAGGGAACCTGTCCAATGTGCTTAAGAACAAAATTGTTACGGACAGAATAGACATGAATTTGAAATCCATTGAAATGGGTATGATGGATATATTTTAGATATTTAAGAACCCTGCAGCCCCTTCCCGCACAAACACTCCACCATCTGGGGCCCCGGATAACTCAGTATCACCCATTTCTTTTGGAAATGCAAATTATGCATAGGTAACTCGAGGAAAGACCAATAAGAATCAGCAGTGCTTAAATGTGGCAAGTTTACCAAAGACAGATATTGTGGGCTGTGATTATATTGGCACTAGTACGATTAATGGGAGTTCTGTTAATGATCAGGCATTAAAACCTGTGAGTAGAAATGTGACCTTGGTTGGAGGTACTGACAAAGGACACAAGGAAGAAACAAAAATAGGACCTGGTAGGGCTCAGGAACAGCAAGTCCTTACTGAAGAGTTTGTTTGCAATGTGATAAAGGACATACTGAATCAGAAAGTTGTTGACAAGTTGTTAGCAACAGATGCATCTGCAAAACAAATTGAGGTAAAGAACTTAGCACTCGATGCAGTACTAGCTGACTGCGTTAGCAGTGAGCAAGTTTGAGGTGGAGTGAGATAAACCAAATTTGATGAAAATGAGCGGAGAGGACATGTATCACAGCCTGTCTCCAGAGATGAATACCATAATGCTGACGACTTGATCAATGGGATCATGTACCCCAGTGATGATCAGAACGAGATTCTACTTTGTCCAGTGTTTCCGAATGACCCTGGTCTGGTTTTGAATTATGTATTTGATGATGGTGGACCACGTGCTCTGAACCGATCTTATATACTAGGCCTATCTGGTGACATTCCAGAGCTAACCCTGATAACTTCTTCAGATATTAAGCTAGTTGACTACATACATCCCCATAGATATGACTATGTATGATTGGTGATTGCATCCCAACTTGTACAATCACTGATTCTTAAAAAAGCAGGATCCCTACAGAAGCGTGGATTTGATGTATGTATTTATCACAAGATTAGAAAAATGGAAGTATCACGGAACACTGAACCCCCATTGCGCAATATGGGTAAATCACTAAGAAGCAAAGCTAGTTCACAGATACATGAAGATGGAATTAGCTTAAAAGAGATGTATGAATGGCGATCTCTTGCATCGTCATTAAGAGAATCCATATTCCAACTCAGAAACTTGGGCAAACTTCTTTAGCGATATCAAGTCATTTAAACTAGTGTCATGGAATTCCAGAGGTCACACGCACTTAGTACTGAATAACAAGGTTTGTAACAGATTAGAGCAGTTCGATTTCGTCCTTATTCAGGAATCTTGGGCGTGTGGAAACCTGTTGTAGGATGGGTACTTTATGTTAAGCATACTCGCCACTAGTGCTTCCAGAGGTCGGCCAAAGGGAGGAATTGTCTTAGTGTTTTGAAATAATGGAGAAATCGAATTGATAACTGAAATAAAATTGAATACATCCGCTCTAATAGCTACCTTCCATATTAAAACTAGGAATGCTACAGTAGCATTAATGCTCATAAATATCTATTGGAATAGTGCAGATAATTTGGATAAAATGTTAGAAAAATTGATCAGCGAACTCAACACTCTGATTGAGGAATGGTTGGACCAAACTACAAGAGGCCTAATAATTGTGGCAGGGGATTTGAACGTGGATTGTAATCAAACTACTTGTGAGTCTGAATGGCCAATAACTTCGTTTGGCGATCTCGGAAGCAAAACTGGTAACAAAAAATATAGAGGGGCACTATGGTTATTATTTGAAAGATCATGGCGCTTGGTAAAACAGTATAATGATAATCCTACTTGGATGGCCTAGGGAAGTCTTCTATCTTTGACTATATGTTTGTGAGTGAACAAATCAATAATAAGGCAGAAAATATGATAGTACAACTTAACCCACATAGTGATCATGCAATGCTGTCAATTGATTTAAAACTTGAAAAACTGCCAGGTGATGGAAACGTGTACTGTGCGGATAGAATTGTTAACATAAGGGGTAACAGAGTAAAATGGAATCCAACAAAGTCTGCTAAATTGAATAACTTAATGATGTATGACGTTGGAATCTAAAATTGAAACATACTCAGTTGACTGATTTGGAGTATTATTGGAGAGAATGTTAACCAAGTTTTATTAACCATCAACAAAGGTCTCACCAAAAAGTAAAAGTCATAGACACACTCATGATTTAGCCATTGAACAACGCAGAGCGCGGCTGCATAAAGAACTTAGAGTAATGAAGAAATTAAACCTGACTCCATTAAAAGCTAAGGAATATGTCGGACTGTGTAGGCAGCGGTACAAGAATTGGATGATTCAAAATCGTGCTGTACAATCACAGAAAGATGGAAAAGCTATGTTAGCAGCTATGAAGGAATCTAACTCAAGGAACTACTGGGCTCTAATCAATAGTACAGAAGTTTCTAAAGAGCAACTTAATATTAATCCCATAAGTGAAATGGTATAGTGTGACTATTTTGAGAAGCTTTATTGTCCTTTGTCCACCACTTGGTTGGCTCCGGTGTTTGAAAAGAGAAATGGGTTCTAGATGTGTCTGTTGAAAATATAAGGAGGAGCATTAGAAAAGCAAAATGGTCTTCCTCCCCTGGTCCGAGTAATCTGTCCTACGTTACTTTTAAGCAGAATGTGTTCGTATGGTCAAGAATTCTCAGTTTAATATACAGAAATGCAGTTGACACAAAGAGAATGCCTGAGTCTTGGAAAAGGTCTCATGTCCTTTTGATATTCAAAAAAGGTAATCGTTTCAGCCGCACAAACTACCGACCAATTTTGTTGATGAATGTGGAGGCCAAGATATTTGCTTCTTTGGTTTTCGAACGACTAACATCTTGGATAGATGAGCAAAAGATTCTGGACATAAGACAATTTGGGTTTAGAAAGGGGTTGGGGACTGATGTTGTCAGTCTTCTTGTTTCCATCCTTCAATTGAAAGCACGAAGCTCAGGGCAACTTCTGCTGTATGCAGCATCAATGGACCTCTCAGCGGCCTTTGACATGGTTGCTAGACCCTTACTCTGGCAGTGGCTGCTGGCACTGAAAATTGATAGAGGATTGCTGGACATGCTGATATACTTATACTCTAATACAGTTATGAAAGTGAGACTTTGTATGAATGGTTTGATATCCAAAGAAATAAAGGCAATGAATGGTTTCAAACAGGGATGTGCATTAGCGGCCATATTATTTAATGTATATGTATCTGGTGCTGGTGAGGTTCTTGAGGCAAGTGGACTAGTGACACCCAAGCTCGGAGAAACATCAGTTAAATGGGTTGCATATGCTGATGATTTTTTTTGCTTTTCGACAAAACCAAAATGGTTTTACAAAGACTAATTGACACTTTTACGAAATTCATATGTGACTTGAAACTGAAAATAAATCCACAAAAAACAATAATTATCAATTTGGGACATGCAAATAAGAAATGTGTTAAACCAATTTGGTTTGTCGAGGGGTCAAGGTTTCAGCTGCAGAAGGTGTTTAGATATTTGGGATACACATTTTCCAGTTCCCTGACTAAAATGTTTATTAAAAAACTGCTTAAAAACTAAGGCAATTTAAGCTGCGAGACAGATGATGGTAATTGAAAGGAGATACGGAAATTCACCATGTCCACATGCAGGGACTTTTATGTTATGAAGGTTTTGCCAAGACTTGCATATGGATTCAAATTTCTTCCAGATAATTTGACCTCATATCTTAGAACTATAGAAGCTGTAATCTCGAGAAAAGTTCTGTTTTTTTTACCCAAATGTGTATCCATAGAAGTAATTTGCTATGAACTTGGACTCGGGTCTCTGAAAGTCTTATGGAATGTAGGAAGATAGCGATATACAGGAAATGTGTACTAGGGGAAAGCAATTCAATGTACAACATATTCAAAGACAATGAGTCTGAAGCATTTATGCGGAACCTTAAAACAGATGTTGAAACAATACTGTTAAATGTTGGTGTCACACTGCAATGTCTCATTGAGAAACCATTGAAGGTAAAAATGTTAATCAAAGTATTCGATTGGGTTGAAAAAAATTCCACTATATTGAAATTTAAGCTATATTGGCAATCTGGATCAGCATGGAAATGGTATCCTGAGCCAGAGAAATATCTTGTCAAATATCCATCTCGCTCTTTAAGGAATAATGTGATGCTCTTTAGGTGCAATGTCTTAAACACAAATGAAATTGGTTTCATGCGTAACTTAATCTCTGACGATATGAAAGTGTGTAGATTCTGCTCAGTTGTTGGTGAAACCGAAACTTTGATGCATTTGTTATTAAGTTTCCCAAAACTGAATCAGGAGAGGATAGAGTACTATTCGAATTTTGTGCAAGATATTTCAAATGTTCAAAGAGCCGTTATTTGGTACGAAATGCTCCAGGGGTCTTCAATGTCCTTAAAAATTGGGGTGATTGAATTTTTAAAGGTGGTTTGCAATGTGACCTAAAAGGTCCCTAACTAACTATGAAGACACTTCTAAGATTGTTGTTTGCAGTAATATATGTTTTTGCAGTTATTGATCAGTTGAATGTTAACAAATGAGGATGGTGTTTAGATTTTATATTTGTGAAGAACCAATGTGGAAATACTGTTCAGAAAGTATATGCCTTTGGTTTATTAACTCTTTTATTGACTGTCCTGGAAATTCGCTGTAAGAAAGAATGAGGGTAATTACTGAGAATAATGGAATGAATTGTATTATCTTGTTGTTTTAACAAAATTTAAGAATTTTGTAAAGGTTTATATAAACCAATAAACAATAAAAATAAAAAATAAAAAAATATTTAAAAAATCAGTACGTAGATGATATATCAGTGTGCCGTGAGACAGAGGAAAGATGCAGAGAAGATGCAATTCAACTATTGACAGTACTAGAAGATTAAGGATACAAGGTAGAAAAAGAGAAACTTAATATTGCCAGGAAGAGGTCCTGTATATAGGACAGTTAATCTCTCAAGAGGGGAGAAAGGTGACACTTGAGAGAGTAGAAGAGATCATGAAAACCCCAACACCTGAAACAGTAAGGAAAATGCAACCATTTCTAGGCTTATGCAATTGTGGCAGGGCCTGGGTTTTTGATTACAGTACATATATTCAACCACTTTTAATGGGACTCAAGGAAGCACAGATACGTAAAAGCAAAATAACATGAACAGATGAGATGACTGAAGGATTCGAAGAATTAAAAAGGGTGGTATGTACAGCCGCTCTGTTAGGAATTCCAGATTACAACTAGGAGTTTTACTTATTCTCACATGGAAATGGAGAAGTGATGACAGCAGTACTCACACAGAAAATGACATTAGGACATGAACATAAACCGTTAGCTTACTATAGTGGGATTTTAGACCCTGTAATGAAAGAGCATTACCCTTGCGAACAGCTACTTGCGTTCACTACTGCGGCTTTCGCAATCGAAAAAGCTGCAAGCATTACAATGGGTTGTTCAATGAAGTTATTAATCAAGCATAACTTATTTGCTATTTTAAAGAAACCCAAAGCACATTGGGCCTCATTACACGGTAGGCGGTGAGCCATGGCGCTATTAGCGCCATGGCTCATGCCGGTAAAATACCGGCACCGCCTTGGCGGAAAGGGGATTTACCGCCACATTTCAATGTTGGAGGGGCGGTAAATCCCCTTTCCGCCATTGCCCTTCCCCATTCCCATTTCTGCCCCATAGGGCTCTATGGGACTGGGGAAGGCGCTAATTACGGCACCGCAATTTTGCGGTGCCGTAATTAGCTCCGAGGTCCCTTAGCGGGTTGGATTTTAACGCCTGCAAGAAGCAGGCGTTAAATCCTCCAACCCGCAAAGGGACCTCGTAGTACGGCGGTAAGGGTTAACGGTCACCGTTGCCATTAATAATGACCGTTAACCCTTACCGCCGTCCGTGTAATGAGGCCCAATGAGTGTCAGGGTATGAAGTGATTATTTCAAACCCAGCAATCAAAATTGTTAGATGTAGAGTAGTGAATCCAGCAACATTTATAGCAGAACCAGTAGGGACAGAAGTCTATGTACATGACTGCACAACATTTACTGAGTTTTACAATGCTATTTCCCATGTTAGAGAGAATGCTATCAGAGGGGCGGGGGAATCCTATTCATTGGCGGTTCTTCGCAAATTGATCAAACGACAGGAGAAAGTAATACTGGATCAGCAGTAGTAAAGTTAAAATGTGATGGTGAATTTGACGTAGTGGTAAGTGCAAGATTGCCTTCAAATTGCTCAGCACAGGCTGCAGAATTAGTGGTGCTTATCACTGCACTCCAGTGATATGAGGATCAGGAAGTGACAGTGTATTATGACTCCGCCTATTTGACATCAACGTGCACGCAGGGTTGTCACGTTGAAAAAGGAAGGGTTTCCTCCATGCAGACGGCACACCAGTGCAACATGCGTCTCTATTGGACTAGCTTATTAAGCTACTAATGCTACCATTTGCTATCGCCATGGTGAAATGCACAGCCCATACTGAAAGGGCAGACATTATTTCTTGCTGTAACTAAGCCGCAGATGTTGAAGCAAAATAGCAACATATTTTCCAAATATTTCTAATTTTGAAGTAGAAGATGTTAAGCAAATGTCAAAACACTGCATGCTGATAAAATAATGTTTTTATATGTTATCCAGTGCATAAAACCAGAGTAAAATGTTCTGCTGCTATGATTGCAGAAGACTGCTTTTCACCAACTTTATTAGAACACATTGCACAGTTTATAGTGAACTGCATTGGGTGCCAGAGGTTCACAGCAGGGCATACCTTGCGAACAGTAAGAGGAGCAATCCCCAGGCCCAATGGTCCATTTCAGCATCTACATATAGATTATGGGGACTTGTTGAAACTATGCAATGGCTAGAGATACATGTTAGTGTTAGTATGCCCATTTTCCAGATGGATTGAGGAAGGTTCATGTATGCACCCCAATGCCATATGTTCTGCCAGGTTTCACGTATATGAGGTTTTTCCTAGATGCAGTGTGTGCAAAATGTTGTGGTCTGATGATGGGCGGCATTTTAAAAATGAAGTGTTCAAATAGATAGATCTCCCATTAGCATAAAGCACGCATTTTCATTTGCTTATCACCCACAGGTAAATTGTATTTGTGAGAGGCTAAACAGACTCCTTAAATAAAGGATATCCAAATTTGAAATAACTTTGAAGAAGGGATGGGCACATTGCCAAACATTGCTCTGTTTGCTCTGAGAAATCAGCCAGGCTCAGATCACCACCTAACACTTCATGATGACTGGACGCTGCATGAGAGTCCCCCTTACTCTTCCAACTCGTATAAAAATTGATGCCCATAGTGTAGCAAAAATATTATGGGATGAGATGCATTATTATTTAACAAATATGAACACTAGTGTTTCTTTTATTTCTCAACATGTCAGAAATCGGAAGGGGAAGGGTCCAAGAAGATTGATGAAGACAGACAACCAGTTGATCCAATTGACATGCTAAAGCAACCTAATTTGTACCAAGGGGATAAAGTGCTTGTAAAGAGTTTTGTACACACTTGGAATAAGCCCCACTTTGAGGGACAATACCTAGTATAGGGGGTCACTCCTACTGCTGTGAAACCCAAAGGAAGAGGAGCTTGGTTGCACTTGATTGATGTTAAGCTCTTCGAAGGAGAGACCCTCACCCCTACTGCACCCGCTGACAGTGTAGCAAGAGAAGAAGTTCTGTGCATACAGGTGAGATCAGCTACCCAGAGCCAAAACAAAGAACAGATGGAATAAAAATAATTTGAACTATGGACTATTCCCAAGTTTCAAGTTAAACAAACAAACCTTGAAGCATTCACACATTTTCCTGTCAGGTTAAAGAGACAATGGGGGTCATTACGACCCGGGCGGTAAGGGATTACCGGTACCGGTAAGGGCACCAGTACCGGTAATCCCTTACCACCCTATTACGAGGTCCCTTTGCGGGTCCTCCCTTAACGCCTGGTTTTACCAGGCGTTAAGGACGGGACCCACAAAGGGACTTTGGAGGTAATAACGGTACTGCAATTTGCAGTACCGTTATTACTGCCTTCCCCATTCCCATTGAGCCCTAGAGGGGCTCAATGGGAATGGGGAAGGGCCCTGGTGAATGGGGAATTACCGCCCCCGCCAACCTTGGAATGGGGCGGTAATACCTCCATTCACCAGGGCGCAGTCGGTATGGGTTTGGAGGTAGCCATGGCGCTAATAGGGCCATGGTTACCTCCAAACTCGTAATGACCCCCAATGTGTTAAACAACAAAGAACACAAAGTTTGCAGATGACATTTTATGTTGCCTGAAACGTTACATGCATTTATGGATGCTGTTTTCATATACAGACTTCGATCTTATCCAGCTTCAGTGAGGCGACACAATGATATTTTAACTTTTTTCCAGAAATCCTAAAAACAGTTCTATTATTTGCAGGATCACCATTGCAATCATTTTACAATTTCTGTTATAAAATTGTGGTTTATAAAAGTGACAGAAACTGAATGATTGACTTAATGAGAATGCAAATCTTCCATTACATAAGATGCACATTGCGTGCAGGAAGACTGCCTTCTCAACAGGATATAATTTGACACATTAATTTTCTTGCAATACTTTTTGTAGTTACATTTTGCACAATGTGTTCTCTTTACTTTCTCATTCTTATAACATTTCACCAAATGCAGTTTTATAATATAGATGGAGTGGTTAGCAATGAGACATATATTTCTATTCCTAACTAAAACATGCATGATATTTTCCCTAATATTTCTAACTAAATTATCCAACTGAAGAAAGATGCTGGGGAAGATCATGAGGATATAAACTCATATCTTGATAATTCGACCCATTTAAAGATTAACATGTGCTACTAGCACATGATGGAAGTGGGGAGGAGGACATCAAATGAGAGCTGCTGTGGGTGTTCTCTTATTCCTTATGCCATGAGCACAACCAGAATATTCATTGCAAGAGAAATACCTATACATGATGCAAAGTCTCTCAGCCATCTAGTAGCATGCACAAGAAGAGGACACTTTCAAGATGGGCAACCCTATGATGGATGTCGGAAAGAACGTTTCCATAGAAAGATTCTTACATAGAAACGCTGAAAATGGAAAAAGACCTATATTGGAAAAGTAGACTGCTCTTATATTTTTTCAGTAGTATGACTGGAGAACAGATAAAGGGCCTGATTCATGCAATGTTTTCCTATGGGATTGCGCCATTATAAAACACTTCGGTGAATCAGGCCTTAAGCCTGTTGAACAAAAGAAACTGTATTGTGGAGATACATGGGAAATACCAGGTTAGCCAAGATACTGGCAGAGGTCTCAGCTAGTGGTATATGGACGACTTTCCACCAGTACAGGATGGTAAGATGGAATGTAAGCACACAGTGTACACTTATTGATGACGACACCAGTAAAAATAGTGCAAATAGTGAATGATGAATGCCTAAAGGAATGGGACAAGTATTCAAAATGATTAACATGGGTTGAAAATGAAGCAGGACCTGTGTCCATACTTCCAATGAAGAATGAAACACTCTGTTTCAGAAACAGGAGACTGACCACAGTTGGAGAAACTAAAGGATGTAAGCAAATAATTGACATGCCAGGAATATATAGAGGAACTGCTGTGATAATTTACCACTATTAGGCATGTGGGTCCAAAGCTTCTATGCAGCTACCTAAAAATTGGAGAGGAATATATTCTATAGTGACCGTACATGTTCCTGCATTGGTGATTCCCCAAACTGAACTCCACACAGAGAGCTTTTCCGAAAATTGATGCACACCAGAGGAAGAAGATGTCGCTCACCCACACCTGACAGAAGAGAGAGAACTATGTTTGGTAAAATCAAGAGAAGTTTACCATGACATTCCAGATGATCATATATTGTTCAGTAGAACAGCAATGATATTTTCATCCATATTCATGCCAGGTATTCAAACTGCAGTGAACACCAAGTGGTTACAAATCACTAAGTGGGAACTGCTACAGACAAGCACAACAATAAAATGATGCAATGCAATAGAAAAGAATTGAGGGCCATCAGGCTTATGATCCTTCAGAACAGGTATGTCCTGGACCTATTACAGCAATGGAAGGAGGCGTGTGTGCCAAGATCAGGCCTTCTTTCTGTACTTACATACCTGCCCACGATGGAGAAAATGGAACTCTGATGGAACCAATAACTATGTTGTCGACCGTGCATACGGAAATGGTAGAAGAAGTAGATGAGACCAAAGATGAAGATTGGTTTTCATCCCTGTTTTCATTGTTTCCAAACAGGATGGCAAATGCATTCAAACTACTAGGAGCAATGCAATGTTGGTATTGCTAGGATTCTGACTTATACGAATAATCATAGGACAGTGCAAGCAGATAGTGAAAAAAGCTATTTGAATGAAGATAATGATCGATGTGAATGCTGTAACTGATGAGAACACACAGAATGAAAGCACCACCCATGAGCACCTGAAAGAAAGTTCCCTGGCACCCCCATAAATATAATTTTATTATCCCAAGGATCATAAGCACTTTTTGGGATGTTGAGGATTCTGTGAACCAACTGGGAATGGTGCCATATGACCTGGAGTGTGGATGAACACATAAAGAATGCAGATGGCCTGAGGGGGGTGACAAAGATATGGGTTCCCGAACAAACCACAGTGTGAAGAGAAGGTGAAGAAGACTGAGGAGTTGGTCAAGGACTCAACCAGAGGGGTAAATGAAGAGAAGCAGATGTACACATCACTCAATGAGCTCACCCCTTCACCACGCCATAATGGAAGAGCAGTAAGAAAGCACTGTGCATGACACCTGGTATCCTCCCAAAACCGCATCGAAGATATGAAACACTTTATGTGCTTAGACAACCGTACCAAATTTACCCTCAAACTGAAGCAGTAGAAGGAAGTTTGCAGACACCACTGAACATAGACGAAGAACTTCAGTCCGACAGGTGTATCGTGATGTCAGGAAGAGAAGACACAAGGGTGCACTGAATCAATATATTAATACTCAAAGAAAGAAGATGTGTCTGAAGTAACAAAGTAAATGAACATGTGGATACGAAGAAATCATATATACTGAGAAGATAAGTAAGAAGAAATGCAGTAGATCTATATACGCAGGAACGTAGGGAAGAAATAGAAATATAGAAGCTTTCTACTGTGGAAACTATAACACATGTAAAGCAGCCATGCTTAGAAGATGGACGTCGGTTTTATATAATAGTAGACATATTTCAATTAGATTAAGTAAGAGTGAACATTTGCGAGTGCCAAGTATTGGACAAATACAATGCAGACAGTATATGCAAGATGGAGCAACCAGGTATCCAAAGGCCAAGAACAGTAATAGCACTGAGAACAATTGAATAAAATAGCAGTAAATAAAAGGACAAAATGGACACAGATCTGTGTCCACCTAAACCAACCTGCAGAGGCAGTGGAGAGACTGGTAAAGTGCGCTGAAAGAATTCACTGCTGGATAATAGAAAATAAACTCCAGCTGAATCCGTTAAAAACAGAGGTTATCATTCTAGGCCCAAAAAAGAAATTGTCTAATGTTACATCTGTGATCTCCTGTTGTGCTCTGTTTGGGTTGCCTACCAAATACACCCAGTGTTATGGGTCGTCGTTCACCCCCCTCTGTGTGCAAAACCCAGCCACCTGCACCTCTAGCACTTCGACTTCCTAGTGCAACTACCAGAATGAAGGGGAGATTTGTAGTGCTCCCCAAAAGAATTCGGCATTATGCTGCCCCATTTCATGCACGATGGCAGCTGCCGTGGAAGTTAGCAAATCGGAAACTACATTCCCCAGAAAACCTGGCTCCGTACGGTAGTCTGCCGGTAGAGCCTCGCATTGGCTTGCCCCGCCTCTCTCACTGATGTAGTCCATGGAGGCAGCCAGGGCGCCGCTTCTGTTTACAGCTACTCCCGGCATTTAGAAGTTCCATCTTCAATTGCTAAACCTCCTTGTTCTCACGGATTCGACTCGGACTGTTTACTGGACCCTCTATTTTTGGAATACCCTTCTTGAACTGCCTTCCCGTGTACCGAACCTGTTATCGCTTCACGGACTCCGCTGGAAAAAGTTTGTATTTGTTATTGCCTGTGTAGCGAAAACCGATTTTCTGCTGGACTTCTTCTCTACGCGCTTTTGCCATAGTCCCTGTCCGCTAGTGTACCAGACCTTGCCTGCCTTCGACTTACCTCTCAGGAATAGCCATCCCGACTGGTTGTTCTGCATCGCGCCAGACCTTACCTGCCTTCCACTTACCTTCCCTGGAACTACCATCCCGACTGGTTGTTATCATCATTCTTCGTTCATCAGTGGTAAGACTTTTTGCTTCACAAACGGAACATTTGGAACGCACCTGTTTAATCCGTGCACTCAAGGACGCTCTGCAGCTGTGCACCATCCCGAATCCAGTGCGACTCTCGTGCCGCCCGGGTATTAGCATCCTACTACTAACATTTTCTTTTTCTTATTTTATCCCTGTCGTTGTGTTCTAAACTACTCAAATCCTCCATTCATTCTCCACTGGTAAGATCCTGTCCACCTCTTGAATTGTGTCATAGTTTAAGCCAGTTAGATACTAAGTCTTGTTATATTCCTAGGTGATTCCCGGGTTGCTGTTCTTCTATCCTACGGGGGGAAAAAGCCCAGGTATTCCATCAGTTAGTAAGGCTTACAGGGGACAACTGTTACCTTCGTATTACTCACTTGTTGTTCTTCCTTTACAGCCTGGTTCGTGGCGGTGCGCTTTCTCCCCGCCCTTCTGGGTGATCAGTCCCCTTGTCTGGTTAAATACAGCAAGTGGTCCTATCATTTTGAAGGTCTTATTCCCTCACAGAGAGGAGGCTTGGGTAGAGGCCCTACCCAAAGCTCTTCAAGCAACTTCCTGGGTCTTGGATACTCCCCGGTTCCACGCACTCATCTCACCGGTGAGTAACAAAAACAGAAGCCATAGATGAAGCTGATCCTTTGGCTGCTTTGTTCTGTTTGGTGTCTGAGTTACGGTCTGATATGACATTAGCTCATGACGCCATGCATCAAAGGATCGACAGCTTACGGAGTATTCAAAACCCCCCGACACGCGGGGTAGACATGGCGGGTGCGGCCGCTTCAGGTTCTGGTCTACCTTCAGCTTCCGCCTCTGGGTTTTCTGCGACCCCGGTTTTGATGGCCACTCAATTCCCGTTGGCCCCTCTGGAACGCTTTACGGGAGATCCAAGACAATATCGGACCTTCATGAATCAATGCAAATTGCATTTTTTGTGTCGACCCACCGCCTTTCCAAACTCCACCACCAAGGCAGCCTTTATTCTTTCCCATCTCGGGGGTACAGCGGCTGCGTGGGCCAACCCTTTACTTGAGTCCAACAGCTACGTCCTCTATGACTGTGACAAACTCATATTGGCCATGAACAAGGTTTTTGATAACCGTTACAAATCTCAAGCATCGGACCTGGAGTTGTTGAGTCTACGACAAGGCTCTTCTTCTCTTTTTTCTTATCACACCAGATTCAATCAGCTAGCTGCTGAGATGACTGGCCTGAAGAGAAGAAATCAGCCGTATTCTACCAGGGGTTGTCCGAAGAATTAAAAGACATCCTAGCCATAGTACCGGTCGTTCCGACCTCCTTCGGTGAATTATTAGACTTGGTGTTGCAAATAGATGCCCGAAGGTCTGAAAGAAGAGGAGAACGTAAAAAATCAATCCTTACCCCCATTCCAGCAGATGTAGTTACTCCTCCTGCTCCGACTACAGAACCCTTGCAGATAGGGGCATTGAGGGGTCCTTTGACTCAGGCCCAACGTGAATATCGACGTTCACATAATTTGTGCATGTATTGTGGTTCTTCAGAACACCATTTGAAAGACTGTCCCAAAAGACCGGTCAAAAAGGCGGGAAACGCCAAATCCCGGCGATAGATAGAGTCCCTACGCCGGGAGTGACTTCTTTGGACTCACAGGGTTTTTTGTCTGCTCCTGTCAGTCTTCCTGTGTTATTTACCACGGCCGAAGACGCTACGTTCCCCTCCTTGGCTATCATAGATTCCGGAGCTACGGGGAACTATATGGACTTTGACTACGCTGCAAAAAACAAAGTGTCCATTCTACCAAAGGCTCAACCCGAGAGGGTCCATACTGTGGACGGTACAACTTTGGTATCCGGTTTGGTTATACAGAATACTTCCCTTGTCAACATGAAGACCGAAGACGGACATGTTGAATCGATTTCATTCGATCTAATCAAAGCTCCTCAATATCAGGTCATATTGGGTATTCCATGGTTGCAACACCACAACCCTGCTATTGATTGGGTAAAGAAAAGTGTTTGATTCCCTTCTTTGGAGTGTAATGAAAACTGTTTTCAGGATACGTATGTATGCCCGGAGTCTTCCTGTCAAGCCCTGGTGGCTTCCTTGTCTGTCATAGGTGCCATCGTTCGTGACACTAGTAAAGACATCCCTCCTGAATACGAATCCTTTTGGGATGTGTTCGATAAGGGCAGGGCAGTTCGATTGCCGCCTCATAGGCCCTATGATTGTCCAATAGACCTGTTACCTGGGGCCAAGATACCAGCCGGAAGAGTCTATTCCCTTACCTTACCAGAAGACAAGGTTCTGAAAGAATACATAGATAAAGCCTTGGCCACAGGCTTTATAAGACCTTCCAAGTCCCCAGCGGCCTCTCCATTATTCTTTGTCCCTAAGAAGGAGGGGGACCTGCGCCCTTGTATAGATTACAGGGCATTGAATAATGTTACGGTAAAAAATCAGTACCCTCTTCCGTTGATATCAGTGCTTCTAGATCAACTTGGTTCGTCAGTGATGTTCACTAAACTTGACCTCAGGGGGGCCTATAATCTCGTTCGGATTAGAGCAGGGGACGAGTGGAAGACTGCCTTTAAGACACGTTATGGCTTGTTCGAATACTTAGTGATGCCGTTTGGACTTTGTAATGCCCCGGCCACCTTCCAGGCCTTCATGAATGACATCTTCCATGACTATCTGGATCAATTTGTCGTAATTTATCTAGATGATATCCTTATCTACTCGTCCTCTATGAAAGATCACTGCGTACATGTGCGTCTTGTGTTACAGAGGTTGAGGGAGAACCACCTGTACGTCAAGGCAGAGAAGTGTGTATTTAATTCCGCCGAGGTGGAATTCCTTGGTTATGACTTGACCAGTCGTGGCATTCGTATGAGTCACTCTAAGGTTAGAGCGATTCTGGAATGGCCCGTTCCTGCTTCAGTTAAAGCACTGCAGTCCTTCTTGGGGTTCTCCAATTTTTATCGACGTTTCATCCATTCATTCTCATCGATCTCTTCTCCTTTAACAGCACTGACCAGCTCCAAGAAACCATATGCATGGAATCCGGAGGCACAGCGGGCCTTTGAAATCCTGAAGACCGCCTTTTCGACAGCACCGGTCTTGCAACACCCGGACCCTCTCCTTCCCTTCCTAGTGGAGGCAGACGCCTCCGGTTCAGCTGTTGGGGCAGTGTTGTCACAAGAATGTCCCGATTCAGGAGAAATCCATCCAGTGGCATATTTTTCCAGAAAATTGACCCCTTATGAACGCAATTATCCTATCACAGAACGTGAGTTATTAGCCATCAGAGATGCCTTTGCGGAATGGTGTCATCATCTGTTGGGGGCCCGTCATCAGGTTACTGTTTATTCTGATCATCGTAGCCTCCTTGCCTTCAAATCTCTGAAGTGCCTTACGGCCCGACAAGCTCGTTGGCATCTTTTCTTTTCCCAGTTTAACTTTGTCATCACATATAGACCGGCTCGCCTCAATGCCTGTGCTGACGCTCTTTCAAGGTTATCCCACGGTTCCTGTGTTTCTAAGGCTGATCGTCCCCTGCTGTTACCTGAAAGGGTGGTTTGTGCCTGCACTCCTCAGCCGTCGCTCCGTGCCCTTATATCATCTTGGGTGACCTCAAATGATGAGGAATGTGAATCATTAAATCTCGACATTGTACAAGGCTTGCCTTATATCCAGGGTCGTCTCTTTTTACCTCCTGGAGAAGCACGTCTTCGAGCTTTAGCCTGGTCACACGATTCCTTGATGGCGGCCCATCCGGGGCAGCAAAAGACGTTGGAGGCACTGCGCCGTTGGGCTTGGTGGCCGTCGATGTCCAGGGATATCATCGATTACGTGGCCTCTTGCTCAGTGTGTGCTCAATGCAAAGTCTCGAGATCCAAGTCTGTGGGCCTTTTGCGACCCCTTCCGGTGCCACATAAACCATGGTATATGGTTTCCATGGATTTCATCGTGGATCTGCCTCCTCTAAGCGGTTATGATACCGTCTGGGTTGTCATCGACTACTTCTCCAAGATGGCTCTGTTTGTTCCCTGCTCGGGGTTACCTTCGGCCCCCGTCCTGGCTTCTTTGTTTCTCAAGCATGTCTTTCGTTTCTTTGGACTTCCCTCTATCAGAGTTTCGGACCAGAGGAAGAAGATGTCGCTCACCCACACCTGACAGAAGAGAGAGAACTATGTTTGGTAAAATCAAGAGAAGTTTACCATGACATTCCAGATGATCATATATTGTTCAGTAGAACAGCAATGATATTTTCAGCCATATTCATGCCAGGTATTCAAACTGCAGTGAACACCAAGTGGTTACAAATCACTAAGTGGGAACTGCTACAGACAAGCACAACAATAAAATGATGCAATGCAATAGAAAAGAATTGAGGGCCATCAGGCTTATGATCCTTCAGAACAGGTATGTCCTGGACCTATTACAGCAATGGAAGGAGGCGTGTGTGCCAAGATCAGGCCTTCTTTCTGTACTTACATACCTGCCCACGATGGAGAAAATGGAACTCTGATGGAACCAATAACTATGCTGTCGACCGTGCATACGGAAATGGTAGAAGAAGTAGATGAGACCAAAGATGAAGATTGGTTTTCATCCCTGTTTTCATTGTTTCCAAACAGGATGGCAAATGCATTCAAACTACTAGGAGCAATGCAATGTTGGTATTGCTAGGATTCTGACTTATACGAATAATCATAGGACAGTGCAAGCAGATAGTGAAAAAAGCTATTTGAATGAAGATAATGATCAATGTGAATGCTGTAACTGATGAGAACACACAGAATGAAAGCACCACCCATGAGCACCTGAAAGAAAGTTCCCTGGCACCCCCATAAATATAATTTTATTATCCCAAGGATCATAAGCACTTTTTGGGATGTTGAGGATTCTGTGAACCAACTGGGAATGGTGCCATATGACCTGGAGTGTGGATGAACACATAAAGAATGCAGATGACCTGAGGGGGGTGACAAAGATATGGGTTCCCGAACAAACCACAGTGTGAAGAGAAGGTGAAGAAGACTGAGGAGTTGGTCAAGGACTCAACCAGAGGGGTAAATGAAGAGAAGCAGATGTACACATCACTCAATGAGCTCACCCCTTCACCACGCCATAATGGAAGAGCAGTAAGAAAGCACTGTGCATGACACCTGGTATCCTCCCAAAACCGCATCGAAGATATGAAACACTTTATGTGCTTAGACAACCGTACCAAATTTACCCTCAAACTGAAGCAGTAGAAAGAAGTTTGCAGGCACCACTGAACATAGACGAAGAACTTCAGTCCGACAGGTGTATCGTGATGTCAGGAAGAGAAGACACAAGGGTGCACTGAATCAATATATTAATACTCAAAGAAAGAAGATGTGTCTGAAGTAACAAAGTAAATGAACATGTGGATACGAAGAAATCATATATACTGAGAAGATAAGTAAGAAGAAATGCAGTAGATCTATATACGCAGGAACGTAGGGAAGAAATAGAAATATAGAAGCATTCTACTGTGGAAACTATAACACATGTAAAGCAGCCATGCTTAGAAGATGGACGTCGGTTTTATATAATAGTAGACATATTTCAATTAGATTAAGTAAGAGTGAACATTTGCGAGTGCCAAGTATTGGACAAATACAATGCAGACAGTATATGCAAGATGGAGCAACCAGGTATCCAAAGGCCAAGAACAGTAATAGCACTGAGAACAATTGAATAAAATAGCAGTAAATAAAAGGACAAAATGGACACAGATCTGTGTCCACCTAAACCAACCTGCAGAGGCAGTGGAGAGACTGGTAAAGTGCGCTGAAAGAATTCACTGCTGGATAATAGAAAATAAACTCCAGCTGAATCCGTTAAAAACAGAGGTTATCATTCTAGGCCCAAAAAAGAAATTGTCTAATGTTACATCTGTGATCTCCTGTTGTGCTCTGTTTGGGTTGCCTACCAAATACACCCAGTGTTATGGGTCGTCGTTCACCCCCCTCTGTGTGCAAAACCCAGCCACCTGCACCTCTAGCACTTCGACTTCCTAGTGCAACTACCAGAATGAAGGGGAGATTTGTAGTGCTCCCCAAAAGAATTCGGCATTATGCTGCCCCATTTCATGCACGATGGCAGCTGCCGTGGAAGTTAGCAAATCGGAAACTACATTCCCCAGAAAACCTGGCTCCGTACGGTAGTCTGCCGGTAGAGCCTCGCATTGGCTTGCCCCGCCTCTCTCACTGATGTAGTCCATGGAGGCAGCCAGGGCGCCGCTTCTGTTTACAGCTACTCCCGGCATTTAGAAGTTCCATCTTCAATTGCTAAACCTCCTTGTTCTCACGGATTCGACTCGGACTGTTTACTGGACCCTCTATTTTTGGAATACCCTTCTTGAACTGCCTTCCCGTGTACCGAACCTGTTATCGCTTCACGGACTCCGCTGGAAAAAGTTTGTATTTGTTATTGCCTGTCTGTGTACCGAAAACCGATTTTCTGCTGGACTTCTTCTCTACGCGCTTTTGCCATAGTCCCTGTCCGCTAGTGTACCAGACCTTGCCTGCCTTCGACTTACCTCTCAGGAATAGCCATCCCGACTGGTTGTTCTGCATCGCGCCAGACCTTACCTGCCTTCCACTTACCTTCCCTGGAACTACCATCCCGACTGGTTGTTATCATCATTCTTCGTTCATCAGTGGTAAGACTTTTTGCTTCACAAACGGAACATTTGGAACGCACCTGTTTAATCCGTGCACTCAAGGACGCTCTGCAGCTGTGCACCATCCCGAATCCAGTGCGACTCTCGTGCCGCCCGGGTATTAGCATCCTACTACTAACATTTCGTTTTTCTTATTTTATCCCTGTCGTTGTGTTCTAAACTACTCAAATCCTCCATTCATTCTCCACTGGTAAGATCCTGTCCACCTCTTGAATTGTGTCATAGTTTAAGCCAGTTAGATACTAAGTCTTGTTATATTCCTAGGTGATTCCCGGGTTGCTGTTCTTCTATCCTACGGGGGGAAAAAGCCCAGGTATTCCATCAGTTAGTAAGGCTTACAAGGGACAACTGTTACCTTCGTATTACTCACTTGTTGTTCTTCCTTTACAGCCTGGTTCGTGGCGGTGCGCTTTCTCCCCGCCCTTCTGGGTGATCAGTCCCCTTGTCTGGTTAAATACAGCAAGTGGTCCTATCATTTTGAAGGTCTTATTCCCTCACAGAGAGGAGGCTTGGGTAGAGGCCCTACCCAAAGCTCTTCAAGCAACTTCCTGGGTCTTGGATACTCCCCGGTTCCACGCACTCATCTCACCGGTGAGTAACAAAAACAGAAGCCATGGATGAAGCTGATCCTTTGGCTGCTTTGTTCCGTTTGGTGTCTGAGTTACGGTCTGATATGACATTAGCTCATGACGCCATGCATCAAAGGATCGACAGCTTACGGAGTATTCAAAACCCCCCGACACGCGGGGTAGACATGGCGGGTGCGGCCGCTTCAGGTTCTGGTCTACCTTCAGCTTCCGCCTCTGGGTTTTCTGCGACCCCGGTTTTGATGGCCACTCAATTCCCGTTGGCCCCTCCGGAACGCTTTACGGGAGATCCAAGGCAATATCGGACCTTCATGAATCAATGCAAATTGCATTTTTTGTGTCGACCCACCGCCTTTCCAAACTCCACCACCAAGGCAGCCTTTATTCTTTTCCATCTCGGGGGTACAGCGGCTGCGTGGGCCAACCCTTTACTTGAGTCCAACAGCTACGTCCTCTATGACTGTGACAAACTCATATTGGCCATGAACAAAGTTTTTGATAACCGTTACAAATCTCAAGCATCGGACCTGGAGTTGTTGAGTCTACGACAAGGCTCTTCTTCTCTTTTTTCTTATCACACCAGATTCAATCAGCTAGCTGCTGAGACAGACTGGCCTGAAGAGAAGAAATCAGCCGTATTCTACCAGGGGTTGTCCGAAGAATTAAAAGACATCCTAGCCACAGTACCGGTCGTTCCGACCTCCTTCGGTGAATTATTAGACTTGGTGTTGCAAATAGATGCCCGAAGGTCTGAAAGAAGAGGAGAACGTAAAAAATCAATCCTTACCCCCATTCCAGCAGATGTAGTTACTCCTCCTGCTCCGACTCCAGAACCCATGCAGATAGGGGCAGTGAGGGGTCCTTTGACTCAGGCCCAACGTGAATATCGACGTTCACATAATTTGTGCATGTATTGTGGTTCTTCAGAACACCATTTGAAAGACTGTCCCAAAAGACCGGTAAAAAAGGCGGGAAACGCCAAATCCCGGCGATAGATAGAGTCCCTACGCCGGGAGTGTCTTCTTTGGACTCACAGGTTTTTTGTCTGCTCCTGTCAGTCTTCCTGTGTTATTTACCACGGCCGAAGACGCTACGTTCCCCTCCTTGGCTATCATAGATTCCGGAGCTACGGGGAACTATATGGACTTTGACTACGCTGCAAAAAACAAAGTGTCCATTCTACCAAAGGCTCAACCCGAGAGGGTCCATACTGTGGACGGTACAACTTTGGTATCCGGTTTGGTTACACAGAATACTTCCCTTGTCAACATGAAGACCGAAGACGGACATGTTGAATCGATTTCATTCGATCTAATCAAAGCTCCTCAATATCAGGTCATATTGGGTATTCCATGGTTGCAACACCACAACCCTGCTATTGATTGGGTAAAGAAAAGTGTTCGATTCCCTTCTTTGGAGTGTAATGAAAACTGTTTTCAGGATACGTATGTATGCCCGGAGTCTTCCTGTCAAGCCCTGATGGCTTCCTTGTCTGTCATAGGTGCCATCGTTCGTGACACTAGTAAAGACATCCCTCCTGAATACGAATCCTTTTGGGATGTGTTCGATAAGGGCAGGGCAGATCGATTGCCGCCTCATAGGCCCTATGATTGTCCAATAGACCTGTTACCTGGGGCCAAGATACCAGCCGGAAGAGTCTATTCCCTTACGTTACCAGAAGACAAGGTTCTGAAAGAATACATAGATAAAGCCTTGGCCACGGGCTTTATAAGACCTTCCAAGTCCCCAGCGGCATCTCCATTATTCTTTGTCCCTAAGAAGGAGGGGGACCTGCGACCTTGTATAGATTACAGGGCATTGAATAATGTTACGGTAAAAAATCAGTACCCTCTTCCGTTGATATCAGTGCTTCTAGATCAACTTGGTTCGTCAGTGATGTTCACTAAACTTGACCTCAGGGGGGCCTATAATCTCGTTCGGATTAGAGCAGGGGACGAGTGGAAGACTGCCTTTAAGACACGTTATGGCTTGTTCGAATACTTAGTGATGCCGTTTGGACTTTGTAATGCCCCGGCCACCTTCCAGGCCTTCATGAATGACATCTTCCATGACTATCTGGATCAATTTGTCGTAATTTATCTAGATGATATCCTTATCTACTCGTCCTCTATGAAAGATCACTGCGTACATGTGCGTCTTGTGTTACAGAGGTTGAGGGAGAACCACCTGTACGTCAAGGCAGAGAAGTGTGTATTTAATTCCGCCGAGGTGGAATTCCTTGGTTATGACTTGATCAGTCGTGGCATTCGTATGAGTCACTCTAAGGTTAGAGTGATTCTGGAATGGCCCGTTCCTGCTTCAGTTAAAGCACTGCAGTCCTTCTTGGGGTTCTCCAATTTTTATCGACGTTTCATCCATTCATTCTCATCGATCTCTTCTCCTTTAACAGCACTGACCAGCTCCAAGAAACCATATGCATGGAATCCGGAGGCACAGCGGGCCTTTGAAATCCTGAAGACCGCCTTTTCGACAGCACCGGTCTTGCAACACCCGGACCCTCTCCTTCCCTTCCTAGTGGAGGCAGACGCCTCCGGTTCAGCTGTTGGGGCAGTGTTGTCACAAGAATGTCCCGATTCAGGAGAAATCCATCCAGTGGCATATTTTTCCAGAAAATTGACCCCTTATGAACGCAATTATCCTATCACAGAACGTGAGTTATTAGCCATCAGAGATGCCTTTGCGGAATGGTGTCATCATCTGTTGGGGGCCCGTCATCAGGTTACTGTTTATTCTGATCATCGTAGCCTCCTTGCCTTCAAATCTCTGAAGTGCCTTACGGCCCGACAAGCTCGTTGGCATCTTTTCTTTTCCCAGTTTAACTTTGTCATCACATATAGACCGGCTCGCCTCAATGCCTGTGCTGACGCTCTTTCAAGGTTATCCCACGGTTCCTGTGTTTCTAAGGCTGATCGTCCCCTGCTGTTACCTGAAAGGGTGGTTTGTGCCTGCACTCCTCAGCCGTCGCTCCGTGCCCTTATATCATCTTGGGTGACCTCAAATGATGAGGAATGTGAATCATTAAATCTCGACATTGTACAAGGCTTGCCTTATATCCAGGGTCGTCTCTTTATACCTCCTGGAGAAGCACGTCTTCGAGCTTTAGCCTGGTCACACGATTCCTTGATGGCGGCCCATCCGGGGCAGCAAAAGACGTTGGAGGCACTTCGCCGTTGGGCTTGGTGGCCGTCGATGTCCAGGGATATCATCGATTACGTGGCCTCTTGCTCAGTGTGTGCTCAATGCAAAGTCTCGAGATCCAAGTCTGTGGGCCTTTTGCGACCCCTTCCGGTGCCACATAAACCATGGTATATGGTTTCCATGGATTTCATCGTGGATCTGCCTCCTCTAAGCGGTTATGATACCGTCTGGGTTGTCATCGACTACTTCTCCAAGATGGCTCTGTTTGTTCCCTGCTCGGGGTTACCTTCGGCCCCCGTCCTGGCTTCTTTGTTTCTCAAGCATGTCTTTCGTTTCTTTGGACTTCCCTCTATCATAGTTTCGGACCGCGGCCCTCAGTTTACTTCTCGCTTTTGGAGGGCTTTGACTTCTTCACTGCACATTGACGATCGTTTCAGCTCTGCATACCATCCACAAACCGATGGACAGACTGACAGGGCTAACGCCACTCTGGAACAGTTCCTCCGATGCCTGTGTCTCCAGTTTCAGTCTACCTGGTTAGAGACGCTCGCCCCTGCCGAATTTGCCTACAATAATTCGGTACACTGTGCCTCGGGTGTATCACCGTTTTTTGCCTTGTATGGATTCCATCCACGTTCTTTGCCCTTGGATCCGGCACTCCCCATTGACAACCCGGCCGCTCAGGCTTGTGTAAGAGAATTGGACTCAGTCCGTAGGGGAGTTCGATCCCATCTTCTACTTGCGCAGGAGAGAGCGAAAAGATACGCTGACCGGCATAGGACTGCAGCTCCTGAATACAAAGTGGGCATGAAGGTTTGGCTGTCTACACGTAATCTACGTATTCCTGGCAAACGTATGCTGCTACCGAAGTTTGTGGGTCCTTTTCCCATTACGGAGGTTTTGAATCCTGTGGCAATGCGTCTTTCTTTGCCAACTTCATGGAAACTGCATCCTGTTTTCCACGTCAGTCTCCTCAAGCCTTGCCTTCCTTCCACGCGCCTACCTATGCGACCTTGCGCTATTCGCGTGGATGGCGAAGATGAATATGAGGTTGCTGATATATTGGACTTCCAACTCCGCAGGGGTCCGCCCTTTTATCTGGTCAATTGGAAGGGGTACGGTCCTGAGGATAGGTCTTGGGAACCCTTGTGTAATATCCACTCACCTGTACTCCTGCGTCGTTTCCATGCCCGCAAGGGGTTGCCGCCGTCTTTGGGGGCGGATGCTGTTATGGGTCGTCGTTCACCCCCCTCTGTGTGCAAAACCCAGCCACCTGCACCTCTAGCACTTCGACTTCCTAGTGCAACTACCAGAATTAAGGGGAGATTTGTAGTGCTCCCCAAAAGAATTCGGCATTATGCTGCCCCATTTCATGCACGATGGCAGCTGCCGTGGAAGTTAGCAAATCGGAAACTACATTCCCCAGAAAACCTGGCTCCGTACGGTAGTCTGCCGGTAGAGCCTCGCATTGGCTTGCCCCGCTTCTCTCACTGATGTAGTCCATGGAGGCAGCCAGGGCGCCGCTTCTGTTTACAGCTACTCCCGGCATTTAGAAGTTCCATCTTCAATTGCTAAACCTCCTTGTTCTCACGGATTCGACTCGGACTGTTTACTGGACCCTCTATTTTTGGAATACCCTTCTTGAACTGCCTTCCCGTGTACCGAACCTGTTATCGCTTCACGGACTCCGCTGGAATAAGTTTGTATTTGTTATTGCCTGCCTGTGTACCGAAAACCGATTTTCTGCTGGACTTCTTCTCTACGCGCTTTTGCCATAGTCCCTGTCCGCTAGTGTACCAGACCTTGCCTGCCTTCGACTTACCTTTCAGGAATAGCCATCCCGACTGGTTGTTCTGCATCGCACCAGACCTTACCTGCCTTCCACTTACCTTCCCTGGAACTACCATCCCGACTGATTGTTATCATCATTCTTCGTTCATCAGTGGTAAGACTTTCTGCTTCACAAACGGAACATTTGGAACGCACCTGTTTAATCCGTGCACTCAAGGACGCTCTGCAGCTGTGCACCATCCCGAATCCAGTGCGACTCTCGTGCCGCCCGGGTATTAGCATCCTACTACTAACATTTCCTTTTTCTTATTTTATCCCTGTCGTTGTGTTCTAAACTACTCAAATCCTCCATTCATTCTCCACTGGTAAGATCCTGTCCACCTCTTGAATTGTGTCATAGTTTAAGCCAGTTAGATACTAAGTCTTGTTATATTCCTAGGTGATTCCCGGGTTGCTGTTCTTCTATCCTACGCGGGGAAAAAGCCCAGGTATTCCATCAGTTAGTAAGGCTTACAGGGGACAACTGTTACCTTCGTATTACTCACTTGTTGTTCTTCCTTTACAGCCTGGTTCGTGGCGGTGCGCTTTCTCCCCGCCCTTCTGGGTGATCAGTCCCCTTGTCTGGTTAAATACAGCAAGTGGTCCTATCATTTTGAAGGTCTTATTCCCTCACAGAGAGGAGGCTTGGGTAGAGGCCCTACCCAAAGCTCTTCAAGCAACTTCCTGGGTCTTGGATACTCCCCGGTTCCACGCACTCATCTCACCGGTGAGTAACACCCAGTCTGTAAATAATGTGGGTTGTATATGAGAGGCTAGTTTGAGCTGTCATCTACATGTGAATCAAACTATAAAATCTATATACTTCCAAATTAAGCTTTTAAAACCTCTACTGCCTCTCATTTCTGTAAAAGATCATCCTATAGTGGTACGTGCCCTTACTAATGCAAAGCTGGACTTTAGTATTGTCCTATTAGCCAGTGTACCAAAATAACAATTCCAACATCTACAGGTGGCCCAGAACTCGGCCATACATATGATTTATTCCTTACCTCGGAAATCCGATATCTCAGAGTTGAAAAGAAGTTTACATTGGCTGCCGGTACAGCAGCAGATAGAACTAAAGATATTGGGTCTCATTACGACCCGGGTGGTAAGTACCGGTCATTACCGGCATGGCGCTATTACCGTCTCCGTGCTGGCAATAGACCGCTAAAAGATATGCACCACCACCATAGGAGCAGAGTCAATTCATGGAGTCGGGGACATGGAGCGAGGAGCACCGTCGTCACCGTCACCGTCAGGTAGGTGTCCCAAATGATACAATGCTAATACCACCACGATGATGTCAACCTGAACTGACAGTGCAATGATGTAGAGCAGGGTCCACCAGACACATGAGTAGAAGACTGCCTACAGGCAGTGCAGAGCATCACCTTGTCCACATGCTGAATGCACCCCATATAAGGCCACACGCCTCTATGCATCACCCACCCAAAAGGCCAGCAACCCGTATGTCACTCCCCCAATGTCAATCATCTGCCATTCCACATGGATGCAGCCACCCCAATGCATGCCCGATGCCTGTAGACCCATCATTAACCCTCTCCCTCTATTGGTCCCCCACAGGCATGCAGTCAGACAGTGGTGATGAGGACAGCAGGGAGGAAGATGGAACACCACGTAAGAAGGCGAGGGCCGAGGAAAGACAACACCGCCCCTCCACTTAATGGGGCATTGGCCAACCGGCACCACATTGGAAGGCCAAGACAACACCACACGCCACAGCACCAATGTGCTCTATGGCCCCCACTGCAGCGCCCACAACAGCCACCAGCACCCAAGTGGCAGCGGCAGAAGGGACTACATTGGATGCAAGCAGCACAGTGGGGGAGACAGCTGCCACAGCAGCAGTCTCAGATGATGAGCAAGAGGATCAGCTGCATGTTGAAACTCCCACCACAGGCCCCCTGCATTCCCCACAACTGTCACCATGCAGCATGCGCGACACCAGCATGCACGGGCAGTCTCTGGATCATTCATGGCCTGTAACTCCCAGCATCACACCAACTGTGCCCGAGGAACATAGTGTTTTTGAAACCCCTCAAAGATCCACCGCAGCCCCAACCACCCAAGAGGTGATCCAGGACAATCAGAGGTGCCAGCAGGAGCTCACTGGCCTGTTGACGCAGCACATAAGTGAATGTGGGGGTGTAAGGGATGACATCCGCGAATGTGCTGCGTCTTTGAAATCAGCCATTGAGGCATCCTCTAAGGACATTTGTGCCGAATTGGCAGCGGTGCGGCACGTCCTCAATGAGATGGTGGCAGCGATGCAGGCCATGCGTCCAACACAGTTATCTGAACAACCGCGTACATCATCAACTGCTAGCTCAACCAGGACCAGCCCCGTGCGGAGGTCTGGCAGGAACCTGCGGAGATCGGACAGGGGGGCACCTGGTGCTGGAAGAGGGGGAGGCCAGTAGGCACAGCTATGCGACCATTGGTGCAGCCTACTGCACACCATGGGGGGGTGTTTAAGGGGGAGGGGGGAGAGGGTGTGTGGGGGAGTCGAGGGGGGAGGGGGAGAGGGTGTGTGCGGGAGTTGAGGGGGGAGGGGGGAGAGGGTATGTGGGGGAGTTGAGGGGGGAGGGGAGAGAGGGTGTGTGGGGGAATTGAGGGGGAGGGTGGAGAGGGTGTGTGGGGGAGTTGAGGGGGGAGGGGGGAGAAGGTGTCTGGGGTGGAGGGCTTGTTCACTTTGTCATAAATCTTCAATACACATTTTGGTAACTCATAATTCACATGTGTGGACATTGCTTATTGCAAACGTGTGCTTTATTGCTGAATAGTCTACAGTGTCAATGTCCCTGACACACCCAGTGCCCCGACCATGAGTGCTAGAAACATTGGTTGATCAGAGTCCTACGCATGTCACGTCCCTCCTGTGCATCGCTGCCTCCCTGAGGTGCTGCCCCATCCCCACCCACCTCATCCTCATCGTCAGGTGGTTGCAGTTCAGCGTCAGGGGGCAGGGGCACATTCCGTCTGATGCACATATTGTGTAGCATGACACATGCCATGACGATCTTTGCCACCTTCTCATGGCGGTACAGGAGTGCCCCACTGGACCTGCTGAGGCAGCGAAACCGTGCCTTCAATAGGCCAAATGTCTGCTCAATCACCACACGGGTACGTGTATGTGCACCATTATAGTCCTCCTCGTGCCTGTTCTGTGGGTTCTGGACTGGGGTAAGGAGCCACCTCTTCAAGGGATAGCCTGCATCACCTGCATGTGGGCAACAATGTATATGTGTAAGTCATCACATCATATGGGACCTCATTAAGTGACACCATAGCATGCATTTATTTGTTCATTTCAACCCCATTTCCATGCATGAATGGAGACACACAATGTGACTGCAATGTGTGTATTCCTCTAATGGACTGGTGTGCGTGCCATCAACTCGTGGGCGCAGGGGGGTTCAGTTCCTTGTGAGTGCTCATGTACTGTGTTAGTCCACTGCGGTTGTTTCAGTGATCTGGCAGATGTCCAGTAATTTTTATGCTTTCATCCTGGCACCGTTGATGTCAGCCTCATGATGGTCTCACTACGCACAACAAATGGTGTCATGCAATTCAGTTGAGCCTCTGTGTCTGTGTAGTGGTGTATTGATGTATTTGACCCTCATGTGACTCCTTTGTACGCAGTAATGGGGGACTATCCTTTCAGTTGATGGTGTTTGGTGCTGTGTATTGGCTATAGTCATTGCTTGTAGCTGCATTGTGTTGAGGGGATGCAATCTGATTTGGTACAGTGCACATGCAGATGGCTGTGGAATGGTTGTGACACTGCTTCATTTACATGGAAGGGCTGCTTACATCTTGCATTATGTGGTCAGGTGTCAGGTCCAGTCTGGGCTGCTTTGGGGTATGAGCATGGTCCATTCCCTCTGGCACTCACAGTCAGGTGAAGTATGCATCCCCCCCATCTCAGCCAGGTGAAGTATGCATCTCCGCCCCCATCTCAGCCAGGTGAAGTATGCATCTCCCCCCACCATCTCAGCCAGGTGAAGTATGCATCTCCCCCCATCTCAGCCAGGTGAAGTATGCACCCCCCCCCATCTCAGCCAGGTGAAGTATGCATCTCTCCCCCCATCTCAACCAGGTGAAGTATGTATATCTCCTCCCCCCCATCTCAGCCAGGTGAAGTATGCATCTATACCCTAATCACCTACCCACATCACATTTCCATGGGTCTAACATGCGACTCACCGAGAAGCCAGGATCTCTGCCCTGCATGTCGCTCCATGTACCGTGGTATCGCAGAGTTCCACAGGACCATTGAATCATGGGTTGATCCGTGGAATCGGGCACAACAATGTGTGATGATCCTGTTTGAGTCACATACCATCTGCACGTTGATTGAGTGGTATAGCTCACGGTTGCGGTACGCTACCTCCATGGCATGTGGGACCACCAATTCCACATGGGTGCAGTTGATGGCACCAATGCAACCAGGGATGCTGGCCAGTGAATGGAAACCTACTTTGGTGTTTGAGATCTCCTGGGCAGACCGTGGTAAGGAAATGTGGTCATCTGTGTGCTTGAGGAGGGCATTAAGCACTTGGTTCAGCGTACGTGAGAATAATGGTTGTGAAATGCAATGCATGTGGCCCACTGTGTGCTGGTAGGTCCCTGTGGCCAGGAAGTGGAGCACAGACACTACCTTCAGTAGGGGTGGGATGGCAGTGCGTGTTTCAATCAGGCTGACAATGTCGTCATGTATCATGTCCACAATGGTGGTGATGGTGTCCCGGTCCAGACGGTACAGGGTGTGGATCTGCTCAAGGGTTAGGTTGAATGGACTGGCTCTGATGTGTGGAATTGCGTGCTGCTTGCGTGGTGCCACTGGCTGCACTGGTGGGGCATGCTGGCCCTGCCTTGCCCTCCTTCTCCTCCTGTGTCTCCTCTGTGCTGCCTGTTGTTGTTGTTGTTGTTGTTGTTGTTGTTGTTGTTGTTGTTGTTGTAGCACTTCCACTGCAATCAAGTCCTCCAGCCCCTGCATTGTTAGTAGTATTGGAATCATTGTGGAGTCTGACTGGGTGTGGGAAGGGGTGGGGTGTGCTCCTTTTCTGCTGGCCCAGTCTGTATTGCCTCCACCTGCGCTGATTGTATGCACCTGTGGTAGTTGGGAACACTGCACATGGCCGTTTACGGGTGGTCCGCGATGCCGGTATTTGCACCATGGCGGTAAGGTACTTTACGGCCTTCACTAGGGCGTTAATTGCATGTTCGCATGACTCGTAATGTTCCCCTGTTTGCGCCATGCCGGTATTTACGGCATGGGTGGTCGCGTGCCCGCGCACTTGGTGCTTTTAGCGGCACCATTAATTACGTTGCCGCTAATAGCGGTTTATCAGGTCATAATCGGCCGGAGCTGTAAACGATGCCGGTAATCCTTTACCGGCATCGTTATTCACTTTCCGCCTGGGTCGTAATGAGGCCCATTGGGCCTCATTACGACCCAGGCGGTAAGTTACCGCCTGGGCCGTGACTTTACCACCATGGCGTAAACTACGTTTACGCCATGGTGGTTGGCGGATTTACCGCCCCATTCCAACCTTGGCGGGGCGGTAAATCCCCATTTACTCATTTACCCTTCCCCATTCCCATTTTGCCCCATAGGGCATAATGGGAGTGGGGAAGGCGTTAATTACGCCACCGTAAATTACGGTGGCGTAATTAACTCCATGGTCCCTTAGCGCCATGGATTTTAACACCTGCTAAAAGCAGGTGTTAAAACCTCCATGGCGCTAAGGGACCTCGTACTCAGGCGGTAAGGGTCGGCACTGTTTACGCCGCCGTAAAACCCTTACCGCCTGAGTCGTAATGAGGCCCATTGTGTCTTGTCTTTAAGAGGTTGATTCATGGATTTGTGCACCGAAAAACGGGGATTTGTGCGCCATTCTGCCCGCAAATCCCTGTTTAACAAATGGGGATTTACGGGTAGAGGCGCACAAATCCAAGTTTTTCGGTGCACAAATTCCATGATGATGCCCCTCAATGTATCCATGGGTTGGCCCCCATGTACCTCTCCTCAAAGATTCTACCCTACCATCCAATTCACATTCTATGATGTGGAGGACAGCGACTAGTAATAATTCCCTCCTCTAGAGCATCTATGTGGGGAGACCAACGGTTTTCTTTTTTGGGCACTTGCACCTGGAACTCTATCCTGAAAATTCTGCATGAACTCACTCCCTTTCCAGCTTTCATAAACTTTTAAAAACATATCTGTTTAAATGAAAACTCATGGTTGTATTAAAGGAAGCTGTTTAAGTTGTTGTTAATTCAGAAAAAAATTATGGGGGTAATTCATAGAAATCAGCGCACAAGTGGCGCACATGGCTGGTACACAGTGTGCGCGTGCGTCTGTGCCTGCCGCGTGCGCCAAAATCCATTTCCGCGCACAGCGTATTCATGGATTTCAACATCTATAACCAGCCATGGCGCAGAGCCACCCTGCAGCAGCACCAGTTATGCCCCCAACCCCTCCCCGTGCGCCATGAACAGTGCACAAATCCCATACATGGCACACAGCCCAGTGGACCAGCATACAGCCCCCCAACCAGGAAAACGTCTGTAAAAATCCCTGCGCACCCCTCCGAATACACGTACCCGCTTTGTGGGAAGTGTTACATGCGATTGGCCCTGTGCGAGCGGGGAACGTGCATTTCGGGGGTGTGCGGGAAGTTTTACATGCGATTGGCCCTGTGCGAGCGGGGTACGTGTATTTCGGGGGTGCGCGGGAAGTTTCACACGCGATTGGCCATGTGCGAGCAGGGTACGTGTATGTCTGGGGTGCGTGGGAAGTTTCACTCGCGATTGGCCCTGTGCGAGCGGGGTATGTGTATTTCGGGGGTGCGCAGGAAGTTTTACACACGATTGGCCTTGTGCGAGCGGGGTACGTGTATTTCGGGGGTGCGCGGGAAGTTTCACACGCGGTTAGCCCTGTGCGAGTGGGGTACGTGTATTTCTGGGGTGTGTGGGAAGTTTTACACGCGATTGGCCCTGTGCGAGCGGGCTACATGTATTTTGGGGGTGCGCAGGAAGTTTCATACGCGATTGGCCCTGTGCGAGCAGGGTACGTGTATTTCGGGGGTGCGCGGGAAGTTTTACACACGATTGGCCCTGTGCGAGCGGGGTACGTGTATTTCGGGGGTGCGCAGGAAGTTTCACACGCGATTGGCTGTGTGCGAGCGGGGTACGTGTATGTCTGGGGTGCGCGGGAAGTTTTACACACGATTGGCCTTGTGCGAGCGGGGTACGTGTATTTCGGGGGAGCGCGGGAAGTTTCACACGCAATTGGCCCTGTGCGAGCGGGGTACATGTATTTCTGGGGTGCGTGGGAAGTTTTACACGCGATTGGCCCTGAGCGAGCAGGGTACATGTATTTCGGGGGTGCGCGGGAAGTTTCACATGCGATTGGCCCTGTGCGAGCGGGGTACGTGTATTTCGGGGGTGCGCAGGAAGTTTTACATCCGATTGGCCCTGTGTGAGAGGGGTATGTGTATTTCGGGGGTGCGCGGGAAGTTTCACAAACGATTGGCCCTGTGCGAGCGGGGTACGTGTATTTCTGGGGTGCGTGGGAAGTTTCACACACGATTGGCCCTCTGCGAGCGGGGTACGTGTATTTCTGGGGTGCGTGGGAAGTTTTACAGGCGTTTGGCCCTGTGCGAGCGGGGTACATGTATTTCGGGGGTGCGCGGGAAGTTGCACATGCGATTGCCCCTGTGCCAGCGGGGTACGTGTATTTCGCGGGTGCGCGGCAAGTTTCACACACGATTGGCCCTGTGCGAGCAGGGTACACGTATTTCGGGGGTGCGCTGGAAGTTTTACACGTGATTGGCCCTGTGGGAGAGGGGTACGTGTATTTTGGGGGTGCGCGGGAAGTTATACACGCGATTGGCCCTGTGCGAGCGGGGTACGTGTATTTCGGGGGTTCACAGGAAGTTTCACACGCGATTGGCCATGTGCGAGCGGGGTACGTGTATGTCTGGGGTGCGTGGGAAGTTTCACACGCGATTGGCCCTGTGCGAGTGGGGTATGTGTATTTCGGGGGTGCGCGGGAAGTTTTACACACAATTGGCCTTGTGCGAGCGGGGTACATGTATTTCGGGGGTGCGCAGGAAGTTTCACATGCAATTGGCCCTGTGCGAGCGGGGTACGTGTATTTCTGGGGTGCGTGGGAAGTTTTACACGCTATTGGCCCTGTGCGAGCAGGGTACATGTATTTCGGGGGTGCGCGGGAAGTTTCACACGCGATTGGCCCTGTGCGAGCGGGGTACGTGTATTTCGGGGGTGCGCGGGAAGTTTCACATGCGATTGGCCCTGTGCGAGTGGGGTACGTGTATTTCGGGGGTGCGCGGGAAGTTTTACACGCGATTGGCCCTGTGGGAGAGGGGTACATGTATTTCGGGGCTGCGCGGAAAGTTTCACACATGATTGGCCCTGTGCGAGCGGGGTACGTGTATTTCTGGGGTGCGTGGGAAGTTTCACACGCGATTGGCCCTCTGCGAGCGGGGTACGTGTATTTCGGGGGTGCGCGGGAAGTTTCACACACGATTAGAGACTGTGCGAGCGGGGTACGTGTATATCTGGGGTGTGTGGGAAGTTTCACACGCAATTGGCCCTGTGCGAGCGGGGTACGTGTATTTCGGGGGTGCGTGGGAAGTTTCACACGTGATTGGCCCTGTGCGAGTGAGGTACGTGTATTTCTGGGGTGCGCTGGAAGTTTCACACACGATTGGCCCTGTGCGAGCGGGGTACGTGTATTTCGGGGGTGCGTGGGAAGTTTCACACACGATTGGCCCTGTGCAAGCGGGGTATGTGTATTTCTGGGGTGCGCGGGAAGTTTCACACGTGATTGGCACTGTGCGAGCGGGGTAAGTGTATTTCTGGGGTGCGACGGAAGTTTCACATGTGATTGGCCCTGTGAGAGCGGGGTACGTGTATTTCGGGGGTGCACGGGAAGTTTCACACGTGATTGGCCCTGTGCGAGCGGGGTACGTGTATTTCGGGGGTGTGCGGGAAGTTTCACATGCGATTGGCCCTGTGCGAGTGGGGTACGTGTATTTCGGGGGTGCGCGGGAAGTTTCACATGCGATTGGCCCTGTGCGAGCGGGGTACATGTATTTTGGGGGTGCCCCAATGAATTGGCAGTGTGTGTCCTCCCAGGTGTGCCCTCTCCCCCCTCCCCAGGGCCTGCAGGCAGACCCCAACACAGGGGTACACACTGCACCCCTGGCCATGCCCCACAGGCAGCCCATCCACCCTGGCGAAGCCCCCCAGCCAGCCCACATGTCACCACGCACAAGTGAGCACTGACTCATGTCCCGCCTGCACCCCCATCCACCCAGCATTGAGAGGCACCTGCCAGCAGGCCCCTACTCATGTCCCCCAGCACCCCCATCAACCCAGCATTGAGGGGCTCCTGCCAGCAGGCCCCGACTCATATCCCCCAGCACCCCCATCTACCCAGCATTGAGGGGCACCTGACAGCAGGCCCGACTCATGTCCCCCAGCACCCCCATCCACCCAGCATTGAGGGGCACCTGCCAGCAGGCCCGACTCATGTCCCCCAGCACCCCCATCCACCCAGCAGTGAGGGGCACCTGCCAGCAGGCCCTAACTCATGTCCCCCAGCACCACCATCCACCCAGCAGTGAGGGGCACCTGCCAGCAGGCCCCGACTCATGTCCCCCAGCACCCCCATCCACCCAGCATTGAGGGGCACCTGCCAGCAGGCCCAACCCATGTCCCCCAGCACCCCCATCCACCCAGCAGTGAGGGGCACCTGCCAGCAGGCCCTAACTCATGTCCCCCAGCACCCCCATCCACCCAGCAGTGAGGGGCACCTGCCAGCAGGCCCCGACTCATGTCCCCCTGCAACACGAAAGGAAGCTGCACAATCAAGGGCCTCATGTGCACCAAAATACCACAGGACGCCACCACAGTCTTGACATGCAATGATTTCACCAATCCACCCCACACCGACAAGCCTATGTCAGGACACAAATCAAAAGTCAACCATGTACATCAACACATGTCCATCACACACACACACTGTTTGCCATAGATTGTGTAAAACCACATTAAGACATGCATGAACCCAATGAGCGAATCCCACACATGGAATTAAAATATCAAAATGTATTATTAACAAAATCAATGTAATGAAATGAAAGCCAAAAAAATAATACAAACATGAAATGAAATGCATGTCCAAAAATATGAAAAATAAAATGTAGATCCAATCCAAATAAATCCTAAAGAAAAATGGTCCAAATTCATTGTCCACCAAAACAAATCCACAGGAAACGTAAAAATCTAATTCCATTGCTCCATGGTGAAATCCAAAGAAAATGTACACATAAATCCAATGTCCAACTATGTACAAGCAATTTTCACAGGGTCCATGAGCCCAACAAAAGAACTGAAACCTATCTAAGAAATTACCTAAGAAATGACTATATACAAAAGTGTGGGCATAGTCCAATCACCCCAAAAGAAATGAAAATGAAAATGAAACCTAACACTAAAAACTATTTACAATGGCGACAGGCTAGTCCGACGGCTCACTTTCCGATGTCCCGGGCCAGGGCATCATCGAACTCCTGCTCAATGTCCTGGAGGCGGACCTCTTCCAGGGCCCCGAGGGTTTGCAGGGACGATGCCATGTTGGACTCCAACTCCCTGCGAATAGCCTCGAGGCACTTGGCCCACCTCAGTACCTTCCGCATGGAGTTCTCCGCCCTGACCATTGTGAGCCGTGCCTCTTCCGCCCGCCGCCGCTCCGCATTTATACGCTGGCCCAACTGCAGCCACATGGAAGACATACCCATTCCAGGGTCCTCCTGCCCTCTGGCCGATGCCTGCCCCTCTGATGTTGATACCCCGAGCCATCCTTGCTCCCACCTAGAGTCTGCTGCTGCTGCTGCTGTCCATGTGCCCTGTCCGATGATGCCTGCACATCCTACATCTGCTGGTCTCCAGTTGTTGGGGTGTCCACCTCTGCTGGACCGCCGACTCCCGACTGTGGCAGGGATGGGATCTCCACCAAGCTGGCTGTGTTGGTCGGGCCAGGTCCACAGGGGGCCCTGGTGGAATCTGGGCCGGAAGATGGCAGGGAGAACGACTGGCGCATAGTCTCCACAGAGGAGTAGAGGTCCGCCAGAGTGCACGAAACATGTAGGAACCCACCAACAAGGGCCCCTCCCAACTGTGCCACGTCGCGACGCTGCTCTTTGTGATGGCGTGTGTGCTCCCCCCAGGAAGCACGCATGTCATCATGAATGACACGCATGCGCAACGCGACACCAATCAGGACGGAGCCCATACGGTCATGGGACACCTCGTCCACAGGTAGTGGAGAGGCAGATGACCTGGGCCTCCCCTCTACCTGCGGACGGGCTTGGGATGGGGCATCCCTGCTGGTGCATGGTGGTGCAGTCACAGGGTCAGGGACAGCGACATGCACAGTCTCCTCCGCGGCAACCTGTGCTGCCTCCTGACCCTTGCCCTGGACTGCACCACTCGCACCAGTGGTACTACCCCCACTAGGCCCCATGTGCGGCTCAGTAGCGGGCTCCTCCTCCTCTGTGGAGACCACCAACCTGGATGTTTCTGCACCGTCTTCCGCCATTGCAAGCCCCTGTGGGGGCTCACCCGGCCCTTCCGCTACAGCCGTAGTGGCAGACGCGGCACCAGTCCCCTCTCTCCCGGATGATGGCAATTCCTGGGAGGGTGGCTGGGCCTTGCGTCGCCACCCGGTGGAGGCATTCCTGCCGCTTAGCTCCACAGTGCTGTCTCCGCCCTCTTCTTCACTCGACGCTGCGTAGAGGGAGACATAGAACACAAGCATCCGGGTACTGTACAATAGTCCCCTAGACAGGAAGCAATAATAAATGAGTGGCTCTGTCAAACGTCACTTCCATCCCGTGCCTCCACAACACATGGGTGAATGCACACAACGCACATGCAGAAACAGGCACGGCGCATGCAATCAACATCAGCATCCATGTACAAGGGCCTCTGTTAACCAAAATGTTGCCTTAAAACTCACATGCATCATGGCTCATACTGATCCCATGCACACACATCACCAGAGGGTCATGCATCATGGCTTGTACACCACAGACACAGTGGATACAACAGTGACCGTACTGCATGAGTGAATCTACACATCGTCACGGACTTGTGTCATGCATCCATGGCGTTTCAAAGTCACACACACACTTATCAGACACACACACATGTGCACCATACATGTCCAAGAAAATAGACTGGCATGCATTCATGTGTGCATTCCACATACAGCTCCCCATGTTGCATTGGAACACATGCACCATCCATGTGGTTCACACATTACTGGTCTCACATGCATGACCATGATGTCCCTGCACACACACATCCATACATGGCCTATGTCACACATACAGGCAAGTATCAGACTACCAGCACACTGCAACATGCCCTGTCTCACACAGCAATGCTTGGCCACTTAGCTCTCAACTCCAGACTGGTCTGCCTCCGAAGGATCTGGGCGTATAGCGCTGGGCCTATGCGTTCCAGGACCCTTATCTGGATGTTGCTCATGCTGACCCGGCACCCCTCTACATCCTCTGCCTTCACGAGGCGCCGGGCCTTGTAGAGGGTCCTGGACCTGAAGTCCTCGCAGTGCTTCCGGACGTGCTTGATGTCACAGGTTGCCACCCCCTCCGCGTTGATGGCAACCACTATGTCCTCCCAGATCCTCTCCCGTCCTTCCTTTTTGGCGCATGATGTTCCGAAGAGGGCATCATAATGCCCCAGGACATGCTCCACCAGGACACCAACTTCCTTCTCACTGAAGCTGGTGGCCTACTTCCTCTCTGGCTGGGGGTCGCCAGTGGTCTCAGATGGTGTTTGCCCCGACATGGCGACCCCCGAGACAGGTGCGGGTGGGCAACTGGGTCCTGGGGCTGGGCTGTGGAGCGATGGTATCCCAGTTGGGAGTCTTCTGTTCCAGCAGGGGTGGACACAGCAACTGGACCCCTGCAGATGGCTGACGTGCAGGCACCAAATAGCAGGGCATGTGGGCAGCAGGCAGGCAGCAGCAGATGGCTGGTGGGAGCGTGCTCGGGGCTCTTGGTGGCAGGAAAATGGCCTTTTGGGCAGGAGCGTGGTCTTCCGTGTGTTTTCACGTGGCCAGCTTGATACGGAGTGATTTGGCATGTGAAAAAAGTGCACGTCATTGTGTAATTCGAGGAAAGGCCCTTAGCACATAAGCGCGTAAGTGACGTTACGCACGCGGGCGTTTCCCACAACACAGGTTCATAGTGAAACAGCACGTGAGAAAACTGCACGTCACTGTGCTATTGGAGTAAAGGGCCTTAGCGCGTAAGCGCGTAAGTGACGTTGCACGTGTGGGCTGGCTTAAAAGGTACGAGTATGACGCTATTTTCTTGTACGTGCTTTTTGTGGAGAGTGCTTTTTACTTGTTCACACGCGATTACTTCACAACGTTTCCAGTTCGTACTCCCTGTTCCCTCAGAATGCGTTCTTTTCTTCTTTTGGCGGGGGTGTTGCCAACACGCACACGCGCGTATTTTTCACGTTCTTTTTCAAGGCAGACGGTGAGTCTTGCACGTATTTTCCAACTGTGGTTGCCCCCGTGTGTCGCGTACCCCTTCAGAGGTCATTGTAGGCTGTGTGTAACATGCGTATGCTTATTTTTGTGTTTCTGGGTGCCACAGCATAGTGCGTGTTCGTTTTTCCATGCACGTGGTCTACCAGGGTTTGCGTCCACGTGTACTTTTGTATTTGGGGTGCCTGTGCGTTGCGTGACCCGTCATCTTCCCCCGGGGGTCACAGACAGCCTTGCTAGAGCACTAGGGTATGAATTCCATCTAATACCCTACCCCTTTCACCCCAATTGCCCAGGACAATTGTTAACTGCAACTCCCATATGCACAACAACATCAGTGCCATGGTTGGGAGGCGACCAAGCAGTAAGGGAGGCAAAGGTGGCCGAGCTCAAAGAAGTGGGCGTGGTGGGTGCGGTAGTGGACGTGGCCAGGATTTGCAGGGTGCCCCTAGAGCCCAGTGTGTGGAGGACCAATCAGTGCCACCTATACCCCCCCATGGTTGTGGAAATTGTAGCTGACACCATCCCAGCTCAGCCCTTGTTGGACCCGCCCATTTTGTCAACTGAACCGGCACAGGATGACTCCCAGGCTGACTTCCAGGTCACCAAGTCTAAGCCACGTGTGGCGGTGAAAGTTGCTGTCACCAGGCCACGTGGATCTGGGGCAGCAATGTCATCTGCTGCCCCAAGTAGCCAGGGTGAGGAGGCTGCAAGGCAGCTGCAGCTCAATCCACCCCAGCTCCGAGTCTCCCAGCCGGGACAGTGTCTGTCCAGGTCCATCTCACCGACGTTGGCCCTGCCAACATCACCCTGCAGCCAATGCCTGCACCAAGACCTTTGGTCATTGTGCATTCGCAAACTTCAAGTGCCCAGTCCACCTGCACTTCTGCCCCTACTGACCAGAGCGGCGTAAGCCACTCAGGAGCCGCACCACCTTACAAGAAGAAGAAGAAGGGTGCTCTTGCACTACAGGCTGAGAACCCAGACACGGCTACACACTCCGGCACGTCAAGGAAGCCTAGCTTCAATGACACCGAACTTGATGCACTTGTGGCCTATGTGTTGGCACATAGCCGCGAAATGGTGGTGACTGCAGGCTGCAAGACTACGCCTACTCAACGTAGGGCACACTGGCAGACCATCGTGGACCACATTAGTGCCCTTGGATTTGTGAGGCACACAGCTGATGATTGCTAGAAGCGGTGGAATGGCCTGAAACGCAGAGCAAAGAACAAGCTGGCTTCCAATCATGCCTCTACTCTGGTGACTGGTGGTGGGTCTCCACCAGAGGACGACCAACTCACTGAACATGAGTCTGTTTCTGGAACCTTCGTCACAGAGGAACAGATCCAAGGCGTGGGAGACCTACCAGATTACGAAGCATTGTCCGGTGAGTGCCCATGCATGTGTGTGTAATCAATGTGTATGTTTCTTGGGTGATGTGTTCTGATTGAGTGCCAGGTGAGGGTGTGTCCTGAGTGGTATGGGTCACCCATGTGCTTCCTCCAAACCATTCACCGGCCTTGGATTTGGGTATGACAGTATCCCTTCTGACCACAGTAGCCAATTAGCACCACATTACTGCAGTTACCCTTGAACTGTCATCTTGCAAGTACATTGTTCAGAATTTTCAGTGTTCATTCAGCCTGATTGTTTCAACCCTCCCATTTTTGCAACGCATTTTTCTGCCCTAATGCCACATATGTGACATGCATCTGTCATAGATTACACCCCACAATGGCCCACATTTATTACCTTGTTATGGGAATGCTTTGTCCATTCAGGCTGATTGAGTAAGGGCCTGCTCACATTAATTTTTGGGGCCTGTTTGAATGTAGAACATGACTGTTGTTTCCTGTCATGTTGAAGTGACCAACCATTGATGTGTCCATCTGCCTGCCATCACTGTATGATTGTACACTGGATGTGTTGCAGTGTGTGGCACATGCGTATTTTGTCACACTATTTTGCATTTTTAATCTCATCATCTCACATGGATGGGTAACTGTACTCATTCACTAACATATGGCTGTACTTGTCAAATGTACCATGGCTATGCTACATGCCATCTGTGTGCTGGCATGTGTCATGTATGTGTATTGGACATGGCACTCACAGGCTAATGTGTGATGCCAGTGCTATCCAGCATGCAACAAATGTGTTGCTTTTCCATCTTGGAGTCCTCAGTGTCTGATTGTTGCCTCCCCTTCCAACTCATTCACAGTGCATGCATGTCAGGGTTATAGTCATGTGGGACATGTGTAATTCATGTACTGGATCTCTGGCTTGTCAGGCCTATGTGTGTGCTATGGTGCTCATGCCTGTTTCCATTTGTTGTCTTTCATGTTTATGCAGGTGATGACGCACTTGATGCTGTTGAGGTGGAGGAGATGGTGTAGACCCAGGAGGAATCTCAGCCACAACCGGGCACCAGTGGAGGATGTGGGGTGGTGGTGGGTGAAAACCCAATCCTCCTGCAGACCATACTGTCCATAGGTGTCTCTGGGTGCACCTCCGCAGACCTCTATGGTTCAGGTACTGAATAGGACAGTGAGACATATGTGGCATCGCAGGTGAGTGTTACTGAGAGGGATGCTGTTCTGTCCAACCCACCTGCACCGGGGTTAGACCCCTCTATGGGGATGTCAGTGTTGGTAACTCCGCCTTTGGAGGTTACGGATGCAGGGTCACACTCCACAGCATCTGATCCTGTTCCTGGGCCAGCAGATCAGAGGGGGAATGCAGTCCTGTAGCCTCAGGCAGTGCCAGCACAGCAAGGTGCAGATCGCCTTGCCCGAAACAGGTGTGGTCCCCTGCCGACGCGGTGGCCGTGCGCCACCAGGCAATACTGTATGGGAAAACTCCATGTACAGTAAAGCAGCACAACAGGGAGCATCGGTTGAAATTAAGGCTCAGGCAATGGATAGGGTGGCCACTTTCATTCTCCCCCCTGAAAGGCAGATGGAGCTCCAACAGCAGGCAACAGACTCCATTTGCCAATCACACAGGGAAGACATGTTGGCGTCCAACAAGGACCTACGGGCGGCACTGGAGACTCTGTGCGAAGCCATATCTGTAGAGTCGCAGGGCCACAGGGAAGCCCTGAGGTTAGAACTCCATTTCCTCTGGGAGACTATGGGTGAACTTGAGGCTTCCTGAAATTTTAGGTCAGAACAGCAGCTGGAGCAGCTCACACGTTCACTCTCAGCAGAGCTCCAGGCAACCCGTGCGGAGATCAGGGCATCATGCGAGGCCATGCAGGTAGAAATGCGGGCTACCCGTGAGGTGCTGCATGGGGATCTCCGCACCATCATCCTCCATAACGAAAACTTCCAAGCCCGCATGCTTGCTGCCATGGAGGACCATGCCAGGGCTTTGCGTGGGCTGCCTCCCATAGCACGGCCACCTCCTGATGTAGCAGCAGAGGTTGAAGAGAGCGACAGCAGTTCTCGCAGAATAGCGTAGCTGTGCGGGCCATGAGCCCATGGAGGTATTTTTTTTTCGCAACATCCACACATGTGGGTGTTGGGGTGCACCCTGTCCTCGAACCTCCTGGGTGGGCTCACCCCCCCCCCCCCCCCATCAACACATTTTTTTTTTTACAGTGTGTTGCCTTGTGTGGCTCCCGTGGGCATCTGCTGTGTATTCCAGCTGGGCACATGCAGGCTTGTCCTGTCTTTGGGTTAGATGCTTGGTTTCCTGACACACACACCCCTCCTGCTTCCCCTTTCCATGGGCTTGCAAAGGGTGTGACCAAGTGACAGTAATGTACACAGTGACATTGGGATCCCATGAGTTGTGTGGGCAGTCTGTAGTCAAAACTGTGTGTACATCCCTAGTGGGGATTGTTGTTGGATTGAACACTGCATGGTGTATTGATATGTGCTTGTACATCCATGTCTTTCTCCTTATTCACATGTACCTTCTTCATGTCTTCACAAGGCCGTCTCCTTTGCAGATGCAGTTCATGTTGTATGCAGTACACTGACACATTTGCCTGACATCAACACTCTGCAGTTGGAAGGGGTCGATGTGCTGGCTTAGTCGTGTTGTGAGACTTGCACTACTTTGATTTTGTACTGTCGTATTTTGACACTGTTTCATCCTGTGTTGCTGTTCTGTGTTGCTGGTATTTGTTCATGTGTGTTGTTTCTTATTGATTACTGGGAGCATATTGTCTGTGGCCTGTTTACATTTGCAACAGTGCACTTTTTGACAATTGTGTCATGTGTTGTGCATTCATTTTGTTGCTTTCACATTGCATGACATGCCATGATGTGTTGGTTAGCTGAGATGGGGAGGGGTTGGGTGACATGGCACTATTTTCATGTTGTATTTTTCAAGGGGGTAGTCATTCATGCAGCATGAATGTGTGTCTTTTTGTCACACAGCTTTGGTTGTATTTAAGTAGGTAGGGATGCACAAAATGTAACACTTCCAGGTGACCAATCTCAGGGTGGTATGGTTGTGACAGTTGACTGTCCCTTATGTCATCATCATTGATTGTCAGCTGGTATTTGCCAGGGCTGTGTGCACTCCACAGGGGTAGGATTTTAGGTGAAATAATTAGCCACCAGCTGTGTACGGGCTGCCTCACCATGTGCCCTTTCACCTCCCATGCGCAGCGGGCGTGCATGTGGTTCGAGATGTGGGGGCACCATCATGTCCACCGGCAGGCCCCGGCGGGTTGCAACGTTGTGCAGGACATATGCTGCCACTATGATCCTGCACACTACTGGGGGCGCATATAGCAGCTGCCCACCAGAGCGGTCAAGGGAGCGAAAGCGTGACTTGAGCACTCTGAATGTGTGCTCCACTATGCCCCAGATTGCAATATGGGCTGTGTTGTATCTTACCTCGGGTGGTGTGGTGGGGTTCCGAATTGGCGTCATCATGTGGGTGCTCAGAGGGTAGGCACTGTCCCCTGGGGAGGTGATGATGGGTATCATTAGTGGGGTTATGACATTACTCAGTATCTGACATGCATGCATGTGCAGAGGCATTTATACTCACCAAGCAGCCATGTATCGCCATGCCGCCCAGCTTCTAGGTCCCAGTTTAGGGGTGACATTCTGAAAATTAAACTGTCATGGGTGGACCCAGGATAGTTGGCATATACTGAGGTGATTATTCCCTTGGCATCATATACTACCTGCACATTGATGGAATGCCAGTGTTTGTGGTTTCTATAGATGTGCTCAGTTGCCCTGGGTGGATGTAGAGCCACATGGGTGCAATCAATGGCACCTAGCACTTTGGGGAAGTGTGCCACCCCGTAAAAGTCCTGGACAGCAGCCTGCCTTTCTGCAGGTGTTCTGGGCATGTATATGTGCCTGCGGACTGATGAGCGTGCAGTCATGATGGCCAACACCTGGTGTAGGCAGCGTGACTGCGTGGCCTGTGACACCCCCCCCCCACTATGGCACTTGTCCGCTGAAATGAACCAGTGTCCAAGAAGTGCAGTAAATTGAGCACCTTTTCCAAGGGGCTCAGTGCTTGGGAGTACAGGGTGGGTAATGTGAGGTCATCCTCCCACTCACTCACCAGGTCGAGTATTATGTGTGGTGGAAACCTGTACCTCCCATACACCTGGTCATCAGGCATCCCAAAAAGGCTGGTCCTGGGTGTAAAAATTTGGGGCCTGGCTATCCTCCTCCTCCTGCAGTGTCCCACTACCACTGTTGCGAGGAACGGTATATTCATCGTAGCATCTGAGCTTGTTTGTTGTTTGCGTGCACTTTTATGCTGTGCGGGGCCGCGTATGTCTGCTTCCTGCTGGTGTACGTGTTTCCAGATTAGCGCGTCTTTTTTGGCGCACGCGTTTCCCCTGTTCAATACCATGAATACGTGTTGTAGGCGCGCGTGTGGGCGTTGCGAGCATTTACCTCCTGTACTTCCCCCGTAACGCCCACATTTTCATGCGTTGTTCCCTAATCCGCATGTTACGCCCCGTGTTACGCCCACTTTTGTTGTGTGCGCACGCCGTTTGATGATGTGTGCGCCCGCATGCGCCACCCACGATTTTAGCCCACATCCCAGGATTTACACGCACACTGACTTCCATGAATCGATGTGCGCGGCTTTGGCACGCTTGCACTGCGGTTTTCACGCTTGCGCTGCGATTTTCCGCGCACATTAACTCCATTAATCGGCCTGTATATCTGCACCTAGATGCATTCTTGCAAGGCTCCTATGGCATATGCGCTATATAAATATTCAAAAAATCAAATCACAAAATGGACAAATCATGGTCTCCTCACACGTGGTGTAAGATCAGAAAACAAGGCCTATTCATAGCGCTCCAGATGAAGATAGCCATTTACCTTGACTCCCTTTAAAGTTCCGGGCATCACTGATAACATCACATATTAAAATAATTGTCATGAACAGTCCCTACAAGGGTTAGTGTTAATAATGTCGGTAACAAGATGTCAGGGTTGATCGGGAGGTCTATCATAAACTACTTAATGTATTAAAGAATATTTTCATCAAAAGAAAACATTATATTCAAGTGTTGTTATTAATACAGGAACCTACTCATACATACACATAGGCAATGGCTGCAGCATGTACCAAAAACATACAATATTTTTAATCTGGTAATTTCTGATAGTGAAATAATATGTGCTACCTTATCAAAGTTTTGTGTAATGCTAAACATGCAATAAATAGCTAGCAATGTACGACATACTTGTTTTAGTAAAACAAATACATATAACAACCCAGAATGCATACAAATTGGAGCCACATATAGGGAAACTAAAGAAGAAAGAAACAACAGCACCAAAACATGACAATAACATTAGTGTTGATTATCATGTGCACAAATACAAATTAATTGTGTGTTTGAGGCCTTCTTATTGCCTCATGTATGTGCACTATGAGGTCAAATGAAATTCTATGGAAAGTACTTGAAGAATATATACGAAGATTAATGTATATAAACATATATATATATATATATAGCACTTTTTCAATGATTAAAATTCTCATTGTTAGTAAAAACACAAACTAGCCTAGACACGCTAATGAATATATCAAGTGGCCCAGACATTTGATGTTATCAGTGATATCATCAATGACATTTGTGATGTAATATTCTATGTACCCGGTGTTTGTCTTAGCAGTGCACGGTGGTGGAGCAAGTTATCGTTGCTTAGCTTACCATAACTGGCAAATTTCGTGGAGTTTTCGGCTTTACTTCTAACCATAACATCCCTTTAACAAAGTGTTTTCATTGAATTTCAAGGGTTTTTATTAGTGCATCTTAACCATAACGTCCCTTAAACAAAGTTTTTTCAGTGAATATATATACATATATTTATAAATGTATATATATATATAATTTCTACAAAACTTTTCTCTTAAAGAGGTGCTCTGCCTACTACCAATGGGTGTTATTGAATACAATTAGAGAATAAACGTATTAACAAAGACAACACTAAGCGGTCTGTTTGCAGGTCCCAAGTACTTCAACACTGTCAAACACAACCACTCACAAATATCCCAGCACTCGGTCTCAATTGTGCAAAAATGCATATATTTAACAAACAATTCGTTTTGAAAACATTCCAACCCACATGGACTTATTAAGACTTCACTTCCATGTAAGTGGGCATCCAAAACTGCACGCATTAGTGAAATCAGCTGACATTTTGAAAAGGGTGCAAATAGCATACATTTCAAGGATCACTATTACCATATGAATTACCAGATGCAGATTTTAACTTACACCACCTACGCTTCGAACAGGCTATGCCCCAGCACTTCAGTCTGCATCTATTATGGGTCAACAAGAGGATTTCTGAATTAATAAACATGCCCTAATAGCATGATATTAAGTAAGCACGATAAGAACTGGTCCTAAAATATGTTTTCAACTGATATTACCAAGAGATTGCAGGGCTCCACAGTATTACTAACTTCTACCAATCCCTCTACTACTATTTAATGATGTACAGCTTAAATATGCATATGGGTAAGAGCCAGAGTAGCGGTATTTCAGAGGCTTACTGGTCTGCCATTTAATTCCCTCTTACTAATTCAGGTAGTGATCACATATAATATACTGATTCACGTATTTAGGTGATCCTATGCCTTTCAACACCCTCATTAAAGCTTGTCTGACAGCTTTTGGTCAGAAACATTAATTCTTGTTCCTGTTGTAGCAGTTTCTGTTGGCATCAGCAGTGTTCTTACATTTCAACTGTTGGATCACTGTTCAGGTAAATTCATCATCTTTGTGATTCAATGACAGGAAATGTTTCATCATAGGTGCATCTTCGGTCATATTTTTTTAGACAACTTCTATGTTCAATGATTTGTGTTTTAACTTTCCAAGAATTGTTTGCCACAAGGGCACATGATCATGTATACAACCTGTTGTGAGTCACAGTTCGTGAAACTTTTTTGCATCCATCTGGTTGTTAGACCTATGTCAATTTCTGTAGACTTTTTGGTTAAATGGCATACTCCTCACTTGCCACGTGGATTGAGAGCTCTAACTGGGGATAAACCCCAAATCTCAGTGATGCTCGATTGATTTTTTGTTCTTTTTGTCAAACACTCTTCAATTCCTCATGATTATGTGTTTAATTGTGGAAGACAAATCAGTAATGGTGTTGACACATACCAAAGAGTGGTTCTATTTTTTTTTCTTCTGTTTTGGTTTCAATGAGGCTTCCCTATTATTATTGAAAGCATGCTTTACTGCTTTTAAAACAATTTTCTTGGGGTCACTTGCAAGATTCTTCAAGATGATTTTCTTCTCATCAAATTAGAAGGACATTTCTTTTCAAATGAAATATTCACCCACACAATAAGAGGGCTCCAGTTTTCTTGAGAATGCTTTGCATTTCACCACTATAACACTCCTGATGAATGCTCTATATGCATTATGCTAATGAACAGAAACATGTAGAGTGGCGCATAATGACATCTATGAAAAATATGTAAAAACAAACTAGCTGCATTTAAAAAACGAGATATATATTTTAATAATTGTAACAGGATCAACAATATTGCACAGTTAGATGACTATGTACTATTGCACAGTTAATACTGAATGCATTGGTCATACAATATAAGTATTCACATAAAATCTGTGATTAGTTTATTTTGAAAAAAAAATTATATTGAAAATAATGAAACACATTTGAAACCATTTGTGCATAGGACACATCACTTGTAGAAAACTTCAGTAATTAATTCCACTGTGGTAGACATTTCCTTACGGAATTAACATCATCATTCTTTCAGACATTAGTTGGGCACATATTTTTATTTAACACATTCTCTCTGCGACCTGGATTCAGTGGAGGAACTGTGGGGCACTCGTAATATTCATTTTCAGTCAACTAAACTGCCCAATCATCTCTATCTGCCTCCTCTGGATCCATTGAAAAAAAGCTTTGGCAAAGCTAACAGTTTGAGATTTTGCATAGGCTTGGTATAGGTCTTTGCCCGGCCCTACCGAAAATGTACTACATAGCCATAAGATGGCAACAGCTGGACAATGGTGCAATTACCTTAGCATGTGATAGCAGCGCCTGTCAAATGCCTATCCAATACCTATTACATAAGCCAAAACATTTTTTGGGCCATGCTTGTTTGTTACATGACTTCACTGCGAGGATCAGCTATAGATCAAGTGGTTGAATGCACAACTGGTTGCTACCTTTTGATAATAAGCATATATAAAGATTGAATTGAGCCATTAACCCTCAGCCGCCTGTTAGTAAATAACATTGGTAGGCCAGTGTTTGATGTTACTGCTTGATAGAGCTTGCTCAAAGAGCTTTAGGGAGAATGCACTTTGGTCGGGTAGAGACAGGAAAAGTGGGTGGAAATGGCAATTAGAATTACCATGGCCATGGAAATTCAATGGGTGGGCAAATGACCAAACAACGCCCACCAGCGGGTTGTCCCTCTTTACATGTAATCTCCATCCTAGTTGTTCTTCAATGCAATAGTTTGGGTTTGGAGGTGTTGCTTAAGCAGGACCTCATAGCCAAAACTAAGAAAGGCATTCTCCTAGCAGAAGGAGATGTTGACTATGGTGTTAAGTGTAAGTACCTAAGTAGAATAAGTTTGAGTTTCCACCTTTGCAACAAAAAAAAAAGGAGCTGCTGATTACAGCCCTTTCAGGAGGTTTCAGGGGCATCGTGATGCTTTTCAGAAACAGTGAAAAGGTTGTCATAAAAGCTGATGAGATGAATCAGAGTATCTCTACCTTTTCACATCATTTTTGCCAGTAGTTACGTTGACACGTTGGTGGCACTCTCAGGACATTCATTTTATATTTTACAGGCAAAATGGCGGCATCATGGCAGCATACACAGCTTCCTAGAAGCTTCTCAATGCAGAACAGGCTTTGACTGAAATGTTGTATTCGGGAATTCCATCAGCAGAGGCCATGTGACGTGTTTCAACTCCTGTATAAAATTACTTAACGAGAGGTGCAGAATACAGAATGCCCGATTGTGTAGTGCACACCTAGGTCCACATTATGAATTTGTGAGGAACAGTGAATAGAGCCAATATTTTCAAAGCGGATTGTTTTTACCACCCCCAGGAAAGCAAATTGTATAATGTGTGCAGCATTTTCAACATTCGGAACCATGCATATCTGCTTGCAAAATTCAGGTTAAAAGTTACTTGGAAAATACCACATTCAGTGTTTTCACAAAATCTGCATGCAGAATTTATTGCTGCATTATTAGTTGAGAACGTACCTGTAAACGACCTAAATACTTTCCAAGGGGTGGTTGTAATGGCTTCTTGGTGGCTCGAAATGTTACAGCGACCAATGGCCCAGGGATTGGTGAAATTTGCCTCAATCCTTTCTTAATGGCTTGCAAGAACATGGCACACCTGCAGCAGGGATTTTGGTCTGCAGATGTCCAATGAACTGTGCCTATTTGGCAAACCTTTCTGCCAGAACCCCCTCAGAAAATGTTACTTTTCACTGGCAGTTATCTCCCCTAGCATCTCCCTGATCACCTTCTCAACATCAGGGCAAGTCATGTTTGTTTGATTGTGGCTTGAAGGGGGCAATTCTGAGTAGGTTGTTTTCTCCCAAAAGATTGTCTGCACCCATCCTGGTCCAACATGCATGTAAAGGTTCTATGTATGCACACTCTTAAATGTGTTTGCAATGCCGAATACTCGACCAGAGACATTCAGAAATCTGCATGCTGTGACACAGATTTGTACTTGCTCTTCCACCAACAACTCATTTTATTTTAAAATTTGTTTATTGGCATTTATCAATGTTATTGCAGTAACTTGACATAGAAATATACACTATTAAAGGATGGTGTGGATTCCGTGAGAGAACATTAACATTAACAAATTAACAAATCAACAGTTCAACAGTAACTGTCTCCAAGTGTTCCGTTCATTACGGTGGCCTAGGTTGCCAGTTCCGAGGGGATCAGGTCAGCCGGTGTTAGGGGGGGAGGGGGGGTTGGAGCTTGTAGGATCCTAGTAAGGTGAAGGTCGGCTGCTCTTGGGGTTCAATGACATTGATCGTAGGGCCATGTGCCATGGGCTCATTTCCTTCATGGGGGCTTGTCGTCCGAGGGATGAGACAGGGATCCTATAAGTTCTTTCCAGGCCGCTAGGGTCATGCTCGAGGCATCCGTCGACCTAGCTACGCTGTCTTCCCATGCCCTTGTTTCGGCCTGTATCCAGCGTTCCAATTCCCTGTGCCATAATTTTTGTTGGGGTCCTGCAGGTTTTTTCCAGGACATTGCGATGGTTCTTTTAGCCAGTATGCACACCATATCCATTAATTTGACTAGGTGCTTAAGTTTGGCTGGCCTGGGGTACGTTCCTAGTAGGCATTCATCTGGAGTCCATTTGTACACAGCAGGCCCAGCTTTCTCGCATGTCTGCTGTACAGCGGTCCATAGGGCTTGTGCTTTGGTACACGACCAAAACAGATGGATCAGGTCCGCATTGTTCGCCCCGCACCAGGTGCAGTGAGATTGTGGTGATTTGGTGAGCTTCGCCAGCCTGGATGGGGTTAAGTATGTTCGATGTAGGAGGTTCCGTTGAATTTGTCTAAATCTGTGATTCCTGGAGACTGTTTTAGGATGCGCTAGGGCCCTCTCCCACTCTCCACTCGTTATCTCCCGGCCCAAGTCCACTTCCCATCTGCTTTTCAGACCGGCACTGCGCGGGTTAGGGATGTCACTCAGTTGGGCGTAAATCTGGGATACCGGCTTCCCCCCCTCGCCCAGGTTATACAATAATGTAATTAGGGGGTTTGATTCTGGTTCCTCTGGCCATGTTGCCCACTTATTTCGTGCTGTAGTTCGTATCCTAAGATACCAAAGAAACTGGCCTGTGGGCACTCCAGCCTCTTCGCGTAGTCTTTCAAATTCTTTAAAGGTACCGTCAGCGTATAGGTCCCCCCATGTGTATATCCCTTTCCTTTCCCAGTATCTGAGGTGTTGTAGGTCCGAGTCGGATCTGCATAGGTCCGAAATTAACGGTATGTCCGGAGAGTACTGGTGTCGTATGTGGGCGAGTGTCTCTGCTCTGCGCCAAACTTTACGTCCTAGAGCTGCTATAAGGGGGGCATTTTGCATCAGGTGGCCGGGGGCCCAGATAAGTTCCCTCAAATGGATTGGGGAGATCAAGGACTGGAGCAGAGGAGTTTCAGATGTGACGTCGTCAGCCAACCACTTGGACACGAAGGTAAGTTGTGCTGCCAAATAATATTTTTCAAAGTTTGGGAGTTGGATCCCCCCCTGGCTGTACGGGAGGACTAAGGTGGTGAGCGCTATCTTGCGCCTTCCTTTCCCCCATAGGAAATCTCGAAGTATCCCTTCTAGGAGGCGAAAGAAGGAAGCGTTGATATAGTAGTGAATGTTTTGAAACTTGTACAGAAATCTGGGAAGGACGATCATTTTAATTATTGAGGCTCTACCCATCATGGACAGGGGGAGTTTTGCCCAAAAGTTCATGGATTTTCTCAAGGCAGGGATTGCTGCTTTCGTGTTGCGTTCGTGCGTCAATGCCGGGGAGTGCGTTACATGTATACCCAGGTATTTGAAAGTGGTGATCTCCCATTGTACCCCTAGGGAAGGGAGTTCCGGTGTGTTTTTGTTCCTGAGGCCCGCCAGAGGAAAGAGGCAGGACTTTGCCTTGTTAAATTGTATACCTGAGTATTTTGCAAAATTGTCTAAGACGTCCAGCATTGTGGGTACATTGTTGTGTGGGTCCCTGACGTATAGTAGTACGTCGTCTGCATAAAGTGAGATGATGTGATCCTCTCCCCCTAAGCGTATCCCGGCGTCAAAAAATTGTTTCCGAAAATAGATGGCAATAGGCTCTAGTCCTAATACATAGAGCATGGGGGATAGTGGGCATCCCTGTCTAGTACCCCTGCATATGTCCCAGGCGTCAGATATGTATTTTCCGGTTTTCACTCTAGCCTTGGGTTCCATGTAGAGAATCCTGACCCACCTAACGAACCCCGGGCCAAAGCCAAAAGTTTCTAGAACCGCTACGAGCCATTCCCAATATATCGAATCAAATGCCTTGATGGCGTCTAGGGATAGCAGCGCACACGGATCCGTGAGGTCCTGTGTTTGGTTTATAACCTGTTGTAGTCTGCGTAAGTTCATGGCCGTGTTGCGGCTCGGTATAAAGCCGCACTGATCCATGTGCACGACCTCCCCTATGATTCTGGCCAGCCTCTTTGCTAGTATTGTCGTCAGAATTTTCACATCATAGTTAGGCATGGCTATTGGGCGGTACGAGCCACAGTCGTCGGCGGGTTTGTTGGGTTTGAGGATCGGGATCAGGAGGGTCTCTCTCATACTGTCAGGGAGTCGCCCTCTCTCGTATGCTTCTCGGAAAACCTCATGTAATAACGGTGTAAGGGACCTTTCATATGCTTTATAAAATTCGGCGGGTAGCCCATCGTTCCCAGGGGTTTTGCCGGCGGCCAGTGCTTTGATCGCCTCAGTTATATCGTCAGTGGTGATGTCTGCCTCTAGGGCCTCAGTTTGTTCTGGGGTCAATCTGGGGAGGCCTATTTCCTCTAGGGTATCTGTAATCTGTTCTCGGGGAACTTGGTCCGTATGGGAGTATAGGTGTTCGTAGTAGCGCCTGAAGGCGTTATTTATGTCCTGTTGTGTATGGAATTCGTTGCCGTCTTCGTCTCGTATCATGGTGATGTTGTGTCGTGGGTGTTCTTTCTTGCACAGCCAGGCCAGCAGCCTGCTCGGCCTGTCAGCCTCTGTGTGTGCCCTATTAGTCTTAGTGGTATAATCAAATTTGGCTAGTCTGTCCCATGCCAGCGAGCATTTGGCTCTAAGTGTTTTGAGGGTGTCCTCTCTTTGGTGCGTGTTCACCGGGGCTGCCTCCGATTGTTCAATCTCTTGTTCCCAGTGGTCTAGTTCCGCCCAGAGCTGTTTTCTGATGCCGCCCGCTTTAGCTGTGATTTCCCCCCTGGCTGTTACCTTTAGGGCGTCCCACATTGTGCTCAAGTATTTGACGCTTCCGGTGTTCACTTCTATGAAGTTATCTATAAAGTCATGTAGTTCTTCCCTGAACACTAGATCCCCCAAGGCGTCTGTCGGCATCCTCCACATGGGTATGGGGGGTCTAGGGCCAGTGTGATTCCACTCTATTAAGAGTGGTGAGTGGTCCGAGATGGTTCTCCCTAGGAATTTTGCGCCCTCTATTTGTGATAGGTGCTCTTTGCTTATAAAGAGATAATCCAATCTCGTATGGAGATCATGTGGGGAGGAGAAGAACGAGTATCCCCGGGCGTCTGGGTGTTGTTCCCTCCACGTGTCGGCCAGGTCTAATCCGTCTATTAAAGAGGACAGGGCCACTGTTGCTGTTGAGGGACCCTTCGGGTGGGGCTGGGATCTATCGAGTGTGGGGTCTCGTACACAATTGAAGTCCCCCCCCCAAAGAAAGATACCGTGCCTGTATGGTGCAAGTTTAGGGTACATCGAATTCAAATATGCCGGAATGTTGGTGTTGGGAAGGTAGGAGTTCACTATACATACCACTTCTTGTTCTAGTCGGCCCCATGTTATCACAAACCTGCCCTCCGGGTCAATTTCCGACTTAATTAAATGGAATGGGAGTTGAGGGTGAATCCAGGTGTATACTCCTCTCGAAAATTTGGAGTAAGTGGTTCCAATTCCTTGTCCTCCCCAATGCTCGCATAGTCTGGCCAGCGAGTCAGCCGTGCAGTGTGTTTCTTGTAACAGTGCTATTTGCACTCCTTTTCTGTTCAAGTAGGACTTAATTCTGTTTCGGCGTGGATAAGTTCCTAGGCCCCTTACATTCCAAGATATTATCTTTATTTTAGTCGTCATAGTGTGTTGATAGGGTATCCATTGGTCCTGTCGTGCAATCACCTACTTCTTCCGTTCGTTCGTCTAAATTCGGCTCTTCCTCTCCCAGCTCGTCCTCTCCGGCATCTTCCGTTGTTACTCTTGGAGACTTATTAACTTGGGTAACTCCCATTATATGCATGGGGAAAACAAACCAAACAACTCTAACTGTCCCTAGCAGTTGCTTCAACGTGCAGCGCTCAGGGGGTTCCGAGCCTTCCAGGCCAATCCTGGCCTTCCGGATCAGGCAGTGTGTAGGCAGGCTGCCTGCACAGTTTTTGGTGGGGTGGGTCGCTTTCTTTTCTTCCGTGTGTTCCTTCGAGCTCCTGTCCGATCTGGCTTAGATCTCAGTAGGACTCAAAGTATGGTGCAGTTGTCTGTTTTATGCATTCTTGTGGGGTGGTCTCCTTGCCGCGACAGGTATGTGATCAGCCTAGATTCGGTAGTGGTGGTTCATCTTTACCCTCAGCCAGGTTGTTGTGTTCTAGCCACATGTTTGCTGCGGCTGGGGTCTCAAGGAATATCGCTCTCCCTTTATATAAAACTTTGAGGCGCGACGGGTATAGCAACATATATTTTAGGTTGAGCTTCCGTAATCGTGCTTTTATTGGGATGAAGGAGTTCCTTGCTCGTTGCACTGTGGGGGTGTAGTCCGGGTACATAACTATTGCCGCATCGTTCCTCCTGATCTCTCCGCCTTCTCTAGAGTACCGCAGTATGATTTCACGGTCTCGGAAGTTCAGAATTTTAGCGATGTTTGGGCGTGGATGCGAGCCGGGTGGGGGGCGCCTCTGGAGGGATCTGTGGGCTCTTTCTACGGAGAACCCTTGGGAGAGGTTCCCTGGACCAATTTCCTGTAGCAGCAGTGTTTCGATAAACTCCGTCGGGTCTGAGCCCTCCATGTCTTCAGGGACCCCCAATATGCGTATATTATTGCGGCGGGCTCGACCCTCGGCATCCTCGGAGCGCGCCTCCAGCCTGGCCACCTTCTGTTCTAGACCCTGAACTTTTGTTTTTAGGTCTTGGGTGTTCTCCACGTTGTCCTGTAGGGTAGTTTCTGCCGCCGTGACCCTTTCCGTTAGGTTTCGGGCGTCTTGACGCATAAGCTGTATGTCCGATTTCACTTCTTCGATCTTTCCTTCGACCGACGTGCGGAGGGCCGCTATTTCTTGTAGGACTTGTGTGTGTTTGAGATCATCCTCTTGATGGGGCGGCTCTTCTGGTGGCTCCCGATCTGGTTGTGCTTGTCTTTGGGGTCTGACTGTTGTGAAGGAGTCCATCGTGACCAATTTGGGTTTGCCTCTGGGGGGGGACATCCCCCGTTTCCAGGCTCGCCGCCTCGCGTGTTCAGTCTGGTTCTGAAGGGTATATCGGCTTCTCCTCCGGTCCCTGGCCTGTGGTGCAGTACTTGTGTCACCGGTTGTGATCTGCTGGGTGAGATCTCCTACCAGTCAATGCCAAACGGCCCAGATCTGTTGCTGCCCTGGCGACCCACTTTCGATCTGAGCTATTCAGGGTGGTCCTTCTGTTGGTTTCGGCCGGATCTAGCCGCCTTTAGTTCTCCGATCTCGATGGTTTCACCCCGCCGTTGATTTTGTTTGCTGCGATAACTGCCCTGGGGGGCGACAGTCGGGCACTGTACTGCCACGGCCTTGCGACCGTATGTTGCTCTTTGGTGAGATGGCGTTGAGTGGGATTAGGTTTCGGAGCTTGCGGTGTTCAGCTGAGTTTCAGAGGGTCTCAGGGAGAGTGCCCCTCACCCCGAGAGCAAGCGGTGTGTTGGGGCTCCGCGGCTATAGTGGGGCGGACTTCTGTCCGCTGCTGGGTCCCGTCGGAGCTGTGTTCCAAATGGGTGTCCTTAATTTTCTAGAGCGCGGGCAACCCGGGGCCTATTTTTTTTTGAAGCGAGATGCGTCGGGTGGCCCTTCAGCGCTCCGATGTCGTCTCTTGGGGATCCCTCTGGAGTCGGCGGGCCCCTTCCCAGGTCGCCCCTAGTTAAGGTCGTTTGGGTTTCGGCGCCGATTCGTGGGCCACACCTGTTGTCCTCGTCGCGTGGGTCTCCTGATGGGACCCTGGTACCTGGCTGGGTCTTTTCGCTGGCCACTGCCAGTACGCCCCCGGCTCGTCCCGCCGTCAACGACGCTCCCCTCCACGGCCCGCTCCGACCTTCCAGGCGGCTGGTTCCTCGCGGCCGCTCGGGGTTTCCAGTCGCGCTTCCCGGCGGATCTCCTCTTGCGACGTGGTCTCCGCAGCCTTTCAGCACTAACAGTGGACCGGGCCGCGGCCAGACGAAGCACCGCGGTTCTGCGGATATCAATTCCCCTCACATCCGTCACAGCGTGTGCGCCGCCATCTTGCGGGACACAGGGGCTCGTCTTTGCGTCCCACGTTATTGTGCTTCCCAGCTCCGATTTTCCACGGGAGCGGGGTCGAGTGCTGGAGACCGGTTCCCCTTCGTGGATTTATGTTTGCCACCGACGTGCAGACAATATTAAGGCGAAAATTCAGGTGTTGACAGGATCGCGGACCGGAGCTCCACGGAAGCCCGACTTTACTGCATGCGTGCTGGCCACGCCCCCCCTTCCACCAACAACTCATAATGATGAACTTAGAGACCTACTCAGGCCTCAGCATTTGACTATGCAACCAATGGACAGCAGGATGAAGTCAGATCACTGTGTGACAGCCACTTTTCTTGTATTCTGCTTAGATGATCAAGCCGCTGGACTGCCCTCAAAGACCAGATCTTGTATTGGCCAAGCATTACCCTGATTGAGCAATGTGGAGATGACAACTCTCATGTAAGTGACGCAAGTCAGATATTCACATAAAGACTGTCCTACCAGTCAGGAACAAAAAGGAGAATGTGTCCTTAATAGCAAAGAGCCCTGCAGAACATTCCACGAAACTAAATTGGACATGAATATCCTCTAAAATTCAAAGCTACTAAACTAACTCGCACCTGCCCTGGAGAGCTCCGGCAACGTTGTGGCCTGAGTCACTACAGGACACCTTTGCTGTAATGACAAGGGGGCACGGCTTCAGGGAGCAAGGCAATGGACACTTGTATGGGAGAATATGTCTATAGGACCCCCTCCCCGACATGCCCCACCTGCGCAAGCTCGTGGCTCGTCAGAGGCCCACCATGCACCTGTGCTCAGGCGACAGGGTGGCTGCTGATCGACACACAGGGCCAATTGGATTGTACTGTAACACACCACGGACAACATTTTAAAAGCTTCAAGGCTCCATTTTAGATAAAAGCAACCAAAACCCCAATGAAACAGCCTGCTTGTAAAAGCTGCAGCTTGGCCCCTGCTCACTGCACGCAGGGAGCCATGCACTCCCCCTGCGCCTCCATCTCATGGCAGATCCACTTGAGGCCCGTTCGCACGAGCAACCAGACACGAACAAATATCAGAACAAACACTGTATCATTTACCTTCCGCAGTACATCACTGTCCCCGAAGTGACCTGACTGGTGGTTCAAGTCTGGAAATAACAAGAACCATCCCAATTGAACAGGCCTCGACCCAGCATCTAACCCCTAACATTTAAAATATATGGGCCCTCATTACGACCCTGGCGGAGATCGTGGTGCAATATGCACCATGGAGCACGGCGGAAAGCTGCCGATACCGCCATGGGGGTTGGCGGATTTACCGCCCCATTCCGACCTTGGCGGGGCGGTAAATCCCCATTCCCCATTTTACCCTTCCCCATTCCCATTTCTGCCCCATAGGGTATAATGGGAGTGGGGAAGGCGTTAATTACGCCACCGTAAAATACGGTGGCTTAATTAAAAACAAGGTCCCGTAGCGCCATGGATTTCTCTGCCCGGAAAAACCAGGCGGAAAACGGCTCCATGGCGCTACAGGAACTCGTAGTAGGGCGGAAGGGTCCGCCGCGAATACCGCTGGCGTAAACCCACTCCGCCAGGGTCGTAATGAGGCCCATGGTGTCAATAACCTCCCTGTATGAACCGCTGCCTACGTCCCCCAAATGAAGTATTAACCGCATACCAAAGCCTAACGACTCAGAGTGTTGTGTAAATTATAACACAGGTGTTGGGAAAGGGATAAAAGTTTATAGTACTGATAAAGCAAGAATGACCTCAGCCCGTTGTAAGACACCTTGTGCCTTGAAGACTCAATGAAAAGGCTTGATACAGCCCACCTAGTGCTAACTAACAATTGCTGCTAATGTACAAAGGAAGGTGAAAAAGCATTACTGAGAGTACTTGTGTGTCATACAGTGGGACACGTTAAGTGTTATGAACAAGAATGCAAATGTACAATCACAAATGAACATATTGCTTCTATGCTCCTAAGTACACAACCCAACCTGATGCTACCTCATGTGTTATCCATCTGTTGCCTTATGTAATTACTAAAATGTATTCAACTAATGTTATGTTATATATGTAACACTGCCAGACTCTCATAGTCGCATATGAAGTAGTACATGAATGTATAAACAATAGAAATGTGTAATCATCCTAATATTACTAATTTTATTAACTGTCCCCTCATATGGTATATTGTGCAGCGTAGGCAGAGAGAACTGTGCAGAGCCATAAGGCCATCTCCCCCCTCCTCCCGCAAAGGCCTGCCAGGGCTCGCTGGTGCACGGGCAGCACAGCCTCACCTCCCCTCACTCTGCCGGACCCGCTTCAGGTATTCACCTCCCCCAGGCCCGAGGCCGCCATGGTCGGCCAAATGCATTATTTACAACCTGGTCCTAAACCCCACCGCCTCAAGGGACCGGAGGTGCACCCTCGCTGATCCAGTAGTACTCCAGTTCACGCCAAGTTAATGGGCCTTGGAGATAGGTATTCAACCCTGTACTAACATATCGTAAAGTAATTCTTCACTACATCTAACAAGAATGGAATGACAAGGCAGCTCACCTCATGCCCTCAGACCAAACACTCAAGTTTATGACACCCGGTCAACAGGTCAAAAGTAATAGTGCACTGATGTATTGGTGAAGCTTCACATTGCATGTTGTTCCTCTGGTCTCCTATAATTTCTTAGAGTAACATATTTTAGGATTTACATGACAACTGGAATCGTCTAACGGATGAGTGTTTGTGTGTGTGTAGCCACAAGGGCAGAATGTTAGTGCAGCCATCTATCAACGACACTGACCACTTCTGGCCTGGCATCTCCACCCCGATGAGCCCAGCTGACCCTTTCACCCCACGTTGGCACCACGCATATGTCCACCAGCCCTGAAGCGGCTCATCACGGTCTCACCTATAGTTTAGTTGACGCCACCCAATCCCTGAGATTATGTGCCCCCTATAGCGTGCAGGATTTGTGACGTGGTTTTGTAATAAATATGACTGTCTTTTCTATTGTCAGACAGAACACTCTTGGAGCTTGCAGAGTCCTTTGCATGCCCTATTTTGATTAGAGAAAACCCTTTACATTCACCCGCACTTGGTCTCATTCCCTCCTGGGGTGTGTCCTTTATTGCCTCTCATTGCGGGGAGGGTACTGGCTTGTGGGGACGCTTGCTTTCAGTGGTGACCTCGACGTGATTAATTCTTTCATCATTCCCTCTGGCACGAGAAATTCCAGGCGGCATTGGAGACACACAGTGCGTCCGCTCAAGAGAGCTGCCCGCCTACGGCAACTGGTACGCTTAAATGTGTGCACGCATTAGGCCAAAGGGTACGGGTCCCGCTCCAAAAAAACCCTTTAGTACCTCTCGCCGGAGCCGGGGGGCGGTAATTGAGTGTGAGGCAGCGCCGCCTGGACGGACCCAGTCCGGAGAATCTAGAATCAAGACGGGCACGTGAGTATTAAGTGCGAGTGATTATAAAAGGTGAAGGGAAGGGAGCCAGATTATACAAGGTCAGTTAATGGGTACTTTCAACTATTAATGCCATTTATATTTACTTTTACTTTCTCTGCATATGGCTATTAGGACAAAAAGGTGAAATAAGTAAAGATAAAGATGGGAACCTAGCTCTGCAAGGGGGTAGAATGCGGTGCCGTATAGTGCTATCTCAACTAGTACTGGGAATAAGTGAACAGTGGAGAATAAAATAAAGGTGTCTGAGAATAGGGAGACATGGTGTATACGTTAGAAACTGCTATTTTCTTTCTTCTTCTACTTCAGTCTGGGTACCCCGATGGTGAACACAGTGTAAAAAACCCTTAAAAGGTTCAGGGACAAATGATGTGCTAGGGTAAGGGGGCCTTATCGGAGAGGCAAGTGCAGGACAAGAAAAAAAGGGAGGGGGTCAATGTTATGTGTTGTATGTTAAAAGTATGTTAAATGTCTGTCCCATGTGCACATGTTAAGTTAACAGAGTTTCAAAGAATTGTAAAGAGATGATGCTGAATTAGTGATATTGCATAGCTCTGTGGTATGGTCATAAGTGTGACCCGGTAAGATCTGAAGATAGTAATATTGTGAGCAAGTCTTTTTTGTATATGTTCAAGAACTGTCGAAGATAAGGGATACACACACACTCACACATAAGTCACATTGATAGACACAAAATTGTACAGAAAAGTGAGCACTGAGAGTACAATATGGGGGCGGAAGCACCCCTGGCCCACATTTGTAGAAATTTACCTGGTTATGCAGAACATATAAAAAAGTACCATGACCAGTGGGTAACAGAATTAAAAGGAGAAGGATTACCCCAGGTATGGCCAGAAGGAGGATCATTTGATAAAAGTGTCCTGGATATGGTAGCCACGTGTATATTCATGAAATACAAAGGAAAACAGTTTCATAATAGAAGAGAAATATTAGATTTATGGAGGCTATTCAAAGAAGTGCCTCCACTCAAAAAGAAAGAGACAGTACCTAATCTGCCCACTACCATTGACACTCCCCACACCGCACATGAAAATGGAAGGGAGGATACAGGAAAAGAAGGATCTATAGAGGTAACACGATTGTACCCCCTCCTAAACAAACCAGTGCCAGCAGGAGGATATAGTAATCCCACATATGTGCCCACCGTAGTACCCATAGCCACCCCACAACCAAATGCACCGCCACCATATGAGTGCCCCAGACAGCGTGGACAGGTAAGCACCCCAGCAGTAGATATTGAAAAATTAACAGAGGACCTAGACTCTAGGCTCTCAATGGCTAGAGATGAGTTATCTAGAATAAGAGATATATGTGAGCAGAGTGGAACAAGTGTCGCAAGAACAAAATAAACACCTAGGGCACAGACACTCGACAAGCCGTCTGAAGAAGGGTGGAAGAAGGGGGAAATACTATTTAGAATTCAGGAAGAACCAACTCGAATAATAGAACTGGGGCCACAGGAAATGGAAGAAAATACAGGTGAAGAGGGAATGGCTACCAGGGGGATGGAAGAACTCTGGTGTGATATCGAGGATGAGGAACAGGAAAGTGGGAGGTTGGGTGTGGCGGCAGGGGGAAGATCAGGTAGAGGAGACGAGACATCCTCGGGGAGAGGCATGGAAGAGGAGTGGACGGGAAGGTTAAGGAATAGAATGAGAAGAATGGCAATGTTAGGGAAGAAAGGATTGAAGGTGAGTACTGGCAAAATGACAAAGAGCAAACTACAACTCCCATTGATACATAGGGGAGGTGGGAGGCCAAATTACATACCCTGGGCCCAGATGGATAAAGCCAATTTGTTGAAGTCCTTTCCCCCGCTATCAGGAGGGGCAAGTAAGTGGATATATGCATTTGAGAAACATACCGCGGGAGTGCCATTAGTGGTTGGTGATGTCAAAAGTTTGCTGGTATCGGCAGTGGGTGACCAGGCAGATAGAGTGTGGGCAAAAACTGGTTTCCCGGGAGTAACATTGGATAGTGATCGCCATGATGGAGCATATTTTAACACAGTGCGCCCAAGAGTATGGGATGCACTGAGGGAAACATTTCCAGACACACCAGACTTACAGTCAGTAATGCAGTGCACCATGAATGATGGGGAGGATGCTATGGATTTCATGTTTCAGGTGCAGGAGATGTGGAGAGCCGAGACAGGTACGCCCTGGGACCAGTCAACATCCCTATTTTACTTTATAATAAAGAGAGGGCTCCCGAAAGTACAGAAAGCACGCGACAAAATAGCAGGGATTGAAGCGAAAGGATGACCAGAAATACAAAGCATAATGGTGCACCACTGCAAAAGAATAAAGGAAAGGGAGAAAGAAATCGCCCAAAAAAGGTTGGCAGACTAGGCGAAGTTAATACAAACGAAACCGGTGAAGGTCACCGCAGCTGTAGCAGCACTCCCTCAAGACAGGGAGGGGGAGGAGGAGAAGGGACTGGTAGCGATACAGGGGAGGATGGCAGCGAATTGGGCAGGCAACAGGCAGCCACAGTGGAATGGACAGGAGCAGTACGGAGGTCTGCAGTGGCAAGTGTGGGCCCCCCACGGAGGATGAGGTGGGTACAGAGGTCGCAGAGGGGATGGTCAAGGGTATGGAGGAAATGGCGGGTATGCAGGGCAAGGTCCAAAGGGGGGGACAAGTGAACTGTTGGAATTGTGGTAGGTGGGGACATTTCTCACGGGAATGCAGAAACAGACCAAATAATGTGTACCAAGACGATCAACCCTATGGTCATCCACACCCGGGAAGTCCATATGGATTACCCATGGGAGGGGCACAAGGGCAACCCGAGCAAGTGTATGTAGAGCAACGAAGAGAACCTCCTCATAATGTACAACAGCATCCACAAAGCCGCAAGCATATGCAATAAACACAGGGTAACCCTTTCGTCACAACAGCTAACGGTGCACCTGCACCGTACGGAGGAGTGGCAGTGGTATCGGGCAATGTCTTCAGCCAAGGGGGCAACACGAGACATCCAGCATTGGACAGCCCACAGGGAGCACTTGCGTGTTCTGTACTATCTACGACCTACAATGCAGCAGAGGAACCATTGATAGGGGCGCAGATAGGGAATAAACAGTTCATATTTATGGTAGACTCGGGAGCCGAAAAATCATGTTTACGTGAAGGCTGGTTTCCGCTATCTACGCTATCTAATCGTAAATTGGAGCCCCGGGGGTTCTCTGGGGCTGTTGTCGAAATTCCTTACACAGAAGATTTAGATGTCACGGGGGGGTAAGACAGTAAGGGCAACGCTACTGTACTACGAACAGTCCCCGATTAACTTACTGGGAAGGGATCTCCTCAGTAAGCTTAATATGACTATCTCCTTTATGGAGAGGGGGATAGTTTGTTCGACTCCAGGCATCTGTCCCATGCGAGTAATTCTGGTGGTGCATGCACGAGCAACAGCACCAGAAGTGCGAGGCATACCGGTAGATCCTGATGTGTTCATTCAAGGGCTAAAAACATTGGCACGGGTGGTCCCAGAGTTGAAAAAGCTAGAATGGCGAGTACCCGAGGAGTTCATCTTTCAACCAATAGCCTGACCAGAGATTGTGCCCGGGACAGGGATGTCCTCAGATTTGCATGCAGTTCAAAACTCACCTAAAAGAATAGCCGTCATTGCAATGGATGTACATGGCTGCGAGTGGCGCACAGTGTTGTGCATCAATGCCGACATTGCATCGCGAGACCTATCAGATGAAGACCTTTTCTCAGACTCAGAAAGTGACGGTGAGATAATAATGGAGATAGCAATACCCTGTGACATCATGATACAAGAAAGGCAAGTGCCAGTACAACTGATGGCAGTGTGGGGGCACTTCCTTCCTTCTTTGATGATGATATGAAATCAGTGCCCAGTAATTTGTGGACCAAAGGCCCCCATGACGTGGCATTATTGCATGGAGTCATTTCAGTTAAAATAAAGCTCAAACCTGGAGCTGTTTTGCCAAGGATAAAACAGTAACCCCTATCCCGAGAAGCAGAAGAAGTGATAAAAGAGACAATCAGCGCATTACTGGGCCAAAGAATAAGAGTATCCTCAAGCTCGCCATGTAACACTTGCATTTACCCAATCAAAAAAGCAAAAGGTGGGGCGTGGAGGATAATCCAAGACCTACGCCCCCTTAATGACATCATCCAAAAAGAGTTCCCTTTGGTCCCATATCCGGCATCCATACTGTGCAGTATCCCCAAGAATGCATCACACTTCACAGTAGTGGATTTGAAACATGCCTTCTTCTCCATCCCACTGGCAAAGGAGTGCAGGTATCTAACAGCATTCACACTGTGGGGAAAGAGATACGAGCATTGTAGATTACCCCAGGGATACTGCGAGAGCCCCAGCATATTCAACCGTATCCTTCATGAAGATCTAGGGAACATGACAGCAGAAAGCACAATTATTCAATACGTACATGATCTACTCATCTGGCAAAGAACGAGGAAGAATGCAGAAAATAATCTATTGCTCTCTTGACAAAGGCTACAAGGTCGACAGAGGAAAACTCCAGTACTGCCAACGGGAAGTGTTGTATTTGGGACAGCTTATCTCACAAGATGGCAAGAAAATAATACCAGACAGAGTAGCTGCCATCACACCAGTAAAATGGCCAAACACAGTGAAAGAAATGCAAACATTTCTCGGCGTGTGTAACTACTGCCGAGCATGGATATTAGGTTATGCAGCATACACAAGACCATTATTGCAGGCTCTCAAGGAGGCTCAATGAGAGAACACAGAAATACAATGGTCTGCAGAACTGGGTGACGCATTTACCTCACTCAAGGAACTAATCTCAAGTGCGCCAGTGCTCGAAAACCCAGATTACGAACACAAGTTTTACCTGTTCTCCCACTGTAAGGGGATCCTCATGACAGCAGTACTGACACAAAAGACATCCCTCGGGCACAAGCCTCTTGCCTACTACAGTGGCACATTAGATGCAGTAATGCAAGGACATTTAGCTTGCGAGCAATCTCTCGCAGCCGCAGTGTTCGCCATTGAAAAAAGTGCAACAATAGTGATGGGATGCTCTGTGACACCATTTGTGGAACACTCCCTATTCGCTATATTGGAGAGATCAAAAAGCACACTGACAACACAAAGAGCAACTGCCTATGAAATAATACTGTCCAGTGCAAATATCCACATAGTTTGATGTAAAACAGTAAATCCAGCAAGATTCATTACAGAACCATGCACATTAGAAGACATGCAGGCACACGACTGTACTACTTAAAAGTGGGAGGAAGGGGAAGGCCTGGTTGTAAGTGAAAACGCTCTAAACGAAGGAGAGGTTTTCTTCATAGATGGGTCAGCATCAATAAACCCAGACACAGGAGAAAAACATGTTGGGGTAGCTGTTGTCAGGATGGAAGAAGGTGAGTATGAAGTGATAGTACAGCATCGCCTGCCATCCCATTACTCAGCCCAAGCAGCAGAATGTATAGCACTCATTGAAGCATTACGTGCAGCGAAAGGGTGCGCAGTCACCAGCTACACAGATTCAGCTTATATGACCACTACAGTACACGGCTGATTGTCGAGGTGGGGACGGAGAGGGTTCCACAGAGCAGATGGATCACCAGTACAACATGCAGAGCTCCTGAAAGAACTCATTGAAGCATTGAAAGAGCCCACCATGGTAGCCATAGTGAAGTGCCAGGCCCATTCGTCCAATACAGATGTTATCTCTTTGGGAAATGCAGCAGCAGACGCTGCAGCTAAGGAAGCCTCTTATTTAGTGAAAGAACGAACAGGTGAGTACCTCCTGCACAAACATGTAGAGGAAGACCTCCCAGATGGCTACAACACTATGCCCGTGTCACAAATACTAGAGTTACAAGAAGGGGCAAGTGAGGAAGAAAAAGGGCTGTGGGAAAAGAGAGGATGTAGCCAATCAGCAACAGATCTTTTGTGGCGTCAAAATAACACCGGAAGATGGTCATGCCACTCAAACTCTTAGAAATAGCATTCCAACAACTACATTTCCCAGCGCACAATGCAAAACAGCATATTGCAGCAGAGATACAAGAGGACTGGTTTGTGCCAGGTCTCCAGGAACATATATCTAAGCTGGCAATGGAATGTACAACATGTCAAATATACAACTCAGGAATGACCCTAAGGACACTGCGAGGAACAATACCCAAACCCGTAGGGCCCTTCAGAAAACTGCATATTGATTATGCAGATATGGGAGAAAGGTGTAATCGTGCACGGTACATGATAGTGGTAGTTTGTCCATTTTCCAGGTGGGTTGAAGCAGGGCGGTGGGCACGACCAGATGCCAAATGCGCTGCAAAATTCTTAGTGAGAAAAGTATTCCCACGCTGGGGAATTTGCGACGTGATTCGCTCGGATAATGGCATGCATTTTGTTAATGAACTTTTCAAAGAAGTAACAGCTCTGTTAGGATTTAAGCATAAACTACGCTTGATTTATCACCCGCAAAGCAATGGCATGGTTGAGAAGATCAACGGCCTCCTGAAGGGGAGATTTTCAAAACTGTGTTTCTCCCGTAAAAAGAACTGGGTGCATTGTCTGCCTCTGGCCTTGTTTGAGCTGAGGAATCAGCCCCGCAAGGACCACCATTTGTCACCGCACAAGATCGGGACTGGAAGACGCATGCACACAGCACACTCCCCACTCCACAGACATTCGGATGCGAACAAAAGCGCCACAATATTAGGGGAAGAATTTAATGACTATCTGACAAACCTCACCAGAGCAGCCCGCATGATATTAAGACAGCTTGCACCACCATTCACCCGAGAAGAATGGAATGAGGAAGTAAAATGTGTCGAGGAAAACCCACAAGGGCAGTTAATGCCAGAGGAAATTATCTATGTGAGGAGTTTCGTACGAAGGTGGAATGCCCCAAGATTTCACGGCCCTTAAGAGGTGATATTTTGCACACCGACAGCGGTAAAGGTGAAGGGCTTGAGATATTGGATACGTTTGACAGACGTACGCAAAGCATATGACAGAGTCAGAGAGGAACGAGAGGAAGAAGTATAGACGACAGCAGAGGTCTCACAGTAAAAAGAAAAACAAAGAACATCCATATTAAACATGGGTACAGAGTAAAAGAATGATAGCAAGAAACTGTACATTGACGCACAATTATGTCTGTGCCAAATGAAAAACAAAATACGTAAATAAGGTTGAACTTTTGAACTGCAATTATAAAATCTCTCTCGCTCTCTCTCTCTCTCTCTCTCTCTCTCTCTCTCTCTCTCTCTTTCTCTCTCTTCTCTCCCCTTGTCCTCCCCTCCTCCTATCTCTCATATATTGCATAGTAAAGTGATGATTTCAACTATTTGAGTATGCTTAATGCACTTTTATGTTTTAACATAAAGGAGTAATCATGGCAACGAATGGGCAGCCCGCAACAAATAACATTAGGGCAGCCAGAAATGTAAATAATGCATTCGATTTACGTTGATATTCGTATTAATGTGGCCTGTTTGTCTGTGCTGTTATATTCTTTGCTATGATCTTTGGTCTTATTACTTATTGGTTTTGGGCATTCATCTCTATTGAGATGAATGAGGGGGAGAGGAATGGAACTAACATGGGGAATGGAACCAGAATGGTTAAGGAGGGGGCCTATCTAATGTGGGATGGATTTCAGTTTATATGCGGTTATGATATAGCCCCTACCCATGTACCGCCTCTAAACGCTACCAACAATAGATCGATCACAAGTCCAGCTCCCCCCTCCAATGTCTCAGAATATAATGTTTATGGTTTAAATGATTGCAACCCTTCTGTCATATCATGGTTGTACGACACTACTGCCACAATGCCAACCCCCGAAGTTACTTCAACTGCAGAAACTAGACCACCTGCGCATAGAAAGGATGAGAATGCAGAGATAACGGAAACGTTTTTGGCTCTATATGATGAATGGGAAAAGGGGGGCACGGGGAAAGAGGGGCCGATGTCACATATAGCCAGAGAAACAAAGAGCTACCTTAGAAGCCATAGGAGAAAGAGGGAGGTGGGGAGGAGAAAACATGACGAATATTCTGGCCTGGGTCTAGACACAATAGAAGACCCTAGACATCCACATAAGTCAAATAAATGGTACGCGGACATGAGCTCCACTGCAAAAGAGACAACCAACGAGAGTTGTTATGTCTGTTCCCTGATTCCCCACGCCTCAGGTACACCAAAAGTTTTGCTGCCTAAAGAATTGCCTCATGCAGATGCCCAATGTCGCCTTCATCTCACACTGTGCAAAATTAAGAACACCTTCCAGGCACACGAAGTATCTTTCGAAATGCTGCAAAATGAGAAAACCTGTTACTCAAGAGCCAAAGGAGTGATATGTTTGAAAGAACCTTTTTTCGTGATTAAAGGGACATTGTTTTTGGACAATAAATGGAAAGATGAAGTAATAACATGCAAAGCTGAAGCACTGCGAGGAGTGACGGCAGAAAAACTACAGTGGATCGAGAAAACCTTCACACCAGTTTGGAAAGAGCACATCACAAAACTGACCTGGGTGACCGCCATAGAAAAGCTGTTTAAACTGCAGAAAGAAATATCATACGATCTGTGTTTTCATGGCGAATTGAAAAACTCAATGGGTGTAAACAAGAACTGCAACCGGACACTCATTATCCCAGACGTGAAGAAAGGAACAGCAGCACTTATGGACACTTACTGGGTATGCGGCAAACAGGCGTACTTGCAGCTCCCACAATCCTGGAGGGGCACATGTTCCTTGGCAACGTTGCATTCAGCATTAATGGTCATTCCGGAGAGCCACATCACGGGAGGGAGAAAAGCGCCAGTTGCCCCTCGTGAACAAAACACCCAGCCAACAGAAGAACCACAATTGTATGCCCTGTCTCCAGGAAATGTGCAAGATGTGTTATCGAGACGACGAAGATCATCCAATTACATATCCAAAGCCTCTTCGGAACTGTTGAGACAGATTCCAGACAAGTACCGGCTGTTCAATTCTGCAGAAACATTCTTCGCTTCCCTTATCCCGAGCATCCAGGCGTGGGCAAACGCAAAATGGCTCCAGATCACGCACTGGGAGCTGATCCAGCTGGCCAACGACACTGAAGAAGGGTTTAATGTGATCAAGGTGGAGCTAAGAGCCCTGCGGTTAATGACCATGCAGAACAGGTATGTCCTAGACCTGTTAACGGCGATGGATGGCAGTGTTTGCCGAAAGATCAGGAGTGCATGTTGCACATTCGTGCCTTCTGAAGACGCAGACAATGGTACACTGTCACATGTAATCTCAGCAGTGCACAACCTGAGGGAACGAATGAAAAACGAAGGTGGAGCAGACGCCAGCACCTGGTTCGACAACCTTTTCTCCTGGGTACCATCATGGTGTCACAACCGCTGGGTTCTGGCAGTTATGGAAGAGGTGGAAACATGGCGGTCGTCAGACCGTGTGTCAGGCTGAGAGGTCCTGTATCCGCGGAAGCTGCAGAACCCCCGACAATCCCCCTGAGATGTATTTCCCAGAACTAGTTTTCAATTCAGCTCTGTAAACTACACCCCAAAGGGAAAGGGGGAATGGGATAACAAAACAACACCAGGCAGACTGCGTCAAGGCTAATCAGTGCTGAACCTGCAGAGGATAAAGAATAGCATATACACTTCCTTAATTCACTTACTTAACCTTATGAATGGGAAGACATTAATCCTTAACTAATAATTAAGAATCATACCTGGTTCTTCTCTTGAAATTTCTTGAGAAGCAGATAAGAAGCTGAAAATCTCTCTTACTTGAGATACTTGAAATTCACAGCAACTTCTTACATTAGGCAAACTGGAAGTCTTAGTTCTTTGTTTGTCTTTTTTCCAACATGCAATGGTAGTACAATTAGATTGTCTTTAAAATATTCTTTCTTGTCATTTCAAAACTTTTCAAACTATTTATAATTATCTTGAGTCTTTGAATCCTTGAAGAAAGAGGAAACACGTGCTAAATGCACACGCAGGTTATTTCCATTTAAATTATCGATGAACTTCACATAGAAATCTTCCTCGTTGAAGAACACGCGCAAACGGATGTAGACGCGCGATCAAAATAATGCACATGCGCAAAAATCCACACGCGCAATAATCCACACGCGCTATAATCCACACGCGCAATAGTCCACACGCGCAATAATGTTCTCCTGCGAGACACGCGAAATAAAAACACCCGCGCTATTGAGTTCAAACGCGACGAAGTGATTCTCACGCGCAAAATCACTCGCGCTGGAAAAAACACACGCGATCCTTGTTCCATACGCGACGAATTGATACTCACACGAAGAAACACTCGTGCTAGGAAATACACGCGCACTCACATGGCACGCGACGAACAGATACTCGCGCTTTGAACACCCGCGCTAAAAATCACACGCGCTTTGTATTTCACACGCGCTTTGTAGTTCTCACGCAGCGTATAGTTTCTCGCGCTAAGGATCACCCGCGCTATGAAATCGCACGCGCTCTTTAGTTCACACGCAGCGTATAGCTTTTCGCGCAAAGGATCACCCGCGCTATAAAACACACGCGTGTTTAAAATTGCACGAGACCAACATCTACTCGCGCTCGGAATACACACGCTAGAAAGCACGCGCTCACTTGAATTCGCACGCGACAGTCAAAATCTCACGCTAAGGAACACCGCACTGGAAACACAAGCGCACTCCGGGAGTTCAATAGTTTTAGTAGAAACACTACTTTTAACGAATTTTCAAGGAGAATGTTATTAAGATGAACAGATTTACAGTAAAAATAAAGTCACTTATCTCCTTAGCGAATTCACAAAGATTTCCTGCTTTTCCTATCTTCAAAAACGAATTCCTGCCAGCTGATGACTTCTCCTGTAACCCCCAAGAAAGTAGCCGCTCAACTGCTGAGATCTGAAGGATAAAATCCACCAGGCCTAAGACTAAAGCAGGAGCAGCCACTAAACACGTCCTCTCAGATGGGGTTTTGATGATGAAAGGCACAGAGTGACAGTTTAGAATGTTCATTGTTGTTCAGCATTGTCTTCTAGCCAATCAGAGCTGTCACTGTGAGGCTCCATCTTGCCTTGGGTCAGAACCAGGATTCTGAATCAGCAAGTTAAGGCCTAACCAACTATAATGGAAAACTTCCCACCCACACAAAGCTAATCTGAAAAGGATAAATAATAAAAAGGAAACTTGAATAAGAGAAGGAAACCTGACAGTACCCCCCTCCTAATGCCCAGTCTCTGGGCCTATCTTGTGTGGGTTTTTAGCATGAAACTTAGCCACTAAACGGGGGGCATGTACATCAACTGAATCTTCCCAAGATCGTTCCTCCGGTCCATATCCCTCCCAATCAATCAAATACTGCAACCTTCCCCTCACTTTCCTAGAATCCAAAATTTGTTTAACCACAAATTCCTCAGATGAATCCTCCAAAATCACAGGGGAAGGTGGTGTTCTGAATCTAGTTCCTGAACAAACTGGTTTTAAAAGACTAACATGAAAAGTAGGATGTACCTTCAACTGCTTGGGTAATTTCAATCGTACTGCCACAGGGTTGATGATTTTCTCTACCTCAAAAGGGCCCACAAATCTTGGACTGAACTTATTCTTCCCCTTAATTTTCAGGTATCGGGTAGAAAGCCAAACTAAGTCTCCCACCTTATATTCAGGTCCAGTTTTTCTTCTCAAATCGGCATATCTCTTATATTTCAACTTATTTTCTCCCAGAACCTTTTTTGCTCTATCCAAGTTATTTTTCATTATCAACAAACGATCTTCCACTCTAGGATTCCCTGAATCTTCCTCCAACACCTCAAAACTTAGAAAACGAGGATGAAACCCACGACCCAACAAGAAAGGGGACATAGAAGTAGCATCTTTTCCACAATTGTTGTAAGAGAATTCTGCCAACCACACCAAATCCACCCATTCCTCTCTAGCTTGTAAATAACACCTTAAAAACTTCTCCAATTCTTGATTTACTCTCTCCACTTGTCCATTACTTTCCGGATGATACCCAGAAGTCAAACTAACTTCCACTCCAAGTTTCTTACAGAAGGCCCTCCAGAATTTTGAAATAAATTGAGATCCCCTGTCAGAGATAACTTGACTTGGGAGTCCATGTAGTCTAACTACACCTTGCAAAAAACTATGAGCCAGTTTTTCCGCGGTAACCTCTCCCTCTATTGGTAAAAAATGTGCTTCTTTAGTAAGAAGATCGACCACAACAAGAATGGTAGTACAACCCTTATCTTGAGGGAGATCAACTATGAAATCCATAGAAATTGTGTGCCAAGGACGAGGAGGAACAGGTAACGGCTCCAATAAACCATGCGGCTTCCCAACTTGACTTTTCGCTTGTGCACAGACTACACAAGTTTTAACAAAATTCAATGTGTCTTGGCGAATTTTTTCCCACCAAAAATTCCTTCGAACCAGTTCCAGAGTTTTTCTGAACCCAGGATGTCCTGCTAAAATGGATTCATGACAATTTCTCAAAACCTTTTCTCCCAACTCATCAGTAGGTACATAAAGCTTGTTATCAAAAAAAGGAAGATTGTCTTTCAACTTTCTAGCTGGATCCAGTCTCACCCACTCCTCCATCTTCTGCAAGGACATATTTTGACGAACTTCATTCAAAAAATCAATTTCTTTAATGGCTCCAGCTAACAAAAAACGTTCTGGAGCAATTATAGGTTCTGGTTCTATAATCTCTTTGTCTTCCTTTCACTCAAACGGAAGTCCAATTGAATAACCAAATCAATCAGACCTTCACAAGTAGGAGGGCGTTCAACTACTCCCGTAACTCCCTAATCAAAGATCCTAACATCTCCATGGATTCGTCGGGGTTCATGACAGCTCGGGCGGACTAAATTATTGGCCTTTCATTCTGTCAGGCTGAGAGGTCCTGTATCCGCGGAAGCTGCTGAACCCCCGACAATCCCCCTGAGATGTATTTCCCAGAACTAGTTTTCAATTCAGCTCTGTAAACTACACCCCAAAGGGAAAGGGGGAATGCGATAACAAAACAACACCAGGCAGACTGCGTCAAGGCTAATCAGTGCTGAACCTGCAGAGGATAAAGAATAGCATATACACTTCCTTAATTCACTTACTTAACCTTATGAATGGGAAGACATTAATCCTTAACTAATAATTAAGAATCATACCTGGTTCTTCTCTTGAAATTTCTTGAGAAGCAGATAAGAAGCTGAAAATCTCTCTTACTTGAGATACTTGAAATTCACAGCAACTTCTTACATTAGGCAAACTGGAAGTCTTAGTTCTTTGTTTGTCTTTTTTCCAACATGCAATGGTAGTACAATTAGATTGTCTTTAAAATATTCTTTCTTGTCATTTCAAAACTTTTCAAACTATTTATAATTATCTTGAGTCTTTGAATCCTTGAAGAAAGAGGAAACACGTGCTAAATGCACACGCAGGTTATTTCCATTTAAATTATCGATGAACTTCACATAGAAATCTTCCTGGTTGAAGAACACGCGCAAACGGATGTAGACGCGCGATCAAAATAATCCACACGCGCAAAAATCCACACGCGCAATAATCCACACGCGCTATAATCCACACGCGCAATAGTCCACACGCGCAATAATGTTCTCCTGCGAGACACGTGAAATAAAAACACCCGCGCTATTGAGTTCAAACGCGACGAAGTGATTCTCACGCGCAAAATCACTCGCGCTGGAAAAAACACACGCGATCCTTGTTCCATACGCGACGAATTGATACTCACACGAAGAAACACTCGCGCTAGGAAATACACGCGCACTCACATGGCACGCGACGAACAGATACTCGCGCTTTGAACACCCGCGCTAAAAATCACACGCGCTTTGTATTTCACACGCGCTTTGTAGTTCTCACGCAGCGTATAGTTTCTCGCGCTAAGGATCACCCGCGCTATGAAATCGCACGCGCTCTTTAGTTCACACGCAGCATATAGCTTTTCGCGCAAAGGATCACCCGCGCTATAAAACACACGCGCGTTTAAAATTGCACGAGACCAACATCTACTCGCGCTCGGAATACACACGCTAGAAAGCACGCGCTCACTTGAATTCGCACGCGACAGTCAAAATCTCACGCTAAGGAACACCGCATGGAAACACAAGCGCACTCCGGGAGTTCAATAGTTTTAGTAGAAACACTACTTTTAACGAATTTTCAAGGAGAATGTTATTAAGATGAACAGATTTACAGTAAAAATAGTCACTTATCTCCTGAGCGAATTCACAAAGATTTCCTGCTTTTCCTATCTTCAAAAACGAATTCCTGCCAGCTGATGACTTCTCCTGTAACCCCCAAGAAAGTAGCCGCTCAACTGCTGAGATCTGAAGGATAAAATCCACCAGGCCTAAGACTAAAGCAGGAGCAGCCACTAAACACGTCCTCTCAGATGGGGTTTTGATGATGAAAGGCACAGAGTGACAGTTTAGAATGTTCATTGTTGTTCAGCATTGTCTTCTAGCCAATCAGAGCTGTCACTGTGAGGCTCCATCTTGCCTTGGGTCAGAACCAGGATTCTGAATCAGCAAGTTAAGGCCTAACCAACTATAATGGAAAACTTCCCACCCACACAAAGCTAATCTGAAAAGGATAAATAATAAAAAGGAAACTTGAATAAGAGAAGGAAACCTGACACCATGCCGCCACGTTGTGCTCACTAGCGCTGTTTACGTTCTAGTCCTTTCCAACATGGCCGCCGCTGTGCGTACTTCTCTGTTCACGCTCGGCGGTTCGGCGCGTTGCAACTTCTGAATTCTTCTTCGTTGCGTGCGCTCCACAGTACTCTCGCTTAGCGGAGTTCCGCTCCTATCCTATATTCCTCCTGTTGTCCTCCTCTCATACCGGTGCTCCTTCTTGTACTCGGGCACGGTCGCTCTCCTCCCTTCTTTCCTCTTACCTTACTTGTTGTAGTTTCTCTCTCTGGCCCCCCCCCTGCTCTACCTTTATTGCCTCTCCCTACCGTCAGTTTTGCCGGTATCCCGCATTCCAGCTGGCTTTGGATATTCCTCTCGTTCCGCACCATCGGATACCTACACTCCAAAGGGGTTTCCCCTTGCCGCACTTGTCTGTCGCGGGGGGAGTCCCCGCGAATTCATTCCCAAAGGGTCGCGGTGGCTTCCTCCCGAGGCAGACCCTATCTACACAAGGAGAGGAGGACTTTTACTCGTCGACCTCGTGGAAGGAAGTTGGACTTCTCGTCTTCATCAGGTGAGGAGGAAGGGGAATTAAAAGACTCTCAGGGTTTGAGTGGGGTGGACCACATCACGGACAACCCTGCTGATACACCCACAGCGTCAGACATTGTTGATAGCTTGCAACGCCCAGATACAGACATGGCAACTCCCCAGCAACTTCAAGAATTGGTCGCGGCGGTACAAAACTTAAACCTGGAAGTTCAAGCACTTCAAACGGCAAATACCGCTCTCCAACAGAGAGTCACCGCCAGAGAACAGCAAGTCACTGATTTACCGCCTTTGCCTCTGGTGTCGGGAAAATTTGACGGATCTGAGAAAAAAGTCAAAGAATTCTTGGAGGCTTGTAATATTCATTTTACATTCAGACAGAACACCTTTTCCTCTGATCATGCCAAAGTGGGGTTTATGATCACTCACATGACTGGAAATGCCCTAGCTTGGGCTACCCCTCTGGTGTCCCGGTCCGACCCAGTATTACAGGACTATGTAGCATTCAAAGATCTTCTCAAGCAGGCATTTCTTCGCACTGAAAGCGCTCACCAGGCTAGTGAAGACCTGTTGGATGTACGTCAGGGTGGTTCTGACCTACTCACTTACATATCCTCCTTCAAAAGACTAGCTGCTGAAGCCGGCTGGCAAGAAGAGGCTCAATATACCATCTTCAGGAGAGGTTTGCGCGAAGAGCTAAAGGACGAGCTCGCTAGAATCCCTCGCCCTGATTCTTTCTCCGATCTCATAACAGCAGTGGTACGAATAGACTTTCGCTTGTCTGAAAGGAGAAATGAAAGGAGAAAGAACCGTAATGTCAGTTCCTACCCCGAGACTCACCCATCGACCTCCTCACCTGCCGCTCGTCCATCCACCCGGGAAGAACCTATGCAGATAGGAACAACCAGATCGCCCTTGACTGCTGAAGAAAAGAAAAGGAGAAGAGAAGGCAACCTGTGTCTATACTGTGGCTCCCCCACTCATCTCTTGAGAGACTGCCCAGAAGTACCTCCCAGACGTTCGGGAAACGAACGCCCTCGGTAGTTGGTAGGACGGACTACCGAGGGGCTTTTCTCAGTTCCTATGTAACACTTTCCGTTACTTCTGCTCAACCCTCGGAGGACCAACGTCTTATGGTGTTATCCGTCCAGCTTCAGTTCAGAGGAAAGGAAATAGAGACCCTGGCCCTGCTGGATTGTGGAGCAGCCGGTAAATTTCTGGACACCCTATGGGCTGACAAGATAGGCCTTCGTAGGATAGCCAAGAAGGTAGACCAGAAGGTACAGGGTGTAGATGGTACCCCTCTGTGCTCCGGCCTCATTACCCATACCACAGAGGAAGTACGAGTATCCATTCAACAACACTCTGAAGTACTGAACTTCGACATAATCCGAGCAGCTCATTTCCCAGTCATTTTGGGGATTGGATGGCTCCGATGACACAACCCTACCATCGATTGGTCGGCAAATCTCCTAAGTTTTCATTCGGCCTTCTGCCAGGAGAAGTGTCTTCCAGGACCCTTGTTCGAAAGTGTCAAGATGGAGTGTGCCCCAGAGAGGAGCACGATCCAGTGTATCCCAAACAGTTTCCAGGAGTACGCCACGGTGTTCCAAGATCAACAACCTATGGAACTTCCTCCTCACAGACCGGAGGACTGTAGGATAGACTTAGTCCCTCAGGCTCTGGTTCCGTTTTGTAGAATGTATCCCCTTTCATTGTCGGAAAAAGAAGTCCTTAGACGTTACTTAGATGACAACTTAGCCAATGGGCTTATCCGACCGTCCAGATCACCAGCAGGAGCATCTTTATTCTTCATTCCAAAGAGGGACTCCAAAGACCTAAGACCTTGTATCGATTACCGAGGGCTCAACCAACTTACCATCAAGGACCGGTACCCTATGACCATCATCGCTGAGATCCTGGAGGCCGTCCAAGGTTCGGTAGTGTTTTCCAAACTCGGCCTACGGAATGCCTATCATTTGCTCCGCATAAGAACTGGTGACGAATGGAAGACGGCTTTCCGCACTCCCTATGGACTGTTCGAATATCAAGTAATGCCGTTCGGATTGGTCAACGCTCCCTCAATCTTGCAAAGGTTTATGGACCGTATATTTTCAGATCTCTTGGGTCAAAATACCGTTGTCTATTTAGACGATATTCTGGTTTACTCCCGTCAACCCGAAGAACATACCCGTCATGTGAAGGAAGTATTACGCAGGCTGCAACATCATCATTTACTAGTCAAGCCGGAAAAGTGTGCTTTCGCTAAGTCCTCTGTCTCCTATTTGGGCTTCATCTTGTCCAGCGAGGGAATCGCCATGGATCCTAAGAAGGTCGAAGCTATACTAGACTGGCCCTCCCCTTCATCGGTTAAAGAGATCCAAAGATTTTTGGGTCTGGCCAACTTTTACCGGAAGTTTATTCCCGAATTCTCCCGACTCACCCTGCCCATCACCTCCTTACTGAAGAAAGCCTCCAGGCCATTTCAATGGTCCAGGGAAGCCGAAGAGAGTTTCATCTGCCTGAAAAAAAGGTTCTGTTCAGCCCCTATACTGAGACAGCCGGACCAACTGCTCCCCTTTATTCTTGAGACTGACGCCTCTGCGGGTGCGGTTGGCGCCGTTCTTCTACAAACAAATCAGGGTCGAGAACATCCCATCGCCTATTACTCTAAGACCCTCAACCCTAGCCAACAGAACTACTCCGTGATAGAAAAAGACCTTTTAGCCATGAAACTGGCTTGTCTTGAATGGAGACATCTTCTCCAAGGAAGCTTACACCCGTTCCTGATACGGACTGATCACAAGAACCTACAGATCCTACGCCAACAAGAGTGCTATAACACCAGACAAGCCCGATGGGCACATTTCTTTGCACAATTCCATTTTCTCATAACATACATACCCGGAACCCAAAACCAGGTTGCGGACGCATTATCTCGCAGAGATGAGGCCTCTCTGGGATATGAGAAAGAACTCATGTTTCCCCATATCAAGATCATTTCCGCCGTATCGTCTTTCCTGGAAAAAGTGAGAGAAAGTTCTCTTTCCCCTGAAGAAACACTCATGCAAGTGGGGGGGACTCCGGTGGATCTGAGGGACGGTCTGTACTTCTCTCGAGGAAGGCTTATCCTTCCTTCACAGGACCTCAGAATACAAGCTCTCCAGTGGTGCCACGACTCAAGGGTAGCCGGGCATAGAGGATTACGAGGGACCCTGGAATTACTGCAGAGATCTTTTTACTGGCCCGGTATGCGAGCCGACACTCAGGCATACATCCAGACCTGTCTTATCTGTATGCAAAACAAGCATTCCACACAAAGTCCCCTTGGCCTGCTTCAACAAGACCCAATTCCTCCAGGCCCCTGGAAGCTCATATCTACAGATGTCATCGTAGACCTACCTAATTCCCAGGGCTGTACCTGTATTATGCTAACTGTGGACTCCTTCTCGAAGTTGGCTCATTTTTCCCCCCTACCCAGAATACCTTCGGCCTCCCTTATGGCGGAAGTCTTCATGAAAGATATCTTCAGATTACATGGTCTCCCCAAAAAGATTGTGTCTGACCGTGGGAGCCAATACACCTCAAAGTTCTGGACAGCCTTGTGCAGACTGCTGGGTATCGAAAGGGCTCTATCTTCTGGGTTTCACCCACAGACCAACGGGCAGACAGAAAGGCTAAACGGTACTCTTGAGCAGTATTTGAGGTGTTTCATCAACCAACAACAGGACAACTGGGTGTCCCTCTTACCAACAGCTGAGTTTTCTTATAACAATTCAGTACACAGCGCACTGGGAATCAGCCCTTTCTTTTGTACGTATGGATACCATCCTAAATCCATAGTACCTACCTTCTGGACTGAGAATCCCATACCATCCTTGGAAAACTCTTTGTCTAGATTAAAGGAAGCCCATAACACCGCCAACCAAAGTCTTCTAAAGGCCAATACCCGTAACAAACTACAAGCGGATAAACACCGGAGACCTGTACCGGAGTGGAAAAGAGGATCTAAAGTCATGCTATCCACTAAGTTTTTACCCCGCTGGGTACGCCCTTCTAAACTATCCCCCCAATTTATTGGTCCCTTCGATGTTCTATCCAGGATCAATCCGGTGGCTTATCGCCTCAAACTGTCTAACAATCTTAGTCGCATACATCCGACCTTTCATGCCTCTCAATTACGTCCCTTCAAATCAGGGAACAGGAAACAGAATACCCCCAGTCTCCCTACTTTGCCTGCTCCCATCTCTGAAGAATACGAGGTCTCCCATATCCGGGATTCACGTTATCGCAGAGGTCGCCTTGAATATCTTATTCATTGGAAGGGGTATCCTTCCTCGGAAGATACTTGGGAACCTAGGTTCCATGTACATGCTCCCCTTTTATTACGTCAGTTTCACAGATTACATCCCGGCAAGCCGGGGGGAACCAGACTTCGAGGGGGGCATACTGTCACAACCGCTGGGTTCTGGCAGTTATTGAAGAGGTGGAAACATGGCGGTCGTCAGACCGTGCCGCCACGTTGTGCTCACTAGCGCTGTTTACGTTCTAGTCCTTTCCAACATGGCCGCCGCTGTGTGTACTTCTCTGTTCACGCTCGGCGGTTCGGCGCGTTGCAACTTCTGAATTCTTCTTCGTTGCGTGCGCTCCACAGTACTCTCGCTTAGCGGAGTTCCGCTCCTATCCTATATTCCTCCTGTTGTCCTCCTCTCATACCGGTGCTCCTTCTTGTACTCGGGCACGGTCGCTCTCCTCCCTTCTTTCCTCTTACCTTACTTGTAGTTTCTCTCTCTGGCCTCCCCCCCCTGCTCTACCTTTATTGCCTCTCCCTACCGTCAGTTTTGCCGGTATCCCGCATTCCAGCTGGCTTTGGATATTCCTCTCGTTCCGCACCATCGGATACCTACACTCCAAAGGGGTTTTTGTGCCGTTAGGCTTTTCCCCTTGCCGCACTTGTCTGTCGCGGGGGGGAGTCCCCGCGAATTCATTCTCAAAGGGTCGCGGTGGCTTCCTCCCGAGGCAGACCCTATCTACACAAGGAGAGGAGGACTTTTACTCGTCGACCTCGTGGAAGGAAGTTGGACTTCTCGTCTTCATCAGGTGAAGAGGAAGGGGAATTAAAAGACTCTCAGGGTTTGAGTGGGGTGGACCACATCACGGACAACCCTGCTGATACACCCACAGCGTCAGACATTGTTGATACATGGCTTGGATTGACGGTCAAAATGCTGATGCCTATCGCGGTATTTTTACTTTTGATTTTTTGTGTGTGCCAGCTGGGTCTTCGATGTGGCGCAAATGCAGTGCCCAATGGCGCAATGATGATGGTGACAATGGGCAACACTAGAGGAACGGCACAGATCATGCAAGAAGCTCAAGTGCAAACAGGTGAGGACCCAGAACCAAAGTATAAAATGGTGCCTTTATATTATGATGGAGACATAGTAGATAGGTTATACCATACCACAATAAAGGAGCCCAAGAATGGGAGTGGTATACAGAGGTATGGGTGGACTTGTAAGGGGATGGGGGATGTATATATATGACTTGCACACCAGATGAGTATGCCAAGAGGGGAGTGAGCCTTCGGGGGTGTGTAGAGCCTGGATGCCAATAAAAGGCACACCGGCATGGGATGAGGCTGTTGCGAATGAGAAAGAGCGCCAGAGGTTGGGCGAGTTACAGTATTTGTTACTTAAGTAACGAAAGGGGGGAAATCTATGGGAGAATAGGTCTATAGGACCCACTCCCCGACATGCCCCACCTGCGTGAGGCTCATGGCTCGTCAGAGGCCCACCATGCACCTGTGCTCAGGCGACATGGTGGCTGCTGATCGACACACAGGGCCAACCGGATTGTACTGTAACACACCACAGACACCATTTTAAAAGCTTCAAGACTCCATTTTAGATAGAAGCAACCAAAACCCCAATGAAACAGCCTGCTTGTAAAAGCTGCAGCTTGGCCCCTGCACACTGCGCGCAGGGAGCCATGCACTCCCCCCGCGCCTCCACCCCATGGCAGATCCGCTGTAGGCCCGTTCTCATGAGCAACCAGACACAAACAAATATCAGAACAAACACTGTATCATTTACCTTCCGCGGTACATCACTGTCCCCGAAGTGACCTGACTCGCGGTTCAAGTCTGGAAAATAACAAGAACCATCCCAATTGAACAGGCCTCGACCCAGCATCTAACCCCTAACATTTAAAATATATGATGTCAATACCCTCCCTGTCTGAACCCCTGCCTACGTCCCCCAAATGAAGTATTAACCGCATACCAAAGCCTAACGACTCGCAGAGTGTTGGTAAATTATAACACAGGTTTTGGGAAAGGGATAAAAGTTTATAGTACTGTGTGGGAGCGAGGGGCCAATGGGCCCCTCTCTACCACCACTTCTCAGTTCAAAACTCGGACCAAGTGACTCTAGTGGTGGGTACGCCCCGCGCCCTTATGCGATGTTAACTTTGGGTAACATTTGCGTAGATGGGACCACCAAGCAGGACACGGGGCATCCATTTTTTGTACCCCCTTTCGACTCCATCTTGGTGACCAGGCCTCACTGCGATAGTACAAAATGCCTCTCTCCCTTTTGCCCGCCGCAGTAGCTCGGAGCACATGGCCCCCACCCTCATTCCCACTCCAGTTTGAAAACTCTGGAGCTCCATTCTCACGCTGAAGGCGGAGCTGCTTGCAACAAATAATAAATGTAACACATCCCTTTTTCCTCTGATATCACTGTCCTGCATGTGAACCAACATGAGCCAAGCACATAGCTCGTCCATCTCCACAAAAGTGTCCTTGCCCTCCTACCCTCGCCAGTTGAAACTTATTGCCATTCTAACCCTGTGTCCTTGCAAGGCATTCCTTTCATGTGCCAGACTGCCAACCATGCTATGAAGCCCACCCAACAGACCCCCAACTAACATTAGACCCCTGCTGCAGTATATCGTGCCCAATACTAACAGATGCCACATACCTGAGATTCTTGTGAGACTAACCCTATAGCTCAATGACAGTATTGTAGTGGTCAAGGCCCGTAAACCTGTGACCTGTATAACCCAAATGTTGCGGATGATATAAACTCTTGAGTGATTTGTACAATGACATGATACACTACTGAGGGTCTTTTGATCAACCATTATTTAGTGCATGCATTACTCAGAATGTATTTTCCTAGCTTAGCTTAGATAGTGACCACCGTGTCTCACAACGACCTGACCTTCACCCATCCAGAGCACAGATGTCTGACATCAATCCTCCCGCCAACCAAGCAACCAACCCAGAGGAAGAGATGATGCCCACACCTAAGACACCACCCCGGCTGACCAATCCAGATCCAACGTAGCATCATATGTTAAAGATGTCAATGTACTAAATAAATGTGTTGTAACCTTGATGTGGTCAGAGCGCTCTCAGAGATCTAGATAAACTTTCCTTGAACTCTCGCAGCCTGCTCTTTTGTGCCTTATTCCCTGTCCAGGGAGTGTCTGTATTATTCATTTTTTCAAGTAGAGTCGGGGAGGGCACAAACATTTGGTGACCCCCTGCAACGTGATCGGAGAGGTGCCTCGAGGCCGGCGCCGTGCGGCGAGATCCAGGACGCCTCCCAGCAAAACCATCGCCTCCACGGCCGACCAGCCTGTGCGCACTACGAAGAAGGGTCAAGGTTTCCCGGTTGACGAATACCCGACTGAAAAGCTGCTCGCCGAGGCGGGCCACGGCTTGGTTGGGGTGCGAGCCTGACTGGGGTCGGACTGCGAGCGGCGACCCTCGGGTCACCTGACTGAACACGTGAGTGCTGGTTGTGAAGGTTACGAAGGAAAGGTAAGGGGGAAATAGGGGAGACAGGTGGCAACGGGTAAAAGGGAAGAGAAGGGCCTGTGTGAGTGATGATGAAGCATTTCTGATCTGTCCTTTATATGGCCATTAGGTTTTTGTAAGAAGTGAAAAGAAAAAAAAGAAGTGGTATCCTAGCCCGAACGGGGTAGAAGGCGGCACCGCGTAGCATTGTCTCGTCCAGTGCAGAATAAATAAGTGAAGATACAGAGAAAATAGTAGGAGTCTCGTATATTGAGTAGACTCGGAGTAGTTATTTAGAACATTCTTTTTCGGGGTACGAAAGGATTCTTGGAAAAGAGCAAGAGGGTGTAAGAGGTGGGGAGTGAATGAGAAGAGTAGGCGAAACAGGGAAGGGGTGGTAAAAAAGAACAAAACGGGGAGAAAATACGTGCAGGTAGTGCATGTGCATGATAAGTGTTATACATGCTTTTGTGTTCTGTCCATTTTTCGTCAAGGATATCCAAGTACTGTGATTAATTTGTGGTTAAAGTGGCAAAATATGCAAAAATGAACTGTTGAATTTGAACATGCAACAACTATAAGGTTAACGTTGAAAAATGATTGATATATTTATCTTGATACATATATGTGCATACAAATTACAAGTAACTGAGAATATTCGTGGTGTTTTGTCCAGCTAGAAGGAAAGAAAGACTAGTGAAGAAGTGATTAAAGGGAAAGAGAGGTCGAAGGGCAAGTACAGACAAAGGGAGAAAAGGAAAAGATAGCGTTATTGGGGGAATAACACCACTAGCACATATCTGTCAGCACCTTCCGTTATACAGTGAGAAAATACAAAAATACCACGATCAATGGTTGACGGAGATAAAAGGGGGCAGTGTGACGCCAATTTGGCCAGAAGGTGGGTCATTCGACAAAAGAGTATTAGATTTAGTATCCACACACTTGTTAGCAAGGTATAAGGGGAAACAACTACAAAATAGAAGGGAAGTACTAGACTTGTGGCGAATGTTTGAAGAAGTTACGCCTACAGCAGAGGTAAATAAAGAACGAACGAAACACAGAAAACGCAGGAAGAGGTAAGCGGAACGCCAAAGTGCGAGTGCACAACCACTACAGCTGAAGGCGATACAACCAAAATATATCCTATAATGTCAAGGCCAGCAGTAGGATACAGTGAGCCCCTGTACATACCAGCATGTCCCACCCCCGCACCCACAACCAGAGCAGTTGCCACAGCACCACCACCCTATGATAAAGGAGGTTTGTATGGCCCAACAAGTGCACCCCCGTGAATATGGCACACTTCACTGGAGAATTAGACCGCCAGCTAGCGCATGCACAGATGTAAATAACGCGGCTAAGAGCATTGTGCGATAGAGGCCAAATGCTGCCAGGGGGAGGAGAGGTGCCACCATTATCCATAGCGGATCTAACACCAACATTGAGCACAGCAGGGTGGCACAAGCAATCTCAAAGCCAGCGCGATCAGTATCATCACAAGGAACACGCATACCACAAGGGCAAGAGAAAGAGTGGCGGTCAGGGGAGTTCCTGTTCCATCTAAATGACAAACCCGTGAGGATTATACGCCCACCCACCCCAGAAAGTGAGAGAGGGGAAGGATGTGAAGGGAACAATGAGCAAGAATCAGAAATAGAAGAGGTGTAGAGTCACTTAAACGAATATGAAGAGGCAGCTGCCGAGACCGGGTCCCCACTGCCAAACCGCTGTTACCCAGAAACACCATCACCACCACTATGGCAGGGTAGACTAAGACGGCGAGGGGAAATATGATGGTAAGTAAAATAAATAAAGGTGCGGTAAATTAGGTAGAAAAGAAACGCAAGTTACAAATGCCATTTATACATAAAGGAGCAGGTAGGCCACACTACACTCCATGGGCTCAAATGGATTAAAAACAACTTGCTTAAGGTCCTCACCCCACTATCGGGAGGGGCTGGGAAATGGATACACGCTTTTGAGAAAAACACAGCAGGAGTGCCGCTAGCGATAGGGGATGTGAAGTGTGTATTAGTGTCAACAATTGGTGACCAAGCAGACGCAGTTTGGGAAAAGGCCGGATTCCCCGGAGTAATGATGAATTCTGACTGCCACGATGGGTCGGCGTTCAATAACGTTCAAGCACAAGTATGGGATGCATTGAGGCGCACGTTCCAGATATTCCGGATTTACATTTAGTGATGCAGTGCACAATGGAGGAGAACGAGGATCCTACGCAATTCATACTGCAGGTGCAGGATTTATGGAGAAGCGAAACTGGCACGGCGTGGAACCAGTTCGCCGCCTTGTTTTATTTTATCATTAAAAAGGGGCTCCCGAAGGAGGTGCAGAAGGCCTTGGACAAAATAGCTGGGATAGAAGCCAAGAGCTGGCCTGAAATACAGAGTATAATTGTGCACCACTGCAGGAGGATCAAAGAGAGAGAAAAGGAGATAGCACAAAAAAGGCTGGCAGACAAAGCGAAGCTGGTACAGAACAAATTAGTGAAGGCAGCCGCCGTCAACGCCAGCATAGCCACAGACAGAGAAAATGAGGGGGACGACGGAGCGGGAAACAGACCAGCCACAATAGAGGCACTGCGGGCCACAGGAGGACAAGGACAGTGGAACGGAGAAGAGCAATACGGTGGACAACAGTGGCAAGAAAGACCAACAAGAGGAAGAGGTGGGTACCGTGGCCAGAGAGGGGGGTTTGGAGTTATGGGAAATAGAGGATTTGGAGGTCAAGGAATGAGAGGCGGACCACAAGGGTCATGCTGGAACTGTGGGAGATGGGGACACTACTCCAGAGATTGTAGAATCCTGCCTTCAGGGAATTTCCAGGGGCAACAGCCAATGGAGAACGACCAAGGTTGGGGTGACCACACCCAGGTAGCCCCTATGGACTACCGATGGGAAGTGGGAGACAGCAAGACCAATGCTATAACGAACCTCAGATGTAGCAAGGAAAGCAACCACCAACACAATCTATGACAAGACAAAACGCAGTTGGAAGCGCAAACAATAATTGCTATGCAACATCCGCAAACGGTGCGCCCGCACCATACCGTGGCGTGACCGTGATTGGAGACAATGTCTTCTCAGTGCCAGGGCAAGAAAGACATTCAGATTAGGACAGCCCACAGGGAACACTTGCGTGTCCAGTCCTATTTACCACCCTATGTGCAGAAGAGGAACCACTAGTGGGGGCAGAGATAGGAAATAAGCAGTTTATCTTTATGGTAGACTCAGGAGCGGAGAAATCATGTCTTATGGAAGGGCGGTTTCCGCTCTCAGGCAGTAATTTAGAAACTCAGGTGTTCTCTGGGGCTATTTTAAAAGTTCCTTACACTAAAGATCTTGATATAATGGTGGGGGGAAAAACCGTCCACGCACCCTTACTGTACCACGAAGACGCGCCAATCAATTTGCTGGGGAGAGATTTGTTAAGCAAATTAAATATGACCATCTCGTTTACAGAACAAGGAATAATGTGTTGAACCCCAGGAGTATGCCCAGTACGAACCATGTTGATGATCAGCACAGTAATGAATGAATTTGTGGTGCGAGGAATACCCATTGATATAAGTATGTTTATTTATGGCATCAAGGTATTAGCACGAGCGGTGCCAGAGATAACGAGAAAAGAATGGAGAACACCATCAGATTTCATATTCAGCCCAATTGCACACACAGACGTCGTGCCAGGCACGATAATGTCCATAGACATCGAGGCAGTTCAAGTATCCAGCAAATGTATTGTGGTCATAGGACTGTGTTATGCATAGACCCAAACATAATGCTACGAGATATAACAGACGAGGAATTATTCACTGATGGTGAGAATGATGGAGAAATAATAATGGAAATAAGCATACCATGTGATATTATGATCCAGTACAGAGAGGTACACAACCCACTGATGGCCAGCATTAAGGCCCCACTGACTATATTTGAGGATGACATGGCAAAAGTAGCACCTGAAATTTGGACCACAGGGCCCCACGATGTAGGGCTACTACATGAGGTGACACCAATAAAAATAAAACTCAAGCCAGGTGCAATACTGACGAAGGTAAAACAATATACCATATCAAAAGAAGTGGAGGAGGGAGACCATAAACGCACTCCTGAAACAAGGCATCATAGTAGCCTCAAACTCCCCATGTAATACAGCGATTTTCCCGATCAAGAAAGCAAAAGGAGGGGCGTGGAGGATGATCCAGGATCTCCGCCCACTCAATGACGTCATTCAAAAAGAGTTCCCATTAGTGCCTAACCCGGCATCAATATTGTGCAGCGTGCCAAAAGAATCAACATGTTTCACTGTAATTGACTTGAAGAATGCTTTCTTCTCCATAGCACTCGACCCAGGATCCCAATACCTGACAGCGTTCACATTAGGGAACAACAGGTATGAACATTGCAGACTCCCACAAGGGTATTGTGAAAGCCCCAGCATTTTTAACAGGGTGTTACGGGAAGACATTGGAAACATAGATGTAGAGAGCACCATCATACAATACGTAGACAATCTACTCGTCTGTAGCCATACAGAAGAAAAGTGCAGAGAAGACTTGATAGCACTACTGAATGTGCTAGCTACCAAGGGGTCCAAGGTAGACAAAGGAAAATTGCAATACTGTCTCGCCGAGGTTGTATACCTCAGACAGCTAATATCAAAAGATGGGAAGCGAATACTCCCAGACAGAGCAGCTGCTATACGCAAAATAATAATCCCAAAAACTGTGAAAGACATGCAAAAGTTTCCTGGCATTTGTAACTATTGCCGAGCATGGATCCTTGATTATGCGGCATACACACACCCCTTACTACAAGCATTAAAAGAGGCACAGAAAAATAGAGCAGCAATAAAATGGATGCAGGAAATGATAACACAGTATTTGAATTTAAAAGACCTCATTGCTGACGCCCCAGTCCTCTCGAACCCAGATTATGAGAGGGAATTTTTCTTGTTTTCACAATGCAATGGGACACTGATGACAGCAGTACTGACACAGAAAACATCACTAGGTCACAAACCATTGGCTTATTACAGTGGGACAATAGATCCAGTAATGCAAGGCCATTTCGCGTGCGAACAGGCTCTCGCAGCTGTGGCCTTCGCGAATGAAAAAAGCGCCACCATTGTCATGGGATGTTCAGTAACACTATATACGGAGCATTCCCTGTTCGCCATCCTTGAGCAATCAAAATCAACACTAACGACACAAAGAGCAACAGCATATGAAGTAATAATTTCAGCCCCAACGTACACATTGTGAGGTGCAAAACAGTAAACCCAGCAACATTTATTACAGAGCCATGCACGAAAGAGGACATACAGGAACACAATTGTGCCACATATGAGGGGGAAGGTGATGACATCCCAAAAGCAAGCGAAAATGCCTTACAGGAGGGAGAAATATATTTCATAGATGGGTCACCATCAATAAACCCCGAAACAGGGGAAAAATACGTCGGAATGACAGTAGTGCGCATGGAGGAAGATGACTATGAGACGATTGTGCAAAAGCGCCTCCCATTACTCAGCACAGGCAGCCAAACTAACTGCCCTGATCGAAGCACTGCACACAGCCAAGGGCTGTGCGGTGACAATATACTCAGACTCAGCCTATACAACTACCACAGTGCACTAAGGGTTGTCACGGTGGCGTAGAAGGGGATTCAGGAGGGCAGACGGTTCTCCAGTACAGCATGCAACATTGTTGAATGAGCTAATAGATGCATTAGCAGTACCATTGGTAGTGGCAGTGGTGAATGTCAAGCCCATACCAACAACACAGATGCAATCTCATTGGGAAACGCGGCAGCTGACGCAGCAGCGAAGGAGGCCTCGTATTTCAATGTGACACCAACACTCGAATGCATTGTAAAATCAACCACCACAGATCCACAAGGAGAAGCATACAATAATACCCCAATAGCGCAGATAATAGAATTACAAAGAAGAGCACCACAAGAGGAGCAAGAACTGTGGAGCAAACGGGGATGTAAACAATCAGCCACAGATCTCATTTGGAGACAGGAGACAACAGGAAAGGTTGTAATGACCATAGAGTTACTAGAAATAGCCTTCCAACAGCTGCATTTCCCCGGCCATGTAGCAAAGCAACACACTGCCGCAGACATCCAGGAACACTGGTTTGTCCCCAATTTGCAAGAGCACCTGTCGAAATTCATTGTAGAATGCATAACATGCCAAACATATAATTCAGGAATGACATTAAGAACACTGCGCGGTACCCTGCCCCGACCAACAGGACCATTTAGAGAGCTCCACATAGACTATGCTGATATGGGACAGCGTTGTAATGGAGCAAGATATTTGATTGTGGTGGTGTGCCCCTTTTCAAGATGGGTGGAAGCGGGCCCATGTCCCCACCCAGACACCAATTTCCTTGTGCGAGAGGTGTTTTCACGATGGGGAATATGCAATGTGATTAGATCAGACAACGGTACGCACTTTGTGAATGACCTCTTTAAGGAAGTGACAACACTAACTATGCTCAATTTATCATCCGATGGTGAATGGAGTGGTAGAAAAGATCAACGGATTATTAAAGAGTAAGTTATCTAAGCTGTGTAACACATTGAAGAAAAACTGGGTGTATTGCTTGCCCCTAGCACTGTTCCAACTCTGGACGCAACCATGAAAAGACCACCATCTGAGCACCCACGAAGTTGTGACTGGGAGGCGAATACACATGCCAGTATCCCCGATTAGAAGAGCATCAGATGCGCGCAGGGCTGCCACAGTGCTGGGGAAGAGTTCAAGGAATGCCTGACCCAGTTAACACGCGCAGTACGCAGCATAGCGTGACAAATAGCACCGCCTTTTACTGAAAATGTGGCGACTGATACTACCACACTGGCCAGAGACAGTTCAAGTGGGCCACTGATGCCAGGAGCACATGTGTACGTCCGCAGCTTTGTGAGGAGGTGGAATTCACCTAGGTTTCATGGTCCTTATGAGGTCATCTATAGTACACCCACCGCTGTGAAGGTAAAAGGATTGAAGTATTGGGTGCACTTATCAGATGTGAGGAGGGCACACAATAGTACAATCCCCCAGGAGGAGCAAGATGGTGCCACTGGTACCACAAATGAGGTTGAAAAAGGATAACTAAATTGTCAGTAAAGAGAATATGCAGAGATAAAAGTTATATGTATTTTGTTCTGCACGACTTATCTCCTCCTTCCTTCTTTTCTATGTTTTCCTCCTCTCCTCTTTCATTGGTCGAAATATTCTCCATACACCTCAACTCTCTCTCCCTCTCTATCTCCCACCTTCGTTTCGATTATTGTTCCACGCTTTTTTCCATCACTGTTTTATTACCATCTTCTCCATAGCAAAAGTACATGTGCAATCGAGTAAAAGAACAAACATGACTAAAAATGATGATTAAACATGAAGTTGAACAAAGAATGTAAATACATGTATATATTGTGGTGACTTAACAAATTTATTTCGCCCCTCCAGGTGAAAAATGGCCCAACGACCTACAAACGCGGAGAACCAATTAATGCTAGATAGTGATAGGGTTGCCATTAGGGCTAAAAGGTTCAGTAAGGTTGAATGTGTTTTGAAATGTGCTGCAATTTTGATGTCAGTAATGTTGTTTTTCGCAGCTTGGTATTATACCCTTTTATCTTTTGTTAATGGCATGCAAATGGGAGGAAGCGGGGCTAGCATGATACGAGAAGGATCGCAAATGATTTGGACTGGGGTAAAGACTATATGGAAAGAGTGATATGAGATTAATGTCAACAAAACAGATGTGATGCAACCCTCAGAATACATCACTGAGGGATCAACAAGTGTCTCAGTGATACGTTTCAATGTAAATATGAGTAATGCTTATGGATATAACGAATATGATGGAGATTATTATTGGTCAAATTATTTAATTAACACTAGCATTAATGCACAGACAACCATATACCCTACCTCACACAACATTGCTGCTACTGATGACGATACACATACCATATTGAATAGTAATGATACAACCTGGGCTGGAATGTTTCCAATACATTACAAAAGGGTGAAAAACAATGTTTATGTTTGTTTGTTTGTTTATTTATTTATTGTGCGCACCAGACCCTAGGGTAGCAGGGCGCAAGAGAACAAGGAGGTTTACAGCTTAGTTAACGTTTGCAGGTTACAGATTAGTTAACGTTACAGGTTACAGGCATAGTGGACATTTCGAATCTGCAGGGTAGGGCAAGTGCAAGTGCAGATAAGGCGTAGCTAAACAGTCAAATCTATGGCGATCAAACAGTAAAATAACCAGGAAGGGAGGAGGAGGAGCAAAGGGGGGCGGGTGGGAAAAGATACGACATCTATCATGACCTGGGGTTAGACGAAATCGAAGATCCCCGCCACCCTGATCAATCAAATAAATGGTATTCCGACATGAGTGCCACGGCGAAGCAAGCAACAAATGAAAGCTGCTACGTCTGTTCACTCATTCCGCATGCATCAGGAACACCGAAAATGTTAGTACCGCAGGACAGGAAGTGCCCTTGTCAGGGGCCCAATGTTTAATTCATCTGGTTTTATGCAGAATAAAGAGCATGTTCCAAGCGCACACTGTCACATTGAAAAAACTGGAGAATGAGAAAACGTGCACAAGCAGACACCAAGGAGTAATTTCCCTCAAGGAACCATTTCTTGTCATCAAGGGGACGCGATATGCAGAAAACAAGTGGCACGAAGAAACAATTGAATGCAAAGCAGAAGCCCTTCGAGGCCTATCAAATGACCCTTTCCAATGGATAAAAGAGGTATGTGACCCCATCTGGTCGCGACATATCACAAAGCTAACGTGGGTCACATCATTAGAAAAACCTATCAAAATACAGAAAGAGGTGCCACATGAGCTGTGCTTCCATGAGGGGGGAGTGAACATGGGAGAGACAAAGAAATGCAACAAGACGGTCATAATACCTGACATGAAGGAAGGCACCGCTGCACTTATGGACATGTACTGGATTTGCAGCAAACAAGCTTACCTGCACCTTCCCACATCGTGGAAAGGAACTTGTGCTCTAGCCACCCTCCATACAGCCCTGATGGTAATACCAGAGAGACACATCCAAGGGTCAGCATGGCAATCGGCTGGCATATCGGCAGCAGAGCAATCGGCTGACATATCAGCAGCAGGGCAATCGGCTGAACCATCGACAGCGTCCCGACTAATAATGACAGAAGCTCCAGCGTATGAACTATTGTCAGAGTATGAACTAAAGAAAAGATTGACATGAAGTAAAAGATCCTCCAATTACATCTCATCCGAATCATCGAAACTCCTTGCTGAGATCTCGCAGAAATACAAGCTCTTTACATCAGCAGAGACATTCTTCGCCTCACTTCTTGTCCCGGGACAGCAAGCACGAGCGAACGCCAATGGTTGAATGCGTTGGGAGCTCATTCAACTGGCTAACGACACTGAAGAGGGGTTGAACGTGATAAAAATAGAGCTCCGCGCACTGCGCCTAATGACAATGCAAAACAGATATGTCCTAGATCTCCTCACGGCGATGGATGGTGGTGTTTGACGAAAAATTGGGGGGGCGTGTTGCACATTTGTGCCAACTGAAGATGCTGATAATGGGACACTCTCACATGTGATAACAGCAGTACACTACCTAGGAGAAAGAATGAAAACGGAAGGAGGAGCAGAAGAAAGCACATGGTTCGACAATTTGTTCAGCTGGATACCATCATGGGTAAATGTGGCAATGAAAATACTGATCCCCATCATCGTCTTTGTGCTTCTGTTCTTTTGTGTGTGCCAACTGGGACTACGGTGTTGTGAGAAAAGCATGCCAACCTCAGCTATGATGATGGTAACAATGGGCCGACCGACAACGGTAGCTACCATGATAGATGCACAAATGCAAACAGGGGAATACACTACACCACAAAAGAGGATGACAGCAATTTGCAGGCAATATGGGGATATAGTTGATAATTTACATCATATAACGATAAAAGAACCAAGGGAGTTGCAATGGTACCAAGAAGTATGGGTAGATCTAGATGGGGATGGAGGAATTTACTTAATGTGTACACCAGATGAATATGCCAGAAGAGGAAATAGAATAAGAAGTGCATGTAGAGCATGGATGCCCATAAAAGGCACCCCCGCGTGGGACGAGGCTGTGGCGGAAGCTGAGTACTACCGAAGGGAGAATGAAAAGAATAAAAAGTAGAAATATTCGTTTCTTTAGATGTAACAAAAGGGGGGAATGTGTGGGAGCGAGGGGCCAATGGGCCCCTCTCTACCACCACTTCTCAGTACAAAACTCAGACCAAGTGTCTAGTGGTGGGTACACCCCTCGCCCTTATGCAATGTTAACTTTGGGTTACATTCGCGTAGATGGGACCACCGAGCAGGACACGGGGCATCCATTTTTTGTACCCCCTTTTTACTCCATCTTGGTGACCAGGCCTCACTGCGATAGTACAAAATGCCTCTCTCCCTTTTGCCCGCCGCAGTAGCTCGGAGTACATAGCCCCCACCCTCGTTCCCACTCCAGCTGGAAAACTCTGCAGCTCCATTCTCACGCTGAAGCTGGAGCTGCTTGCAACAAATAATAAATGTAACACATCCCTTTTTCCTCTGAGATCACTGTCCTGCATGTGAACCAACATGAGCCAAGCACATAGCTCGTCCATCTCCACAAAAGTGTCCTTGCCCTCTTACCCTCGCCAGTTGAAACGTATTGCCATTCTAACCCTGTCTCCTTGCAAGGCATTCCTTTCATGTGCCAGACTGCCAACCATGCTATGAAGCCCACCCAACAGACCCCCAACTAACATTAGACCCCTGCTGCAGTATATCGTGCCCAATACTAACAAATGCCACATACCTGAGATTCTTGTGAGACTAACCCTATAGTTCAATGACAGTATTATAGTTGTCAAGGCCCGTAAACCTGTGACCTGTATGACCCAAATGTTGTAGATGATATAAACTCCTGAGTGATTTGTACAATGACATGATACACTACTGAGGGTCTTTTGATCAACCATTATTTAGTGCATGCATTACTCAGAATGTATTTTCCTAGCTTAGCTTAGATAGTGACCACCGTGTCTCAAAACGACCTGACCTTCACAAATCCGGAGCACAGATGTCTGACGTCAATCCTCCCGCCAACCAATCAACCAACCCGGAGGAAGAGATGATGCCCACACCTAAGACACCACCCCGGCTGACCAATCCAGGTCCAACGTAGCACCATATGTTAAAGATGTCAATGTACTATATAAATGTGTTGTAACCTTGATGTGGTCAGAGCGCTCTCAGAGATCTAGATAAACTTTTCCTTGAACTCTCGCAGCCTGCTCTTTTGTGCCTTATTCCCTCTCCAGGGAGTGTCTGTATTATTCATTTTTTCACGTAGAGTCGGGGAGGGCACAAAAAGTACTGATAAAGCAAGAATGACCTCAACCCGTTGTAAGACACCATGTGCCTTGAAGACTCAATGAAAAGGCTTCATACAGCTCACCTAGTGCTAACTAACGATTGCTGCTAATGTACAAAGGAAGGCGAAAAAGCATTACTGAGAGTACTTGTGTGTCATACAGTGGGACACGTTAAGTGTTATGACCAAGAAGCCAAATGTACAATCACAAATGAACGTATTGCTTCTATGCTCCTGAGTACACAACCTAACCTGATGCTACCTCATATGTTATCCATCTGTTGCCTTATGTAATTACTAAAATGTATTCAACTAATGTTATGTGATATATGTAACACTGCCAGACTCTCATAGTCGCATATGAAGTAGTACATGAAAGTATAAACAATAGAAATGTTTAATCACCCTAATATTACTAATTTTATTAACTGTCCCCTTGTATGGTATATTGTGCAGCGTAGGCACAGAGAACTGTGCAGAGCCACAAGGCCATCTCCCCCCTCCTCCCGCCAAGGCCCGCCAGGGCTCGCTGCTGTGCGGGCAGCACAGCCTCACCTGCCCTCACTCTGTTGGACCCGCTTCAAGTATTCCCATCCCCCATGCCCAAGGCCACCATGGTCGACCAAATGAATTATTTACAACCTGGTCCTAAACCCCACCGCCTCAAGGGGCCGGAGGTGCACCCTCGCTGATCCAGTAGTACTCCAGGTCACCCCTAGTTAATGGCCCTTGGAGATACGTATTCAACCCTGTACTATCAGATCATAAAGTAATTCTTCACTACATCTAACAAGAACGGAATGATAAGGCAGCTCACTTCGTGCCCTCAGACCAAACACCCAAGGTTATGACACCCGGTCAACAGGTCAAAAGTAACAGTGCACTGATGTATTGGTGAAGCTCCATATTGCATTTTGTTCCTCCGGTCTCCTATTATTTGTTAGAGTAACATATTGTAGGATTTACAGGACAACTGGAATCGTCTAACGGATGAGTGTTTGTGTGTGTGTGGCCACAAGGGCAGAATGTTAGTGCAGCCATCTATCAACGACACTGACCGCGCCTGGCCTGGCAGCGGCTCATCACGGTCTCACCTATAGTTTAGTCGATGCACCCAATCCCTGAGATTATGTGCCCCCTATAGCGTGTAGGATTTGTGACGTGTTTTTTTAATAAATATGACTGTCTTTGCTATTGTCAGACAGAGTGCTCTCAGAGCTTGCAGAGTCCTTTGCATGCCCTATTTTGATTAGATAAAACCCTTTACATTCACCCGCACTTGGTCGTGATCTCATTCCCTCCTGGGGTGTGTCCTTTATTGCCTCTCATTGCGGGGAGGGTATTGCCTTGTGGGGACACTTGCTTTCACACTGAACGGATTTTTGGCAACTATAGACTCAACATACCTGAATGAAACATTCACACACTTCAGGATTCACCCTCTCTCAGAACAGCATGCACATCATCCATATAAAATAGCAAATTACAGAATCCATGTGACTTATGATTCGGATCCAACATGGTGGACCCATCAAAATGCTTGCACGCACCCTGCCTTAATGGTCTTCCATGGGCATTGGCCTGCCAGTACATTTCTTGGTTTGCCTCTAGGCCAGTCAGGCTTGTCTTTTTTTTGTATTAACATGCTTACTAATGGTGGTGTTCAGAGCCAGGTTTGTACTGGCCTGTCGGGAAATCGGTCATTGCCTGAAAGATTATGACAAGCCAGTACAGGGATGTTGTTGTGTTTTTTTGGGGTTAATTCATGGGAATTATTTGGTCTGCTAAAAATTCCCTAGAGATATTGCTCTAAAGTTATTTTACTGCGATGTGGCTGGCCTTGTGTCAGTGGCTGGGGCAGAGAAAAGAAAAGAACATTGAAAAAAGCAACCTGGCTCATTAGGAATGCAGAACTGTTGAGGTATTATTCCATGCCTCCTCGCCAGCACTTCGTGTGTGCCCTGCATTTCCAGCACACCTATTGGCTATCAGTGATTTAGAGGGTATGCCAGCAACAGGAGAATTAAGTGACTTCAGAGTAGATAAGTCCCCCATACTGCACACAGGCTGCAACACTCCCACAATGCATTCTGTCATTGACCGAGCTACTGTATCCTTGGCGCTGCTTTCTTCAACTAGGCTGCTGCTGTATCCTTGCACTACTGGCTTTAGCAATTCTGTGGAAAAGTTAACAGCAGCAGCTGGAACCAATGGACTGGACTGCTCCTTTTGGCAGTAGGGCCGAGTCTAAACTTGATTTCCACGTGATGTTTCCCCTTCTGTAATTGCACGACAGTTTGAAAAGCATTGGCAGCGCCAGCCACTTGCTTGGAGGGACTTAAACCCACCCACATTTAGGAAATGGAAGGAAGGTGACAGCACTCTGCCATGACCCTAAATGTGGGGCGATGATGAGAAAGGGGTACTGCAGAAAGAGCCCGTGAAATACCTCACCTCTGAGAGCAGGGTGTGTACATTTTAAGATCATTACCAATGGGAAAGCTTTGCTACAGCACTCATTGACAAGCAGCATCAAATGTACAGTGATATATAGGATAAGCCCGCCCTTGTCATATCAATGTGCCCCACGCCAGTGAGGAGGAAACATCTCCTGAAGATTAGCATCATTTGGAGAAACGAAATAGCTTTAAAAAGGGAGTGGGCGTCGAGGATGGCTGCAATGGACCATAGGACCCCATAACAGAAAATCGAGGCCCTGGCCTCAGAGAAAGAGAAGGCTGTTGACAATGGTTTAGTTCACCTACTGCAGCTATTTATGTGTAATATGCAGTCAGGGCTGGCCTTAAGGGCAGCAGCGCCCCTGGCGAATTGGCGCCCACCCCCTCACCCACCGCGCCCCCCTGGTTAACAGGGGGCGGGGCCAGGAGGGCCACTTTATTTTTATTTTTATTTTTTTACCTCCTCGCTCAGGCGAGGAGGTTAAATAGGGCGCGTTAGCATCCCATTGCCATTGAATGAGCCCGCCGCCGCGGGTTCATTCAATGGCAATGAGGTGCCTGCCACGTCTTCTGCCACCTCACCAGCTCGGGGGAGCCCTTGAAAGACTCCCCGGAGCTGGCGTGGTGGGGGGCTAATGGCGCCTTTTCTTGTGAAAAGTGCGCCCGGCGGAGGGGCGCATTTAAAATCACCCGCCGCCGTGGGTACATTTTACAGTAAAAGGCCGCCTGCTGCACCTTTTCCCACAACGCCAGCTCGGGGGAACCCTTGAAAGACTCCCCCGAGCTGGCGTGGCGGGGGCAAAAGGCGCCCCGGGGGCGTGGCGCTCCGGGCAGTCGCTCAGCTCGCCCCCCCCTAGGGCCGGCTCTGCATGCAGTCAGCAAATCACTTTTTCAAGCTGTCCTCGAGCCTCCCCAACATTTTGAGGCTATCTCCGCCCCTGTTGAAATGCGAACGTATGGATTTCGCCGAAAGCAATTGCCAGAGGCTAATATTAATCCTCATCTTCCAGCCATGGGATAATATGCTCTGTCGCTTGCACCAGCAGTCCATCACCCAGCACTCGAATCCTCTGCCTCTACCGTGTCTTTTCTTCACACCATGAAGAACTCGCATCCGACATTTTATTTTAGCCAGGCCAACCATGCCTGTTGTGTTGAGTGATGCGAGTCACAGTGTGGGCGCCTCTTCCTCCCAGGACAGTTTCCTCTGTCCTATCAAGCGACGCCTAAGGCTCCTCGCATTCAGACCTTGAGTGAATTTGGCTCGCGCAACACATCCCTCCTGCATGACCTTCACATTTCCTGAAACTGCTGCAAGGCACCGGACTCCAGCGGACAAGGGTCGGGGCCTGCTTCCCCAGATGGCAGGCCGAAATCCAGGCAACGCGTTCCTCATTCCCAGTAAGGGCATTGTAACAGCGTCAGGGGGAAGTGGGCATTGCAGAACAAAACGAATGCTAATTGTGTATTTGCTTGCTCTTTCCTCCGCCTTGTGGTATAGAAGCGTGACCTCATGTGTGTGTTGCTAAACTATAATGAATTTTTTATAATGCTTAATGCAGAGACGGTCTCTGAGCACGGGTCAGGGATACGAACCTGTGTTGCTCGTGTTGCCCCTGAGCGAGCCTCCCGGCCGTATCGGCGATCTAATATTTATTGTTGGATGCCTCTACAGAAAGTATTGGCATCCAAATATCTAACGTCAACTATATATCAATATAGAAAAAGGGCCAGTTTCATAGAAAAAAACTCTAAGTCTGGGCAAACTACTTTGCGCCATAAAGGACATTGCGACCACTTGTGCATGCAAAGTTTTAGCGCTGTTCACTGATTCATGGATTCTAAAGCGAGAAGTAACCCGCAGCGCAAACAACATCGAGTTGCGCGTGGAACGCCCACAACCAGTGGTCGAAGTGTACGAAAAGTAGTAGAGGAACTATGTTCCCTGCTGGCCTGCCTTCTCCCCATAAACCGCATTGCCACCCACCTCCCATGAGAAATCCAAACCCCCAAACAAACACACCTGCTGTTTAAGGGAATGTTCAGTGCAGCGCACTGAAGTGCTAGTTTCAACGTCTTCCTATTACAACGAAACCATTCCAGAACAGTTTCTTTTTAAAATAAAAGTATAGGAACAGTAAAATTGTTTTTAAAAAAGTAGAGCAACACCGCACCCGCCCACTGCCCAAAACACGGCCCTCACGCAAGTAGAAACTAGCGCCGACAAAGAATCTTTGCACCACCATCCACCACCACCGGAGAAACTGTGAACCGTCCCCCGTAACTGAAGTCAGCACCCTGGCTAAACTGTAGATCATCCCCCATAATTCAAGTCAGCACCCCAATGAAATTCAAACCATCCCTGCAATTCAAGTCAGCATTGCGGCAAAACTGGGCAATTTCACACATAATGCAAAGCAGCACTCCAGCGAAACTGCAACTCATCCCCCGTACCTCAAGACAGCACCCCAGCGAAACCTCAAACAGTCCCCTGTAACTCAAGTCAGCACCCTGGCGAAATTGTGGACCGGCACACATAACGCAAAGCAACACCCCAGTGAAACAGCCACACATTCCCTGTAACTCAAGTCAGCACCCAGCGAAACTGCAAACAGTCCCCCGTAACTCAAGTCAGCACCCCGGCGAAACTGTGAACGGGCACAAATAACGCAAGGCAACACCCCAGTGAAACTGCGACCCGTCCATCGTAACTCACGTCAGCACTCCGGTGAAACTGCGAACCGTCCCCGCAACACAAGCCAGAACCCCAGCGAAACTGCAGACCATCACCCGTAACTCAAGTCAGTACCACAGCGAAAATGCAAACTGTCGCACCCCAAGTCATAGCACAACCCCACCACGGAACTCCACCCACTACCGCAGGCAGCCCCTCAAATCTTCACACCTCCCACCACCCCCACTGACCTGCACCCACTACCCCAGTGAGCCCCTGCTAGATTTCCATCCTTCCACCAGCCCCACTGACCTCCGACCACTACCTTGGGCAGCCCCCTCAAGTCCTCATAACTCCCATCATCACCACTGACCTCTAACCCAGACAGCCCCCACAAGTCCTCACACCTCCCACCACCCACTCTGACCTCCGCCCACTACCCCAGGCAGCCCCTGCTAGTTTGCCTTCCTCCCACTGCCTCCGCTGACCTCTGCATACTATTCCAGGCACCCCCTGAAGACCTCACACCTCTCACCACCCCCACTGATCACTGCCCACTACCCCAGGCAGTCTCCTCAAGTCCCTGTTCCTTGCATCACCCCCACTGACCTCTGCCCACTACCCCAAGCAGCCCATGATAATTTGCCCTCCTCCCACCACCCCCAATGACCTGCGCCCACTATCCCAGGCATCCCCTCAAGTTCTCACACCACCCACCACCCACACTGACCTCCACCCACTACCCTGGGCATCCCCTGTTAGTTTACCCTTCTTCCACCACCCCCACTGACCTCTGCACACTACCCGAGGCAGCCCCCTCAAGTCCTTACACCTGTCACCACCCCCACTGACCTCTGCCCACTACTCAGGGCAGCCCCGGCTAGTTTACCCTCCTCCCACTACACCCACTGACCTCTGCCCACTAACACAAGCAGCCCCCTCAAGTCTTCACACCTCCTACCACCCCCACTGACCTCGCCCAACACCCAGGAAACCCTTGCTAGTCCGCTCCCCTACTAGTCCAATAAGGAGCAACAACCTACCTTGACTCCACCGGCCTGACTCCACAATGAAGTACACCTGCCACATATCCTCCTTAAACATCAACAACTGGGGGCACTGCTATTGAATTGAGGACTGTAGCTTCCATCATGAATTTTCTGTAGACCAAATGCAGCTGCATGTCAACTGGACACCATACTGTTGCACAAGATACACTTTGACAACTCCATGTACATGTGACATACCAATGCAATCTAATGCAATGTGGTTTTTGTATAGGTATAGTCCCTTTGTGCCATTGCAGTGGCCTCGAAGCACTGACGTCAAATGCCATTGGAGTACCAAAGTATGAGGAATCATAGAGTGGTCCCACTGATTTACAAGGACTGTGTGCATTTTAGCCTCTACACAGGTAGGTAGGCAGGGGTTGCAAAGTGACCCAAGTAGACAAGGCTTGTGGTTGGGTGATGTAAAGGTTCTCAGAGACTGTGCGAGTCAAGGATACTGATAATGTATTCAGCTACACTGAAGAATCAATCATGAGATTCAGCTGCATTCCAGTGGCTGAGGTGATGGACGATATGAGAGCAGGTGGTGGATGATTGTAGATGTGTGCGGGTGGGTGGATGAACCTTGGGAGGGGCACAGCAATCTACCATTGAATGCAAAACTGATGAGTGTAGCCCACTCATCGACAGTGAGGCCACATACTACTTCAACACCCACTAAGCCAAATACCCACAACAGTGAATGAAGTGTGGGCACATACACATTGACAAGCAAGTGCCAAAGGAACACCCAAACATCAGTGGACCAGAAAGGAACTCAAAGGACGATAAACTCCACTTCCAATAGCCAATGTGCAGAGGAGAATGAGCTGACACCAGATACAACACCCAACAAAACCTTGTGGAACATGTGACAATGCACATGAACAAGTGAGTATCCATCCCCAATGAGAGACCACAAACACCATCATGATACATTGCACACATGACGACAACCATCCCTGTATGTACACCATTACACACACAACAAAATACTTCACTCCAACTCCAACACCAATACACTGTGTCCAAACATTCAGTGCCCCTGCACACAGAATGGTATCTGATAATCATCCAGTGCCACCTCTAGCTTTCTAATCACCTCTCTCTTACATGTCAAACACATGCACACACATCTCTGTGATGAATCAACTTCCAGGGCACCAGTGGTCTGGGGATGAATATCGTTTAAACCATCAATCAGCCCCACACCTTTGGTACACCAGCAGGTTTATCTCTGCAAGGTCATTGTTGGTTAGTTGCAACACACTGAAAATATAATTATTACCCAATGATAAAAGGGACTGTCCAGTCAAGGTTGTATACAAATATCTACTTTATTATTATCACAACAGACAGTTCTAGCAAACTACAAAATACAACCCCCCTGTAAAGGAATGCAGAGGACAGACAGTTTCAACAAGTAACAGAGATGCACTCTAGATACTGACAGGAGGGTAGTCCGTAAAGTAATTAATTGAAATAGTACAAGGATACTTGGTTTCAACAGAAAGGGTGCAAGGGGTTGTAAAATGTCTCTAGGGGACTTCGTGGAAGGGCCAGGGGGACAAAACCACAATGTACCTTGTGCTTGTAGAAGTTCTTGGTGCTCCACAGGCTCGAGTCATTTTCAGGGTGCTTTGCAGCTCCTGCGACAGAGCTCGAGATGGGAGACTGCTGTGGGTATCAGGCAGCAGGCAGTTCGACGAGTGAGGCTGGACAGACGGATGCAGGCTGGCCTACACAGCAGCTCGGGGTCAGGAATTGTTGTCTCCGTGCTGGTTGGCAGGTCTGAAGCACTGGTTGAGGCATCTCAGACGTTAGCGACTGCGTATTAGAACAGTCAGCAGTGCAGTTGGTTGCAGCTTGAGCAGCTTGACTGCCTTGAAAATGTCCCTTAAAGCAGACGCTGGTTGATGCTTGTCACTGCACTCCTTCTAGCTTCTTCACTGGGCTAGTTTTGTCCTTTAAAGCGCACGGGCTAAAGCTGAGGCGAGTGTTGCAGGCAACGGCCTAATCCTTGGTTTGGTTTGGTTCAGAGACTCTCTGGCACTTCGCTCCTAGGACGCTTGCTTTCAGAGCCTAGCAGGGCACGGATCTGGAGATGCTGGAGGGTCCTCTGGATTCAGTATCTCCCTCTGTTTACTGGGAGATGTTTAGGGGAGGGATATTGCTTCCCTCTTGGATGCCCTGGCCTTCCTTCTCTGACGGAAGATGTAAAGCAGACAGTACCTTCAGGCAGGGTCCAATGCTGAGTTCTTCTTGTTACTCCTTGGGAAGTCTTCAGATGATCTGCCCAGAAGATGGGTTTAACTCTTTTTTAAAGCCAAATGGGCCCCAGTGGTTGGTGTAGGCCAATCCTACCTAAATTAACCAATCCTGGGTCCATACCAACAATCTCCTGTATGCATAAGGTCATAACCAGAGTGCTTTGCAACAGAAAAGGTAAAGGGGTGACAACATGTAATACTAAGTCCCACTCATCTTCCTGGCTCTTGTGGATCAAAGGGTCTCTTTGGTTAATTGAGCTCTCTGTGGTTCCTGATTAAAGCGGCAGGTCTCCCTTGAAGCTGCGGCAAGACCAGACTTCGGTCGCTGCCAAACCACATACTCGTACCTTCTGAACGGGTTCCCTCGGCGGAGATGACTACTGTCAACAGCTGTCCCAGACATGACAGATCACTTCCCTTTATACTGAAAGGCAGGAGCAGGCTTCAGGTTGACACACTCCATATCAAAGAATGTTGAGTTTTTCCTGTCTTTTGTTAGTTGTGAGACCAGGCCCCCCATGGGCCTGTTTGAGTTAACTCTGATTAGTATGCAACGCTGCCACAAGCTGCTAACAAAGCAAAGGGTGGATGCATGGATCCTTTGTTAGTTAATAAGCCTGTCCATGGCAGGAGAAGGTTTTTCCTTCCCCTTTCTGAGATGCATTGATGTACTCTTGGCTGTCATATTCCAACTATATATGACAGGGTGCACAGCGCCTGTAGTCTGTGTCCACTCAGAGTACATGGTTCGATGTGTACGTCCTGCGGCGAGCATAGGAAAATGTGTTTGAATTAGCCCCACCGATTTTCCAAAGGTAGATCTACCATCATTCAATTTCATTTAAAATTTCAAAAAAGCCCAGGCAAGTGTACACCAACCATGCCAATGGTCGAATTCCTCTCATGCTCCCAACCTCAACATATGAACCACCACCCTAGAAAGGGTCTGTTTCATCATCAAGGTGAAAGTACCAGCTGATGCCATCTGCAGTTCCATGCTGGGAGCCTGACTTGTGCTGGATGACCATATCTAATCCCTGTAGTGATATGGCCCAATGCTTAGGCTTCTCCTCTTGCATGGCTATTAACCATCAAAGAGGCCGGTTGTCCGTCTGGATCGTAAAGTGCGACCCACAGATGTAGGGTTTCAGCTTATTTATGGCCCACATGACCATGCAAGCCTCTTTTTCAATGACTGCCCAGTTCCTTTTCCATTTTGTCAATTGCCTGCTAATGTAGGCAACAGGTTTCTATATCCCTGGAGAGTTGAGCTGCACCAACACTGCTCCAATCCCAACATCTTGGGCGTCTGTCTGGATAATAAACTCCTGCACAGAGTCTGCCACTTTCAGAACTGGGGCCCTGCTCAATCCATCCTTAAAACCCTGAAAGGAGGTTTGACAGGCTAGTATCAACTCTTCCAGGGTCAATCTACAATGTTACAGGGTCGCAGAGAGACTATTGGCCCTTGCAACAAATGTTATCCCCACGTGGAAGAGGAATTGGGCAGAATGTGTCCTCCCATCCCTTGGACCCCGGACAGTTTCTATACTGAGTGTACTTTTTCAAGGCAATGGGAATGAACATGGAGGTGCAAAAAGTTCCCTAATGTTCAGTTTCTGTCTGTATCACAAAGCAAGTAAAGCATTCCTGAAATGGGTCAGGTCTATTAAAAACCAAATGCTCTATTGCTTACTCTACTGTGTAGGGCCCCTCAAATCTTGGTTTAAACCAGGGTCTTACAAAACTTTGGAGTAGGACAGTGTCCCCCGGATAAAGTAGTGGTTGCTTGAGGAATCTTTCACTGGCAGCTGGGATGATATCTTCCTCAATGTTCTTCCACCTCTCTCCCTGCGCCTGCAGTTGGCGAGAAACAAAAGACGCGCTAGCCATCAAAGAAGCCACATCCTCATACATTTTATTTCCAAACACATCGGCGGCGGCATCTGTCAATGTCCTAGTGGGAGGAGCCAGTAGTAGTCTCATGCGCCGTCCTGTTACCACCTCATTGGGCATTAAGTTGTGGTCAGATCTGGGCTGATTGCGCAGTGCAGACCACGCTAAGTGAAGCCAACCCTTTTTAAAGTGCCTTTTATCTTCACAATCTTTTCTTTGAGAAAGCCATTGAGGTGCTCACACATCTCATTCACTTGCGGGTGATAGGCACAGGAGAATTTGTGCTGTATCCCCATTAGGGTTGTGATGTGCTCAAAAGTCTCATTCATGAAATGAGGCCCATTGTCTGACCACGGCACTTCACACACCCCCCATCATGGGAATACCTTTCTAACAAGGAATGCTGCTGCCCTGAGGGCATCAGGGTGTTAACAAGGACCAGCTTCGAAACATCGGGAAAATGGGCATAGGACCAATATCATATAGTGGTAGCCCTGGCACACCTGGATCATACTGACACAGTTGATGTGGAGATGTTGGAAATGCCCAATTGGGCAGGGTATGGCTCCTCTCACTACACATAAAGTATGCCCTGCAGTGAACTTTTTACAGGTGACGCAGTTTTCCATGAACGCGGCTTTATGCTCTGCTATAGTGGGACAGAACCAATCTTCCCCAATGTGGGCAGCAAGTACTTCTTTACCCATATGGGTAGGATAATGCAGTTGCATGACTGTAATCTGCAATAATGATGTTGGGACTACTAGCTTGTCTATACTTTCCTGTCACCACAAAGCATATGTAGGAGATATTGAACATCCCCTTCTCACCCATAAGTCCTTCTTCTCGGTCAGAGCCCTTCCCTGAAACTTCATTATATGTGTGGCTGGTAAAATATTATAGCCTTCTATTAGAATCAGATTATGCACACGGATACGTGTGTTTGATGGTTTCAAAGCCAGTTATTCCTAAAAGAATATTCTGCACGCTTTGCTTCCACATCTGCTGCATTGTTGCTCTGGGAGACTGCGTCCTTCCCCTTCATGTGGGCCCAGCACTTTATGACTGCTATTGCTGCTTGGAGTTGAAACGCGTCTATGAGCCTTCCCAGAAGGTTTGTATTCTGCACCGGTGTGCCATCAGCACATCTGAAGCCCCTCCTCTGCCATCATGACAGCCCAAAGTGTACTGTAGAGGTCACGTAAGCCGAATCTGAATACACTGTCATTTCTTGATCCCTGTGTACTTCTAATGCCATTATGACTGCCACTAATTCTGCTGCTTGCGCCGAAAAATGTGAAGGCATCTCATGCTATTACTTCTGCTGTACCGCCTGCCTTTAGTCTCACCATTGCCATCCATGTATGTCTTTCCCCTGTTGTCTGGTCTATTGTCGATGAATAGTCAATGTAAAGCACTTCCCCCAGCCCCTCAAGTAGCTTCTCCCTCACCTTGGGAAGGTGTTCATACTGTTCCATCTATGTAGTACAGTTGTGTACATAGACTCCCTCCTCTACTAGCTCCGCTAAAACCATAGCCGGATTGATAGTCCTGCACTTCACTATCTTGATTGCTGGATTGGAGATAATTACCTCATATCCAGAAGCTCACTGTGTGGCCAACGTACTCTTGGGTCTTTCGAGAATTTCAAAGAGGGTGTGCTCCATGTAAAGCGTGGTGCTAAACCCCATGGTGATACTCGCTAACTTCTCTACTGCGAATGCGGCAGCAGCCAGGGCTTGCTCACAAGGATAATGTCCACTCATTACTGAGTCTTAACATCTGCTATAATAAGACAATTGCGTTTGCCCTAGGGTAGTCTTCTGCATGAGTACTGCAGTCATCACCACTGAATTGTAGCGTGTGAACAAATACAATTTGTTGTGATAGTCTGGGATCCCTAGTATTGGAGCTGTGCATGTTGCTTTCTTCAGTTCCTCAAAGACTTCATTTATTTCATGCCTCCATACCAATTTACCATTCCCTCTCTGTGCCTCCCTGCGTCCACTCAACAAGGGTTGAGTGTTCTATAGTCAAACACCCAGGCTCTTCAATAAATGCAAAGGCCCAAAAACTGCTGCATCTCTCTTACTGTCTTTGGCATCAGCATTCTATGTATCAACTCAGCCCTTTATGGAGTAACATTTTGCCCTTCTTGTGATATAAACTGTCCTGTATATAGTACTTCCCATTGGCAGTATTGTAATTTTGCTGTGTCCACCTTGTAACCCTTTTCTGCCAATACTGTCATCAAGTATACCGAGTCAGTCTGAAACTGTTCCTCTGACTTGCTACAGGTTAAATTGATGTCCACATATTGTATGATTGTGCCTACTATCTGTATGTTGCCTAGATCCATCTGAAGGAACCTATTAAAGATAGAAGGTGACTCACAGTACCCTTGTGGGAGTCTCATGTGTTTCCACTTCCGGTTTCTATATACAAATTAAGTTAAGTCCTTTAACTGTTCATGAAGTGGTATAGAAAAGAAGATGTTCTTCAATTCTATTACTGTGAAATGGGTAGCTCCCCTCTATACGCCGCAAACTGCCTACCCAGTATAGTCCTACCTTCACCTTGGATAGGCGTTGCAGCAAAATCCCACTATGCTCATCATCCATCCTCTCTCCCCTTAACAACCACCCAACTCTTACCGGCAGTTCCACACTCTAATGTATGCTAGGCGCTGCACCGTACCTGTTGTGGTAGTGCTATTTTTTTAAATGATTTAATTGAATTTACAATTTTTACAAAAATTCATATTCCACAGGAAAATGTTCCCTCTATTGGCAATCTTACCGTTCATTTATCCTCATTGATAATTTAATATCGAATCACCAAGTCTTCGAATTCATCTTCTTACTTTTTTTTTCCGGCTGTCTCAGTTTATCCCTCAGTTTTTCATAGAAATTATGTTTCTTCATGCGGGAAAATCATATTTAGGAATGAAACCACAGCTATCACCATTGATGACTTTTCTCCATTCAACAGGCCTGACCAACACTCCTCTCTAGTATACAATTGGCACTTCAAAAGAAGATGTTCCAGAAAAAGTTCTCTAATCTCTACCAGACCCTGGCAATCTAATAGTTGGTGTTTCAAGTTTTCAACTTTATTACAGTCCTTACAAAATCAACAATAGCTTTGTCCTACTTTACTTCTTTTTCCCAAAATCTAATTGGTAGGGAGTAGGTTTAGTCTAGTCCTTAAGAAAGTTTCCTGATATTGTCTGCTTAGGAACGTTACTAAATAAGTTGCAGGTTAATTAAATTTTTTACAGACCCATGTGAGATTTACCGTTAGTTGGTAAAATGCTGTAGCTTCTTGTGTCCTAATCCAGTCGAGCTCATCCAATTTCCTTTTTACTCTTACCGGATTTTAGCATAATTCTTCCACCGAGCAGCCAATTTCCACTAGTTTCAAACAGTTTTTCTCTGCCCAACCGTTCAGGAGTTTACTAGTACCACCTTTTAGCTTCTCGTTTATGATCTGAAAAATTCTCTTGCATTTTGGTAAGACAATTTTCCTAAATAGGGCTAAACTATTCCAGTCAATCATGGCTTGCAGCAATATCAATCTCAGTTCTCTGCGTGCTGTGGCAATAGGTGTCGAGTTGGGCAGGCCCAACACTCTCCTCCAAAATAAGCCCTCTAATTTCAGCCAAAGTGTCGATGGTATCTCTGGAAGGGCCTCTGCTCCATACGCCATGGCTTGAACTACTTTGACTTTATAAAAGTTCAGAACTGGAAGTATAGAAAAATGTCAATATTATTTGTCCATAACACTCGCCTGGATTGCTAAAACCTTTATTTTCTTTCACAAGGAGACCTGCGCTGCCACCTCCACTTTGCTGCTACTCAGCGTTACACCTAGGTATTTGAATTTTTGGACTTGCTTGATGGTTGAGGCAGGTTAAATACCATCTTAGATTTTCTTTTTGCTTTTTCCCTTTCTCGAAGCATAAGATTTTTGTTTTCTCCTTATTCATTACTAAGTTGTTTTTTTGGCTGTATCTCTGGAGAGCTTCAAGTTGACGCTGGAGGTGCACCGCAGTTTGGTCTATGAGAATTAAGTCATCCGCATAAAAGGGATGCGACAACACGACTCCTACTATGCTTGATGGGAAAGGTCTGACTGAAGACTCATCGTCCTTTAAATCTACAAGGTAGTAGTTGAACAGGGCAGGCGCCAGAGGACATCCTTGCTTGACACCTCTAGCTGTATATATTTCCGATGACAAGGTGCCAGTCGTGTTTAACCAGACTTGAATTAAGGTAGAGTGGAGGGCAATTATAGGATCCAAGATTGGCCTCAGGCAGTCTTGATGATGTCATTTTTCCCATAGTTTTTCTCGGTCAATCTGGTCAAATATCTGAACGAGGTCTACGAATGCCACATAGATTCTTGGTTTGCCTTAAGCAACTCTCCCCTTCAGAATACTGAGGGGAAAGATATTAGCCATTGTTTCTGATCTCCTTTGCAAACCCTGTTTGGAAGGGGCCGTTGCAGTCCTATTTATGTGTCCACTCATGAAATCTTTGCAGCAATAAAGAGCTGAAAACCTTCCTGATCACATCAAGAAGTGTGATTGGTCTATAATTTCTCAGGGTTTCCTTCTTACCCTTTTTAAAGATGGCAACAACTGTTTCTGTTTTCCAAGAGCTGTGGATTACATGGCTTTTGGTGATGTTTTTGATCACTTTATGTATAAAGAAAGCCCATTCCTCCAGGTTTTCCTTTAGGATTGTGTTGGTTACCACATTAGGGCCTGGGGCTCTTGATGTACTTAGCCTCTGTAATATTCATCGAATGTCATCCATTTCGTGAGACAAATTCCTTGGAATGAGAAAGGGCCCCATCGGTTGAATTAGTAAGGACGTGATGCTTTGATAGAGAGATGAAATGTGCTCTATCCAAATCTTTTTTGAGACATTATTTTGTTGAAGATCACTCTTATTTAATTTGGTTTCTTTCACCAGAGTCCAAAAGTCCTTACATTTTTTCCCTGCAAGAGCTCTCAGCATATTTTCAGAATAATACTGAAATAATTTCAGTCAGTAACCGGTATGCCAAGATCTATATTTCTTAGCTGCGGTCTTTACTTTTCCCACGTCTTCAGGGGACTTTGACCTTGTAGCAAGTCGTTTGAGTCTCCTCATTTCTCTTCTCCTTTCTATCACCAGCACATCAAACGTGTGAATTCTCTTTTTCTGGTCATTATTCATTCGCTTTTTTTTAGTCTGATAGCATTCCAAAAGAGGAGTGTAATCAACTAGAAGATGGTTTTGATTTCGTACTATTAATTCCTGGATTGTTGTCATACATTTGTGTGAGTTGTCTGATAGCCCGCTAGCTAAGTCTCAATCTAGTACCCCCGTGACATTCTTCAATGGGTAGTCATTTGGTGTTTTTTTTCCACTATTGTCACTGGCCAAGTTGTAGATACCAGGTTGTGGTCACTGTTCATGTTACAAATCACAGTGAATGATGTGCAGGAAAAGGTCTCTTGACACATAGATATAATCAATGTCTGCACGTTGGGATCCCCTTTCCCACGTAGGCACAATTTTTTCCGAACCTTCGGCCAGAGCTGTTAAATTATGGAGGCCCCAAGAGCTCATAAGGGACTCCCATAAAGTGTCTTTCTCACTTGTTTTGCCATATGTACTTTGTTCAAGACTCAAATTCAGGTCTTCACATACTATGATGTAATTTGCGCTTTGGATAGTGTAAGCGTCTTCAATGTGATTTGACACCAAATTTAAAAAGTTCTCATTTGTGACAGTCTGCCGGGTTCCAGTATAGGGTTTATTACCACCAAGGGGGTGGCCTCTACTTGTTTTGGTGCCTTCAGGAGATGGTTCCAAGACAACAAGAGTTTGTGCGCAAATGAACTCGAGAAGATTGGTTTTATCATTGTTGATGCACTTCCAGATCTTGTTGCGGCCAATAGGCCTGATGTTGGACGTCCTTTTGCTTCTTTCTTAGCTGGGGAGAGAATAATTTCATATCCATCCAAAAGAGGACCTTGTCATAACCAAGTTTCTTGGAGGCAATACCCGGTCAAATTGTCCCAAATTAAGGTCACTTGGGGCTGTCAGGTGTTTAAAGCCACGCGTGTTCCATGAGGCCATTTTGATTTGATTAGATTTGAGGAATTTGCAACGCGCTCGAAACTGACCAAACCGTAGAATGGCGCAGATGAAATTTGCTGAGAACGGATTACCAGAATTGTAATAGTACCTGAATTCCATCCAAGAGGCCTATCAGTTCCAAAGGGCCCAGAATAACCAAAACTTTATTTAAACAAAAACGTTTTCAGGTCTTTGTGGAACGTAAGCAGGGAGTCCAAAGTCCTAATTTCCCTGGGTAACCTATTCCAGAGTCTAGGACGAAACACAGAGAATCTTCTATCCCATCTAGACACAAATGTAGATGAGGGGATAACTAGCAGAGCTTGGTACCTTTTAATCACAGTCTAGCCACTAATTAACTTCACAGGGCTCTCTGGCAAGGGCTCCTCCAGTTCATTTGTCGTCCATTGCTATCGGAGTGCATGTTGAGCCAAGGCCTCTGGGATCCAAGACCATTTTTCTATGTCTGATTTAGGTAGGTTCTGACTTCTTTGGATCTTCTGGATGGATATTTGGTTTGAAAGTTACATTTAAGCTTATTCTCTGGCCTTTAGGGAAGCACCCTATGAACAGAGGGTCTCTAAACAAATGTGGGTCCATTTTTCTTTTGTCCCTGATGTCGGTTTAAGAGGGAGATCCTCTCTATCTCTCTTTCCCATAGCCATGGAACTGTTTTTGAGCTCTTTTTTTCCCTCTGTTGGACTGTAGATCTCTCGATTGCCTTACTGCTGTCAGATCGAAACCCAGCATCAGCAAACATTCCGCCGCTTCCAGCAGCATACCTTTAACCACTGGAGATGGAATATGAAGGTAAATGCTGTCGGTGCGACTTTCCTTTTCAAATTCCATGATCCTTAAGTCATTAGAGAGATTACGTCTCAAATTTGCAATAGAATTTTGCAGTGACATGACTGTCGATCTTTTTAATATAAGGTCATCACCCGTGTCCAAAATTCTTTCCAATATGAGAGAGCTCTCACTTGTACATGTTCCATTTGCACTTAGTTTACTTAAATTCCTTTGCGCAATTCTTCCATTTTTTGATGGTTTAAATGTTTGTTCATCTAATGGACATGCACTTGGTTTTCTTACCGTTTAAGCTGTTTGTAACAACTTTCGTGGGGTTTCCATACAGCCCCTTGTCTTCCACATTGATGGCGAACGCACACGATGATTCCTGTCACTTATCTTTCTATGGCATTGGTTAAACATATAAAGCACTGCATGTCTGACATTTCTTTTGAAACTAGAAAAAGGTTACAGTTGGTTTGAATCTAAACCTTATCAAGGAATGCTAATGATCATGATCTTGTAATGTTCCAGGATACTGCCCAAGGTTGACATTAAGGGATGTGTGTTGTGCCTTGAAACACTTGTGTATAGGTGCGTTATGAATGCCATATCATATCATATCTTGGGAGTGCGATAGAAGGGTTGAACTGTTTATTTGGCCTGAGTCCATGTACATAAGACCCAAAAGTGAAATCCCCCAAAGTAAGTTTTTGTATTCAAGCTTTGTTTTGTTCCACAGAAAAGGTGGCGTGTGTAAACAGTTTGTGAACATAGCCATTGGGCCTATTATTAACAAATATATATTGTGTCTGTAGCCGAGCCTGGTTCTTGGCTTATTGGTGGCACAGGGGGAGGGATCTACGTGGCTCTCTATATGAGTCATAGACTGAATCAGAAGAATTATAGATTGTGTAGCACTTTAACTGGGGTTGGGGATGAACTCTCCATATTAAGGGTAGTCTTTAAATATATTTTTGTAACACCCTCTCCACACAAAACATCCTGAACTCTCTGAAGGACTTCACAAATGCTTATTTTGTTTTATCAGAAAGCGATCCTGCAATCAGTGAGGCTAGGTCTGGGGACAAAGTCTCCCTGGTGCCTCGGGAAAGGTGTCATCTCCGGATCTGCCCCTGGCAAGCAGCATTGGTACTCCTGTAACTTAAAATGAGACAAAGCGTTAACTGCATTGTTGTGAAAAGCCGGTACATGTTACGCCCAAAATTGCACGTTACATCATAAGCACAGGAAAACTAACTATTACAACAACTGCAATACCATGGGACATTTGGCCCTCCAATTGTTAATCCCCAATACCACAGACATGTTATGTGACCAGAAGACCACGTCATTACCCCGCAATTCCACAAAGGTAATGTTCCCGGTCAGACACCTTTTTTTCCTAGTCATAAGGCCACCCTTGCCTGCATCACCTGTCCCCCAAAATTGATCCAAATCCCAGGCTGTACGTGATATCTGTACACAAAACAATTCAGTCATTAGTGGTAACCTCCTCAAGCCAAACCTGCACCCTGTTAAAGTTAGACAGAAAATATTCCCAAATCATGAGGTCCCCATTCACCAATTTCGACAACCTCGTGTGGTGGTGTTTTTACGACAAACCTGACATTGCCCCCACTATTGTCCATTATAAAGCCCTCCCCATTGATATAATTCTTAATGCAAAGTTCAGCTGCAAGACCAAAAGCTGTAATTGCCCCAAAGTCACCTTCTTTGCCTGCAAGCTACAAGTCTCTGCCTCTTTGAACTTTCACACCTTGGCTACAATGAGGTGAAAAATACCCAGTTCTGAGTCCAACTCAGTCCTGAAAAAGGTAAGTGTCGTAACGAGGCCCTCTGTATTGCCATGGGCCAATGGGACCCCCAACTGATTGGTCACCCAGCAAAAGGCTTGCAACGCTCTGCTGCATTGCTTCATGCCCTGCTTTCCCAAGAAGAACAAATCGGCAAATTAATGCAGTATCTTAGCCCACTTACTCTCCCTTTTTGTTGCCCATTTTAGAAAAGGGCGGAACATTTCCAAATATCTGCACACGATGGAGCATCCCATTGTCATGCACTTGTCGAATTAGAATGTGCCCCTGCCTGAAATCCCAATAAGTGGCAGCCATAGGGGTACACTGGCAATAACTTAAAAGCCAACTCAATATTCAACTTCAATAAGACAGCCCCCCCTCCTGAGCTTCCATAACAGCGCCAGTGCACAAAGCAGGCATATCTCACAGGACGGTTTTAAGTAAAAAGCTATTTTTCCTTTTCGCGAAAATGAAAAAAGACTGAATTAGAACGCTCAGAGCGGTCTTTCTAAATCTTCACTGTCACACACCTGCGGCACACGATTGCACGCAGGGGCTGAGAGGCTGACCGAGATGGGCAGGGGAAGAGGGGTTTCAGGTAAGTGTGTGTTTGCGTTTGTGTGTATGAAAGGGGACAGTGTCTGTGGTGGGGAAGGTGCTGGGGAGAAGGAGTGTGTCTGTGTGTATGTGTGTGTGTGCTTGTGCTTGTGTGCTTATGTGCATTTGTATGTGAGGCCAGATTGGGGTGGGGCAGAGGTTGAGGGGGTTCAGTCTTTTTTTGTGCAGCCTTTAATATTCGAGATAATCACATAGACCCCAATGGACACCGACTTTTATCAATTGCGTCATTCACATAAACCCCTTTTTGGAACGACACATTATGAATTAACCTGAATTCTTTCTTGGGTACCACGCCCAAAGGTGAGCACATGAAAGCATGAAATGTGGGGTGGGGGTTGAAATGGACCCTCTATCCTCCCCGGCCTACGCTCCTTTTCTACCTTTCACATTAGAATGGTGGGCTGGCATTCAGCTGATACCCGATTCTTCGGGACTGTGGGAATAACCAGCCGCTGGCACAGGAATCCTAAAATCTTTGGGGAACCCCTCTTAGTAACATAGCGTGGGTAAAGCCGGACAGGCCCCCATTTGATTGGCAGTCTATTTGTGCTCTCAATCTTTGATTCGTTTAACACATTTTGTCTCCCTGAGTCCTGGCATCCCACAGGATATGCACACGTGCTTGAATTCACAGAATGGTTTCCCACATGTTTCCCTGTTGAATGTCCAACAAATCCCCTTTTTTTCAATGAGGTGAATGCCTCTCAGAAAGTATTGCTCCGCCCACAGGTCCATTTCCCTTGTTCCCCAGCATTCCCTGCCTTAGAACTCCTAAACCTTTCATCATATGCCAGCCATGCCACATACATGCATTTGTGGTGCATAGAGCCAATCAAATGTCTACAGGACAACAGCTTCTGATGCAGCTCTGGGGATTTTTCTAGTCATCTCACCGAGAATATCGTGAAACCTGTCACCCAATTAGTAATTGACGGCCAACCTGATCGACCAACCTTAAACTTTTTGTCCTTTGCCTCTGACATCTGTTCCCTCACCTCCTCAATCCTCCTGTAGTCCAACAGTGCCTATATCTGCAATTTAGTCATTCCAAATCCTCTCCTTAATTTCCTGAGACAAATGCCATGTAAACATACCTGACTTGTTCTGGGCGGAGGCCTTCTCTCCCTTTGTGCACGATGCAGTAAGACTCGTCTGTGATGTGTCCGCAGCCAACGACTGGGGGCCCATAAATTCCAGCCACTGCAAAACCCCCTACAGTCCCTGACACTCCCTGGGCAGAACCAGATGAAATCACCCCCATGGCCTGTGATGTCATCCTTTGCCACACCCGCACAGTTACAGGGCACACAACAGTCCCTTGGCCTCTGGTATTAACCACTTGCATCTGAGTGTGCGTTCCTACTCCCCCTTGAAGGTGTCCCGCAGGGTTTGTCACTGTGGTCTACCCCACCAGTGGAGGGGCCCCCATGAGTCATCTCCAGACCTCTTCCCAAACACACTTGCGTGTGGCTGTGGATGCACTCTTGCCCAGGGTGTGAGGGTTCCCAAATCCCTCACAGCTGGGCAACCTTGCGGAACAGGGGGCTGAATCCCCGAACTCCCAAAACTGCCTTGGGCATCACTGTCCCCGATTGACCTGAATGGGTGGGCCTCTTAGGTCCCCATTGTGCAAAACGCTCACTGGACATAGGAATCTGCCCTGCACCCAAATTGTGCCATCCCCCGTGCAAGTAAGCAGGTGCCCAGAGTCCTGACCCGACATTGGTGCTGCCCAAAAATGCCTGGCCCCAACCCTGCATTCCTGGGGCCCCGACTTTGTGGAGCTGGGCTATAATTCCAGCCAGCAATGGCCCGCCACCTCCTGTGTCTCCACACAGGTATCAGGTTGCACCCCTGGTGCAAAGTGATCATGCTCCTTGGTTTGAGACAGGCGTGGCTGACCTCCCTGCGCCATCAGCATCTGGGCCCCCTCCTCAACACTGCCGGCGCTCATGCTGCCCTGACCCCTTTTCCTTCAGTCCCCCATCCAGCCCTGATACTGGTTTAGCCATCGTACCCGACCCCACCAGGCCATGCACCGCCATCATCGGGTCCGACTCTTCCGGAACCTCTACAGTTGCAGGCTACATGGGAGCTCCCCCTCTCTTATTCCCCGGGGGAAAATCTGCTCAAGGTGCCATGTTCTTTCATTTAGGGTGGGCCGGCGGGACCTCTTTCCACATCAGCCCTTTGCACCATTCTGCCGGCACCTCCCCTGCTGCTGACCTACCTGTGCCAAAACCACACCAATATCCCTCTACTTTAAAAGGGCAATGAGGGCAGCACCCATTTCCCTGTCCATGGTCCCCTTTTTTTGCAGTAATACCAGTTCCCCTATTCCCTTTTTCTAGTAATTTACACCCCCAGCGCCTCACTCTGAAGCAATCCCCTATCCTTCTACCCTGCTTGGGGACCAGCGTATCAAAATGATTATCCTGAAAACAAACAATACCCATGTCCCCCGACTGCACCCCGCCACCCTGACTGAAATAACACACCCTCCTTACCTCAGTGACGTACCCAGGCTGGGGCAACCAAACAGCAAACACCCCATATCCATCGACCCAGGGAGGCCCCAGAGGAACCGGCGATATGGTGTAGAGAACATACTGCACCCCTGGAGGAGGGCGGGGAAACGACAAGGCACACAGCAGAATCCAATAGCACTGGTGTCCAGGGCAAAGGAGGGTAGCTGCTGTTCCCTTCCCGCTCTGGCCCACTCTTTTATGCACCTCTTTTGTGTCACCCCGCCCCCACCTCGTACCTGCCCGCAGCACAGTCCTGGTGGCGTAAGCCACCCATGGCCAGTCGCCAGTTGCTCTTGTCAGTCTTGACCAGTATTGCTTGTTGCTGCCCCACTCCAGCCAAACCCGGCCGTCCCTCACTTGGCAGGGCTTGCCTTTTTTCATCCACTGCCTCTCATTCACTCATTGAGTCATGGTGCTTTTGCCAATCACCCCCTCCCTACTAAAATACGCCAGTTCATTTTATCTGTGTGCACCTGCCTATCACCTCAGTGAGCTCAAAAATATCGAGAACTCCGCAGCAAGGTTCCTCCTTGCCTTTGGCCACTGTGTACACATTAATCATGCCTTCCAGGTGCCTGAATGGCTACCCATCAGCCAACACACCACATGCAAGGTCATTTGCATCAACCACTGTGCCCTCCACGAGACAGGCCCTGACTTCCTGTAACAATGACTCACAAGCTACCTATCAAACATGAAATTTAGATCAGCCTCTGCACTTCCCCATGTGACCCGTACCTTCAATTGCAGTACAATAGGAGAGTTCCCATTCTCCATTCAAGCTCCCACACTCTGGTACGTCCTCCCAAACAGCATCTGCCTTCTAGAGGACCAACATTCCTTCATAAAGGCACTATAAAGCTGCCTCTTCTCTTCCTCAAGCCACAAAAGGTCCACGCCTGATGCAATATCACAGCACAGTTTGCCCTGCTGTTGGCCCCATGCAAGCCCATGGCACTGTTGTACTAATTATAATGCAAGTGGTGCTTTTCAGTGAATCCTGCTTTTTTCTGGCACAGCATGGTGCCTGGCCAAAAGGTCTACCGTCCATGGACAGCAGGGTGGCCTGCCCGTATGTATCCCTGCACTCTACAGGAACAATGTGACACACATGGCATCTAGGTTCTGACTGTTTGGCACATGTGAAACCCTTACAGCCTTTACCTGTGTCTCACATATATGTCACTTGTCTTTTATTTATTTTCTGTGTGTGTATGTCATCTTCAATGCATTACATGACTATTCGTTTCCCACTCTCTGCTTGCTCTGAATGTGACTGCACTGTAAGGGAAGATTTAATTTGTGTGTAATTGTCTCTCGATTTGTGACCCTCCCTCCCCCCAAACGTTTTTCTTTTTGTTTGGCTCTCCCGACCTGTCTTTTTGCCAATGGAGCACAGCCTGCAGCAGCACACCCCTGGGCTTTTGCTCAGTTGATATGGGGAAACTGACACATCCTTCAGACTGTCCATACTGGGAAACTATGTTTCCCTGAGTCTTCGACTATGTTGACATTTCTTGGTAACCTTTTAACAGTGCACAATGTACTGTCACAACCCTCGCCCAAAACCCCATCTGGCAAACCCATTGGCCAGGTGGAGTCAGGACTCCGCCCTCTAGAGCCTGGCATCCTCTTCAAAAACCCTCATGGGGCCAGTCCTGGTGCCTATGGCGCCATGCTCATACACCATGAAAAACAATGTGCTTGGGAACTACTTTATTGTATTGTCAGCCAACATGGGGGCATCCACATAGCTTGGTTCCTAGGAACCAAGCTATGCAGTCTAGTGTTTTGGGTGTGGTAGCCTAGTGACTACTTTACCTGGACTATTTTGTTAGGGCTATTTAAACCACACCCGAGCAAGACAACACGCTTTGCGTTACTTTGCAGCTTGCAACGTGTCCAGCTATTCCCTCGAACCTCGGAGAAGCAGAACCTGCAAGGAGACAAAAGGAACATCATTAGCAGCAGCATCTTACCTGCAGTCTACATCTTTAAAAACTCACAGCTACTGAGAACAGCTTCCTCGAATCTGCACGCCTCCCGGACAGAACGACCTGAAAGAGGAAGATAGAGGCAACATTAAAGAAAGCAGTAGAGACATTTACAAATTACGAACTGCTCAAAAGGCTTACCTGGCTGGTCGCCTCTCGGCTGGCACCACTCCGGACATTCCTCTCGCGCTGAAGAACACTGCAACCTACAAGGAAGGAAAACACAGGTTAGCAAAGGCAAGACTTCGCAGCGTTGCACATAGCGCTTACTTACCGCATCATAGCGCTCTTAATGCGCCATCATTTACCAGCGGGGCTCAACAAAGCCAGTTCGCCACGCTGAAGCTCTGCATACCTAAAGGAGAAAAAAGAGACATTTTAAACAAAGAAAGGCATGCATGATAGCAACAAAACTAAAGAACAGCATTAAGACCTACCTGAACAATATCAAACGGGCCGGCGTCAGTGAAGTACCTGGACTGCACTCTGCAATGAAAGACAACGCGCACCTGCAAAGAAGGCAGGATGGAGAGCACGCCTAATTCTACCACAAGGCAGAACCTTCCCCACAGACCACATCAGGAAAAAGCTGAGAAGCATACCAGCTAGTAACCTGGCTGGGTGACGTACCTGTGGATACCAGGTGAGTGTAACGTGTACCTTCCAGTACCGTGCGTTGGGGACCTTTTTGTTTTATGGCCCTAGACACCATCAAAGGATTTTTTGGTGAGTGTACGAGTGTGCCTGGGATGAACTGGTGGCAGCAGTTACTTTTAATAATGCTTTACTACTTTTCACTAAATCACACTGCATTTCATTTTTCAATGTTTGGTTCAAGACTGTGGCCAGGTCCATTCATGGCAGAGCCACAAAGTCTTTTGCTCTGCCCCAAGTCCATTTTGTCCCTTGCCTTCACCCATGACAAGTAACCTTGGTTTTCCTAATTTGGGTACGCAGCCTCCCACGAAATCCGATCTCTTTAGCAAGCTTCTGCCTGTAATGCGTGTGTGCCCAGGAAGCGGGTTGGGACTGTCTGGTCCCAATCCACACTACTGGTGCCAGGATGTCTGGATGCCTGAATGACCGAGACCAATGTGGAACATGACTGGGATGCCTGCATGACAGTAGATCTTCGATTGGGAGTCTTCGATTTTGGGCGCAAAACTAATCTCGTACAAGAGAAGGGACTCTGAATCCATTCTGAGTCGATCACCTGAATTCTCACTGAACTACAGACAGAGGTAAGCTTCCTGCATGAAGAAGCAGCCTTGTGAAACCAGTGGAGATGCTTTGGAAGGTTATGGTACCCTTTAGCCTCTACTGGCCACTGCTTTCTTCCTTGATCAAGACGGCTTGCAAAGGCACTTTGCCAATTTGGTGTAGTGGGAACAATTACTCTTGGTGCCCCCTGCCCGGGAATTGGGAGATCACTTGCCTGTGGTCCCATGCATTCTCCCTCCAAATTGTGCAGGCCTAGCTCCTGTAGGTCCTGAATAAGAAGAGTGCATAACGCTGCTGCATCTGTGATTCCTTCGTCACTACCTGTTGGTGACGATAGCTTTAGGTGCCTTGCTGTTTTGCTCTCCAGTGCCCGGAAGCCTGCTGCACCAGAATATTCTTCATCAGAATTTAAGAAAAGGCAACTGTCCCGTCACGGACGATCATTCTCCCCTGCAGCCGCTGAGAGCCAGAGCGCCGCAAAACTGCAGGACTTGAACCTACTAGCAACCTCAACTAAACTGTAAAAGTTTGGTCCAGACTGTGCCGAGGGTCGATGAGTACTTGCATCACTTACCGGTGGCCCCCTGGCACAACTGATCCCTTTTACGCACAAATATCCCCTAAACGTATTCACTCTTGGCTAGGTTAGCCTGAGTTCGCTAGATAGTCTCAATTTTTGAAAACTGCTCTTCCGCCAAGGGCAGAACCTACTCGAATAGTGGGAAGCAATTCTTGATTGTCTGAAGCCCCTTCCTGACTTGCTACAACCCTCCCAAGAAGACCTGCTTTTTGTTTCACCTGCGTGATAGTGCGTTTTTACACACAAACTGTACTATTGGGCACAAGGCTCCCCACTTCTTAGGGCTGGAGTTGAAAGTTTGGGACTCCGAAGAATTGCACAATGCTCCAAGTGTGTTAACCTACCCTTTTGCTTAATGGTTTTGGCGGTGCTTTCCTCTTTTGTTGCATTAGGAAACATATTGTATATATACTGTAGAGTAGAGGATCATGTGTGGTAACTGTTTTTGCATAACTAAAATTTACTTGTGTCTATTGGTCCAGCCGACAATAAATGTACAGATATTTTTTATATACACTTGTCTAAGAGTAATTTGTGGTTTGTTGCTCTGTTTGCTCATTGTGGGCTTCTGATCACTCTCAAACATCCTGAGACTTAGCCTTGACCACCTGCCAATCCACCTAGAATGGTCTGGCTTGTCCAGAATGTTCCCCTGCTTCACTAAACCGAGGATGGCCTCCATAACTCCTACCCACCATGTCAGAGTTTAGAAATCCATCATACCAATAAGGGTTGCTCATCCCTGGCGTGGACTCTAAATGAGGGGGCAGTGATAGATGGTGAGGGAGTACATGTCCCTCTGTCAATTAACTATTGTGTCCATCAGGGGGGAAGGGGTGGTGGGGCAGACACTGGAGTGTGGTTTCCAGAGTCTTCTAAATGTGGGGAGAGATGACCTGAGTCACTCCCTGTGTTGCCTGACATGGTCTGTTGACTATGTGAGCTGGAGGCAACTGTCATGATCTCTGCTTCCAAAAGATCAGGACTTGCCCGACTCCCTTGGAAGCAGACCCATAACCCCGGTTCCGAGTGCCAGCCAGTCCCAATTGGGACCTTTTGGACCATGTCCTGGCGCCAGTGGCACCAGGCTCATAAAGATGCCCAGTCCCAGCGCTGGAAGCGCCGGGCTCATAATGCTTGGGTGGACTTACCTGCAGCAGACCATGCTGCTTACTTACCTGCCAATTGAACCCCTGATCCTCTTCTGTTTGGGACTACTTTTCCTGTTGGGTGGGGCAGGAGCCACTCCCTAGGTTCAGAACACTGGAACTCTTCTGGAAAGCAGGAACTCTTTTCTTACCTAGGCGTGGCTGTGGAAGGAGACACCTAAGCACTACAGGAGGCTATTTAAACCACACCCGATGGATGAATCTTGCTTTGCGTTATTCTGCATTCTCTGCAGCAGAACGTTCATCGTCTCTTCTACTTCTGATCCTGGGCCTAAGGGAACAAAGGCTTACCATCCTGGAATCCAGTCTTCAGCAGCACCTGTAAAGACAAAGAAAGATCAGGTTAGCACTACGGTCTTCAGTGGCAGCGCATCTTTTACCTGGTCCATCGGCTGTCACCAACGCCTCGCGCTGCATTCCGGCATCTGAAAGACAAAGGCTTACCTACTCTTTGCATGCTCCGGAGGTCTTCGCACTGCATTCCGGCATCTGAAAGACAAAAGCTTACCAGCTCTTCGCACGCTCCGGAGGCCTTCTGCGCTGCATCCCGCATCTGAAAGACAAAAGAAGGTGCGTTTAAAGACATTGGGCAACTTTATTACTCACGTGCCATTACTCCTTCCAACGCCGAATCCAGTGGGTATTCCAGCACCCTTCAGCTTCTCTAAAGCTCCGAACTTGTACCTGCAAGATAAAAGGGACAGTTAGTGCGCATCGTGAAGCAGGCTACAAGCGCTTACTTACGTGCTTCCAGGCGCTTCTATTCCTCACGCGGGTTCGATCCTCAACTCTTATCAGCCCGCCATCCGCCATCGCCGGAACCCTGCAAAACAAGAGATATCATTACAAAAGACTTTTAAGACATTTGAAGTGCCCAGAACTTACCGTTCGTGCAGTTAACGATGGACAGCAGTCCTCTGAGGTCTAGAGGCCTGCACCCTTATCCAGTGAAGAAACTGGTTACGGCACCCTGCCCCGAGGCAGATGGACAGCTCGGCGTTCACTTACCTAAGGTGAGGGTGTTAACCTTTGGGGTTCTACAGGAGAAGAGAAAGGGAAGAGGATAGAGGCACCCAATAACCCCAGTTCATTAATCCCATATTTTCTATCTGCAGACATCTTACTCTTCGAGTCAGACATACAGTGCACAGAGGTCCAGCCCAAAGAGCCAACCGTGTGTTATACATCACCTTTGAAGATACGGCATTCACCCAGTCAAGACCGGCGCCTCTGCGGGAATCAGGTGAGCGTTACAGAACGCAAAGCCTACCGCAAAACTCCCACCCAGGCGCTATGGAAACCTCGGATACCGACCAGCTAGCCCAGTTACTTGGGGAACTAAGAGCAGAAGTGCATGCAGCCCGTCAGGAAATGAATTCTCTAAGAAGGGAACTGATTATTTCCAAGGAGCGAACAGACGATCTCGCTAGACAATTGCTACAGTCACAAGCCGGACAAACTCCGTTACCCGCATCAGGGTCAAATCTTCCTTCAACATCCTCTACGAACCCAGTGCAGATCAACCTACCTGGGAATGTACCTCTGGCTCCGCCCGAACGATTTTCTGGTGACCCAAAGAGGTTTGCAGTATTTATTAACCAGTGCCGGTTGCACTTCTTATGCCGGCCAGCAGCCTTTCCAACTGATCAAGCTAAGGTAGCTTTCGTGCTTTCGTACCTTAGTGGCAATGCGGCAGACTGGTCGATCCCTCTAGTTAATCAAGATGATCCGGTTCTCCATGATTTTCAAGCTTTTCAGCTCAGTATGGAAAAACTGTTTGCAAGACATTCACAGGGGCAGGCCTTGGACAATGAGCTCCTTTCTTTGCGACAGGGTAATCAAGACCTTTTGGCTTATATTGCGTCTTTCAACAGACTGATAGTGGAAACTCGATGGCCTGAGGACAAAAGGATTACGCTGTTTTATAGAGGTCTACGTGGAGAGCTCAAAGATGTGTTAGCCCAAGTAGTGAATCCCCCGCAAGACTGTTCGGACTATATTGACTTAGTCGTTCAAATTGACCACAGACTGCAGAACAGGAAGGCCGATCGTTCCAAGTTTGATGCTCGAGTATTTTCCAAACCACCAACTCCTACCAAAGGAGTAGACTCCGGGGAACCCATGCAAATAGGGGGCCTGAAAGGACCACTAACACAAAAGGAGCGGGAAAGGAGAAAACAGCTGCAATTATGCCTCTATTGCGGAAACTCGGGGCACTTTCTTCGAGACTGTCAGGTGAAACCAGCCAAGAAGGCAGTAGGAGCTGCAGTTACCAGGGTCACAAACTCTGAGCAGGGAAACGACCTCGCCCGACAAGAATAGAGGTCCTCTTGCCGAGCGTTAAAACCAGTTCCGTGACCTCGCATTTCGTGATACCTATGGTCCTCATTAGCCCTGAACATCCGGATCGATTACATGCGATTGAAGCTTACGTCGACAGCGGTGCCATTGGCAATTATGTGGATCATGAAATGGTTTTGAGGATGAATCTGACTCTTTGTCCAAAGGCTGTAAAGGACGTCAGATGGTACGGAGATAGCCTCCGTACCAGTAACGCATACCACCCAAGAAGTGACGCTAGTAAGTCAAGATGGACACCACGAGAAGATGGTGTTCGATGTGATCAAGGCCCCTCAGTTCCAGATTATTCTAGGAATTCCTTGGTTAGAGAAGCACAATCCTCAGATCGATTGGCGAGCAAGAACGGTTCAGTTTCCAGAATGTGTCTCTACTTGTCACCCTCGACCTGGTGTTGCACTGGAAGCAATTTCCTCGGAGGCTCCCCAGTTACCTCCTGAATACCTAGAATTCCAAGATGTTTTCCGGAAGGATCAGGCTAACTCTCTACCTCCTCATAGGTCTTATGACTGCCAGATAGACCTGATACCTGGATCTACTCCTCCTTGTAGTAGAATTTATGCCCTCACCGAGCCTGAGAATCTTCACCTCCGACAATACCTGGATCAATACCTAGCGAATGGGTTTATTCGTCCTTCCAAGTCCCCTGCTTCCTCAGCTTTGTTCTTCGTTCCAAAAAAAGAAGGGGACCTTAGAACTTGTATAGATTATCGCGCCCTGAACCAGAGCACTGTTAAGAATAGATATCCGTTACCTTTGATCCCTGAACTCCTGGACCAAGTCAGAAAAGCATGCATATATACAAAGCTGGATCTTAGAGGAGCCTACCACTTGGTACGAGTAAAAGAGGGCGATGAATGGAAGACGGCCTTCCGCACCAATAATGGGCTATTTGAATATCAGGTCATGCCCTTCTGACTTTGCAATGCCCCGGCCGCCTTTCAATATTTTATGAACGATGTCCTCAGAGAGCTCATAGATGTGTGTGTTGTTGTTTACATTGACGACATCCTCGTTTATTCTTCATCAGAAACTGAACATCGGAAACACGTGAAAATGGTCCTCGAGAGATTGCGTCAACACAAACTTTCGCTAAATTGGAAAAATGTGTTTTCAACGTGACTGAAGTTGAATTCTTGGGATTCATATTATCACCTAGCGGAGTGCGTATGGATTCAAAGAAGGTCGATGCAATTCTCAAATGGCCATCGCCATCCTCCGTAAAAGGTGTTCAAAGCATGTTAGGCTTCGCTAACTTTTACCGCAGGTTTATCCCCGAATTCTCTCGAATAGTCCAGCCCATCACCGCCTTGTTAAAGAAAAACAAACGTTTTGAATGGTCTACCGAGGCGGAACAAGCTTTCCAGAATTTTAAGACTAGATTTATCTCTGCACCGATCTTAAAACATCCTCGCCCAGAACTCCCCAACATCGTTGAAACTGATGCTTCGAGCCTTGCCATGGGGGCAGTTCTATCACAAAAGGACCCAGTAACCAATCAGTTGCATCCCGTGGCATTTTGGTCCCGCAAATTCTCGCCTCCTGAAATCAATTACACCATTACTGATAAGGAACTTCTAGCTATCAAGTCTGCCTTTAAGGCTTGGCGGCATTATCTTCTGGGGGCCCGACACACCGTTACTGTGATTACAGATCACCGAAACCTGCAATATTTGAAAACCGCAAAAGCTCAATCCTCTAGGCAACTCCGTTGGGTACTATTCTTTGCCGAGTTTGACTTCATAATTACCTATCGACCGGGTACAAAAAACGGTAAAGCTGATGCCCTTTCTCGGATGGGAGTGGAAGAACATTTGATCAATCCTAAACCTGTACCTATCATTCCCGAACAAAGAATTCTAGGTGTAATCGCCACACAATCCTTAGAGGAAGTTAAGGATAAAGCCAGGCTACTGGTAACTCCAGCAGACATACAGAATTGGCATCTGCAGGGAAAGGACTTTACGGTGAAGGACAACCTATTATATTTCCAAGAACGGTTATACCTGCCCAGCACAGATTTACAGAAAAAGGTAATCTCTTGTTATCACGATTCTTTAATGGAAGGACATCCCGGTATGACCAAGACCTCGGAAAAGATCAAGCGCTACTTCTGGTGGCCGTCTTGGAAAAAAGATATCAGAGACTTTATAATGTCCTGTGGAGTATGCACCCAAAACAAGAGTCAAAAGGAAAAACCAGCCGGCCTCTTACGCCCTATTGACATCCCGCCTCGCCCTTGGCATACGCTTTCTATGGACTTCATCACCGATCTACCTCCATGCTCCGGATACAATACGATCCTAGTAATCGTGGACCTATTCTCCAAGATGGCGCATTTCATTCCACTCAAAGGCTTACCAACAGCAGCAACTCTGGCCCGAGAATTTCTCGAAAACATCGTCCGACTGCACGGTTTTCCTTCAGTTCTAATTTCGGATCGAGGTAGTCAATTTATTTCTCATTTTTGGCGAAGTTGCTGTCGGTCGGCTCAAATTGATGTGAGACTTTCGACCACCCACCACCCTCAAACCGACGGACAAACCGAGAGGACCAATCAAACTCTGGAACAGTATTTGCGCTGCATGCTACAACAAACTGAAAAAACTTGGAAAGATATCCTTTGGATAGCCGAATATGCCTACAATAACTCTGTCCACTCGGGAACTGGGAAGACCCCGTTTTTTCTTTTATACGGTAGTCACCCTCGAACCTCGGAGTTGGATCCACTCCAAGATCTTGGAACACCAGCAGTAGACCACCTGCATGCTACAATCACCCAAGCCTTTAAGGAAGCCGTTTCTCACCTTCAAAGGGCTAAAGAACAATACAAGAAAGGAGCAGACCAACATCGGAAGGAAGCCCCCCAATATCAAGTAGGAGATCAAGTCTGGCTATCCACCAAATATCTACCTCTAAAAGGACCACGCACATTCAACCCAAGATACCTTGGTCCCTATTCCATCACTACCATAGTAAATCCAGTAGCGGTCAAGTTGGACTTGCCCCCTCACATGAAGATACATCGGGTCTTCCACGTCTCTCTATTAAAACCCGTGCAACCTCAAACCCGACTAACTACATCTCCAAAACCTATTCTAGTTGATGGAGAACTCGAGTTTGAAGTCAAAAGCATCCTGGATTCCAAGATCTCCAAATCTAAACTATTTTACCTGATTGACTGGAAAGGCTACGGTCCCCAAGAAAGATCCTGGGAACCTGCAGAATATGTCCACGCGCCTCGTCTAATCAAAAGATTTCATCAAACATTTCCTAACAAGCCCAAACCCCCGGAGAAGCCCGGTTTGGGAGGGGCCTTGAGGGGGGGTGCTGTCATGATCTCTGCTTCCAAAAGATCAGGACTTGCCCGACTCCCTTGGAAGCAGACCCATAACCCCGGTTCCGAGTGCCAGCCAGTCCCAATTGGGACCTTTTGGACCATGTCCTGGCGCCAGTGGCACCAGGCTCATAAAGATGCCCAGTCCCAGCGCTGGAAGCGCCGGGCTCATAATGCTTGGGTGGACTTACCTGCAGCAGACCATGCTGCTTACTTACCTGCCAATTGAACCCCTGATCCTCTTCTGTTTGGGACTACTTTTCCTGTTGGGTGGGGCAGGAGCCACTCCCTAGGTTCAGAACACTGGAACTCTTCTGGAAAGCAGGAACTCTTTTCTTACCTAGGCGTGACTGTGGAAGGAGACACCTAAGCACTACAGGAGGCTATTTAAACCACACCCGATGGATGAATCTTGCTTTGCGTTATTCTGCATTCTCTGCAGCAGAACGTTCATCGTCTCTTCTGCTTCTGATCCTGGGCCTAAGGGAACAAAGGCTTACCATCCTGGAATCCAGTCTTCAGCAGCACCTGTAAAGACAAAGAAAGAACAGGTTAGCACTACGGTCTTCAGTGGCAGCACATCTCTTACCTGGTCCATCGGCTGTCACCAACGCCTCGCGCTGCATTCCGGCATCTGAAAGACAAAGGCTTACCTACTCGGCGCATGCTCCGGAGGTCTTCGCACTGCATTCCGGCATCTGAAAGACAAAAGCTTACCAGCTCTTTGCACGCTCCGGAGGCCTTTGGCGCTGCATCCCGCATCTGAAAGACAAAAGAAGGTGTGTTTAAAGACATTGGGCAACTTTATTACTCACGTGCCATTACTCCTTCCCACGCCGAATCCAGTGGGTATTCCAGCACCCTTCAGCTTCTCTAAAGCTCCGAACTTGTACCTGCAAGATAAAAGGGACAGTTAGTGCGCATCGTGAAGCAGGCTACAAGCGATTACTTACGTGCTTCCAGGCGCTTCTATTCCTCACGCGGGTTCGATCCTCAACTCTTATCAGCCTGCCATCCGCCATCGCCGGAACCCTGCAAAACAAGAGATATCATTACAAAAGACTTTTAAGACATTTGAAGTGCCCAGAACTTACCGTTCGTGCAGTTAACGACGGACAGCAGTCCTCTGAGGTCAAGAGGCCTGCACCCTTATCCAGTGAAGAAACTGGTTACGGCACCCTGCCCCGAGGCAGATGGACAGCTCAGCGTTCACTTACCTAAGGTGAGGGTGTTAACCTTTGGGGTTCTACAGGAGAAGAGAAAGGGAAGAGGAGAGAGGCACCCAATAACCCCAGTTCATTAATCCCATATTTTCTATCTGCAGACATCTTACTCTTCGAGTCAGACATACAGTGCACAGAAGTCCAGCCCAAAGAGCCAACCGTGTGTTATACATCACCTTTGAAGATACGGCATTCACCCAGTCAAGACCGGCGCCTCTGCGGGAATCAGGTGAGCGTTACAGCAACTGGAGACAGAGGAGACTCCTTTCAGCAGGTACCTTTGTTTCCCCTGTCTGCCCTTCCCTTTCTCCCCCTTTTTGTCTTCCTTCACCCCCAACTTGCTCTATATATCCGAAAGTTGGCCCTGCATCCACTCCTGTATCTCTCTTTCCATTTCTGTCCATTTTGCCAGCCCTCACGATCTCTACAAGCCCAATTCTCTACCCTCACCTCTCCCCTCATTTCCCTACTGTTTCCCTACGGACTAATCTCCACCTTGTCACTCCCTTACTTTGCACTCCCCAGCTGCCATTTCTAACCTCTCTCTCCTCTCTGCACAGTCTCTCTCACCCTCTTTCCTCACTCCCAGCTACTTCCCCAATCATACTTTCCCTTTCTGACCGTTCACCTCCTCCCTTGGTGTCATTTTCCCTCCTCTGCATCCAAGGGTACCCCACAGGCCCCCAGCCACCTGACAGTGGGTGTGCCAAACTTGTATGCCTGCCATCAATGCACAGCCTTGTGTCTGCAGCCCAGGGCTGACTAACCTCTGTGTCCAGAGTGCCTAACATACTCTGGTGACAATGTGATTACTTCACCGCCAGTGATTACTCTGTTCTTGAATTAAGAATTTGGTGTATACTTTGGTGCTCAAACTCTTTGATGTAAACTGCCTGTTGTTGCCGGAGGGGGGAACCCAGTCCATATGTGCTCACACTGCACCCGCATCGGGTTGGTTGATCCCTGGTCCTGAACTTGGCTCTGCCTGGGGTCACCCACACTGCCGGTTAGAACAAACTGTTTGAATAAAATTTACCAACCTTGCAAAAAGACCTGAAACACATACCACCAAAAGCTCGAACTACCAAAAGTTTGAACTTTTTGTGGGACGTGTTTTGGTGGGTTGGTAAATAAATGTTTAAAAACGGGGGCTGCGGGGGTGTCCCCCGCAACACACTGCTCACTATAGTATACAGTATAGTGAGCGGGGTGTTGCGGGGATACCCCTGCAGTTCACCTGATCAAAACAAATAAAAAAGCCAGGGGATGCGGGGGTGACCCCCCTAAGACCCTGCTCACTACACTGTACAGTATAGTGAGCTGGGTTTGCGGGGGTTGCGGGGGATACCCCCGCAGCACACCCAACAAAAGAAAAAAAATGGGGGCTGCACAAATGTCCCCCATAACACCCAGCTCACTATACTATGGAGTATAGTGAGTGGGGGTTGCGAGGGAAACCCCTACAGCTACCCCAAAACAAAAAGAAAGGAACCTGCGGTGCCAGTTCCCGATCATGGAAGTGAAAGGGAACCAGAGCTGCAGGGACACAACGCGAAGGAAGGAAATGTAAGTAGGGTGGTTAGGTTATGTTAGGGGTGGGGGTGTGTTGTGGGTGTGATGTGGGTATGGGTGGGGGTGTATGTATGTACGGGTTTGTATTGGATGTTTGCATGGGAAATGTACGAACATTTGTGGTGCGTACATTTCCCATGCAAACATTTCCATCGCAGATATTTCCGCCCGGAACAAATCACGCCGATCCACAGTGCCTTCCCCACTTTGGCGTGCCTCCCATGTTCATGTATGCAGTTTTACCAAATGCCTTCCACCCACATTGGGACTTTGTTAAGGGTATGCCCTCTTGGGTGAGTACTCTTGCATGGGTGTCTACCCCTACAAGCAGAGCACATGTTGAGCTTCCTGGAAGCTCATTGGTGGCCAGTTCAGAGTGGAAAGGGTTGGGTGTTGTTTGCTCCGTTGCACGCCCTCTCAGCCATGATGTTCACCCTTCACTACAAAGCACGTATGTGCAGTGGTTCTGAATTACCATTCTGTGTGGTGCCAACCCGCTCTGTCACCACACTGGTGGTGGTGTGTGGCATGACGCCTCCCACTTTCAGTTGTGACTGAGCCCAGTCTCTGCGCATCCACTGCCACCCCTGCTGCAGGTTGACATGCCGGTGCTGTGTGGTTGTCCTGTCCAGCCCTCAAGTGTTGTGGGGTTGCATGCTCTGTTCCTTCTGTCCTGCAGATGTCCCTGTGCACATGAAGGTGAGCCTGGGGTGAATGCAAGTCTTCCCACTGCTACCTTCCAGCAGGTGCATTTACTAAGAGGATCCAGCCAGTGGCATGTGCTTGTCTCAAAGAGTGAGCCATGCACATGTGTGTACACATGCCAGTACAGTGACAGTGCAAATGGAATATTGAGTTAGTGATGTACCCTTTGATGGTTAGCTCTCTCAATTTGATTTTCATGGTGGATGTGCAGCCAATACATGCCAGCAAACGCTGACCTCCTGGGATGCGTGCATTAATCAGACCTAGACCAATATGGCAGATCATGTCTGCTTTTATGACTGTAGCTACGCTTGGTCATATTTGCACCTCCCTGTGACGGCAAACATACATTGTGATGTCTGGCCTGTCAACATCCTGTGCATACGATGGTGCTCACAGGTAAGGGTGAATCATATTTCAAATCCAGTGATTGAGCCTGACAAACAGCCACCACATCCAAGGAAGGCAGCAGGCATGCTAATTGCACACTCACAATTTGGGGAGGTAGTGACATAGATCAATGTATCACAGATGGCACTCTATTAAGACCGGCACAGGACACCCAGGAAGGGTTTGGGTGGTTGTGCCAAAGTAAAGTGGACAGATAAGTACACACACAGCTGAAAGAAAGGAGAACGAAGAGTAGGCTAGTGTAGTAAGGAAAAAGGTACAAAATGGATTCCCCTTTTGGGGTGTATGCAGATATAGGAAAAGAGTATTCCACACACCTTAGGAAAACTCTAGCCTTCTGCACATTTTGCTATAACAGAGGCCCACGCTGTTTGCTCATGGCTTGGAACAACAGCTATGGGTGTCTGTAACGTAGAAACTAGACAAGAGAAGGGGCAGAGGTTGCCTGATGGAAACCAACAGACACGCTCTGTACAAGGGGTCTACAAACAGTACAAGAGAAGACACTAACAGATAAATCCAGGGAAAAAGAAGTCGAATAGCAAACTAGCAGAAGGAAATGAAGGGAAAGCCGTATAACAGGATTGGATAGGGAGAAAGAACTGAGGGTTGAAAACAAGGAAGAAAGCAAGGGAGCAGCAATCAGGAAACAGGGGAACTGCAATAACTGAAAATAAATAATGAAGGTAAACTCATGTGGATAGCAGAGGATAGTAGGGTACAAGGTAAAAAGGTCAGAAAAGCAAGGAAACAATGGGCAAGCCCAAAAGGAGCAGGGCTGTAAGGAAGGAAGCCCCGAGGCAAAGGGTTTAGGGCAGCGGAGTGAAGCAGGCTGCACAGCAAGGAGCCCAGAAGGGCTGGGCAGCAAGGAGAGAGCCCAGAGGAGCAGGGCCGCTGACTGTAGAAGGCTGCAGGAGGACTGTAGAAGGCTGCTAGACTGGAAGCCCAGTGGACGAAGACTGTAGGTTGAAGGCAGTGGAGCGTGATCTGCTGTAAGGCAGGAGAGTGGGAGGCAATGGCGGAAGGTAGACGCGAAGCATGATCGGCTGTAAGGCAGGAGCCTGGAAGGCAAGGGTGGAAGGTAGCAGCGGAGCGTGATCGGCTGCTTGGCTGGAGTCTGGAAGGCAAGGACGGAAGGTAGCAGCGGAGCGTGTTCGGCTGCAAGGCTGGATCCTGGAAGGCAATGGCGGAAGGTAGCAGCAGAGCGTGATCGGCTGCTTGGCTGGAGCCTGGAAGGCAAGGACGGAAGGTAGCAGCGGAGCGTGATCGGCTGCAAGGCTGGATCCTGGAAGGCAAGGACGGAAGGTAGCAGCTGAGCGTGCTCGGCTGAAAGGCTGGATCCTGGAAGGCAAGGACGGAAGGTAGCAGCTGAGCGTGATCGGCTGCAAGGCTGGATCCTGGAAGGCAAGGACGGAAGGTAGCAGCGGAGCGTGATCGGCTGCAATGCAGAGGAACCGCATTCAAAGATATGTAGCTCGAAGCAAAAAGGTGCTGGAAGGACTCTTAATGCAAGAGACTGAGTCCCTGCAGGCAGCAGCTTATATAAAGCCCAGCTCAGCACAGAGGCAGGCTAATTGGTCGCACCTGGCTAAGCACACCTGCAGACAATCGGCCACCTCCCTCTCTGTTCCTGAGCTGGTGGAAGCAGAGCAAATCCCTAGAGCTTCTGGGGATTGTAGTTTCGATTATGACCAATAGGAATAGCCAGGAATAGATGGTTATAGCCAAGTGCATTGTGGTTATTGAAGTTTGTTGGAAGAAATAGAAAAGTACCAAAGTCTCCAAAATGAGAAATAAGGTCCATAATGATCGCCAATGTATGCGCCCATGGCGCAGGCATGACACAATGTCACAGCATTCTTCAGAGTCCCGGTGATTGGATTGTGTACACTGAACATCCTTGTATGGGGAATCTTTGTAGGGAAAGTCTGGTAGGAGCAGCCATGGTGATTCCAGGTCCTCATGTGTATGGTATATTAGTCTCACTTGTAATTGCACATAGTTGGAACTTGTGATCGAGCTGTTGGTCGCGCACGATTCATGCATGTGCCCACCCCATCCTTGGCCATTGTCACTATGTGAAGGCCCATCATGCTACCACAGAGGAAAGCAGGCAGACTTAAATGGCCTGAAAAAAACATTTGTTATGTTCCACAATGGTCTTGTTGGACTCCCAAGTGGGGCTGCTGAAAAGCCACAGGTCCATCTCACAAATGTGGGCAGGACAGGTGGCACTGCCTCCCCTCAAGGCCGATATTTGGATGGATAAAAGTTGTCTGTGTCTCTTGTTGGTGGATCAAACGTCAATGAAGAATGCAGCTAGATGCAGTTTACTTGTGTGATTTGTAGGACACATTGGTCATTGTCAATTCAATCTCACCTTGCAGCTCTGTGTTCCTCCTCAGGCTACCCCTGTCAGAGGTTCACTCTAATGTCAATTGCACCAGGGCCCTTCCCAGGGTGCAACTGGGGCTGTCACAGGCTCCTCGTTTCCTTTGGCCCCCAAAGCTCAAACCACGATCAGCAGTGACCTTGGATCCATAGATGCAGTTACTTATTACTGGGCCTCCTGTCCTCTCCAATTGACATCTCATGGAGTCGGATGAGACACACCCACAGAATGCCAGAGCAGGACGTTTCGGCACGCCAGTTCAGCGCAGGCCGATTTGGCGTGGATGTTTCACCGTAGGAGCCGGTTTGGTGCGGCCTGTTTGGCACGGCCACTTCACTGCAATATTTATTAACAGTGCACTTTTAAAAGTGCACTCTTAATAAAATCAAAAAATCAAAAAATAAATATGGAATTAGGGCTGTTGCAAACCCTGGCCTGCAGGGCTGGGTGACTGAGGAGTTAACTGCAAAGCCATAGAGCTCTTGCCAATTTTATCTGCACCAGTTACTTATATTGAGCATTACAATCATTTTTCATGACCCACGTTAATATAAGTAACTGGTGCAGCTGAAACTGATACGATTGCCATAGCCCAGTGGCTAGCCCTTTAGTCTTGCAGGCCAGGGTTCAAGATATGTTTAATAATTAATGTTTTATTTTATTATTTTATTAAAAAATAGTGTTGTCGCCATGAAAAGTGCTGCGCCAAATGATGCCAGCGGAGGACGGTTGCACCTAACAGGCCACACCAAACTTGCCCACGCCAAACTGGAGGTGTACTGGACACCCCAACACACATTACCCTACACAAGTGAAGTTGGTTGTTCCACGTGTGGCTGTCTGTGTTGTTCCACAGCTGCCAGCATGGGATAGATGTGGTGCACAGGCCTTGCAACCACGTCCATCAGGCAACCACTCCCCAGGTTGTCTTTGAGGCACAGCAGGACAGCGTGCACTTGACAACACCGGAGGTACCATGCTGGGACAACACCCCAACAGGCCCAGGCTCAAGCCCAGCCACCCCAGTTTCGGCTGACCTAGTATGGCCTTTGAACAGATGTGGAGAGATGCTGAATGTGACCATCTCACTAAGAGGGATGAAGTAACTGACCAGGATTCCTTCATTAAAAGCATGTGGAGAAGGAAGAGTCCAGCACTGCATACACGTCCAGCTGCAGGTGCAGGAAATGTGGTGTAGAGAAAACTGACTCCCCAGCATCACTCAGTGGGCCTTCTGTTCAGGGCACACCAGATGGATGGTGTTAGGCTAGTAACGTCTACCTGCACGGTGGGATCAGAGTCGGGTGGTTGACTCCATCGAAGGATAAGTATGGTTGTGAGAGAGATAGCCAACGAGTACAATACATGAAAGATGAAGTGTACTTTGAAGAGTGAGTTGACAAGGGCAGGATTCCATTTAGAGATCAACAAGTAGGGATTTGACACAGTGGGCAGTCTGGTCAACCAACACAGTGTATACCCTTGCAAGACCACCACCCAGGCACATACAGCCCACTCAGGGTACATTACCTCTGTTGTGCACCTCGCCTTGATCTAGGTTGGCTGAGAAAGCCCTCGAGGGCTGGTGAAGAGTGTTACTGACCCCTGTCTCTAGTTTCAAAATGTCCACATGGCCATGGGTGATTGACCACTAGCGCACATTCCCCTGGCAACCATCCCAGCCTCTTTCAGGTGTCATCAGGGCAGAGACAGGGGAAAGAGGCCCCTGCTCCCAGTGTGACTGTCAACTGGGAAGGACTGTCCTCAGAATACCACAATGTAGAACCATCAGACGGGGAGACCCACAAAGGGTGACAGGGGTCTGTAGTGATATCGGGAAACCAAATGGGCTCATCTTGTGACAAAGACCATAATGTACAAGTTGGAGAACCAAACCAAAGCCTGCGGCATTATGGTTGTAAGAGCTGGTGTACGACAGCTGAAGTGTGATTCCATTGCACTGTGCATGCCACCAGCACCTCTCATCCACTCGGTTGTGTAGGTGTAGGTGTTGCATGAGCATGTGTGATAGGCCCATGTGCAGGGTGATGGCAGAAGGTACTGTGGTGGTGGTGCATAGCGTTCATGACATGCAAATCATTTGTCTGACATGGACATAGGTTCAGATGAACATCAGACCATCAAGTGCCGTGGTATTCAAATATTTGCATAACGAGCCCTCATGACCGCTTCAGTGGAAATATTGTTTCTAGGCCCCAGTTGGGGGCCAAGTCTATATAAAATATAAGCACACTGTCTGCTACTTACATGCTCTATTAAATACAGCCACTTTAATCCTTTTCTATATTAAAAACAGTCATCTTAATCCATTTTTAAAGAGTCTGGCAACTCAGACCCCCACAACTTTTCAGCGGATGGTTAACCAGGTTTTTTCGGTTCTGGAAAACTTCAGTGTTGCCTATTTAGATGGCATTGCTATCTTCAGCCACACCTGGGAGGATCACGTATCTCACCCAAAACAATTGCTTCAGGTGCTGCAAAATGCAGGTCCGACTCTCAAGGCAGGTTACCATCACTTACCCAGGCCACCTGGTTGGTGGAGGTAAGAAACCATCTCTCGAAGCAAAAGTACAGGCTGTGAAGGATTGGGACATCCCCACCATACAGACACAGTGTGAAAGAAAGACTTTATAGGTCTCACCGGGTACTACCGGTCATTCACCAAGGGGTATGGGACCATTGCACTGCCCCTGAATGATCTAACTTCCAAGAAGATGCCGAAGAAGGTAACTTGAACCCGCACCTGTCAAACCTCCTTTTAGGATTTAAAGGATGGATTGTGCAGGGCTCCAGTTCTGAAAGTGTCAGACTATGGTCAGTAAATCATAATTCAGACAGGCACCTGTAATTTTTGGATTGGAGCATTGTTAGCGCAGTTGAACTCTGAAGGGGTAGAGCAACCTGTTGCCTACATTAGCAGGCGGTTGACAAAAAGGGAAAGGAACTGGGCTGCCATAGAAAAAGAGGCGTATGCGGTCGTGTGGGCTGTAAAGAAGTTGAAACCCTTCGGGTCTCAGTTTACGATCCAGACGCACCACAGGCCTCTGCGATGGTAAATGGCCATGCAAGGGGAGACCCCTAAACTTTTGGGCCATATCCCTCCAATGATTAGATATGCACATCCGGCACTAGCCAGGCTCCCAGCATGGAAATGCAGATGGCCTCAGCCCATACTGTCGCCTTGATGATGAACCAGACACTGGTGGTGGTTCACATGTTGAGGTTGGAGGGCATGTGAGGAATTCAACCATCCTCACAGGGAGTGTGTGCGCTCGCCTGGGCTTTTTGATTTTAATAAAATGAAAATGAATAATTGGAGATCAACTTCCGAAAATGTGTGGGCCTAATCTGCACACATTTTCTAATGCTCGCCGCACAGAAAACACATAGTTCGGTGAACTCTGGGGGACACAGCCTACGGGCGCAGTCCTTCCTGCACATTTATTTGACAGGTAGCAGCGAGGGGTGCACAAAAACATCCAGAGGACAAGGGCAACAACTTCCTCCTCCCATGGCCAGCCTAATTAAATATCAAAGTCTCCATGGATCCACACTGTTCTATTGTCTAAGTTCTGTGTGGTGGCGGTGCATACTGATGAGAGTAATTGAAGCAGGCATGTGAATAGGCCTGGTCACAGATTTAACAATGGGCAGGAAAACTAAAACCTCTTTGACATGCAATGTGTCAAATTGAAGCTAGTTCCCACCCCGCTTTATGAAGAACAGTGAATGGCATGTTTGTGTCCACTATTTACCGAAGGCAACCCCTGTAGAGCAGACCCCTTTCAAAGGGAGGAGTATGTGATTTAAGGGAGACAGAAAGTCTGCTCTCATCACAAACTTCAAGGGAGACCTGCGCTTTGATCAACAGCCACAGAGGTCTCAGTTAACCAGAGAGACACTTTGATCTACAGCAGACAGGAAGATGGGTGGGATTTAGGAGTTCATGTTGTCACCTCTTACCTTTCCTGTTGCAAGGCACTCTGGTCTTGACTTCACGCATAACAGAAGATTGTTGGTGCGGACCCCAGATTGGTTCCTTAAGGTAGGCTTAGTCTACATCAACAACTGGGGCCCAATTGTCTTTAAAAGAGGGCTGAGCCCCTCACCTAGCAGATCATGTGAAGACTTCACCAGAAGCAGGAAAGAAGAACTCAGCATTGGACCCTGGCTGAAGGTACAGTCTACTTTACATCTTCCGCCAGAGAAGGAAGTCCAGGATTTCTAAGAAGGAAGCAAGATCCCTACCCTACAAATCTCCCAGGGAACAAAGGGAGATACCAGACTCAGAGGACCCCTCCATCAGCTCTGAAACTGGCACTGAGCCAGCACCCAGCATGCCTTGCTAGGTTCTGCCAGCAAGCTTCCTAGGTGGGAAGTGCCAGAGAGTCTCTGAACAAAGGACAAGGCCATTGCCTGCAAAGACTTTCCTCATCTTTGGTACGTCTGCCTTGAAAGGACACCACGAGCCCTGCGAAAATGCTATGAGGAGTGCCACACAAGCATCAAGCAGCATCCATCTTTTAAGGACATTTTCGAGGCAGTCGATAAAGCCCTCTGGGAAACCTCGACCAGGGGCCAGACCATCCAACCAGCACAGAGACAACCATTCTTGACCCCAAGCCGCTGTGTAGGCCAGCCTGCGGCCTTCTGTCCAGCCTCGCTTGCTGAACTGCCTGTCGTTTGATACCCACCACTGTCTCCCTTATCGAACCCTGTTGCAGGAGTTGCAAAGTGTCCTGGAACTGACTCCACGCTGTCCAGCATCAAGAACATCTCAAGCACCAGGTACATTGGGGTTCTGTCCCCCTGGTCCTTTTCCAAAGGCTGCTAGTGACATTTATGACCCCTTCCTCCCTTGGTGCTGAAACCAAATAACCTTGAACAGTTAAGACTGATTGCTTTACCGACTAACCTGTAAGTATCCAGAGTGCATCCCTTTCCTTCTTGAAACTGTCTGTCCTCTGTTATAGTTTACAAGGTGGGTTTTATTTTTTAGTGTGCTAGAACTTTCTGTTGCAGTAATAATAAAGTAGATATGAGTATACAAGCTAGACTGGAAAGTCCATTTTATCATTTGGTAATAATTGTATTTTCGCTGTGTTGTAACTAACCAACAATCCATGACTTTGAGGAGATAAGCCTGTCGTTCCACCCAAATTACCAAAAATTGTACAAGGAGGTTTATAATGTACCTGTGTTCCAATCTGTTTGGATCCCTTCTGGTGTACCAGAGGTGTGGGGCTGATTGAGGGTTTAGAAACAGATATTCATCCCTGGACCACTGGTACCCCAGAAGTTGTGTTGTCACACTTGGTTAGACACAATTGAATGTGAATGTTTTTCTATTGTATGGGCTTTGCAGACATATGGAACTCATTTCAGGATTCAAACTTACCACCAACCCTTAAAGTGGTTGATGCAGATGAAATGAGAAAACCCAAAATTGCTTAGATGGTCCATAAGCCTACAAAGCTTTGACTTCACTATTGAGCACAGGTTTGGTACCCAACATAAGAATGCTGATGTCTCTCCAGAAAGTATGACCAACTGAATCAAGAGATTCATCCAGGAGTGGATTAGATCCTCCTGTCCCTAGACTGGGAGGGGCGAGTGTTAGGGAGATGTTTTAATGTTTATGCTTCATCCTCTCGCCTAGTGAGACCCCCCACCACTTTTTGCTGGATTCTGGGCACTTTTCCTTAAATCCTGAATGAGTGGAGCCATTTTTCCACTCATTCATTCTCATGGGCTCTGTCTTTTGGAACTCTGCTCTCTGTGTATTAATTTACTATGGAGCCTACTGTCATCCAAATCTCATTTAAGGCATCTGTATTTTACTTTTGCAGCACACAGCTCTTCACAGGCAGTGTTGCTGGGAAGCCTTTGGGTTCTCCTTTCAGATTCTTTATATATCCTTACTATCTACTGTTCTTAAGGATAGGAGATTCTTAGTATCTCTACTAAAATGTTATATTCTGAGAGATTGGCAATCACCACCTTATGTGGAGTGCCAAGTTCTGCACCTGTGATTTAAAATAAAATATTATTGTGTTACAGTTTACATAAAACTTTTAGCAATTAACAGAATAAACAGAAGAGGGTCAAACGAGTATCCGTTGTATTGGTCATTCCATTAATTTTCCTTATTTCTTGGCCCCTCTTGTCCGAGATCACCCGTCTATGTTCCATTGTTATCAGCAGTGTGACACCTCATTTTTTTTTTTATCTCGGCTGCAAGGTCATAATGGAGTTTTAGCAGCACTACTTCCTCTGCTGCAATCGTCCAGTCTTTTTGTCTTAATATTTTCTTTATTTTGTCTGGGGGTTTGAATCAACTCTTCCAGTTGTCTTTCCATGTCTTCTAATGCTTTTACATACTCTTTGACCCATTTCCTAATCACAGGATTTGTACCATGTAGTAGCTCCTGGTGGATCTTCTCAATCATAGACATATGGGATGCTTTAGGCATTTTGCAAAAAGTTTCATTTTCTTCCACTGAACTGACATTGATAGTGAGCATAGGCCTAGTTCTTTCCTGATGACCTCAATCAGTAGTGATCGAGGCAGAGCAAATACTTTTTTCCAAAAAGGACCCTCCATTCAAGGCCACCATTTCGATGGTAAATTAACAAATACTTCAGATGCATAAATGAGCGTGGGAATGACCTTTGATCTATAGAATTCTAATATTGGTGTTAATGAATATCTGCAGTATTTCCGCTTCAGAATCAAGGCTTGACTTTGACATTGCCCTGGTCTTGGTGCTTAGTGTGTCCACAGCTTGGGTCTCTACTACGCTGTTTGTAATTCCCAGGTATTTAAATTGGGGAGTGCTTACTATTCCTTTGTTGTTCAAAAACCATTTGAATTGTTTCTTTTTTGTTTGTTGCTTCTTTTCATAGTTAGGATTTTCTTTTTGTTTGCATTGACTTCTATGTTGTCATTGTCCGTGTATTTCTGCAAGCTGTCCAGTTGGCGTTGTAGGCCTATTTCAGTGTAGTCCAAAAGGACTAAGTCATCAGCATAGACTAGGTGAGTCACTTTCATCTTACCTACTTGAGAAGGGGAGCTTCGGATGGAATTCAAATGTTCTCCAAGGTCAACGATGTAGAAGCTATAAATGGCTACAGCCAATGGGCAACCCTGATTTACTCTTCTGTGGGCTCATATTTCCTTGCTTAGCAGTCCTGAGGTATAAAGTCAGACTCTTATTGAGGTGTTAGAGTACAGGCTCTTGATTTGGTCTAGGAGGTCTGCAGGGCATTCCTTTTTTGTCCATTTCTGCCATAGACACTTTCTGTTTACGCTATAGAATGCTTAAGAGAAGTCCACGAAGGCCATGTGTAGTTTGGAGTTTGCTTTCAAGATCTTAATTTTGAGAAGAGAGATTAGAAAGGCTGGCAGGACAGTGCCTATGCCTTTATCAACCCCTGCTTGATATCCGTCGTGGGGAGATCTTTAATGGACCCAATTGTTTAGTCTTTTTACTAACCAAGAGGCATATCATTTTGCCATAGCATCCAGGAGGGCTATTGGCCTGTAATTAGAATGTCCTGATCTTAGTCCATCTTTAAATATGGGAATTATGTTTGCAGTCTTCCATGATTGAGAAATCTGTTTCTTTGTTAATACATTTTGGATCATTACATGCAAGAAGTTGGCCCATTGCTCCAGGTTTTCCTTTAACATCTGGTTTGATATCCTGTCGGGGCCCGGAGCTCTGGATGGACTAAGTCGTTCGATCATAAGAATCAAGTCTGTCTGGTCGTAGGGCTGGTCCCATGAGTCTACTAATTTTACAAGTGCAGTTGTCCCCGGTTCCATGTCTTTTAATAGGTTGCCATAGAAGCCTACCCAGGCTGCCTTTGTTATGCCCATAGATTGGTCGCTATGTTGCAGTTGGCTTAATGCTCGAATCAGAGACCACATCTGGATGTTGTTTTCCCTTGCAGAGCAGTCAACATAGTCTCTGCATCGTTTTGCAAAAGAGCTCTTCTATGATTTAAGCACCATGATCTATAGGTAGACTTTGCTTGTTTGATTTTGGTTTCCTTTGAAGTTGCTTGCGAGTTCTTCAGATGTCTTGGGAGGATAGCTCAGGGGCAACATGCTCACCTTGGAAGCAAGACGACGTGGAGCAACACAGGTTTGATCCCCGGGTCCGTGCTTAAAAAAACCTCTGGGTATTAAGCACGTTATAAATAACCCATCATATCATATCATCTCATGTCTTATGAGGTGTCTCATCTATTTTTTCTTATTTGCAAGTTCATAATCAAACGTGGGCTGATGTTTTATTTGTTGATTAGGATTCTTTTTATTTCTCTTGGTGCAGTATAATACTAGTAGGTTTGTATAGTCCAACCTCGAGGAGCCTTTATCAATGTGAGATTTATCAATTAGTTTGTTAAGTTGCTGTGCAGCTTGATTAATCAAATTAGCATCCATTCTTAGTCTGGTACCGTTGTTAACCACTTCTACTGGAGTCTTTAGTTTTGCATTAATAGCTTGGTGTGTTTTGGCCCAGGTTAATCTCAGCCAATTATGGTTGCTTTTCTCCGATGGAATCACTTACATGGAGAGTATCTTTATGTTCATTTCTCTAGAAACGAAAATGGAATCTATGACTGATGAAGATTCTTCTCTCTTCCAAGTCTCATGGAAGATTGCGTTTTTTTCAAAATAGCCATTTGTCATGTGCATATCCTGACTGCAGACCAAATCAAGGCAGTGCTGGGCATTGTTGCTAAGAGAGACTTCCTTCCTTTTATCTGGTTGCCTGTGTTAAAAAACAGCAGTGTAGTCCATATTGAAGTCTCCAAACAACATGATTGATGATTTATCATAGTTGTAGCCGTCATCAATGGCCTCCGTTATTTGGTCAATAATTGTGTTGATTTCAACATCAGTGTCCTTCCAATAGATTTGTTTGTTTGCTTGTTTGTTTATTTATTTATTTATTTATAATGTGCACCAGACCCAAAGGTATTAGGGCGCAGAAGAAGGAAAAGAGGATTGTTCAGCTTAGGTTACATTGCTGTGCGTTACAGTACAAAATAATAATAAACAGTGTTGGCCTATATCATACAAATGAGCAAAGGATAGCGAAGGGCATCAAGCAACAGTTATATACAATATATACAATTATACAGATACAGATATATATACAGATATATATACACAGTTATACGCAGTGGTGGACAGTGGTGTGCAATGTGGTAGAAGGTCAAATGTCGTGCTCCTTAATCCATTGGATGAGGTTAGATCTGAAGCGTAGGTAGGGCATGTCTTCTCTTAAAGAGGGTGCAAGTGAGTTCCAGTTTTGGGCAGCTTTGACCAGGAAGCTACTACCACCAGTCTTCATATGTTTGAATCTAGGCACTTGTAGTAGGTTAGTATTAGCTGTTCTAGACGGGCGGTTAGTGGATTGTCTCCGGAATCTGGAAGTAGGGTACAGGGGGGTGGCCATGTGTAGGCATTTATGAGTTAGGAAGGCTGATTTGAGGAAGATTTTGTCTTTGGTGGGAAGCCAGTTGTTGGATCTTCTAAAGTCAGATATGTGAGCTTTCTTGGGAATGTTAAGGGCTGCATTATTGTTTTGTAAGATCTGTATCTTGTTGGTAATGTATTTGATGCAGCCTATGTATAGGGCGTTGCAATAGTCCAGTTTAGATAATATCAAAGCTCTTGCTAGAGTCATGCAGTTGTTGGGTGTAAGGAATGGCTTGGCTGCTCTAATTAACTTACACGTATAGACGGTGGCTGAGGCCATGGAGTTAACTTGTTTTTTAAATGTGAGAGTGGAGTCTAGGTAAAAGCCAAGAGTTTTCACTTCCTTAGCTACTGGGATATTGTTATTGTCTATGGTGAAGTTAGAATATAGATGGCCTAATTTATTGAGATCCGCTGTGGTGCCCAAAATGAGGAGTTCCGTTTTATCATCATTCAGGCATAGTCCATGAGAGGCCATCCATGCTTGGATGATGAGATATACTCTGTTCACAAAGGCCAAATCCTTATCGTAATTTCCAGTCAACGGGATGAGGATCTGTGTATCCTCTGCATAGTTAGTGTAGGTGATACCCAGGCCATCTAGATCATCAAAAAGGGGCTTTGTGAATATGTTTTACAGAGTGGGTGAAACACATGAGCCTTGTGGCACACCACAAGTGATAGGAATATGGTCTGCAGCTGCTGAAGGCGCAAAGACCCGCATGGTTCTAATATCTAAGAAGAATTGAATCCAGCCTATGGCTTCTTGTGAGAAGTGAGTGGCCGAGTCTAAGTGATGGCAGAGAGTCTTATGATCAACAAAGTCAAACGCCGCTGAGAGGTCGAACAGCAGAAGTAGTGCTTTGTTACCATTGTCTCTCAGGGTGTCTATTTGTGCTTTAAGGTCAATTGGTGCAGTTTCTGTTTCGTGTTGCTGTCTAAAACCTGACTGAGGTGCTCCTAGGAAGTGGTTGCATTCCAGGTATTGTTGAATTTGGAGGTACGCTACCTTGTCCAGGATTTTAAGCAGGTATGGCACTGTTGTAATGGGATGATAATTTGTGGGAATGGTCGGGTCAAGTGTTTATTTTTTTAGAAGTGGGAGGACCCACAATTGTTTCAAATTGTTGGGCATAGTACCAGATGAGAATGAGGCATTTATGAGTTTGATTATGAATGGAGAAAGGTCCCTTGTGGCATCCTTTATGATTAGTGCCAGGCAAGGGTCGCCGTGGCAGTTGGACGGTTTGAGAGTTAAGATAACCTTTTCAACTTCTTGAATGGATATTTCCTTAAAGTTAAAAAGGAGTTAGATATATCGGACAGGGTGAGAGGTCAGGAGGTGTTTGAAGGCACCTCCTCCTTGCATCTAACTCCGTAATATTGTTGGGAGTTAAATGCAAGGAGGAGGGATTCTTTTTTGTTGTTAATTTTTGTCTGCAAAGTCATTATTTTATTAGCTAGAGCGCTCGGAATGCTAGTTCACCAGGTTTTGTCCTTAAGGCAGATGTCAGGGGCATGGATAGGTGTTTCCAATTCTTTAAGGATTGTGAATAGTTCTTTTGTATTAGAATTAGCTTGAGTAATGCGCAGATTGTAGGATTCTTGTTTAGCAAGGATTATTTCTTTTTTGTATAGGGAGGCTAGTTTGGTGAGGTTGTTTTTGTTAGTTTCAGAAGGGTTTAGTCTCCATATCTGTTCACATTTACGTTTTTCAAGTTCAATGGCTTTTAGGTGGGGAAAGAACCAAGAATTAACATGTTTTTTCTGTTTACATTTTTTTAATTTTCAAAGGTGCTATGATGTCCAGGGCGGATAACATTACCTTATTGTATTCTTCAACCAAGGTAGATGGGTCTGCAGAGTAAGGGGGGGAATTCAGAGTGGGTATGATCAGAGGAATAGGTTTGTCAGCTGTAATGTTCTTTTTGTTCCTTGTAGGAATAGCAGGGGCTATGCTGATGGTATGATGGGGGGGGGTGGCTTCAAGGGCGAAAGAGATCAAGTGATGGTCAGACCAGGGAAAAGGTGTTAGGGCTTTAATGGAGATTACACAATGGTTTTCCGCTATCCGATCAAGGGTTCTGCCCTTGGTGTGCGTAGCGCCTGTTACCTTTTGGGCGAAGCCTAATTCCTCAATGGAATTGTTGATCTGTGTTGCATTAGGATCTGAGGGGTCTTTGTAGCCAGGATCACAATCTCCTAGGAGAAGACTTGGTGATGTGTTTTTGAGGTTATCCGAGAGGATGTTAGTGAGGTCTTCTTCAAAGGATCCTAGAGGACCTGGAGGTCTGTAGATAAGGTGGATAGATAGGGTTTGAGTAGTTGAGGTAGTTAGTTTGGTGGTCAGGAGTTCACAAGAGTCTACCTTAAGTGGAGTAGCAAGTCTCAGTGCTAGGCTAGTTTTTGCAATTATGGCTAGGCTACCGCCTCGAGAGGAAGTGCGGTCTATTCTTAGGAGAGTGTAATCCTCAGGAATAGCTAGCATAATTGCTGGGCCGGCTGCTGGATGCAGCCAGGATTCCGTAATGGCGACAAAGTCCATTTTGTCAGTTGTGATAATGTCGGCTATTTCTGTGGGGGGGTTTAGGGCAAGTGGTAGGGTCAGGAGAGAGAGTCGGCTGTCGAGCTCGAGTGGGTGCTGAGTGTTAGTTGAGTTATGCAGAGATATTTTGGTATTAGGCTGGGCACTTTTTAGGTTTCTAGACAGGTTGTTAGAGAGGAGGTCTAGAGATTTGGCTGTAGGTTCATACATTTTAGGGAATCTAGCACAAAGTTTGAGGTTTCTTTGGGAGAGACTACATGGTCTAGTGATCATAACATTTATGTTTTTGGGATCGTTCAGGGGTATCTCAAACGCCAGGGAGGGCAGAGAGTGAGGCATGTTGACATCTAATGTGATAAGTAAGTCTAGGATAGTCCTCGATAAGACTGTGTAAGTGCCTGGCAAATACATAGTTTATGTGGAGGTGGGCTGACTAAGGGTACCATATATGAGGCTCAGTAAGCTCAGAATGGGCGCTAGTGCCTGTATTTAAAGTGGGCAAGCAGAAAGCGGCGCAATAGTCGCGGTGCTATGAGGCAGGTAAGGAGGCAGCACGTATAATCACACATAAGCTAGGTAAAGTGCGTGAGTGTGGCAGACTGGGCATAGTATAGGCATCACTGGCACGTGCTCACAGAGGTCATTTAGCAGCAAGGGTTCACCTAATTTTAAAGGCACAGTTTAGGCTAAAATGCAATGTGCAAACAGGTAAGAACAATTATAGCAGCAAGGTCCATCTAAATTCAAAAGTCACAATGTGGGCTAAAATGCGATGTGCAAACAGGCAGGAGGAGCAATGTGCAAACAGGTAAGAACAATTATAGCAGCAAGGTCCATCTAAATTCAAATGTCACAATGTGGGCTAAAATGCGATGTGCAAACAGGCAGGAGCAATGTGCAAACAGGTAAGAACAATTATAGCAGCAAGGTCCATCTAAATTCAAAAGTCACAATATGGGCTAAAATGCGATGTGCAAACAGGCAGAAGCAATGTGAAAACAGGCAAGAACAGTTATAGAAGCAAGGACCCCCTAGGTTCAAAAGTCAATATATGGGCTAAAATGAAAATCGGCTAAAATGCAATGAGCAAACAGGTAAGAACAATTATAGCAGCAGGTCCATCCAAATTCAAAAGTCCATCTAAGTTCAAAAGTCACAATATGGGTTAAAATGCAGTGTGCAGGAGGCCACCAGGGGGCGCGGGCAGGATGGACGCCTGAACGTCGAGCTCCGCACCCAGCCCCGGGTGAATCACGATTTATCGGCGAAACGAGGGTCCCATATACTACGCGACCCCCCCCAAAAGACGTGGAAGCCTGTGGCCCCCACCTGGGTCCAACTTTGGTTCCGATCCGACGCTCCTGTGCGGAGTTACACGGACCAAGGCGATATCGGCTGCCCCTCCCCCACGACCTGGCGCGGAGTGGCGCAGGAGACAGCACGAGCCGCGCCGCCCACGAATAGGCCCGAGAGGGTGAGCCCGCGGCGCTTCCTCCCCTGGGCATCCTCCGACTTGAAGAAAACCGTCCACCCACACAGGGAACGCACGCCCGGCGCCTCTGGTGCCCGAGGCCCGGCCTGACCCGGAGAAAGGCGGCGCCCGTCGTAAACTGGCCGACACGAACCCCTCATGAACTGGAGAGAGAACTTGCTGAAATACCAGTTTGTTCCCAAAGAAAGGACCATGGCCGCCGGTAGCCCCACCGTCCCACCCCCGGATCTGGGGGCTATCCAGAACAACATCCAAACGATTCTGGAGGAGATACGAGGTATGAGGACAGACATGGGGGCCAAACTGGCCGACCTCACCACCAAGGTCGCCACCTTAGAAGACCGCGTGGAGGGCGTCGAGAATAACCAACTTTCGGCGACACTTCTCGAAACCCAAATGGACATGAGACTCCGAGACATGGAAAGGCGCGAGGAAGAGCTTCGGTTCAAGGTTGACGACATGGAAAATAGGGAGAGGAGGAACAACCTTCGAATCTTTGGCCTGATGGAATCTGAGGGCGAATCCGTACAAGGACTTGAAGGCAAAGTGCACGATATCGTGAGGATCGCCCTGGGAACGGAAGACGTGGGGGCGACCAACTTCGACAGGGTGCACCGAGCGGGGGGGGGAGGCAGAGGCCCACGCTCGGTTCTGGTTCGGCTGCACTACTACGGGGACAAGATCAGAATCCTGGAAAAGGCGAGACATCTTGGCACCATACAGTACGGTGATTCGAAGGTATCCATCTTCCAAGACCTCTCGGCCCTAACCCTGTCAATGAGGAGGAAATGCGGCACACTCACAAGATGGTTGCAGGGAAAAGGAGTCCGATATCGGTGGGGTCACCCCTTCTATTTGGAGTTTGAGTGGCTAGGTGAGAAACACCACCTGGTGTCGGAGGAGGACATACGAAGAGCCACGGACGATCTGGTGAACGACCAGGCGGGCCATTCGGGCGCCCAGGAGGGAGGACCACGGGACCCCCCTAGGGGTCCCGACGGCCCAGGAAATCACAGTGGGAAATCTAAGGTCAAGGGGGCCCGAAAGTTTCGGAAAACCAGACACCCGTCGATGAACCCGGAAAATCACACTGACTCATGAAAATGACGTTCGATTGGAAGGAGAGAAAATCATGAGGTGAGAGACGATTCAGGGTACGGACGCAGGAGGCCCCGGGCCCACGAACTGCCTTGAACGGACACCGCGGCGGTGTCGCGTTTGGCCCACCGGACTTTGGGTCGGCAGACCATTATGTTAAAAAGTTAACTGTTTATTTGTGTTGCCCCGCGTTTGGGTTTCTGGTAGTGGGTTGAGGGCCCGGGCGGGGTCTCTGGTTTTTGTCTCGGTTAAGTGCACCGAAGGCCTGCAGGGGCCGACCTGAATCGGACTTGCGATCTGGGACTCTCCAGACACACGAAAACCCCGGGGCTGGGGTTGGAGTCCTTGGTGGTTCGTTGACCGGCCCCAACACATGTTGGGGAGAGTGGACGGACGCCTCAAGGTACAAGGGTGGGGAGGGGGGAGGGAAGACACGGGGAGGGGGGTCAGTTGCAAGGGGGGAGGGGATGGGGGGGATAACGGGGTAGTTTGGGGGACTCAGGGGGAAATTCAGTTCAGACCGCAAGAATACGCTTGGCAAGGGGCACTAAAATTCAATCACCACGAGGGGTTCAGAATACGCACACGGTATGATGACAACGATTGAAGGGAAGGTGGGCACGTTAAATGTCAAGGGTCTAAACTCTCAAAATAAAAGATCCCTCACGGGCAATATGTTCCGAAAACAACACCTGACGGTCCTATTTCTACAGGAAACACATTATAAGCGCGGGAGGGAATCCAGAATCAAGGGGAAAGACATCGGTAGCAACTATTGGGCTTCACACCCGACCTCGAAGAAGGAGGGGGTGGGCATTCTCCTGGGAAGGGCTCTCCAACTAACGGGGGTGGAAACCAAGAGGGGGTTTGGGGGTCGATTTCTGGGTGTCAAGGGGCTTTGCGAGGGGCAGCGAGTTACTCTCGCCACCGTATACGCGCCCAACACGGGCCAGGTGGAGTTCCTCACACGGATCTTTGGTGTCATGGATGAATGGGCCGAGGGGGCCATGATTCTCGGGGGTGATTTTAATCTCATAGCCGACCCCCAACTGGACTGGTGGTCCGCCAGAGGTGGGGTACCCAAGGGGATCACGAGGGATAACCTGGCCTTGCAGAACCTCTTGAAGGATCACTACTGGGTAGATGTTTGGCCCAAGGCGTACCCGGCCCAGGGTGGTTACACATTCTTTTCTCCCCCGCACTGCACCTACACCAGAATCGACCTTCTGTTGGCCTCAGAGGAGGGAGATGGGGCGATGACCCAACCAAAAGTCGAGACCATAACGTGGTCGGACCATGAACTACTTATAGCTAACTGGTCCCTGCCCATCGCCCCGAGATCGGCTCGATGGCTGTGCAACGACACGCTCCTTAGGGATCCAGTATTCCGTGAGTTCATGAAGCAGGAAATGCTGGCCTACTTCGAGACAAATGACACGGGGGAGACGGACATGTCCATGGTATGGGAAGCGGGGAAGGCCACCTTCAGAGGCCTCCTCATAGCGGAGGGCTCGAGGCGTAAAAGAGAGAGGGGCCTGATCGAGAGCAGACTCCGAGGGGAGCTGCAGATCTTGCGGGCCAGACTGGGAGTCCCGAGAGTGGACCGGAGGGCACTATTGGACGAGATGCAGGGCAAAAGACAGGAGCTCCATACGGTTCTCATAGGGGAGGTGGTTAAGAGGATGCGATATACCAAACAGAGATACTACGAACAGGGCGACAGGGTAGGCACTCTGCTGGCTCAGAGGTCGAGGGGGTGTAGAGTGGAGAGAGGGATTACCCGGTTGACCGACGAAGAGGGCAGGGTTCATGGGAACCGGCATGAAGTGACGGAATGCTTTGCTGAGTACTACAGCAAACTCTATTCTAGGCAAGCGGGCGAATCTCGGGAGGACATTGCCTCCTACCTGGCAGAACACCCCCTCCCCAAACTGACCGACCAGGACTTGGAGGCCCTCGAGGGGGAAATTTCAGAAGAGGAGGTGGAGGGAGCCATCAAGAGACTGAAGGCCGGAAAGGCTCCTGGCCTTGACGGCTACACAGCGGATTTCTATAAACAGACCCAGTCCACCTTAGTGAAGCCCCTGACCAAATTGTTCAACCAAATTAGAGGGAACGACACGATCCCCCCGACTTTCCTACAGGCCCTCATCACCGTCATACCTAAACCTGGTAAAGACCGGGCAGCTTGTGGGTCTTACAGACCCATTTCACTTCTCAACTTAGATGCCAAGATCTTTGCTAGGATCCTGGCCTCCAGATTGGAAAACTCCCTCCCACGCCTGATACATCCTGATCAGGCGGGATTCGTCCTCAATAGACAGGGTTCCGATAATTTAAGGAAGACCCTCCATGTATTGGCCACGACCGAGGCCAGGAATGAAGGCGCTCTCCTACTGGCTCTTGACGCGGAGAAGGCCTTTGACAGGGTCAGCTGGGCTTTCATGAGGGAGGTTCTCTTGTCAGTGGGGATGGGTCCAAGGTGGTTGGGATGGATATCCGCGCTCTACTCCTCCCCCTCGGCCAGAGTGGTGGCTAACGGGATTGAGTCTAGGGAATTCCCCCTTGAACGTGGCACGAGGCAGGGATGCCCCCTGTCTCCGTTAATCTACGCATTGGTGATGGAACCGTGGGCAATCTCGATCCGCAATGATGCGGACATCAGTGGTGTACAGATGGGGGATATGCACTGCAAGATCTGCCTCTTTGCGGATGACGCCCTGCTCTATGTCACCAGACCGTCCCAAACAATCCCTCGGGTTCTGCAGGGCCTCGCAAGATATGGAGAACTATCGGGGTATAAGGTTAATTTGGACAAATCGGTCGCATTCATGGGTGGGAACCTGCCAGACACGGAGGTGACCTTTGTGGAGGGTCTCCCCTTCAAGCGGAGCGATGAGGGGTTCCGTTACTTGGGAGTCCAAATCACACGTAACCTTGAGGACCTGTATGGGGCCAACTTCCCCCCCCTCTGGTCAGCAATCAGGAGAGACATAGAAAGGTGGGCGGGAACGGGTCTCTCATGGATGGCACGCCTTAACCTTATAAAAATGGTTATCCTCCCAAAATTTCTGTTTCTCTTTCAAATGCTCCCGGTCCAAGTCCCCAAGGCCTTTTTTGACGAGACAAAACGCATCCTCCTTAGATTCCTCTGGCAGGGCAAAAAACACAGGATTTCATACGAGGTTCTGACTAGGACCAAGGAAGATGGAGGGGTGGGCTATCCTGATCTCGAGACGTATTATAGGGCTTCCCAGTTGAGGATCCTGGTCGATCACTTCTCACCGGGACCGAAAAAACAGTGGGTAGCCATGGACAATAGGCCCCTGGCGCCCGTCACACTAGAGGAATGGCTCTGGGTCCCAAGGAGAACGATCCCCAGATCAGTCTTGAACCACCCGATTCTAAGAGTACTGTGGTCCCTGTGGAGAGAGGGAGGTTACTATAGATGGCTCACGACATGGCCCTCCCCCTTGAGCTGCATCTGGGCCCCTCCTTTCCTGGCCAAAATAGCGGAACCAGCAGCCTACCAGACATGGTTCGAGGCGGGCCTTAGTAGGACCGGCCAGTTGTGGGTGGGGGGCTCCTTCCTCCCCTTGAAGGACCTTGAGGAAGCCCTGGGAATAGGCACGCTTTCCCCGTTCCGATATCTTCAGCTTAAGGGTGCCCTCACGGAACCATCTTGGGGTGATACCCTCAGGAGGGAACTCACAGACTTTGAAAAACTCCTTCTGACCGCAAGGGGCTCCAAGGGGATAATCTCCCGCCTATACAAGCTCTTTCTGTTCTCCATCCCCCGAGACCCGCCACCAGCACGCATACAATGGGGTAGGGACCTGGGCGAGGAAATTGATGACGAGAGATGGACAGAGATGTGTAGACGGGCCAATCGATCCACATCCTCCCTCCAATATCGCCATCAGGCCCTCAAGATATTACATAGATGGCACTACCCCCCGCAAAGAATAGCCAAAATGCGTCCAGGATATGACCCACACTGTTGGAAATGTAGGACAGAGAGAGGTGACTATATCCACATGTGGTGGGGATGCCCAGTGGTCCAGAAATACTGGGACAAGGTGCGGACCTGGATTAAAGGGGTAGATGGGATAGAACGAGTATCCTGCCCGTGGCTCTTCCTCTTCGGGATTAGTAACGAAGAGGACCGGGGTAACACTCATGATCACATGCTCCAGGTGATGCTGGTAGCAGCTAGATGCTGTCTAGCGCAGAAATGGAAACACCCGAGAATGCCAGGGGAAAAAACCTGGGTGACCAAAGTAAGGGCCATCTACGACATGGAGTTCCTCACACACCTGCTCGATGAGTCTAAGTCCAGTATCGAGGAAATTTGGCTCCCCTTCTTTGATAAGTACGGCCGAGTGGTCTAGGTCCTGAGGACTGAGCTGAGGGATTCCCCTCCTCCCCACGGATGTGGGACCATGGGCCAAGGACCCGGCTGAGAACTGAACTCGTTTGGCCCATATGACTTTGGCGTGCCACACGCATATTGTATTGACGCCTCCATCATTAAGAGAGCCCGTTGTGCAAGTGTTTATCAAGGCTATGTAAGCGCGAACTGAAGGGGGGTGGGGGGAGGGAGAGGGAGGGGGGGGGGCATGGGGTGTGTTTCGTCTGGTTTTCTCTTTATGTTAACTCACATTAATAAATGCAATGCAAGAATGTAACCTCGTTATGCACCAAGGAAACTTAATAAAATTGATTTTCAAAAAAAAAATGCAGTGTGCAAACAGGCAGGAGCAATTATAGCAGCAGAGCCCCCCTAGGTTCAAAATCACAATATGGGCTAAAAATGCACTGTGCAGACAGATAGGAGCAGTTTCAATACCGTTTGAACTAGGGTGCAATTGTTATAGAAGCAAGTGTAAGATGGGTGGGGTCACTTTGTGATATACCCGGTCCAGATTCCTAATGTAGGCTATGGGAGTGATTGGCACAACTCAACGGACAATAGCAGGTTGTAGTTACAGTCAGCATTTGATAGGGTGCATGGGATTATCACAGGCAATTAAGGTAAGCAAGCCGCAAGATTTGGCATTAACTCTAGATGGCAAAGGTAGCACAGAATGACCTCAATGAGGTTCCCTAGGTAAGACGCACTTGCGACAGAAATTTATGAAACACTGTTACTTCAGAGAGATTCGGTATAATATATACATAGGTGGCTACAGATGTTGGCACCAAAGTATAATGATATCGAGGGTAGTAGGAGCTGGAAGTGTCAAACTGTAGCAGTTGAGATAGGGTCACTTAGTCTTTATGTTGGCCATAGAATATTGACAGAAGTATAGGGTCAGTATACATCAGAGGCATAGAAGATCGTATATGTAGTGCTTACCAGGCCAATTAGGAGAGATTTCACGAATCTCTGGCCAGTGCACAAGGGTCAGTGTGAAGAGGTGAAAATCCAGGAGTAGCATGGGTTCTGGCCTTGGCCTCTGGTCACTCTCTGGACAGGCTCGGGACAGGTACAAGCCTTTGAGCTTGTGCCTTTCGAGCTGCGTGACAGCGAGCGCTTGATGGCGCGTGATTGGCAGAAAAAGGCAGGCTCAGCCAATCCGACCTCGGGATGGAGGCTGATAGAGGAATTGGGCAGGGGCACACACTTATGTGAATGAGGAGGCCATCTTAGCAAGTGTCCAGCCTCATGGCTCCTGATGGCGGCGCTTGGGCAATCCAGTGCTTCAATGTTGCAAGGTACGGTGCCGGTGCTTTCCCACGTCGTGTTCTTTCAAAGGTGTTATTTATGCATTTTTTTCTTTAAATTTGTTGAGTTAATTAACGAGATGTTAATTAACGAGAAGTGAGATGTGAAGGATGGGTTCTCCTTCGCATCAGCGTTAGACTTTTGAAGTATGGTATATTGCAGGTAAGGGCTTTTAATTTTATTTTCGATTATATCATAATTTTGCATTAATCAGAGTTAACAGCTCTGCTCTTGGCCTTCCTGCACCCCTCTTAGCATTGGTTTTATCAAGTATGTAAATCCATCCAACACTGGCTCTTCTCTCAGCCAGGTCTCTTGTAGGCATATGAAGTGAAGGTCATTCCATGGCAACACGTTCTCTTCCAATAAATGAGTACATTCCTGAGGGTTCCATGAAACAAGGGAGCATTCCTTGGGGAACTAAATCCAGTTGGTTGTTGCTAGTACACCCCTTTAGATGCTAGGGTTCCTGTTAACCAAGCCTAAGCATCCGCTCACTCTTCTGTCTCAGAAAGTTATATCAGTGATACATGTTCGAGCCTCAGGGTTTGGCTTGCCCCTGATGGTAAAAATAAGCTAAGGTTTGGGCTTGTTCCTTAGTGTCTCTTCCGCTGTTATTGGCCTAGACAAATTTCTTGATAGATGTTCATGCTCTCTACTTTCAATGGGATCCCTTTTTGTATATTAAACAGGATTTCTCAATCTTCTTTGTCATATTTACTCCTTGGCTCTGATGTTAATATTGTTACTTTTTCCCCCATCAATGTGGGTTGTGCATTATATGCAAGTTCTGTTAAATCCAATCCCATTAGGAGGAAATTCGGGGCTGTCGATAGTAGTAGATTTTTAACAACCCTTGACTTCAGGTGTATATGAACTAAAACAGCTCTTCCTCTCTTCTGATTTCGATTATAGCGATATCCTCTGTGTTAATATGTTTTGGAGAAGGAATGCAGTCGCATAATCTTACCACATTTTGTCTGTTTAGTATAAGGCTGGCTCCCTTGTTTAACACTCATTCTAGTTTAACACATTTGGAGTGATCTTTTCGTAAAGAAATGTCTCGGTTCGTTGGAGTTGTTTTTCTCCTCACCATTCAATGCTGAACTTTATGTCTGATTGGCTGATGTGTTTGTGAGATATTGTGCTCCCTGAGCTGGACTCGTCGACCAGTGGCAGACGCAGGTTTCCTTTCCTAGGTAGTCTTTCGAATTCGAAGATCTTTCCTCATTTCTTAAGGTTCAATTTCATGTATCGATATCTTGGTGATGGTGATTTCTTGTGTAAATATTTGTCTTCTGCGATGTTGAATTTTTGCTCTTAAAGGTAGGCTTTGCATCCTTTGCCTGTAATTTGTTAAGCAAATGTTCTCCTTTTTCCGGGCAAGGCTAGAAATGGCGAGGTGTTAGCGATAGTAGATCGACTAGGTCCCTTCTCATTTATTCCATTCTTCTTTTCTGAGGCCCACATATGCAAGTCTGTTGTTATGATTGGCCTTTCTGATTCTTCTTCTCTTGTTGGAGGAATATCCGCTTCGTCCTCTTCGAAAGAGCAGGTCGATAACTCCAATAAATTACTGTTCTGTAGGGACTTATTCTGTTCTGGGTCTCCCATTCTCTGCATAATCGGTGTCACTCTTTGTTTAGATAATGAAAGAATCTGCACATTATCTTGACCCTTTTGCATGGGAATTTTTGCTGAACCGAGAGTTATTTTTGGTGAATTTCAGGCATCATTAGTCTGACGTCACAATTCCAATCTCACGGTGGGTGGCTTTTGAGCCCTTCGTTTTGTTTGGAAAAGGGGGTATGATTGAACTTTTACATCTCTGAGGATGGAGACCTGTTTGTCAGATCCACCAGTGGTGTCTTGAGAAGAGCGATTGCAGGTTGACCCATCTTTACTGGGGGTGTTTTTGGGACTGCAATACCCCTATCAGGATTTCTCGTAATATTTGGCCTTTGGTCAACCTCTGTGTAACCTAGTATTACACGAGATTTGCTTTTTTATTTCCTTGATTCGTTGTTACTCATACTGATGGAACTCTGAGCTTCCAGCAAATGTGTCATGATCTGTGTAGGGTAGTCGTCCTTTTTAGTCACATAGACAACCCCCTAGTTGTGGTGGTGGATGTGGTCTACCAACAATTGTGTTATTTTTCACTCCCCTGCTCTTTGTCTGCCTAAGTGTCTGAATGGAACCTGCTCCCACTGGGGGTCTGGCCATCCTGATTGAACAGCCACCTGTCCCTTTCTTTAAACTGCTGAGAGAGATTGCAGAGAAGTGTGTGCTGAATAAAAGCTGAGATTCTTGTGATGAAAGGCAAGTCAACCACTGGAAACTGAAGTAATCGAAGAAGAAGATGACCAGAGATACATGCAGACCCTTTGCAACACTGTGAAGCGATCACTACTGTTCTGACCCCATTTTCTGTGCAACAGAGGAACTCCGAAGACAACAACTCCTTCCCTTTGACTGGTGGGAACAACCACTCCCTACATAAATTACAGTCTGAGCCATCTTCCAAGGTGCTGTGCCTCTCCAGAGCAGCGGTACTCCAATACGAGGAGAACTCCAACCCAATTGAAGTGCAGTTTTTGCTGAGCTCCTGGTGAACCTTTAGAGACACAATCTGACTTGTCCAAGACCCCAGGAAATAAAGAATATTGACAGGGCAAATCATGTCCTTTGTTGGTGCTGAATAAAAGGCACCAAAACTGCAGATTGACCTGAAAAGCTCAGGAAATCAGAGCCAGACGTCCTGTTCCGAGACTGGCACTGAGAGATCCTGTCCATTGTCCTTTTTTTTTCAACAGATCAAGAAATCTGGAAATCGGGTCCAGCGCTGGCACATCAAGGAGAATCCAGCCACAAACATTTCTTCAAACCTAAGGTACTGTGGGGAAAAGGGTATTGCTTACCTTGATCCGTGAAGTCGCTCCAGGGCTTTGGAGTGCACATACAGGTGCCTATGGTATCCCCCTCCTACCTCTCACTCAAGCGGCTGCTTGTGTCCCTTTAGCGAGTCCTTTAACAGGGTCTCCAACATTGGTTTAATCTTCCTGCATCTTAAAGGCTAGAAACTATAAAGTATCCTCAGGAACCTTTCGTGTTCTACTACTTTACAAGACTTTGAGCCTCTCTGAACTGCCTTTTAGCTAGGGTTACATTTTGGACTTTAAAAGCCTTGCTGTGTGAAGAAACTGCATCTATAATCTTAAGCTCTGCTGGCATTCACCTAATCGACGGTTTTCTTTCCAAAAAGACTACGGACCTCATTACAAGTATGGCCGTAGGTGGTAAAGTTGGTGGTTGTTCTGTTACTGCCAACTGTACCACTACGCAAAATTATGACCACCCCATAAAATGGCAGCAATTCCTCCAACAATCAGAGGAATCTGCGCCTGGGCTAATTTCGCCGACAGAATAATTGTCAAAAAAAGAAAATCGAATACCGTCTGATTACAAGACCAAAATAATCGGAAATACCTAAATAAATTTGAAGAAATTCCACACAAAAAAAGCACAGTTACTTCCACCAAAAAGGTGGAGGTAAATGCATACAGATTTCACAAATGAAGCCACAGGTGCACCAGAACCAGTCAGGAGGAGTGTAAAGGGCCACACCTACCCCAAACACACATGCAAGCAACATGCAAGTTGACTTTGAACATGGGCTCCACAACCTGCCACCCTACATCCAGCTACAGCCGCATGCTGGACCACAGCCAGGAAGGAGACATGCACCACAAATGGTGCAGGAGACATATGCTGCAGAGGGCACCCATACCACACACCCACCGATCCCCATGGACACTGACAGCCAATCAATTACCCCATACCGATTGGACCGTCCCACCATCACCCAGCTGCATACCCAGACACAGGCAGAAATGCAGAGTGCCATTGCCATTAGAACTGCCATCCACCTGCAGAATCTAGTGACATTCTTAAACTTCCGTGGCAGAGTTGGATACAAACACCCAATTGGGACGCTGCATGCGATGTTAGAGCCCACCTTCCCCATGGTGCAGGACCAAGTCTTGGATGTGCCCATGAGGCATGCCCATCTGTGTATCCCCACGCACAACACCCAGGTGCAGGCGCATTCAGCAAAGGCACTTCTCAACGTCATTGCTCATTACCCCATTACCATCGCGGAATCGGATTGCAAACATGTGGCATTGGTAGTGCCCCTCAGCAACAGAACAGGCCTACCGGAACAGGAAACATAAAATGAATTTGCAAATGACCAGTGATGCCGACCACACAATCAGCCACTGGTGTGCCCGATAGCCTGGGGCTACATTCAACTCGATGAAACTGCAGTACACCACCCTACATGGAGAGGCACATTGGACGACACACCTGACATGTGGTTAAGTGGCACTCAGACCTGACCCCAAAAATCACTGACATGCACCTCAGGTACGTAAGTATTAGCAAATATCAACACCCACAGGGTCCATGATGCATCAACATGAATGCGCCAATTTGGCTCAGGACCATGACTGACCCACCCCAGGACACAGACATGAACCATGTGACCGCACAGGGCCTCCTGCTATGCAATGCAGCACAAACTGTGTACACCTTGGAACATTGAAATGCATGCAGATGGTGACCACAACCCCCATTGCTCAGATGAGGAAGACAATGAAGGTGTGAACAGGGCACCACAGGACATACATGGGGACGTAAGGGATGGATGAATGGTTCACCAGGACCTCAAGGACAATATCACATGACTTGGGAAGCATGAAGCCCATACATGGAATTATTGCAAAAGTCCCAAACTGCAGTGAATAAAAACATGCAAGTTGATCAAGTTTAAACAGTGTTTCATTTTGTGAACAAGGAACCCACCCGACACCAACTCCCACCCCCAACCCCAACACCAACTCCCATCCCCCACCCGCAGCCCCAGTTACTACTCCCTCTAACCCTTGCACTTTTCCCTCTTGTCCGCAGGCTTTGCAGCATTTGTGGCTCGCCGTTCTGAGCGCCTGGGCGGGGTGCTCACCAATGACCCCTCAGTGGGGGTAGTAGACTGTGAGCTCCCCTGCATTCTCCCCCGTAGATGGTCCATGATCAGGTGCATGGCCCTGGCCATGGACTCATGTGATGTCGACAATTGTCCGGCTAGCTCGCGCACCTTCTGGCTTGTCAGGCACAGCCTTGCATTGCAAATAACTGTGCTCCTGCAGAGACGGTCAGTGGACTTGCTCAACCCTCTGGCGGCCCCCTGGATACAATCAGGCATGGACTCAGAATGGCACAACTGTTCCTGGGCCATGGCATGCATCTCCCTCTATCTCTGTTCCACCTGGTCCAGACATTCCCAGATGCCTGCAATGTGGGTGTGGTACTATGTGAAAATTTCACTTTTTGTAGGTCGGCCAATAAAAAGACAGATTTTTTTTACCGATTTTTGGTGGTCTTCAAAAAGCAAAATCCCACATTGCCTTGAGCCACCACCCACCTCGTGCCCCTCCCGCACCATCCCCCACCCTTCCCCGATGGGAAATGTTCAAACCCCCCTCCCTCAGCAACCTCCACCCCCTACACTCTTTGTGCAGGCCCCTCCCACGCTGTGTGGCGTGCATAGAGCTTGGCAACCGCTAAGTGAAGTTCAACTAGCGCACCGTCTGATCCAGGCCACGCAAAGCCTTCTAAGAATCATGCCCAAACTGTCCTATGAGACATTCTCTCCCGCTAACAAACGAATTGCATTGTTTAGTGAGAGGTAGAAAAGGGCATGCTTTGGACGTTTATTTATGTACTATTGCCACAGTTTTCAGCAAACAGCATAAACTAGTGTGTAACATTTTGTAATGATACTAGTGTTACAAAATTATAATGTCTTTTCTAATATACTCTTCAATTTGTCAGATACCCATGAAGGAGTGTAATATTTACTTACCTCTCAATTATATGTGGCATCTCCCCTTACAGACGGTAAATATAGAAACGCAAAACTGGGAGGCCAAGTTCAGGCACTGGTTTATACATGTAAGTTTTAATATCAATAGTATGACTCTGAAGCAGATTGAGAAGGTTGGTTAAAATAAGAATGGCAATTGCAAGGGTTGGAACCACGTCAGTTTGCACTTCTGTTCAAAAGGTCCCCCCCATGAGATTTTCAACTTTTTCACCAAATAGTGCGAAAGTAACGTGTAGATTACAGAGGGGTCACTTTTCCACTTTACTTTTCCACTACATTGTTGGAAAAGTGTAATTGCCTCCAGCAATTAATGGTTGTAGGAGACATTAAATACATTAAAATAATAAATCATTTAGAAGGAATCCACTTGATTTTACCGGGTATAAAGCTCAGGTGGATTCCATAGCAATTCTTTAGCTTAATGCCAGTATGAAAATAAATGCTGGTGTTAAACAGACAGGGGCATTTTAAATCAAATGTTAAGTGCATATAGGGCACAGCGTTTGCACTTATGTGGTGTTGGCTTCTCTGCATGAGATTTTAAACATTAGCTGGGCAGAAGGGAGAAAGAGTAAAAGCGAGGCAAACCACTTTTCATCTTTCATTTTCCCCACCATAATCAACACCTGCAAATACATTTTGCTGGCAGGGTTTATTAATGGTGTCCTACAGAATCCTCCTGGTTTTGACCAGGTGCAAAACCAGCACAGATTCCATAGGAATCCAGTTGCTTCACACCTGCATGAAAAGCACTCTTTGGGGTTCCAACATCATTTCCAGCCAAGTTAAAGAACCTTGTATGTATCTGGCAGGCAAATGTAAACTGTAACCTGCAGGTAAATGAAATTGTGAAATCTGTACGTTACCATCTCAAACTGTTAAAACCTCTGCTACCGCTTATCTCAGATAACGATTGCCCATTGGTAGTGGGTGCATTGGTAAATTCCAGATTTGTTTATTGCAATGCCCTATTAATGGGAATCCCAAAAGGTCAAATCCAACCTCTGCAGGTTGCTCAAAATGCAGCCGTTAGGCTGGTCGTCTCAATTCCCAGACATTTGTCTATCTCTCAGTTTTGGAGAAACCTTCACTGGCTACCAATACAGCAAATGTCTCCAAGGGACTGCCCCTAGATATATTCCTTCAAATGTGTCCTCCTACCACCCAGATCGCTGCTACGATCCTCAGGACAACACCTTCTGGTGATGCCACCATCAAGATCTGTGCCCTGGGGTGATAGACGTTTTTCCTGTGCAGGTCCCCGAGCCTGGAACTCCCTGCCTCATGATTTTCAGAAAACTGAATCCCACTTTGAATGCAGGAAAAAGTTGAAAATCTATCTTTTTGACTAACTTTGTTTGATAAATCTGGCTTCTTGGTTGTTACCACTATACCATAAGCACCCAGATGCAATTCTTTGCTTGGCTCCTTATGGATGTGCACAATACAAATATAAAATCAAATCAAATCAAATCAAAATATCATGCCGGCATGAAACAAAACAAACTGGAAAGATAGAGGAGGAATCCAAAGCTGGTGACCCTCCTCCATTTTGTCAATGCAGGGAAATGGTGCAGAGAGGTAAATTAAGGCGTAACATAATTGTGCCTTGGTTTTAAGCCCTGATTTACAACTCCACACAATGAAAATGAGAAAGCCTAATTTTCAATGAGGTTGTAAGTTAAATTAAGATGTAAAAATGTTTTAGGCCTCCATTTAGCGTACCACTCCTTCTGCAGCATTGACAAAATGTCCTGCTCCCCTCCTCCATCTTGTGAGTGCATTTTGTTTAATGCCTGATTGACATTTTTATTCAGTCGTGAAACAAATGGTTTTCAATGGAATATGTGTTGGTTTTGCACCTGGTAAAAACCAGGCGGATTCCATAGGAATCAATTAGTAAATGCTGTCAGCAAACCGTATCTGCAGCAGTGTTTACATTTCCACGAGGCGTAATGAGAAAATGCAAGAGAAAATGAGAGGTTTCCTCACTTCTGCTCTTTCCTTGTCCACACCAACTCGTGGTAATTTAAAATCGCATGAAGGGGGCAACACAGCACATAGATGCTAACGTTGGTGATCTGCTGCATGAAGTTAACGATTTTTTGAAAAAAGAAAAAGGTTTTTAAAGTGTTATTTTGAGATGAAGCAGAGAATCATGATGGACACAGTCTGTGCTTTTAGAGGGGGTCACTTTGCAACTTTCACGGATCGGTAAAAAGTCATAAAGGTAGGCGAAGTGGGGCACTAAATGGACCGGAAAAAAGTGTCTGTCATGCTTTCCTTGCCCACCTCAAAACAACACATGGTTTAACACCAGCAATTATTACTGACAAGTTTCTTTTTTTTTTAATGACTGCCAATGACCCACACTCTATCTCAGAACAAAACAGAAACCTGATGAATGGTTAAAGACGGTGTTATGACAGGTGGAACACCTGTCGTAATACCTCCATTTGCGTTATTTGGGGCTTGCTAAGTGAGCCTTTAAGAAATTACCAAAATATTGATATTTAAACCGTGATACAGGTGGTCATTTTCTAGGTCTTGTGAATCTGGAAAAGTGGTGGGAAATGTGGCAGGAAACATTTACAGCCACTTTTTCCTGTCAGGGATTTCAATCATTTAGCAGGTGGATTTCTGAAACTGAACTGAGTAAACACAGCCAGTAGTTTTCTCAATCCGCCCAATTACCGGCAGCTTGGGATATCCATGGTAGCAGTGAACCAGTGGATTCCAATGGAATCTGGCTGTTTTGTCCACGTGGAAAAGCAGGTGGATTCCATTTGAATCCATCGTGAATGTCTCCTGCAATCATTAGTTGTGGGAGGCATTTACTCTTTCTTTGAAACAAACCGTCCAAAAAAAGTGTAAAACCTGGAATTACAGGCTTAACTTGTTTTGTTTTACACTATAGGCCTCATCACAAGTTGGGCGGTGAGGTAAAAATGCAGCAGTAATAGCGTTACCGCTGCATTACCGGAAAGTTGGAGGATTCGCCTCCAGCTCTGAGCTGGAGGTGAATCTGCCTACTTTCGGTCCATTTTCAGCAGTTACCGCGGCACAATTACTGCCACAGTAATTATGTCTAAAATGCCCCATTGAGTTCAATAAGGACGGAAATAAAATCTGGATCTACACTGCCACTTGTGATCCTGCGGTAATACTGCCGGACCAAGTGGCAGAACTGGTAAATTCGTTGACTGGTATTCCACCATAATTACCACAGGGAGACCGCCCAATTTATGATGAGGCCCTATCTCTCAGAAAAAAATAGCTATCACATGGAGACCTTTTTGCCTGAAAGTGTAAACAGAGAGTTCCCCCCTATGTGCAATAGCCACTTTGGAAAGAACCATGAATGTGGGTCAGTCCTGCTGGCTTTGAAGCATCGCAGCGCACTACGTGTAGTTTGAACCAATCCTGAAAATGGCGGTCGTGACCGAAATGAGGCATGGGCACAAATGTAGCACCGCTGGAAAACTGCTCTGATAATGAAGGTTGAATGGCAAGAGAAACGTTTTCTAAAATGTTGAAAACAGGACAAATGGCTACTTTTTTTTCACTTGAAATTAGAAAGAAGATAAAACATGAGGAGATACATTTTGCATTTCCCAGAGTGGTAAAACGTGTAAGTAAAAAAAAAAAAACATGTGTAGATGGCGTGTGCATGCTTGTACAAATGCTTCCCCACTCAAGGGGTTTCTTCCATTTGTTTTCCTGCGACACATCTGCACTCCCCGCTAAAAAGGAGCGCATTCACCGCAGCATCGAGTTTGGCTGCTGGTATGAATGCACTATTTGGATTGGAATCCAACAGCTTCCACCCTGAAGTTTAATCCATGGTAAATCGCTCATGCCACACATAAATGCCAGAAGGCATTTACATGTGTGTGAAAAAGGAAGGGCAAAACATGCATGTCAAATCGGGACCACACTAACATGAATACATCGTTTACACTTCGTAACACAAACAAAAACTGCATACATCAGACTGCAGTGCACTTAAGTGCACACATGCACAGTGCACTTAAAAAACCGAGTTAGAGTTACAAACTGCATCTTTTATTTTGGTAAACACTGCATGTACCCTTTAATTAGAGTAGCAACTCGTTTTAATCTGTGCTATGCGTCTGCTGTGCTTTAATATGTACAATTTGCAACAAATGTACCCCAAAAAATGCATCTCTTCCAGGCAACCAAAACAGTGTAGAAGTGTGCAAATGTGGGCAAAGTGTTCTGCTGTCCAGCCAGTCCGGACCCTAGATAGAGCAGTTAGTAGAGTGTATGTATGTCTGTGCCACTGGCCAGCCAAGAGCGCGAGATAGAAGGCTGGTGCGTGGATTTGATTGGCAGATTAAAGGAATGTTGGTGTTCGGACTCAGTGAATGTTCTGGGAGTGACAGCCTGAGCTGACTGTGCGGTCTGTGTGTAAATGACGGCAATAGAAGCTCTATGTAGCGGTAAATAAAGTAACCTGGGCTCTCTAAACAAGCGGCTGGCTGCTGGTCTCTGTCTGCTCTACCATCAGTGAATCTTTTCCTTGCAATTGTAATTGATTATTTATAACGCGCTTAATACCCAGCGGTTTCTAAGCACGGACCGGGGATTGAACCTGTGTTGCAGCACGTTGCCCCTGAGCTATCCTCCCGGATACATAGAACATCAGAGAAAGAGTAAACTTTGGGAGGGAGGCAGGGCAAGGAGGGGAACACAATGTTCTCTTAACACTGATCATCTGCCAGGAATCCCGCTGTTAGATACACGTTTACAGAAAGTGTTGAAGGTAGCAGACCTGCAAACCGAGGAGAAAAATGGGTTAAATGACAAGACAGTGGCTGTTGACTCCCTGCGAAAATCCCCGATGAGCGAACAGAAGCTGCGACTGCTGGAATATTAATTTCCAACTTAAATTAGGAAGCGAATCACTGAAGCAAGCCTCATTTTGCTGGAGGGTTGGCATGGCGGGGAGGATGCGAAGACTGGGAGCAGAGAGGGGCGGGGCCTGTGGACGCATGCAGGCGGCTTCGGGCCTTGTTTACTGTGAACGCGGAAAAGACTAGGCGATGAGCTGAAGCCCAGCCTAATGAGGCTGTGGACGCTTCCACACTGCTAATTGCTCGCTGTTAATAAGGGATAGGAAGCTAATTGCTCAGTGCGTTAATGAGAGCAGGATGGGTTCAGGGCAGCAATGGGCATTTCCGGAATGGAGCAGCCATGCCCCAGGCTGGTAACCTGTCTGGTGCATTCCTACTTCTCATCAGAACACGACCCCATTGTAGATACTTCCTAGTTCAAGACATCCTAAAAGCAACTCCATTAAGGTCCCTCCATCCCGCAACGTTCACTGGTCAGTTACCACTCCAACAACATTCATCCTGCAGATGGGGTTACATCTAGTTGCGGGTTTAACTCGAAGATAGTCCTTACTGGGTAGGATGACAAGAGTAGAAGTAGGACTAAAGTAAATACAAATACAACTGTAGTCCTACTTCTATGTCACTGCCCTGATGCCGGGTTGGGGTGAGGTGGGTTGCTCACAGGCACACTCGTCTCATTGGAGGAGAGCGCCAGAGAGGGGAAGGGGGAGGAAATCGGGGCGTGAAAAGCATTTCAGGACCCTATTCGTGCAGGAAGAGTAGTGCCGATACCCGATTTCGGGGTCCCGTCAAAAACCAGGATCATAGCCACCCACCCTTGCAAAGCCGGGACAGGGTTTATAAAATTAAAAAACTCCCAGGACCCTGGGACGGAGGGTGATTTCCCGGGACTGTCCCGGGAAAACGGGGACATCTAGTCACCGTATTACTGGGTCCCTCTAAAAGGTTGGATCAACAGAACCAGAACCATAAATCCATCTAAATCTCACTGGCAATTAATTGGGCTGGCCCCAATTAAACTTGTATCATTTAGACTCACTTAATAAGGATCTTTTTGATATCCACACTGGTAATAGTTGGACCATTCTTTTTTGGTTAGGGCTAAGGATTACGGGTTCGATTCATGGAATTATTTTCAGGGAAAATAGGGTACTTGCGTGCCATACTGCACGCAAATCCCTATTCGTTGATTCAAGGAATCGAATGCGCATTACTTTTCCTGGACATGAGTGGAGTTTGCACAGGCTCGGCACATCTCTGCGAGCCATTGAGGGCCTTGCGCGAGTCTCCACGCAGAGCATGGGCTTGGCTTGCGCAGAGGGCTGGGAAGGAGCGGAACACCAAAAATGGGGAAGAACTTGCTAAAAAATGGACACTTTGATGGGCAGCCTGCAGGCAGTCCTTCGCACGCTCACAATTACACATCACAAGACGTATTCATGGATTTGACCACGCAACCTCTTGGCCAGGAAATGGCCATGAAAGTCCTTCATGCTATCCGCCTCCCAAAGGCTTGCTTAAGTACACTTGCACGTAGGATTTGCAGCACAGATGTGGGTTTGCATGTCGGATTTCAGGGTGCGTGTACTCAACTGGGGTTCTGATCTAACTTAGGGGTGCATGTACACAGTTTAGCAGGGTGCAGGAACGGTTTACGGGGTTCGCACGCAGATTTCCTGATTAACTACAGAGTTATGATTTTTTATATGCATATTGTCGGGGTGTTTAAAGTGTGATAGCGCACAAAGGTAGCTGTTCTGGCTGTTTATGCTTTGCATGTGGGCGTGTCAGGAGCGTTCCGGATGAAATTTGCGATTACGGTTACTTGCGCAGTAACAGAGGGTGGACATTTTGTCTTTCTGCATGCAGGCTCACACAGTGTTCTTCTCGGCACTCGGTCCCTTTGGGATTTCCGTGCACATTTCCATGAATCAGGCCCAAGGAGATTAACTTTTGTGTGTTTCAAGACCCATGCTTAATGTCGGTTATTGGTAAGGGTGTTCCTACTTTAAGATAGAAAATAGAGTTAATGTTTGAGATTTGCGCTTTGTGACTAAGGTTACGGGATTATGGCAAATTTTTAGGTTCAGGAATGAACAGCTAAAATGAATGTTTAGGGGTATTGCACACGCTTCAATGTTTACTGTTAGAGGTATATACTTCGTAAAATGAGTGTGTATGTGTTTTGTCGTGGTTAGCATATTTTTAATTGAACAAGTTTAGGCTTAGGTGCTATTTATTTAAGATTTGTTTTAGCCTTTTCGATTAAGCGATTTTGGACCGTGGGATTTAGTTATGTTTAAAAGTTTGGACATAGTCTTAGATTTGTATTATAGTTAGATTTTGGATTTTAGGCTTATATTTAGGCGGGTTGATTTAGGTTAACAAGTTTGATCCTAAAGGTTTGGGTTTGGGAATATTGATGTGGACATACCTACCTGGACATACCTAGCCCACAAGTTCTCCACCTAAGTGTCTTGAAACTATTTATTCCTGCTGGGTTCGTTGGTGAGAGGTTGGAAGATACTTGATTGCAATGAAGATAGGTTCAAATCCAGTAGCTGAACTGGCTTTCTCTGGCAGTTCAGCAGACATAACAGAAGCTCTGAGATTAAAAAGAGGTCAGTTCATGAAGTTGGTTCAATGTGACTCGATGACTTAAAACAGTCTCAGAGCCATTTTCTTGGTTTTCTGATCAACAGCAATTGCTGGAGGTAATTCCTTTGGACTTTAGGATGCTATGTTATTATCCAGCAAATCACACAGAGCAGAACTCTATTCTGCACTCGTTTGGCAGGCAGAAGTATACTGAGGAGTCTCAAGGATCCCCATCCTTCTTCAGGTACCTACAGGTGCTGGCCACTTGGTCCTAAATTGCAGGTAATCTTTAAAGTGTTTCGGAAAGATGGCCCTGTGAAGAATCAACCTCTGGGGCATGAGTGGTCCAGGGATGAATATCGGTTTCTAAACCATCAATCAACCCCAGACCTCTAGTACACCAGAAGGGATCCAAATCAGATTAGAATACAAGTGAATATAAGACCTCCATGTCCAATATTGGTAAAGTGGATGGAACGGCAGACTTATCTCTACAAAGTCGTGGATCGTTGGTTAGTTGCAACACAGAGAAAATACAATTATTATCCAATGATAAAAGGGACTGTCCAGTCAAGGTTGTATACAAATATCTGCTTTATTATTACTAGACCAGACAGTTCCAGCACGCTACAATCACAACGCCCACTGTAAAGGAACACAGAGGACAGCCAGTTTCACAAAGGAAAGGGATGCACTCTGGATAGTGACAGGAGGGTAGTTGGTAAAGTAATCAGTCTTAGTGTTTAAGGTTATTCGGTTCCAGAACCAAGGGGGCAAAGGGTCGTAACTGTCTGTAGGGCCCTTTGGAGAAGGATCAGGGAGCAGAACCACAATTTACCTGGTGCTGAAGAGGTTCTTGGTGCTCGACATCGTTGAGGTTCTTTCAGGGTGCTTTGCAGCCCTTGAGACAGAGTTAGTGGTGGGAGAAAGCTGTGGGTACCAGGCAGCAGGCAGTTCGGCAAGCGAGGCTGGATAGACGTCTGCGGGCTGTCTGCCGTGGCGGCTCAGGCCAAGAATAGTTGTCTCTGTGCTGTTTGGTGCATCTGGAATGCTGGTCAAGATGGCTCAGATGGCTCTTGGGACTGTGGCGTGAGTCCAGTGTCTCCCTCTGTTCCTTGGGAGATGTTTAGGGAGGGATCTTTCTTCCCTCTTGGAACACCTGGCCTTCCTTCACTAGCAGAAGATGTAAGGTAGCCTGTACCTTCAGCCCAGGTCCAAATGAGTCTTTCTCTCTCCTTTCAAAGTTGACGGATGGTCTGCCAAGTGAGGGGTTGAGCCCTCTCTTGGGTCCTTCCTATCTTCTATCTCCCTCTCTACCTGGGATCTAACCTCTCACCCTGGCTTTTCAACCAATACCTGGCAACTCTTGCCTACTGCATTTCCATTTTCTGCTCAAATTTCCAGTGCTATGCTGATGGCACCCAACTCATATTAAGGCTTCCTTCAGTCACATCCTCTCCTTCTCTCATTTCTGATTGCCTAATCGCCATTGTAAACATGTGTGCAGCCAACAATCTTTGTCTTAATGCCAACAAGACTGAGATCCTCCTCACTGGTACACCTTCACCTTCCTTTCCCCTCACTCTCTGGCCAGCCTCCCTTGGCCCTCCTCCTACCCCTACATGTGAAGCTAAGAACCTCAGGATCATCTTTGATTCTACACTTTCCTTCTCCGCACACATCTCCGCCATCTCTAAGAAGTCAAACTTCTTACTGCACCTCCTTAGAGGTACTCTGCCTTTCCTCTCCTTCCCTCAGAAGCTCACTGTCTTCCAAGCTCTGGTTCTCTCTAGGTTGGACTACTGAAACAGCCTCTTTCTAAATCTACCTGCCTCCACTCTTCGCCCTTTACAACTAATCCAGAACAGGACTAGGAGACTTGTCCTTGGCCTCAAGCCCTGGGATCATATCTCTCCAGCTCTGAATTCCCTGTATTGGCTCCCAGTGGATGCACGGATTACATTTAAAACCCTCTGCATTGTCCACAAGCCTTTCTGGGGCCTGGGTCCAAAATACCTTCAACTACCCCACCTTAAAAAGCTCCCCTCTCGAGCTCTTCGCTCCTCTACTTCTAACTCCCTCAGGGTCAGTCGTTTTTCAAAGAAACGAGCTGGGGTAGATTGATGTCTTCGGCTGGGACCTCCCTCTGGAACAGCCTCCCTGTCACCTTGAAACTTGAGGAGAACCATCTACAGTTCTGGAAGCACCTCAAGACTGTCCTCTTCGCTTCTGCCTTTGCCCCTCTTCTCCACTGCTAATTTGCTTTCTCTTGGCACTGTGCACCTGGCCACCCTCTGTCCTGGGCCTAGTAAGATCATTGTTTTTGTTCTCCCTTGTTTCCCTCCGTTTGCCTGGTTGCGCTCTGAAACACCTGTGTACGAGCACAATATAAATAAAATATCATTTCATTTAAAGCCAAATGGGCCCCATTGATTGGTGCATGCTAAGCCTACCTTAATGAACCAATCCTAGGTCCCCACCAACAATCTTCTGTTATGCATGAGGTCAGGACCAGAGTGCTCTGCATCAGGAAAAGGTGAGGGGGGACAACATATACCTAAGTCCCACCTATCTATCTGTCTGTTGAAGATCAAGTGTCTCTCTGGTTAACTGAGCCCTCTGTGACTCTTGATTAAAGTGCAGGTCTCCCCTGAAAAATGTGGTGGGAGCAGACTTCCTGTCTCCCCCAAATCACACCCTTCAGCCCCCTGAAAGGGGTGTGCTCTGCAGGGACACCTCTGGTAACTGCTGGACACAGACAGGACATTCACTGCCTTTCAGACAAAGAGGTGGGAACTAGCTTCAAGCTGACATATTGCATACCAAACGGTTGTTAGACCCGCCTTTACGTTGTCTCTTCTGGCATCCAAGCCTCTTTAGGCTTGCCTCATTTCTCTTGTTAGTATGTACTGCCACTAGCCAGATTAGACAAAGGGAAAGCAAATCCATGGACCCTTCGATATTTAAATTAGGCTGCCCATGGCTGGAGGAAGGTGTGCCTTCCCCCTTCTTTAGATGCTTTGACGTACCCGTGGTTGTCACATTCTAGCTGAATATGACAGGGGAAGACGGCTCCTGTAGGCTGTGTCTTCTCGGAGTAAACGTGACTATGAGTTTTGTGCAGGAAGCAGATAAAATGTGTGCAGAATGCCCGCTCACATTCTGGAGACTAATCTCTCATTAATTTTTATTTATCAAAAAGCCCTGGCGAACACACTCTCTCCGTGCGGAAGGCCGAATTCCTCACAGTCCCTTATGTGCCTAAAAGACTTTCTTGGATTAGATGTCTTCACCCCAATGGAAGGGGGCTCTGAAATGTCAAGAGCTCCAGCACATAACCAACAGAAATTGTGTAGATGAATCATATTAGGGGGTTGATGGCTTCCAAGGCTCCTGATGGGATCCAGTGGGATCTCACCCTTTAGGCATGACTAGCTTTTTATCCAGCACATCCCAGAGTGCATTGCTCGAAGTGTGTCATTCCAGTTCAAAGCTAAGCATGTAGGAAGAATAGAACATTGCGGAGAGAACATTTGCAGAGCCAGTGCTGCCATGCTTCCTTAGAATTTGTAATCACCTGCCTTGTGCCGAGCAAATGTTCTAGCTGCAAGTTCTTCTTGGGACCAGTTCAACCCCTGTTAAGCAAGTGCAAATGACTTGTTATGGGTTCAGCCCAAGCTGTAAACATCTTCACCTTTACATTATCGGTATGGAATACTGACAATAGTAGTGTAATTCGTGTCTCCTGGCATATGAGTTGATGTGTTTATATAATATATCCTATTAACACATCAATAAAACCTTTCAATAAATAACATCACATTTTTGTAAAATCACTAAACAAATCTCAATAGCATTCCTTCGTTAATAAAATGTGCCATATCATAAATCAGCTGTGCGCCTTGAATATATCTTAAAAGATTTGTTGTGATAAACGCTTTCCTTAAATTCATGTACATAGTGCATGACAGAAAAATAATTGTTAGCAATTCTCCCAGTTTTTACAGTGAGATGGCTGCTGGATGAGGAGCTCCAACACCACGTTGTATCACCAGGTCGAAGGGCGTTTGGGCACATGTGGGTTAATAATATGCATCTCAACTTTGGAGAAAATACATTATTGAAATAATGTTCAGATATTAAAGGATATTTTATTTGTATGCAAAGTTGTAAGGAGTGTGATTATTTGCAGAGGTCCAATTATCTACGCACTAGTCGACTGCTGCTGTCACCTTGGTTGTCCTTTGGAAATCGGGGACGGGTTCCTCTGTAAGCAGACGTTTTTTACTTTGTAGGTGCCACCTGCCACAGAGGGCTAGATCTGTAAACCACCAAAGAGATTGATTCAGGAACACGACCCTGCTTAGATAGACGATTCAATTCCTCACATCCTGAGTTTCAAACCCTGAAGTGGATGGTTTAGCCAGATATCTATGCAGTGCTTCACCAGCCAGTCAAGCCAACGGGAGGACAGCCCAATCTAATCTACCAGAACATACAGGCGTGTGTCTAGGAACACCTAGGATTTTTGGATCATTTTCAGATGGCCCACACCTGGGTGGCCCCACTCTTCACTACCATACGTAGCAATGGAGGACCCTTTGGTGCTAAAAACATCCATACAGTTTGTGAGGACATTTGGGCCAAATACATTTCTGAAACCCTGCAATTCTGAGGAAGAGCATATTCCTAATCCTCATTGTATGTGCTACCCACACTCCATTTTTCGAAAAGGTGATACCCAAGTGTGTATAATGTGCCAGTTACTCCACTGTAGAGCCATCAAGGGTCCACTTAAATAAGAACGTTTTCCTGCCAAATGGGAGCACTTCAGTTCTCCCAAATTCTGTTCTAAATTAAGGGATTTCAAAAGAGGCTTTAGCAGCAATTAAACATCTTTGTGGACCTATTGGGGTCGTATCATTGGCATACAGCAGGGGGCGATAATGATTCATGCCATTTAGGGAAGGGGCAGCAGATTGTTGGTCACCCAGGCATGACTCACTCTGCGATCATTGACATAAATAATAGTGGAGCGGACAACCCTTTATCCCTGCACTTCTGCACTTAAAAGGAGCAGAGAACCTATACCCACACTGAACCACCAATGATATATTCTAATAAAGCAGCTGTATTAATTTAAGGAGTCCTCCCAGCACCCCAAATCTGTCAAATGTGGACTATAAGACATTCCTGTTCACAAGGTCAACTGTATGCCTTAGATCTAAGAAAGCCACATATATGTTCATCCCTATTATATTTATCAATGCAGCTAGTAGTAAACAGTGGTCTGCAGAGGAACAACCTGGACGAAAAGCTGCATACCAAAGAGGACATGTTTATTAGGCCGATTTTCTGCGGCCTTCAACGGGTGGCAAAATGGCCATTTTGGAAGGTTTCACCCATAAACCCCCAACCACCCACCCGTGCATCGGCAGGATTTCATTTTAATCAGGGGGTTCCACAGCCCAAGCCCCCCTTTAATGCCTCACCTGTCACACTGTACATATATAGGCAGGCACACACACACACTCTCTCTCTCTCTCTCTCTCTCTCTCTCTCTCTCTCTCTTACCTTCTCTTCTGTCTGGTGTCTTCCAGGATGCTTGAAAGTTGGGCCTGTCAGCCCATACGTACACTTGTGTGGGGAGCTGTCTGGGCTTCCCATCACAGTTTTTGTGTGCACAATCTTTAGATAGCAGGCACTAGACTGTGAACATGTTTGAGATCACACCAGGGATGTTTAGCCAATGCAGAGCTTTAAGTGGGCTGGGGCCAGGCAGGGCCAGACCCGGGCAGTCTCCAAAAAGTGGGCTGAGCCGCAGCCCTGCTGGGGTTCCCGGTCCCACCAAAACATTGGCAGGACACATTATCCTGTTGCAGTCACAGCCATGACGTGAGATGCACCCCCCATTAAGTCAGGCAAGCTCAGTCACTGTAAATTCCTCTGGTGACGCCTCATGCGGGGGTCACCAGAGGAAATGACTGTCCTTTTGTTTCCCCCTCCCCAGGTCACCGTGGTATCTTTGACCATTGGCGAACCTGGGGACTCAGTTCCATGTTTCTGTGTTTATAAAGATGGCTTGAAAAGTACACAATTCAAGCCATCTTTTATAAAGCTTTGCTGACGGACAAAGACGTCTCAGGCTTTGTCCATCGTCAAAGCTTTATAAAAGATGGATAGAATTGTGTACTTTTCAAGCCATCTTTTACAAACATTGAAATGTTTAAAAAAGATGGCTTGAAAAGTATGCAAACTATAAGGTATGCACACAAATATTTACATATTATATATTTGTGTGCATACCTTACTATGGTTCGTGTACTTTTCAAGCCATCTTGAAGTACACAAACTATAGTAAGGCACACAAACAAATATATAAATGTAAGCATTTATATATTCATGTGCATACCTTACTATGTTTTGTTTACTTTTCAAGCCATTTTTTATAAACATTGACATTTGTAACATATTTCTATATGTATAAAAGATGGCTTGCATAGTACACAAGCCATAGTAAGGTACGCATACAAATATATGCATGCGTACTTGCATTAATATATTTGTTTGCACCTTACTATGGTCTGTGTACTTTTTTAGGCCACGTCCATCCAGCACGCCACACACCCAAATAAGCCCCCCACCTCGATTTCTTACCCCACTTAAATCCCTGGCGAATCCTGTCCTCTATTTGCAATCCAGCTTGTAAACATCTGTCCCAAAATATCAAGAAGGGCTATTGACCTGTAACAGAAAAGGTCTGAGGTATTTACCTTTTTGAACATTGGTAAGATAATGCAGGGGGTCCAGAAGATTGGTAAGCCATTTGTCTCAATAATAGTTCTAAAGACCTACACCAGAATCCCTGCCCAGCAATCTTGGCAAGCTAGTATCATTTCAGGTTTGATATCCTCGGGCCCACTTTGTTTTCCTCTTTTTAGAGTTTTTCTTTCGTTTTAGTTAATGTTGCGGTAACTACTTGGATCGGACCATCTATGTTTCACTCAGCCACCACATCGGATACATATACATAGTTGCCAACGTGACCCATTCCAATCTGTAGGTGCTTATCCAGTCTTGGTTTTTACTTTGCACTCTGGGACTTGTATTCTGAGTTTTATAATTGGAAAAGTGGAACTACAGGTCCCAGAATGCAAAGAAGAAAACCAGGACTGGATAAGCACCTACAGATTGCAATGGGTCATGTTGGTAACTATGCATATAGCACTCGCTGAACGTGGTCCACCCACTTGCTAATCGAAATCTGAGTTTCAGATAGGATTGGAGAGCCTTCATTATCTTTAGATATAGATGTTATTGCAACTGAGTCGTTTATTTAAAAACTATAAGAACTCTTATTGAATCAGAAAGGATGCAGTAGGGTTAAGAATGATAAGCATCAGCAGGAACATCACCACAACAGGTTCATATAAACATCTACTCTCCTTGAAAAGACCACCACCCGCCAAACAGGCAAACCGCAACCACGACATTCATCATAATTGTTAAAAGGAGTTCACATTAATGAGTAACTCTTGAGATGGTTGGGCTTATAGGTTGGGTATGGGTATTTCTGGCAGTATTCGATGTAAGGAAGCCACACGGTCAGGTCTTTGGTCAATTGGCCGTGCATGCAGGCTGTCACGTTTTTGGCCACAAGAATTTCCCATACCCTTATCCATTGTAGTGTTAGCACCGGGCCCTCTGGGCTTTTCAGTCCCCTTGGATTAGTGATTCTGGCTGACAGTAGAAGTGTGACAAGTTTAGCTGTGTAGCCGGTTTTAGGGTAAGTATCTTCAACAGAGCATCCTATTATGACTACACGCGGGTCCAGTGGAAATTGCACATATGCTATTGCTTTCATTAGGGCATAATGTCTTCCAAAAATGTTGGGATTATGGGGCAGGATCACCACATATAAAAGTGTCAGAGTGGACAAATACCAACTGTAACACAAGTTGTACATACACTCTATGTTAACGGCACATTTTGGAGTGATGTCAGGACCGTATAAAAACCTAGGTCCAATCATCAATGGACTGACCTATATCGGTTGCCTGCCTTGACATATATGAGGGCTTAGTTGACAAAAAATCTCTCCCAGCAGTCTGTTTAGCATAGCTTTTACCTTGCCTTATGCAGTCCACCAGGATAAGTTCCAGCCCTACTGTTTCGTGCATGACGCTCTCTCTAACTGCAGCGTTGGAGACGTAATGTCAAAGTAGGGTGTATCTCAAATTTATCTTCTCAGGTAAACCGAAATTATAGTCAAACTATAAGAATGTTCCATTCTGGTAAAGCTGAGACACATCCTTGAACCCACTCTTAGCCCATTAGAAATCTGGGTTACCCAGGATTGAAGACAGATGTCTGGTTTATCCCCCTTCCTCCCCGGTGATCATCACAAATAAAGAAGTAATGTGGGTGTGGATACGGGGATAGTGTTGGTGCAGGCATATTTTGCTCCGTATATGAATGGGATCTGGGATAACTCGATATGGGAAACAGCTTATCTGGGTTGATATCGTACAAAACGATGTGGGATAGCTGCGTAGTGAGGTTGTAGCTCTTGAGATCTGGGACTCCCAATCACCACTGTTTAACATCCCCCAGAACCACCATTTTAGGAATCCTGTGTTTCATAGCTGCCCAAATAAGATTTTGGATCTTGCGTTGCATTGAAAAAAGAGCTGAGATTGTGAGTTTTACAATGAGGGCCAGGCAGAAGTACGGGACTCTAGGCAGGAGATTAATTTTGGTGGTCATGGCAGACCCCATCCAGGAGAGTTCTTGTTTGCCCCATCTTGATAGGTCACTTGTGAATCTCCTAAATAACCCTGGAAAGTTATTACTATAGGTCTCTTGAGGAGAGGTGGGAATATATACACCTAATTATTCAAAGGATGCACATTCAGAGTTTTGTGGTCGGAGGTCTATTAATTTATCTAGTGTATCCTGGGTACAGAAACACTGAGAGCATTATGTAACCCCCTGCAGGAAATACAGAAAATAAAAATAAATAGAAAATAAATAAACGAAAGGATCCCCTGTGCGTGAAGGTGTGCGCGGATCCCTTCAACGAAACACAACCAGAGTAAAAGACCCTTGTGCATGATCATGCAAAGGATAATTTACTCTAAAGAAGAAAACATTACTTTTTTTTGGTTGCCGTGGAGTTAACGGTTGCTCAACCTGCCAAAGAATGTTTCAGAGCCGCTCTGCTCCACGCCTGCACCTCCGCTCGCTGGGCCTTAATGAAGGAGCTCCCCTGACCAGCAGACTGCCACCCCAGCAACCCTCTTGTCACCACTGGCCCTGGGATCATTCTAATCATTGGCACTCCCCACAGCAGGGAGTGGCCAATGTTGTAGCTCTGCTGGGCCACATATAATTAACTAGAAGGGCCGCCCCAAACAGGTGGCCCACCAGGACTGCCAGAGCCACACTTGGCAGACGTGGACCAGGTTAAGGTGAGTTGTGCCCCTCCCCCCATGCTGCGTCTGCTTGCTGGGCTGCACCTATGATAGGCATTCCAGCCAAAGCAAAGTCTTTGGCCCCTCACACGCAGGCATAAGAGGTATATTGTGTGCCCACCTACACCTGTTTCCCAAAAAGTTGCATTGTTCGATTCCTCCTGTTACAATTAGATTTCTGAAAGTTAATCGAGAATCCTAATGCTGATTCAAACTGTTTCAGTTCTGTCGAGGCAGCTTGGAGGGAGGTTGAGAGGTTTGTCACTGTAGACATGGCCTCATCAGCATACAGGGAGATGTTATATGGAGCTCCCATGACTGCTTTCCCACGGACCTCAGGGTTGACCGTAATTCTTTGATATAAGGCTCCATAATAAGTGCATGAATTAGAGGGAAAGAGGCACCCCTGTCTGGTGCCACGTGCGATTGTGATGGCACCAGTATAGACCAGATTCACTCTTTTTTAGAGATGGTGATAATCTGCCAGGATTATGTGTTGAAATGCGGGGCCAAAGTTGCATGTCTGCATCACTTCCCATATGAAGGGCCAGTCCACCTTGTCAAAGGCTTTTGTGGTGTACAAAGCAAGGACCCCCACTTTCAGGCTGTCCCTCTTGGTGATCTTGTCTAGGTTAATGGCGCACCTAATGTTATCATGCAACCTCATTCCAGGGATACACCCACCTGATCCAGGATCACTACTAGTGAGGGCATTACCCTCGCCAACCTTGAAGCCAACTCCCTGGTGTAGAGTTTAGCATTGATATTTAAGAAGGTAATTGTTCTGTACGAGTGGCACACATGAGGCAACTTCCCAGGTTTTAATATCAAGATGGTTGAGTACTCCTCCATTGAGAGCGTGATTCTCCCCACCGATTTTAAAGAATTTAACAGTTTAGCTATAGGCTTGCTCAATTGTAGTTTGAACATTTTTCAAAAGGATGCTGTGAATCCGTCGGGACTGGAGGCTCTCTTTTAAAGTGAGGCAATTGCTGCTTCCACCTCATATTCCCCACTGGCCCCATCCAACATTTTGTGGTGCCTGGTCCACATTTGAGGAGGTATTCGTGGTCTGATTGTTTTCTGTATTTTGGGGGAAACGGGGTCAGAAGTCTGTCGTTTTTGGCGCTATTACCACCGGCGCAATTACCACCAGTGGTAATAGTGCCCCAACCCCATTGGGTCCAATTGACCCATCGGGGAATGGGAACTTACCGCTGTACCGTTACTCGGGATCTGGCACTAATAACGCTGGACCAAGTAGCGGTAGCGCTCATAGCGTTGGGCTGTATCCTGCTGCAATTAGCTCTGGGATACCACCCAACCCCTGATGAGTCCCTTGGAAGTTTAGTGAAATGATAACTGCTTCTGACATGGAACTTGAGCTATCTTCAGTGAGAGACCGACGAGCAGGTCACTTGGACCGAAGGATTTCATGTAGATAATCATACATTGGAAGTTAAGGTCCAGATAGTCACTTACTATCTACTGCCCTTGGGTCCCATGGCCCTGCCAGTTTCCCAAGTTTCAGGCCAGAGTTTTCTCTGGGGTTTGGGGTTGCCTGGTGTTGTTTTTGCCAGTGAGGGGGCAGAAGTGTTCAGATGGGGCTCAGCGGTTTTCAGATCCAGTAGGCCCTCAGCTTCCTGCAATGATTTGATTGTCCACTTCTTGTCCTCATGCATAAAAAGAAATATCCACCTGTAGGGAATGTTCTGCTGTCTGAGCCATGGGGTTACCAGGCAAAGGGCTTTGCTTTTTCTGGACCGTGATCACGATGAGGTCTTGAAATACCTTAAGTTTTGTATCTCGGAATGTTAGAACGTATGAGTCTCTTAATGCCACCATTATCCTCTGCTTGATTGTATAAAAATAGATTTGTGTGATTACATCGGGCAGGAATCCTGTACTCTCCTTCGGGGCGTTACAGATGTGATGCGTATGGTCCAGTTAAATTTCAGAGTCACCCGGGAGGCCAAGCAGGAAGCCAAAGAGGGACTGGAAGTATTCTGGGAGTTCTTTGTCTGCCACTGTTTTGGGTAATTCCCCTCATCCTGATATTATTGCACCTTGATCGATTTCCCATGTCTTCATGTTTGCATTACAGAGCTTCATATCTGTTCTCTAGGTTTATCAGGCCTTGCCATACTTAGGAAGATTCAATGGTATATTCGCAGACAGAGTTTCCGACCTCCTCAATTCCTTGTTCAGTTTCCACAATGCCATTGTCGAGTGCTACAATCTCCGGAGTAAGATCGGCCATACTACCTTGCATTTCTTGTTTTATTTCACCGAGCATGCTGCACAAGTCCATTTTAGTGTCTGGTTCATTTGCATCGTCCCCCTTTTCAGCAGGTGTGTGTACTGTTGCCATTGCGATTTCAGGATTCTTGCTTTTTTTCCTGAGCGTGGAGTATGGTGGCAATGTCGCTGTTTCTTGGGAGTTTAGGTTGTTTAGACATGGTGCTTCCACATGATGTGTCAGATACGAGCCGCAGCTAGGCAACAAATGCACAGCGTCACTGTATTAAGCCGGATGAGAGATATGGTGCTGCGTGATGATTCTGGGGTATATCAAGGCGAGCACCAGCGGAAGTGGACTGTGGGAGGACAAGGGGACACAGGAGCTCAGCGTCATGGTTTTAGGGAGAAGAGCACATACCTAGTTGTAGGACCAAGTGAGGGTGATACTCAATGATACTCAGAACTCCCTGTAGACTTAGGGCTTGCAAGTTGTATATGCTGGGGTGCGGCATACAGTTTGGTCTATTGCATTATGCATTGCTCCCAGACCCTGTGCACCTACCCAGGAACCTTGATTGGAAATATGTGGAAGAATCCAGGACACAGTAACAACAAAACGTGCAGTATTTTTGCATACACTGATAGGCTTCATAAACGTAAAACAAACAAGTTGACTCTAAATAAGAAGCTCTGCATCATAGGCATGCATCTGCCTGGCCTCCATACACAAACACTCATCTCCAGTTTCACCTTTTCGAACATAGCACATTAGAAAAAGCAAAACTTCACAGTGTGAGTTCCAAAAAAGAGAGGGCTCTATGAACATCCATTATTTGTTGCCCACACTCCCTTTGCATTTCTTCACCAGGAGTCCCAGAAGCAGGGCCACAGGTTGCAGCTGCTACCCTGGCAACCCCCAAATGACGTCCATGCCTATCATGATGTACGTGCAAGTGGGCTGTGGGAGAAAGCCATGCACTACAGCACATTTCAGTACACACGAGAGATTAAAATATATGGCCCTCATTCCGAGTTTGGAGGCAACCATGGAGCTAGCTCCATGGTTGCCTCCAAACTCGTCCCAAACCCGGCCTGGTGAATGGAGTAATTACCGGTCCATTCCAAGGTTGGAGGGACCGGTAATTCCCCATTCACCAGGGCCCTTCCACATTCCCATTTTTGCCCCCATAGGGCTCAATGGGGATGGGGAAGGAGGTAATTACGGTACCATAAATTCCGGTACCGTAATTACCTTCAAAGTCCCTTTGCAGGTTCGTTTTTTAACGCCTGCTAAAAGCAGTCGTTAAAGTACCAACCCGCAAAGGGAACTCGGAATAGGGCGGTAAGGGTTTAACGGCACCGGTCTCATTACCGGTGACCGTTAACCCTTACCGCCCAGCTTGTAATGAGGGCCTATCTTTAATTGATACCAAGGTGAAACTACTGTGCTGAAGGATCCAAAACACAAAAATAATAAAATAAACATACCACATATATAGAACATACCACAAACCTAATTGTCTCTGTGCTTGACAATAAGTGGTATTATAAGCAGTTTTATGGTAATGAATGTATATCAACCTTGGAAAGATGAAAACCTGAGTCGATACCTATGATTGCAGCCTTTACACAGATGCCAGAAGCAGGTGCCACGCTCGCTGAGCTACCTACACGTGTTACTATTTACAGGTAGGACATAAGGGATTGTATAGATCAGGTTGATATAATTGTTGCAGAACTTAGTGGCTTCACTATATGTGTATTTCTGTGGTATATATCAGCGGCCTGTGACATTTTACCATGGAGGGGTGTAAATATTCCCCATCATTATGCCACAGCGACCCTGTGTAGCGAGGGAGTCTGAACTAACTAAGAGGGATCTAGGGGGTTATTCCCCCTTAGAATTATTATTATTTTTATATTGGGTTAGAATGGTGTATTATGCAGCACATTGTCTGTGACAAACTGCATAAAAAGCCATACACTTTGCAATTGCCTTTGCACGGTAGCTACAAGTCGCCAACAGTGCACAGAAGCATTTACCCATGCATTTTCATGATGCATTCACCCACATTGTATGCCACTATAAAAACATGTTCACACCGACTGTGCCCATACATTTCCATACTGACAGCACCATTATATCCCAGAATTCCTACATAAGAAGATACTCATGTTTGATTTGCACATAAGAGCAGCAATGAAACTATAAGAAAACATGTCCACACTGGCAGTATCTCCACAAAAGAACATACTCCTGTTAGCTTTGCCGTTAAACATGTTACGCCACAATAAGAAAGCATGTCCAAACGGGATGCACAATGTAGTCCAGTTTAGGCACATAGCAACATTTAACATGCCAGCTTTATCAGAGAAGCCCAGAATAGGAAACCATGTCACAGGAAGAAAGGGCTATACTGGCTGCCCCGAAATTGCCAATATAGACAAGCAATAAAATATAACATGCTTGGTCTATAATATGTATTAGGTAAAAGTCATGCAACAGTAGGAAGGGCTCGACTGGCTGTCCCAAAATGCCAGTCTAGATAAGTAATAACACATACCACATGCCACGCTTGGTATATTATAGATGCCCAGAAAAAAAAGTCATGCCACAGTAAGAAAGGACTACACTGGCTGCCCCAAAACGCCAGTCTAGCCAAGTATTAATACATATTGTGCTTGGTTTATCATAGCTATGCATTAAACAATGTCATGCCTCTGTCGGAAATGGCTCGACTGGTGGCCCTAAATGGACAGTCTAGCCAAGTAATAACACTTAACATGCTTTCTTTATCATAGCTATGCAGTAAAACAATGGCATGCCACATTAAGACATGGTTAGGCTGACTGCCCCAAAATGTCAGTTCAGCCATGTGATAGCACACCATCCTTTCTTTTATCAAATGCTGGTTGATGAAAGACAGGATGATGATCTTTATGAGGCATGACCAGTAAAAACTGTGTTACACATATAAACAGGTGGTTTCCTGGCCACCATATCCAATGGGCCATGCAAGGCTGGGGAAGCAAAGTGCCTCCTCCTTGCATGGCTCATCAGACACACGCAGCTGGGGAACAGAACTGTCAAAAGGAAACTCTGTTTCCCTTTGACAGTTCGCGCTCTTGGGCTGGTGCAGCTCCTCCATGATGGGCAAGGGCTTTTGTGGGTGGGTGCCGGCTTGCCCATTATGGACAGCCCACCATTGGTATATATGTCCATACTAATGAACTATGATGTTTTGACTTAGCAGCCTCCCGCAAAAACTGCCTTGTCAGAGAGATGTTCAGTGGATGTCCAAAATCCAAACCCTCCCTCCGATTTTGAGTGGGCTCAGCAGGGAGGCATTGCTGACCGGACGGGAGAAGAGACACAAACGCTTTGTTTGGAATTTATATATGGCCATGTTTAATTCTTTAACATTACTAAGACATCATCACTAAATTAAAATCCTAAACACGACCCTAATCCTTCACCAGCATTTTTACCATAACTCATAACTCATATCAACAATTTTAGTTGTCCTTGTGACATGCAGTGCGTGATGCAACCTTCCACTCCACCCCCTTTTGGCGTTTGTACAGCGGTGAGGTCCCTGCTATGCTGTCTCAGACCGCCTCGCCTTATCCTATGTTTGGGGGGTGATCCCAGGAGGCACCTTCCCATTACCGACAGCTTCCGCCTCCTGGCCCCGCCACCAGTTTTCCACCCACCATCACATTGGACCCTCCTGCCGGGCCGAAGCCATCCCAGTGAGAGGCAGACTGTGCCCTTGCCACTGCACCTAACCGGCCTCAGGGTCCCTCCGGGAGGGACAAATCACTGACCGCATTGTCCTCCTATGCCTACCACTGTTCAATCCTACAGCCAGAAAGGGAGGGTGACATCATAACTTGGCAGAGGAGTGTGTCGCGTCCTCCTAGGTCGGCGTTGTTCAGCGAGACAGAGGATCCAGGTAAGGACCAGGAGGAGTCCAGCAGAGTCACAATGGCAAGGTAAGTGAGCTGCTGCTCTCCCCCTCCTTACTCGACCCCTTTTAACGGCGCCATTTGGCGCCGGAGCCCCCTCTGGTTCTCTCCGTTGTCCTGGCCGAGGGCGTGTCACCACAACTTCGGCAGTTTGCAGCGGCTGCCTGCAGCTACCCCACACCTCCCGCCTTATCAGCGCCTTCCTGACCTGCCCACCCATGCGGCCCCTCCAATGGGGGAGGGGACCCGCCTTTCAGGAGCTGTCTGCCCCTCACTGCAATTTTTCCTGTGCACTGTTCAAACTTGTGCTACAGAAGAATTTACAAAAGCATTATATAATTGCACAATCCCATTGAAAAACACTTAATACATCAGGCGTGCAATATGGCGTGATATACTACGGATTTGCAAGCTGCATTAAAAGGTCGATTTTTGCGCATCAGAACAACTCAAACGCAAACAGCAAAATAGTCTACGGGCTGTATAAGGCTTGTACTTCTCAGACATTCAACTGTTAGGGAGCGTATCGTGACAGATGAAATGTGTGCTGCACCCAGTATATATTACATACTCAGAAGGATTGCATACTTGAAATACCATCACAGGCATATTTGTCAAATCGCTGGTCATTCCTGTGTTACCAATATGCTCTTCAATGTTATGCAAAATAGCCAGCATCAACATTACTCTACACCCAGCTACGCCCCTCAACCTCCCCAACACCACTCTGACAATCCCATCCTGCCTCCCCACAAAGAGGGGAGAGTTCCCACAGTACATTTTGTCCATGTCCAGGACCGAATGTGCCCATAGAAGCAATGCATCTGATACGGCCCCTTTACCTTGCACTGTACTCACCTCCACATGAAGATACTCAACAGAATTAACTTGTCCATGATTCTCTCCAAACAACACAACAATGACAACTGCTTCTTAAGGAATAATCCTGTGAGCAATACCATGCTGGAGATCTTTGCCGTGAGAGTAGCTGCCAAGGGACCCAGTTCAAGTTCCTAAGCAAAGCAAGGGTGCGCTAGCAGTTTGTTCTCTATTTCCATGGAGGTTGATCGGGAGGAAGGACAGCGAGGAATATGGGGTCTGGAGGCTGCCAATAGCAGGTAAGTGAGGCACTGCAGCTAACACAGCAGACCCAGGAGCTCGCAGGCTATCCCTGATAAGTAAGGCCAGCATTCCTAAACCTCTGATTGGCTGAGTTCTGTCAACAACGTATTAACATGCATAATCCATCATGTTCTCTTGGGCCTTGGATTTGTAATGTTCTTGAAGGATATGGGTAGCAAAATATAGTCTGGGTATCCATCTCCTCTTGTCAATGGGAAATAAATCAGATTGTCCTCAGTCCGTGTACTTGCAAAGGCAAAGCAATCACAGTGTCAAATGTTCGGATGTATACTAATTGACCTTTTCACAGCTGACCTTGGGAGAATTGACTTTGGGAGAATTGACCTAATTTAAAAGGTCAATTAGGACATACATGCAGGGGGAAACCCCCCTCAAGCCACTACCCAATCCAAAAAAAAACACAACCCCCCACCCAATTGTTTATAATCCAAAACCTACCCAATACATATATAGAATAACCAAAATAATGTAAAGGTCAATTGTGCAAAAGGTCAATTAGGATCACTATAATTAGGTCAATTAGGACAAAAGGTCAATTTGGGTAATATGAAACGTACAGCAAACAAAATACCAATGGACACAGATGCTCCCAGGCAGGTCGCTGGTAAAAGGTATTTCCCAATCTCTCCGCAGCAGAGGTAGCAAAGAACAGACGAGGGGTACCAAGGTAAAGCCCAGCGACAGAACGTGCTACCCTTCGAGACCTATAATTGATGTCCCTGTAGGAAGAACCATGCTGCTCCTGTGAACTTGTATTTGCACAATTTTAGAAAACAAATTCTACAGCGAACGCTCAGTCTGCTGTAATGCTGGATTTACGGCTTCTAATCTTGATCAGCCCACCAGAAGAGTGCCCAGAGGAATACAAGGGACACATGCCTTTGACGTGATTGAGAGCTGAAGGCTGTGACAAGGCCCGGGTGCATGAGACTGTCTGCCAGACACTTCTTGGATCAAATCCCATTGGGATCACACTGTGACACAAAAAATTCCGAATTCAGGGTCTGTCTGACCTCAGGTGATTGATGAAGGATCTACAGGTGGCCCAGCCAGGTGTCTTTAGAAACCTATCCAAGAGACTTCAAAGAACACTAATGCATATCATATATAATGGAGATATCTACACCAATTGTCTAATTCCAGCCTCTGAGCTAACGGTAAAATGGGCAATATCCACCAATACTTTCTGTTTATACAGCTCCGTCCACTGCAGCTCCTCTATCCAAAGCAAAGATCCAGCATCAGATCTGCAAGGAAACACAGTCAGAGGGATCTCAGTGATATCCTCAGTGCTGCCAGCGGGATCTCAGTGATATCCCAGTGCTGCAAGCGGGATCTCAGTGATATCCCGGTGCTGCCAGTGGGATCTCAGTGATATCCTCAGTGCTGCCAGCGGGATCTCATTGATATCCTCAGTGCTGCCAGCGGGATCTCAGTGATATCCCAGTGCTGCAAGCGGGATCTCAGTGATATCCCCGGTGCTGCCAGTGGGATTTCAGTGATATCCGTAGTGCTACCAGCGGGATCTCAGTTATATCCTCAGAGCTGCCAGCGGGATCACGGTGATATCCCCAGTGCTGCTGTATCCCGGAAATAAAGGCAGCAGTACATTTTGCCGTATTACAGCTTGAATAATTTCCTTGAAATCAGAAAAACACACTTCACAACTACATCCAACTCAAAGGAGGCTATAATGACAAGCAGCGCAGGATAAAAGTCAAACAGCTGGCTGCAAGTGTTGTTTATTTATTTATTGAGCATGTCAAAGGTGCACTGTACATCAAAAGGTGGTTATAGGCGCCAGTAGAGTTGACAGCAGAGCTTACTATAAGATATACAATATATGAAGTCAATCAAAATGCACCTCCTGATCTACTCCCAATCACACCATAAAATATAATTCCAGAACTATTTGGATGCATTTCATATACTATGCATTCAGATATCATTGAAATACAACATTGAAAGTGTCTTGCATAGGCCAACAGAGAGGATGTTATCACTGGGTGCACCCTTCACAGCCATAGATGTAAACCACCAGCCCATCTTCACAAGAGCATAAAAGGTGATCAGGATGTGGAAGCACACTGGAGGTCGCCATGCTGTGCAGACCAGCATGTGTAGGAGCACATCTTGCAGTGCAAGGGAGACAAGTACCTTGTGACAAAGCAGGAGAGGAGGCAGGGCCCGCAGAGAAGGAGTAAGAAGATGCAATCTGACATGCTCAGACCATCACCATGGAGACTCACAGACCTGCAGAGGACAGCACTGTTCCACCTTGACAAACAAGGCATTTGGTACCAATGGTGGTGTCACCCAAAGTGCAGTGAAACTGGGCAAAACCAACGCCAAAATATTGAAGTTTGTGTCAGTCGTGTTCGTTTGTGTGGCAGGCACATTTCAACACCCTGTCTTGTTTTGCATGGAATGTCCCAGCCTACAGCTTCTGTGGTTCAGCGCATGAGCGCCGACAGGATATGAAGTGTTTTTAATGGAAAAAAGAACGAATTAAATAATAACGAAAAAATATCGGAAAATATATGAATGGGGATGGGGTAAAGGGTTAAAATGTGTGGGGGGTTCGAGGTGAGGTTGGAAGTGTGAGGAAAGAGGGGGTTTGGGAGGGTGCCCCCACATTTAAAAATAAATACATATATATTTTATTTTCGTTTTCGTTAAAATGTTATTCGTTATTTTTTAAATTTGTTCAAATCACATGTAACCCTCGGGAGGGCTACATCCCTCCAACCTTGAGGCACAAGAGCACTCTGCTGTCGCACCCAGTTGTGGCTGTGATAGCCCAGGGTGTGCCGACAGATGCCTGCTAAATTCCTCACCTCGGAGCTGAGTGATGTGCCTTTACTCATGTGTAAGCAATCATTACCCTGGCAGCAGAAGCAAAGGTACAGAGGCAGAGGACAAAAGCCTGACCTGGAGATGTCAATGTACCCCCATATGACAAATCCAAAGACTTCACTGCTGGGCTCAGCTTTAAGATGGCCCACACTTCTAATAATTGGCATCATTTTGTCAAACTAAATAGCCACTGAAATGGGATGCAAGATGCATCCATTGGACGTAAAGGGAGGCGTAATGGCTATTCAGCCTCCTGGGCCTGGACGAAGGTGTGAGGGGGAGACAACGCAATGGCTTTAATTGCCCCACTCCACACCGCCCTCCAAAACTGTCATCCAGTCCCATTCAAAGTGTTTTGGTTGGCGCCTCCCCTGGTCCAGAGCCTTTCTCCACATACACAATGCTACATTTCCCTCGAAACCACCCAGGAGGCCATCAATGACACAAAAGTCGGATCTAGTAACATGGTGAATTGTTGCATTGGATTGGTGAGTGGGCATACACACGTGTGCTATTGCACTCTCATCCCACACAAGGGAGCAGGAAAAAAAGTAAGCAGTAGCGTGCACTCATCGTGTCAATAACGTGATACCCACTTTTTTTAAAAGATGGCATTTGAAAAACATCACCTCCCTGTATCGGCTCGAGTGAATGGACTTGAAAACTAAGCATTGAATGACATGAGTAAAAGTAGAACCACACATGTCTGAGTCAGTGGTCGAAGTGGGTGGGAACGGTCGGGAGTGGTGCTCTACTTTAAAAGAAAGGTGTTACTGTTCTATATATTTTTCGTTCAAAAAGAAACCATTCCGCAATGGTTTACTTTTAAAATAAAAGTGTAGGAAGAGGTTTAAACTTACACTTCCATTCCCCTAAACAGCAAGGTCGTTTGGGGGTTTGGATTGCACGTGGGAGGGGGTGTGGCGATGGTTTTGGGGGGAGCGGGAGCAGTCCAGCAGGGAACATAGATCCACTTCTTCTTTTCATACACTTCGACCACTGCTGTGAGTACTCTTCGCCAAATTGCATGCCGTTAATTTAATGGAAGCAGTGGATATTGTATGATATCCACCTCAGACGTGTGAAGTTAACAGGAACATCAACACAATAAGACCCCTGTCAAGACCCATGGAAACTGATCAACGCCTGGTGAATGCTACACGACATATGCCTTAGGCACCATGTTGAAATTCCGACACAAGAGGACATAATGCCTGACAGTGAAGTAACACGTCCTGTAGAATGGCCATAATGGATGCATTTCCCGTCAGGAATTGATGGAGAACTGTTTTAAGAGCATCCATATGAATACTCAACACATATGAGTCACATTGAAGACTGGATCGAAAACAGGAGACTTAGACACATTCCATGCAATCCGAGCCCATTTAAAGAGGTGTGTGGATGGAACTTGTTCAGACAACTCTCACAATACTCACACTGCTTGACTACTTGACTGGAACCCGTTCCATTGAGGCCATAACACCATATGAGTTAGTTATTCTATTACCATCCATAATCACCTATTATCTACTGACAGGCCAGCACAACATAGTGGTTCTTTCTTGCTCTTTTCTTCTTCTACACTGAGAAAACAAGGATGGTGGGATTTTGGTAATGATGCACTGTTTTCCTGACTACCTACCTATTAAGCCATTTATGATATGAAGAAGAAAAACTTAAATTATGATTCAGACCTATAGGATAACATGGAAATAAAACATAACCACAACAATGACCACAGATCAGAGTATATGGGCCTGTTTTACAAACAAATAATGTATATGGGTAAGTCCCATGTTTGTAAATCAGGCCCTATGTGTCAACAAACAATCAATTTCTCTATATACAGACTAATAACCTCAGCAACCTGAATGGAATCCCGCCAAGTGCTGCAGCCCCATTTTCTCAACCCACTCCCTAGCCCATATAAACTCCCATTAACCAGGTGATCCGACTTCTTAGCCCAACTCCACCAAACCAAGATTCCTTGCCCTACTAGCAGAAACCCCATCCAGCCCAACACCTCATAACCAAGTAGCCCTGCCAAAGTGGCTCATCCTATTCCCTCCTTGGTGCAGGTTTTCCTAACCAAGTGCCCTTGGCATATTTGCGCATCTTTAACCTATCCCTACCCTATCTCTCCCTCACCCAGTTCCATCATTTACTGGCTCATATTAACCTCTTCTGAGCCACTCCTTCAAACCAAGTGCCCCTGCCCTACTAACACATTGTACCCCATTGCTAATCTTACTTACTTACTCTATCTCTTCTTGACAACATACATTTGCTGTGACCTTCGCTGTCCCTACATGCCATGCCCATTAGGAGATCAAGCTATGGAGGGGAAGAGTGTAACAGAGTTTCAGAAAGCATGCAAGGGGCAGAAAAGGAACCCGAATAAACTTAAGCTAACCAGGAAGAATAAGGACAAGGGAAATACCCGTCCCCACTATATTACACTTTTTGGATTTGCAGTGTCCTGGAGAAACATGAATTGAATTGTATGTGCTTAAAATGTGCATTATGCCAAGTGGGTGAACCTCAACTACGTATCTCCCATTCACACTTGTTGAACCATTGCCTCCCAACAATCAGCATTTGATGTTAAAACAATCAGTGAGAACATCTCATCTGGATGGACGACTAACCACATGACAGTCCCTCCAACCGCGACTCATTGACAGACGAGACCTCTTCCAGTACAGCCTATCCTTGAAATTTAATAACAAATAGGACTCCTCAGAAAATACTCAACCACTCTTTTTCCATGCTAATCATGTACCCGTCAACCTGCAAGCATCCTTACAGTGCACACGCAAACAAACACACACTCGCCAGCTGTAGCCCTGATAGCACCACACCCAACAGATTTACTTTGGCAGAGCTGCTCAAAACCAACTGCATGGTCCATTACAACCCTTACTATATCACATCCCCAAATATCCACTGCATGGCCAAGTAATAGATTCTGGGTTCTTCCCCTCCACACAAAACATATACCCAAGTGTGAGTAGCATATACCATACGAGCACTCAGGCACTGGGTACTTCACACACGCAATCATCAACAACTTAGGACTCCCACTTGCCTTCCCCCCTACCGACTTCCCAACACCCCCTTTGCTTTTACTTGCAGAATTGTGTGCTTCAAAGCCACCGATGCAAGCTGAGCTTTACTGTGCTACAACACCATAGATCTTTATCTATTCCTATTTATTTGTATGGCCTCCTGGAAACCCCAGGTGTTTTGATCCATAAAAAAATTATGGAGAAGGTGGTTACTTACCAGTTGCAGGATTTTGTGTAAAAAGAGCTACCACTGGACCCCTTTCAATCAGGTTTTTGAACCAAGTTTGGAACAGAAACAGCCCTGTTGGTGGTTCAAGATGACCTTTTAGAGGTTGCGGATCGGGGAGACCTATCACTGTTAGTGATGTTAGACCTGTAGAGGAGGGGCAAAGTACCCCGCCTCAACCACCCCGCCCCTTTTACCGGTGTGCTGGAAACCAGAGAATGTAACATACAAGGGAACAGTTGAAACAAGAGCAGAATATGGACTCTGTCCAGTACCAGAGAAAGTACCAAAACCTAAGTGAATCTGGGAGGCAATGTACCCATTGAGAAAACCATACCTACATACAAGAAAGTATGATGACCATTTGAATGAGATCCCTAAAGAAGCAGATCCAATACACGGCAAGGACGAATGGTAAAGGCACCAACCATCGCCAGTACAAGTCTTTCAGAGCTGAGATGACGTACATAGAAGAGATGCAGAGACCAGAGATTGCAGATATTCTATAAGGCATCAAGAAAGTATCAAGGATAAGTGAATTCACGGGATCAAGGTGAAGAAGCTTATGCCACAGACACAGATGAAGATAAGTTATTTTACACGTGTACAGATGCAAATGAAACGCAAGCAGACAAAGTAATCTTAAGGCTGGCTTTGTAGTGAATAGATTGTGGCAAGCACCAATATATATATCTATGCATATGGACAAAGTGAACGATCAATGTTTCCACTACGCATTATAGCAGTGCTGGACAGTAGCAAGAAGGCCTCATTTTTAATGTGTCACAGTTAAAAAGCAAATTGAATTACAAAGTGAATATCAGCAGACGAGGCTGGGTGAGCCAAGAAGCCAAGGTCTTATCAAACTGGAGTGAACTGATTTTGGATACAAATCGTTTGAAAGAATAAAACTCCTTTTCAGAAGGCATGAACATAACAAGGAAGATGTCAGAGGTCTATTAAATGCACGTAAAGGCTCCATTCCATGGTCTCCAGTCACATGGAAGCATGAAGTTGGACGAACAAAATGGTCACACCTACACACAAAGGCAGACCGTCCTTCTCACTCCCTAAATTTCTCAGAGCTAAGAACACTCTCAAGGGCGAGCTTCAAAGGCCTAATTGACAGTAGACCACTGAGGTGATGATGGATTGATATGCTAATTGGTGGGAAGCAATGGTTAAGGCTAACTCACCAGCACCTTGATGTCCAGCCTGCCTGCTGCTAGACGTAGGTGGAAAAGTACTGATGGAGGTTAGAATGCCAACCTATTGTAAAGGACTGCATATTTAGGGGTCCTATAGTTGTGTAAACCAATGGGACGCCATGTATTTAGTGACGTTCATAGTGGTAATTTTTAGGGGAGGGCTTAGTTACCCCACCTGATGTTAAGTAACCAATCACATATTCAAACTTTTTTAGACTAGTATGGATCATATACTTAGATGTTCACTCAGAGCCAATCACCCATACCCGTAGGTTTTTGTAATTTGCCACGTAGGATGACGTTAGTTCATACGTAGGTTAACATCATCGATGATGAGTTTTTCTTATAAGATCTCAGTTTTTACTAAGAATGTTTGAGTACGAGGATCGAGAGATTTCTTTGATGTTCGTTATGCTCCCTGTTTTAGATAATTGACATTAAAACAGTCTTCCTTTTGCCAGCTACCTGAGTCGTCTCTATTATTGATGTATGAATAAAGTCTGCATCCCCATCCATCTCCAGGGTAATTGCTACTCATCAAAGAGACTGGGACTATCCAGTTCAGACCTGTCCGCGGCCTTTGATACGGTCAACCACCATATCTTGCTTGATCGGCTGAGATTGGTGGGGGGAGTTTCTGATCATGCCATTAAGTGGTTTGAATCGTTACTGGTCGACCGACATCAACAGGTCAAATTGGGGGGGTTACATTTCAGATTTCATTTTGATGGATTGCAGAGTACAAGGGTCCTCACTGTCACCATTACTTTTTAAATTGTATTTACAACCTTGGATGGAGATTCTGAGACGTCACGTTTTGAACTATCATTCGTACGCCAATGACACACACATCTTCATCAAGGTCGGACAATTTGAGGAAACCCTTACTAGGGTTTACTAGGGTTAAATGATGCATGGAGGATGTCAGTGAGTGGATGCCTGTCAATCAGCTTTAGTTGAATGCGTCCAAAACCAAGCTCATATTGTTTGGACCTAAACATCTACTCATAACCGCCAAAGTATGGCCAGTCCCCAATCTCTTGGGTGCAGAGCTGGGTTTTGCCTGCAAGATCAGAAACATGGGCTGCATTTGGCAGAATAATCTCGGTAGCGATGGCCAAATAGGAGCCAAAGAGCAGGCCATTTTTTAAACATTGATAGTCTTACGGCAGGTCCTACCATTCATTCCAGAAGTAGATCATGCAACAGTGATGGGTGCTTTAATGAATTCCCATCTGGACTATTGTAATAGTCTGTTGATGGGCATCCCGTCTAAGCAACTACACAGGCTCCAAAAATCTCCAGAATGTGGCTGTTAGAGTGGCTTGCGGGCTCAGCAAATTGGCTAATGTATCCCCGTCCCGTCGAACTCTGCATTGGTTAGCAGTCGAGGAACGTATAAAATGTAAAGTGCCTTGCCTTATTTTTAAATGTTTAAATGGATTTACACTGGCTTATCTGAGAGATTAGATTTGTCATTATCAACCTTTCAGGTGCCTACAATCTAGAGATCTGCTGCTTTTGACAGTTACTCCATCAATATGTGTCTAGAGAGGAGACAGAAGATTTGCAGTTTTCGGCCCAAAGTTTTGGAACAGCATCGTGAGGGAGATTAGGGTCCTTGAGACATTACCTCAGTTCCGGTAGAGAATTTAGGATGTTTCTGTTCAAATAGAGGGGCAAAGAGAAGTCATGGGAGGCGACTCTGGTGTTTAAAATTGTCTTTGCTTTATACCTGCTTTGGTGAATTTCTATTAATAACTATGCTGCTATATGGTTAGGTCTGTCATGAGCGCGTTATAAATAATCAAAATCAAAATCAATCAATCAAGAATATAAAGACTGTATGGGATTATAACCACCCACTTTTTAGAAGAAGTCTGCATGATTTGCAAGTTAAACATTTAAACAGTATATACAAAGATTTTATTGTATTCTCAATAGAGAGCCAATGAAGAAATTGTATGGCTGCTAAAACATGATCTCAAAAGGAGTGATCCAGAATCAATCTAGCTTCTATATTCTTGATACGCTGCAAGCACTTTGTTTGTTTTTTGGAAAGAAATAATAGTTAATTAAAATAATCAAGCCTGCTCAAGGCCAGGCTATTCACTCGTAGTCCACCTGCTGAATGTGAAAGAAACAGACGTATTCCTTTTTTAGGCATCTAGATGGTGGAAGCAAGTACATACTACTCCTGAAATTTGGATAGAAATATCTAAGGTTGAATCCATTCGTACCCTCAAATTGTTTTATCATTTTGGCTGGGGTGAGAAAACTCTTAAACTTAAACAAGGGTCCCAAAGGATTTTAACAAGTCTTGCATAGAATAAAAAACAGAATGAAGGTTTCCGTTTTAGACTCATTTCTTTTCCAGCGATGCCTGTACATCCAAACATCTATAGCATCAAGACAAAAGGAAAGTCAACAAAGTGTTGATGATCATTTCCTCCTAGTTTAAAGAAAATCTGAGTTTCATATGCACACATCACAAAGTTGAATTGAAAAAGATCAATTATTTCTGCAAGCAAGGTTACATAGATCGTAGTAGTAGTAGCAGGGATAAAACAAAACATTGTGGGTCACGGAACAGTAGAGTTCTCCACTCTGATGAAACAGTGGTAAAAATATGGATCTAGAGAGATCACCTAGAAATGTAGCTACCCAACTTAAAAATGTGTTACCAGGGCCTCTATTGCTTTAACCTGTTAGAAGTAGTTTGTGGTTGATTGTATCAAAGGCCACCAACAAGTGCAATACATTAAGCGCTCAGACATTGCTCTGATCTGCTGTTAATCTTAAATCTTCTACAATACTGTATATTGCCATTTTAATGCCAATCCCAGGGGGCAACGCAGCCTATTTTGCATGAAAAAGGTAATTTGTTTCAACATAGGAATGGTGATGTTTCATCACTTCTTTCTCCAACATCTTTGCCAAATATGGTAAAAGAGAAATTGAGCAAGGGAGTCATCACTGCTTTAACATATTGGGCATTAAGACCAGTAAGAGAGATAGAGGCATTCATCATGTATGTCAGTTCAGGGGTTGTTATTTTTTAAGTTGAGCCTACTGTTTTTGCAGAACATAATTCTGCGGGAACTTCTTCTTCATTAATGAAATGACCTCAAGTGGAGAAATAGGCTCACTTGGCTGAAAAGAGGCCTTACAGAAAGCAGGATCCTTAGGAGGAAGCTGGTGAGGCCTCATTATAAGTGCTGCCTGTTTATATAATATCATGTTTTTTGCAAGTTAGAAATGGATATGAGAAGGCACTATTGTCTGTGTAACGAACAGAGGAACTGGCACAATACTTATTTGCACTACCTTCGTAGGATGCAGCAAATGGTATCTTTGTCTAAAATCTGGTAGATCAACTTTTTACATTGTAAATCCTTTAATCAATTATGGTAGAGGTGTTTCATTGATTATAGAAGTTTGTTTTAGATTTCAATAGTGTTTATGAAATTGTACATAGGGTTGAACCTTTGGCGAGTTTTACGCACATACCAGGCTCATTGAAACCATTATCCACACTCCTTTACTCCACCATAATGATTTGTATCTTCACTGGGATGGCTGTTTCATATATTTAAAGGATGGATGCAGGCTCTTAAGGCAAGCATGTCTGTGCCCATCCATGCCATTTCTGCCTTACCAACACATCTGAATACAAATCTTCCAGTGATTATTGGCAACATAAATGATATCCGGATGCATTTTTTCATCTAGGTATGTGCTTTCCGCAAAGACAATCAAAGTACTAAAAGCTGATAACTTGTATAATCAGACTCCACTCACTGAAAAATGTTGTCTGTATAAACTTCATTCATACACTTATTTACCATCGAAACAGCTTCCTCTTCTGACAAATCTAATAGAGTTGTATTGCTTTTTGTTAAATGTTATATTAGCTGTTAAAAAAAAGTCCTGATCCACAACTTGATTTTAGAACTTAATCTGGATATGCCTTTTCCCAGCAAAAATTGGATTCAGGACAACAACCCAGTAATACGATCAGAGTTGACCCCGTGAACTATAGATGTCTATTTAAATCTGGACCAATGAAATTGGGTGGGGGTTTAGCTGCCATACATGAATAGCTGGCAGTATCTGTTCTGACTAGACTAGAAGACTCAGAAATGGAGTTCCTGCCATTAAAACTAAAATTCGGATCTAAGAACCTGGTCAGCTTCTTTTGTTGTGCAGGCCCCCAGCCTGAAGCTCAATTTCATCAATGACCTTTCTGACCAGGTTTCAAACAGTTATGTAAAAGACACTAAACCAATGGTCCTTGGTGTTTTTAACTATTGGATAGAAATGAGTATAGACAATAAGGTTATACAACTTCATGATGTCCTAAAAGACTGTGACTGTCTGTGAGGAGTTTGACCATCCGCACGGCCGGTGTGCACTCACCTGGGCTTTTTTAAATATTTTTTTTAAAGAAATTGAACGATGGGAGATCAACCTCAGAAAATGTGCACACATTTTCCTACGTTCACCACACAACAGATAGTCACGTGTACTCTGGGTGGACACAGCCTGCAGGCGCAGTCCTCCTGTCATGTTCAGCTGGAATGTGACAGCCAGGAGTACATCAAAGCAGCAAGAGGAGGAGGTCAACACCATCCTTCTGCCATGGCCAGCCTAATTAAAGATCAAAGGATCCATGCATCCACCCTATATTTTGTTTGCCTGCTTTTGGCAGCGCATACTGATGATAGTTAATTGAAGCAGGACTGCGGGAGGTCTGGTTGCAGGACTGACAAAGGGCAGGATATCCAACACCGTTTTGATGTGCATCTGGGTCAACTTGAAGTCAGCTCCCACCCCTTAGTATGAAGGGCAGTGAATGTCATGTCTGGGAAAACTGTTTACAGTGGCTATCCCCGCAGGGGGACCCCAATCAGGAAGGAACAAGTATGTGATTTCATGGAGACTGAAAGTCTGTTCTCACCATAACTTAAAGGGAGACCTGTGCTTTGATCAGGAGCCACAGAGAGCTCTATTAATCAGAGAGACACTTTGATCCACAACCGACAGGAAGATGGGTGCGACGTAATAGTATATGTTTTCACCCCTTTACCTTTCCTGTTGCAAAGCACTCTGGTTATGACCACACACATAACAGAAGATTATTGGTGGGGACCCAGGATTGGTTCATTAAGGTAGGCCTAGCCTGCACCAATCACTGGGGCCCATTTGACTTTAAAAGAGGGCTGAGCCTCTGACTTAGGAGATCATCTGAAGACTTTGCAAGGAGTAACAAGGGCTCATTTGGACCCTGGCTGAAGGTATAGTCTGCCTTACAGCTTCTGCCGATGAAGGAAGGCGAGGATTTCCAAGAGGGAAGCAAGATCCCTCCCCAAAACATCTCCCAGGGAACAGAGGTAGATACTGAATTCAGAGGAACCTAAAGCAGCTCCAGAACCCGTGCCCTGCTAGGCTCTGCACCAAGCCTCCTTGGTGGGAAGTGCCAGAGAGTCTCTGAATCAAATCGGAAGAAGGACAAGGGCATTGCCCACAACACTCTCCTCAGCTTTTGGGCCAAACGACTTAAAGGACGACACAAGCCCAGCAAAGAAGCTAGGAGGAGTGCATCGACAAACGTCACCCAGCGTCCACCGGAAAGGACATTTTCGACACAGTCGAGCCCCCCTAAATGTAACCGACTGCACCACTGACGGTTGTCAGGCTGCAGTCGCTAACGTCGTCTGGGACACCTCGACCAATGTTTCAGTACCTCCGACCAGCACTGAGACAATGATCCTGAGCCGCTGTGTAGGCCAGCCTGCAGAGGTCCGTCCATCCTCGCTCGCCGAGCTTCCCGCTGCCTGATGCCCACAGCTGTCTCCCATCTGGAACTCTGTCGTGGGTGCTGCAAAGCACCCTGGAACCGCCTCGACCCTGTTGAGCACCAAGGACCTCCACTGGCACAAGGTACTTTGTGGTTCTGGCCACCTGGTCCTTCTCCGAATTCCCCCAGGGACATTTTACGACCTATTTCTCCCTTTGTGCTGAAACCAAGTATCCTTGAACTATTGAGATTAATTACTTTACCAACTAACCTCCTGTCAGTATCGAGAGTGCATCTCTTTTCCTTCTTGAAACTGTCTGTCCTCTGCATTCCTTTACAGGGTGGGTTGTATTTTGTAGTGTGCTAGAACTGTCTGTTGAATAATAATAAAGTAGATATTTGTATACAACCTTGACTGGACAGTCCCTTTTATCATTGGGTAATAATTGTATTTTTGCTGTGTTGCAAATAACCAACGATCCATGACCATGAGGAGATAAACCTGCTGTTCCGTCCACGTCACCAAAATTGGACAATGAGGTGTATAATTGACTTGTGTTTCCAATCTGTTTGGATGCCTTCTGGTGTACTAGAGGTGTTGGGCTGATTGATGGTTTAGAAACCAATATTCATCCCTGGACCACTGGTGCCCCGGAAGTTGATTTGTCACACTGTTTACCATTAATTGATTTCACTACACACCAGGTGGGTCATACAACTGATCAAATATTAATTCAGTCCTCTGAGGTAGGGATGGCATTGCCATTAAAGCTGTGCTGTACCAATCATTATGGGATCTGTTTTTAATTTTCATGGCCTCAAATTCATGATACATCCAAAAGTGCTATCCCATGAGGAGTCTTAGCATCTAATTGGAAATGGGTCACCATACAAGCTAACCTGGACCTATCCAAATCTTCTATTAGGAGAAATTGATTCAGAGCTCTTGACCAACATTGACATCCTTTCCCTTCTTTCTGCACATAAACCCTATCAGGATCTCACAACGAAGTAAAAATGGTTCTTGCAAGAACTCAATCTCCTACATCAGAAGATTAGAAACTTGGAGAGGAAATAGTGCTGCACAGGAAGGGATGACGATCTTCATCCCCTTAAGCAACTCCAAGCTTCCTATAAAAAAGAAATTATTAAAGCAAAGAAAGCTTTTTTATAGACAAAGAATTGATATGGGCCCTCATATCGTGAAACAGATATTTGAAGCGGTCAAAGAGCTCTGTAAAAATGCCCAGATCTTTAATCACTCTCAACCTATTGTAGAGGAACTGGCCCTACATTTCTCAGATCAGAGCAGACCTCTCTCAGGTAAACTTAGCCAACAAAGTGCCATCTGACGTTATTGAAGCAAGCCTCTAAGCAACCTTCAAATAGCATCATGACAGACTTTATAGAACTAAGTCACACTAACATCATCAACCTCTTAGCTACCTCTAAAAGCTCTGGTTCACTGTTGGACCGGATACCCCGCGAAATGGCACAGCAATTAATTGCACTATACAGTGACTATATTCTCTCTTTTTTTTAATGTGTCCCTATGCTTTGGGACTGTTCCATTGATGTGGAAACAATCAGTGATTTAGCCTTTGTTTAAAAAAAACTCATTAGACCCCGCTGAAGTATCGAGCTATTGTCCCATTTCTCAGCTACCCCTTTCTTTATATACAACTGGAAATGGTGGTGGTTGTCTCTCATATTCAAAATGCTGTTGAAGCTAGACATTTGCTGGATGAAGACCAACTTGGATTTAGACCACAGAGTTGGTTACTCTGTTAGTAATGACCATCTCAGGTTCAAAGCCGATAAGAACAAATCAGTGGCACTGATCCATCGGGATCTGTTGGTGGCCTTCCACACCGTCAACCATCAGATCCTGCTGTAGAGGGTCCACAATATAGGTATTCGGGACACGGTCTGGAAGTGGATAAAATCCTTCTTACAAAACCGTACCCAGCAGATTCAGCTAGATCTGTATCTCTCACCTTGTTCTACCCTGGAGTGTGGAGTGCCTCAGGGTTCTGCTTTATCCCCTCTACTGTTCTCCCTGTATCTACAACCGTTAATGCATGTTTTTCAGCAGGCTAAAATAATTTACTTGCAGGCGATACCCAGATGCTTGTAGACCTTGGAGAGAACAATGACCAGTTATCAAGTAAGATCAGGAACTACATGGTCTTAATCAAAGCATGGATGGACCTGCATTTATTTGTTAATACACCCCGATATAACTGAAGTCTTAGTTATAAAACAATAAAGGCTATATTTGGAACCCCACATGCTGGTCCAATTCCTTTGGGTAATGCCTGAGTACCAGCCCAGAGGTGAAGAACTTGGGAGTCATCATTGATGAGAAACCTTCACTGAATGCACTAGTCACAGCAGTTACACAATCATGTTATTTCATCCTCATTTCCCCTACCTAGCACAATCACATCAGGTACTAGTTGGTAAGGCCCTGGTTTCCTCCCACCTGGACTTTAACAATGCTATCTACCTGGGCCTGCCAAATTACTCCATTGCTAAACTACAAAGGGTACACAATCTGGTAGCAAGACATCTAAGCAAGCAGAAGAAATTCCAACACATTTTTCCTGTGATCCGTTCTCTTCATTGGTTGACAGTGAAAAACCGAATAGTCTTCAAATGTTTTTGTATAATCATCAAGTGCTTGCAGCATCCCGCTGTAACAGCCTTAGCAATAAACCTGAACACCTAGAACAAGGTATACTCACATAGACTGCCTCAGAATGGAAGATTCAATACTCACAAGTACAGGAAAGAACAAACTAGTGGCCAATCTTTCTCGGTGAGGCCATTAAACTCTGGAAAGCCCTACATGCTGATTTACAGAAGGAATCCAACCTTCTGACTGTAAAGAAAAACCTAACAATCCATCTTTTTAATTCATAAGTAAGGTTTTTCACTATATGTGCCTCATCGTCCTTTCCTCTATAAAGAACAGCGCTAAGATACCCATGCCGGATGATTGTTGCGCTCTACAAAACCCACTCACAAAGCAGAAGTAAATTCACATATAATATTAAATATATTTTTGGCTGATTTAGTGTAGTATCAATTCTCCTAGGCAAGAATTGTGTCTTGGCATTTAGGATGTACAATACTCACGGAATTAATTATACTTGAGGTATTTATTCAATTATCTATATATTTCTTTCTCATATGGCTGAAGCAAAGTGGAGCTAGCATTCTCTGATATCTTGTATCTTTGTTTTTGTTTGCAGTATGTTTTGGTTTCAGAGGAATTACTTTCTGAAAAATTACCCCATTTGAAGATGCACAGCCCTTCCTAGACTTTTTTGATATGTGATTAATTGGTGATGTACAGTACCTTATAATGAGGTAACATTTTGTTCAAAAACAATTACTGTTATGTGCACTATTCATCCAGGATTAAAATGTGTCATAAGCTAACAGGTACATACCAATAGCGAATTTGTGACATCATTTTTTTTTTATTTTTTAAATTGAGAACTATGCACTTTCTGAGGCCAATGTATCACGGTTGACACATTTGGCATATTTTATCATGTACTGCACGGATTTCTAATCATTCGGATTTGTATTTTGAATAAAATCGTTGTACCGTTTGTGCTGCCTCCACTGAACATCATTTATTCTTGCGTCTACATGAGCATTGATTGATTGCCGTTACAAAACATATTTATAATTTATTTTAATTCCTCCCATTGAGACAATTTTTTTCTTTATTATATATGCCCCGGGTCCTGACGAGTCAAAGGGACTAACTACCTTTTGCATGGGTTTGGCATTTGGGATGTCATTCTTGTATCCTATAGGGTAGATGTATACAGAGTTTTGCAATGTACACTAAAATCACATTGCGAACTATGTTCTACGTTGTGCAAAGAAGATCTCAACGTTTTAAGTTCATTAGCGAATCATTTATTCATTTATTATTTTTAGGAACTTTAGTTGATAGTCTAGATGGAGCAATTTGTACATCATTGAGTCGAAGTAATCTCACAGAAGATCAGTTTCTCCGATCCTATTTTGCTGCCCATGATAAGTAGTGTCATTATTCTCATATGTTATCTAGCCTTGTGCTTGTGAAATATCAATGTGGGCAAATAGAAATGAATACTAATGGTCAGAAAACCCAAGTGGCAAGATGTGCTCAACTACTGCCTGGTGATCAATAGAACAACATATTTGGTCCAACGCGTGACCATGGGTTTGAGCAGCTGCCTGAACCAAAGCAGCCAAGCTCAAAGAACCCAAACTCTCCAGTAGTGGGCGCACACTGAAGAGGATTTATCAACGCATACATCACAATCTCCTAGTTTAATCGGATCAGTAGATTTACATACGAGTGTAAATTACCAACTTTTCATAAACTTTTCTTGGAGGTCGCGAGGTGGCGATACATCAGGTGAAACCTGTGATTGGAGATGTCCTGAGCACTACATCCCTAAAGCCTCAAAGGACTCAAGATTAGGGATGGCACACGTTTGGCTCAATATAGTTTCGAGATGGATAATTGCAACTCCACCACCTCTCGATTGGTGATTTCTTGAATTGTTTTTATATTTTGGAAGAAACAAATCAGGTTGAAAAGGCTTTGTAGTATTACTCAGCCAAGTTTCAGTAATACTGAAAATATCTAATATATCATCCAAAAGACTGAACATATTACATGGCATCACAATGCAATAAAGCTGCTGATAGTGCACCGTCCAGGGTGCTGCATTTACCAGTTGCAGGAATAGTGGCACAGGAGGAGGCACCCACGGGGGTGGGACAAGGTATCATTGACGTATATGATGATGATGTCTATGGGGCCCCTCATTGGTCAGATGCCGCGTGAATGTGTCCCTTCCCACCAGTACAGGATATCTCGCGTTTTTCATATGTGGGATGACCAATGGCAGGTTAATAAAGATCTCAAGGTCTGCACGATTACGTAGTTTATAACAACAATCAATTTACGGGGAGGAGCGAGAAGTAATGTGGTACAACAAGGGGAGGCAAAGAGTAAGGGGAGGGAAGGTCTGTTTGCTTCAGTCATTTCAAACTAACGTCTGTCTAGCTATAGGGGACTGATGTGTCCCAACCAATCAGCTCAGTGGGACACGCAGTAACTTGAAACACTGAGTGTAACTGTTTCTAACCATGCAAACAGTGTATTTGCTGTATAAAAGATCTGGCTGCAGTGGGCGGTTTTGTCACTCTCATCAATCATTTCTGTTCCACTGTGCTGTTTGATTTGTACTTGCGCAGCTGTAATAAGCAGTGTTACTTCTTGGCTGGTGTACACAACTTTTAGAATTACTGCAGGTAATGTATTGATTACATGCTCTTAGAGGACACATGATACAACATTGTGTAAGTTATGTTCTAGCCTTCATCAATTGCTGTGTTACCCACAAGTACCATTAAGGACATGGTAAACACTATGGACTTGGCTGTGTGCTTAGGGTATGAATACTTGCCAACATAACTAGGAGATGCTAGTTCACTCCTGGTTTGCACTTGTTGTTCTTTAACTTGTAGTCCTGGGTTTGAAAAGTGAGAATTCAGGTGTACAAGTCAAAGAATTTAGAGATATTAACAAGCCTTTTACTACCATCATGGTGATAATTCTGTAATAGGTTGACATGCTCAGTTACTACCAGTGGTAGGGTTAATTACTGCCCATGATTCATGAAATAAGGCCTTAAAACTTAAGCAGATGTACCAAGTTCTCCCACTACATAATTGTGTACTGTGGATGATTAACAGTGCTGTGACAGAAAAGGAAAGAGCTTCAGGGAGCTTGCAGCAAACCCAAATATACAAAGTAATGATAATGAAATCATCTTTTTGTGTAGTGCTTCATGAGCGTTTCCTCCTGCTGCTAAACCCTGTAAAGGCAGATGTTGCTGTTACCAATGGAACAGAACTAATAACCTTCAAAGGGATGAGGGGCTGAGTCAACACTGCCAGGATTCTGACATGTGACTGGAGGTCACACATAGATCTTTGCAACAAGTCAGTAACTTGCTGAGCTGAAAGATAAAGCTAGATAAACATACACGATATCAGAGAACCCACAGTCTGTCTCTGCGGGATTCCGGAATTCCTTTGTAACCATTCAGGAGGTGGCACATATACCAACTATTCAGTGCAGACAATGGATCATAATCCAAGGAGAAGGGGGTTGGGGGTGAGGAGAACAGGACAAGTGCATGAACCAATCATAACTGGCAATGCGGTTGTCAAGACATGCTGCTCTCGGGAGCGACCCCTTGCATGACCAATGAGCGAGGATCACTGGGTGAAGCTTTCCTCCTCCGCCCTCTTATGGTCTGGTACATATGCGGTAAAGGCAAGTCATTCTGAGCAACTTGGATTAACAGGATCCTGTAACTGGATCAGGCTGTAAAATGCTGCTACCTGAATAATATGCCCTAACCCCGCCCAAGGAACTTATGCACAGTCTAAGGAAGTGGGGTATGAGACAAAGGGAGCCTGTCTGCAAATGACACGTCATGCTGGCTAAAAGCATCAGAATAGGAACCACAAGTGTGCTTTTTATATCAAATACTTTCACGCTTAAGCTGTCACACCAGAGTTTCTTAAAGAGATGAAAAAATAATACAATTAGAATTGAAAATAATGTCAATGAGCATGCCAAGATAAGAGCATTGATGAAACAAGGAGAAGCCCGAGTAAATCTGCCTGCCTAGCAGTAATTGTGCCTACGACATTTTGTTTATTGTTTTTAAATTATACTTTTTTCATCTTTCAAAAATGATCCCGGTTAGATCTCACATGTTGTTGTAGCTTGAATAATGTGCATTACTTTCCTAAAGATCATTTTAAGTCACTGGTTAATAAACACCAACATGAATTGTTCAAATAAATATGTCTTGTGCACATTCATGGATGAGCTGTGTTTAGCATATCTCCACACTCTGATCCTGTCTGTCCTGTGTCTGATATGTCAGGTTTTAAGGGGAAAAAACAGATAGGAGATTCTTTGTACCAGTACTCCATGCTGAGGTTTCAAAGCTCACCGTGACTAGCCATGGGTGGATAGGTTTGGGGTGCCCCTTCCTGCTGAATAAGTGGTACTGACTGGTGGTCCTATTAGGCGCCTAATGGCCACAAACTCTGCCACATACTCCTTACTCTGGTGAGGGGACATCAAATGTATATTAAGTAGGGATTACTGTCCAAATTGAGGGAATAAGACAGGAGATCCTGAAGCCACCTCCAGCACAATATTTCCTGCTATGTAATGGGGTATTGCTTACAGTAGTATGCAGTAGTGCTCTGGACATGTAAGAGGGCATACGAAATCATGCATTCGATCCTCTGATTCTGACACTCTATTTAAAAAATAGAAAATGATCAATATATTGGAGCTCGTCTACAAATGTCCACTACAGGACACTGAGTGATTAACCTTCTTGGGGCTTAAAACACTCCTCCCCAAATACTCTTTCTGTACTTACTATGAGCAAAACATGATATGGTGCACAGGGATGAACTGGGAGGATTGGAGGTCATCAGTACATAACCCCCTTTACCATACTCCTCCCCGCGCCCTGTTCATCACATTCTTTACTGCATAGGGTTTGAAACAGTGACGTATACTCATAAACTTTAAGCTTCACCCTGCTCATTATTGGAAAACTGGCTTCTTGGGTCTGACAGATCAGGAATTCTCAACAAACTGACACTAGAATACAGTGGATCCATATACCCATGGACAATCGGCACCACTGCATTTAAAAAGGTGTTATTATATTGAACAATGATGGCATACCGCCGTAATGAGTAACTTCTGAAATAAACCCTGGTCTGGCGTGAGCCTGACTAGACATAACTCTTTATGGTGGCAATTATCATTGGTAAAGATCTGTTTATTCATTCAAGCTTGACGTAGGTTCTGCAAGAAGCAAGGGGAAAACGACTCATTGCACCAAATAATTTGATCTGCGTCTTCTTAGAGAGGAAAGCATACTCAATGCATCATGCCTTTAACTGAGCTCCTCGCCACACAAGGCTCAAGAGTCACAAAGAACAAGAATGAGCTGCCACAGGCACGGCAGATAGGAAGATTACCACAACCGCATCTGTGCATGCTTATCTGGATGTGGCGTAGGCAGAGTGCTGTACAAGTGTCCGCGATCAGCCTGGTGAAGGCAGGACCTCAGCATGATGACATGAAATTCATCCCACAAGCCTTATCTCTACAAGCCACCTGAGAAACAAATACCTACCATAGAATCAGCCCCTCCTCCACCCAAGCATACACACTGTGCCCCCAAGACCTCCTAAAAACAATTGCCACACGCAAACCTACTTCCAACTCTGGCGATATCATCCTGGCATTCCATAATTAAACAATTGATGGGCCTTGGGCTCAAAGCACTCCTCATCGCCATTGATGCCTCCCTTACAAAAGGTAATTCCCAGACAACCTTAAGTCTGGTCTCATTCGGCCTCTTTTAAAAAATCCAACCTTATAGCCAGATGACCTGGCCAACTACTAGCCCATTATGACAGTTCTGTTTATTGGCAAAATCTTGGAAAAAGTAGTCACTAGATAAGTACTCAGCAGAATCAAACAACTACACCTAAATGACTATCAGTCAGGGTTCTGCCCCAAGAGGCAGTCACTATCTAGGTGGTGGAAGATGCCCTCCTAATCATGGATAAGGGTGACTCATGCCTCCGCGTCCTACTTGTACTTTTGGCTGCATTTGACACAGTCGACCACTGCATCCCCAATCCCCTCCCCCACCAACAGGAAAGGATTCTCTAGCACTTTCCTGAATTGGTTCACCTTCTACATCTCGGGCAGACACCAAGCTGTCCAGAAAAACACATTCTAACTGACTTCCAGTCTTATGCAGAGGCCCCCAAAACTCCATCCTCCCATCAATCCTTTTAAACCTTTAGATGAAGCCTCTTAGCACACTCCTCAAAGATCCCATGTTGTCATCCACCAATAAATGGTGATACTCAGTTGTGCATGAGAGTTAAAAGTCCACTGGACATCAATCATCGCTGCGGCTACATAGCAATCATCCAGTCCTCGGTGTTGACTGCCTACTGCAAACCTAACCCATCCAAGACCGGATTTGTCCTCACTGTGAACTTCTCTACTTCCAAAACCCTTATATTGATCGTCAAGTATTCTGTAAATGTGATTTTGCTGTTGATTACCCAAACTAAGCAGACACTTTCTTTTCAAATTGTCACTTATTTGTTGGATACAAATATAGCACAAAGTATATTTTTTGCAAAAGTCACTTTCAACATTTACATTCATAATTTACGGAATGTCTAGTGGACAAATATGAATTTTACCCAGTTTTTCTGCAGGAATTAAAATTCGGCACACCTACTTCAAGACACCTGCACAGGATTCTGACGCTTGGATTGACTTGCTCCACTCTCAGCAAAAGCTATCCGTACATAAGAAATTGATAAGCGCAGACTGCTTTACAGATCATTTAACAAAAGCACAACCCCGGATGTATTTTAGTTCCACGTGGCAAGTGATAGGTGTGGCACCCCATTCATTGGCTGAGAGGTCCTCACCAAGAACCATTGGAGGAAAGGGGTCAGTTTAGGTCGGTGGAAATAACCTTGGTCCACACATACTCACTTCATACTCAAATCCCCTGGTAGATGCGGCCGTGAGATTTCACCAGTCTGCTGAGACATTTACTTATAAGAAAAACTATTTCATTTCTTCACTCTCAGGGCCTGACTAATTGAATTTTTGTGGGGTGAATCGTGACTTTGTGCATCATTCTGCGTGCAAAACCCCCTTTGTCGATTCATGGAATTCACTTTGCTGGCCTTTTCTGGACACTGTGGGGACTTTGCGCTGGTCCGGCAAGTCTCTGTGTGCAGTTCAGCGCCTTGCGATAGAGACCGAGCAAAGCATGGGAGGGGCCTATGCAGAGACCTAACTAGGGGGCGCAGCATGCAGAAAGAGGAAGAACAAGGGAAATTGGGGGCGGGTCGAGGGATGGCCTGCACGCGGAAATTGCACACCCAGAGCCATGCAAAACATAGCGTTTTCATGGATCTGACCATGCAACATCACGTCAGGTAAATAAGCACACAAAGCACCCAATCACACCGCCACGTGAAAGCAGGTGCAAGGCCCCAATCGCATAGGAATCACTGTGCAAATGTAAAGTCCGATCGGGAATTTAGGTGTGTGTGCACGCAGTTGGGGTTCTGATTGCAGTGAGGGGTGCGCGTATGCTGAGTAGTGGGGTGCAGAGACCGTTTATGGTGGTTCGCAGGCATAGTTGTAGGGACTGACTACAGTTCGAAGACCTGGTGCGCATATTGAGGGGGTGCTGTTCATAGTTATGAGGGACCATAGGCAGCATCGCTGGGGTGCTGCTTTGGTTGGGTGGGTTCGCCTGCAGTATTGCTGGGGTGCATTCATTCGCATATGAGGAGTGTGCAAACATCGGTATACGTGGCTGGATTTGCTCTGCGTGGGGGCGTGTTGTGGGCGTTTCAGCCGCTACTTGCACATACGATTACTTTGCGGGAATAATTTCATGAATTTGCGGACCGCGCAAAGAATTGTGTGAACTTTGTGGGATCAGTGCACACTTTTCTGTGAATCATTCCCTCAATCTTTAAAAGCATTAGAATGGCCTATGCACATGAGAACTAGCAACATGTAATGATGCGAGGGTGGTTTATCCAACAAATTAAAGATTTACACATATTAAATGTATGTTATAAAATAAAACGTGTGTGTTGAAAACAAATCAAGAGGGTTTCTGTGATGTATTGGTCCATCATTGCTTAAGAGATCTTACCATTGTATGTCTGAGCTTCCTCTTCAGGTAGCTGTGAGCAGAAATACACAAAGGGCCTGATTTACAACGCATTTTTAAATGGGTTTTTCCGATTGAAAAACACTTTTGTAAATCAGGCTCAAAGCTTCGGTTGCCACTAGTTTACAAACCCTACGAGAGTGCTTGGGTGGGGGCAGATGTTACTATGGAACTGATTATTTGCACATGTGCAGTCATGTGCCATCATACCTGAACATCATCCATGTTACAAAGAAGCCTTTAGAGATATAAGGAGGGGTTAACTGGGCGCCATCTGTTCGTCTGTCCGTAAGGGCCCGTTTGATATCATCTGGTGTAGGACCGGTGGCTTTGTGGAATGATGTGTAAGGGCCCGTTTGATATCATCTGGTGTAGGACCGGTGGCTCTGGGGAATGATGTGTAAAGGCCCGTTTGATATCATCTGGTGTAGGACCGGTGGCTCTGGGGAATGATGTGTAAGGGCCTGTTTGATATCATCTGGTGTAGGACCGGTGGCTCTGGGGAATGATGTGTAAGGGCCCGTTTGATATCATCTGGTGTAGCGCAGATGGCTTTGGGGAATGATGTGTAAGGGCCCGTTTGATATCATCTGGTGTAGGACCGGTGGCTCTGGGGAATGATGTGTAAGGGCCCGTTTGATACCATCTGGTGTAGCGCAGATGGCTCTGGGGAATGGTGTGTAAGGGCCCGTTTGATATCATCTGGTGTAGCGCAGATGGCTTTGGGGAATGATGTGTAAGGGCCCGTTTGATATCATCTTGTGTAGGACCGGTGGCTCTGGGGAATGATGTGTAAGGGCCCGTTTGATATCATCTGGTGTAGCGCAGATGGCTTTGGGGAATGATGTGTAAGGGCCCGTTTGATATCATCTGGTGTAGCGCAGATGGCTTTGGGGAATGATGTGTAAGGGCCCGTTTGATATCATCTTGTGTAGGACCGGTGGCTCTGGGGAATGATGTGTAAGGGCCCGTTTGATATCATCTGGTGTAGCGCAGATGGCTTTGGGGAATGATGTGTAAGGGCCCGTTTGATATCATCTGGTGTAGCGCAGATGGCTTTGGGGAATGATGTGTAAGGGCCCGTTTGATATCATCTTGTGTAGGACCGGTGGCTCTGGGGAATGATGTGTAAGGGCCTGTTTGATATCATCTGGTGTAGCGCAGATGGCTTTGGGGAATGATGTGTAAGGGCCCGTTTGATATCATCTGTTGTAGCGCCGATGGCTCCGGGGAATGATATGCAGCTTATTGCTGAAACTGAAGGAGCAATGAGTTGGACACACTCTTGATTATTTGTGATGAGCCGTGTGTAGCCTAGATATGGAGTGGGGACCATGCTTGTGATGGTTTCTATCAACAACCCCTTGGATGTCATTTGATGTGAACGGGACTGGTTGGGTACTTTGGTGGGGATGTGTGTGTGTCTGCAATTCATTGGATTGCATTGCCTTGTGTTACGCTATTTCCATGATGGGGCCATTCTTTTGCATTGAATGTGTCAGACTGGATTGTGCATGCATCATATTGTTATTTTGTCATGCGTTGTCTGCGTATTCATCTTCAGTTATGTAAGGTTTTGTTTTGTTTCTGATTGAATGAATTCCACCAATAGCCTTGCAAGGGCAGCCTTTATACAGTTTCTAAAACATAAATGGTTCTTGGTTACATTCTCATGTCTGTTAGTAAAGGGGTGAATTATGGCAGACACATTGTTGCCAGGCATTGGTCTCGATGCCCAATGAAACTGGCGTCACAGTTAAGGTCAGTTACTTTGGTTGGATAGTGTGTGATGCAAGCACTCATGCTTTGGAGCCTGGCCCTGGTATCCTCAACATAAGATACACAGTACTTCACATTTTGCCCTTCAAACCACTAGCTTCAGTCAAGGGTTTTTTATTGCCAGGAGCACGTGTTCTGGACCCTTTAGTCTCTCTGTCTGCTTGGGTCAACACCATTGGTTCTTGTGTCATAGCTCTTAACTTTAGATACTTCTGTGGTTATTATCACCGCATTTGCTCATTGGTGGGTTTTACCAAGGTTAGCTAGATATGGCATTGCAGAGATTAGTTTGGTCTGCATAGCAAGAGAAAGTCTGCCTTTGTCCCATTCATCCAGTACTGCATCATCCCCTGTATCCACTAACGTCACTGTAAGGGAGAATTCTTAGAAATGTGCTAATTCCCTTCTACCTTAGACACCCCAGCTCTTTTGCTGGACTTTAGGACTTTACATTTTTATCCTGGACAGAGTGAGACCTTTTTCCCACTCTCCAATTAATTTTTCTTTGATTTGAACACTGTTTTGGTTTTGGAGCCTGAAAAACTCCATAGGCATCATCTTTTTACATTGTGACACATAGCACCTTCAGTGCAGTGGCACAGGGAAGTGTTTCAGATTTCCCAAGGGTTCAACTACCTTCTCTTGGTTAAACTACTGTTCCCAAGAGCAGTAAAGTGAAATTGACATTACTTACCATTTTGTAACTTTGTAGACCCAGCACATACTATCTCACATAAGTACTGGAGGGGTTACTTAGTATACTCTTTGTCTACTTTTTCATATAAAATGTTTATGTTACCCTTTCTACAATGAATGGCTGGTGGCCATGGTTTACTTTTTCCTATCATTGTATGTTTTTACCGTGGGCTGCAATTGCAGCTGCAGTATTGCACGCATGGGTGCCCATTTTCTCAAAATGGCCCCGGGCTTCTTTTTTTGCAATTTCTTGTTGAAACAGTCTTTCCTTAGATTTACTCTGCGTGCCAAACCAGCTTTGGTCACTTTGCAAATTTTGTCTTTGGCAGAGTTCACTGCTGAAGCCGCCTCTGGCTCCAGGGTGTCTGGCAGGGCAGGAAGTGAGGAAGGTGTCCGAAACTCCCTGTGCTTAGTCTCCTTGGTTACAGGAAAGTACCCAAAGGCGATTGGCCGGCTGGCTGTCCTTGGAAGATAGCCACCCTGCTGTGTGAGTGATATGATATGAAAGGTAACTAATAACGCGTTTAATACCCAGAGGTTTCTAAGCGCAGACCCGGGGATCAACCTGTGTTGCTCCCTGTTGTCTTGCTCCCAAGGCGCGCATGTTGCCCCTCAGCTATCCTCAGTGACAGCTAGGCTGCGAATGAATGGGGGAAACCTGCATAAAAGGTGAGGTCTTTTGCACAGAAGGCAGAGTCGACCACTGGATGAAGGAATCCGATGATGACCTTGGAAGAGATGCTTGCTGCAACTCCTGGACCGTTGGTTTGCCCGGTGAAGCCCTGCTGCAATGCGGAAGCTCCAAATTTGCCTCGACTAGAATAACCCTGCAAAGGACGACTTCTCCCCTTGGGTTGGTGGGACCAATCTACCCAAGACAAACTCACCTGGAAATCCTGTCGGAGCTGGCTGTACTTACATTGCTGCTGCAGGAACTGAGTGCCAGGGAGAGGAACACCAGAATAGAGTGCATCTTTAAGCAGGACCCGAGCTCCAGGAAGATCCTCGGAACTGCCTTGAAGCAGGACTGACCAAACCTAACTTGAGCCACCTCAACAGCGTGCTGGACCCCAGCAGCAAGGAAAGTCCACAAGGTGTCCAAGAACAGCAGTGTTGCTATTCGCGAGAAGCTGTGACCGTGAATTGCTGCTGATCTGAAGTTTGCCCATTGCTGCCTCCGACTTCGGAATCGCAGTGCAGGAGTCCTTAGACGTCCTCCCTCTTGTCCCCACGACTGAGGCCCAGGAACAACAGGATCTTCCATACTACCAGATGGAACCAATTTCTTCAGACATAAGGTACTGTAAACTAAGGGGTACTTACCTCTTGTTGTGTAACTTGCTTGCTCTCAGTGGAGACCTGCAGTTGTTGCCTTTTGCAGAGTTGCTTACAGATTTGCCCCTCACAGGCCTCCCTTGGCCCAACAGTGATTTCATTTTCTGCAAAACTCTCTATAACATTGTGCAAGACTTTTTACTTACCTCAAGAAGTGCCTCAGCTCCCCTAGACTTTGCTCAATTGGCATTGGCTGAAGACTCTTCTAACCTCTGACTTTGTGCTTTGATTTGTCCCTCCAAAAGTCATACATGATTTACTTGTATAGCTGGGAAAGGGTTAAACTACATTGCATTGGGGGATTCAAAGTGCTTACCTGTTTGAGAAGCTTGTTAACCATTGTTTCTTTCTCTAACCTTTTCATTTTTGACACCAAACTCACTATTGTTCTAAATATACCAGTGATATATCAATGACCACAGTGTCCTAGTTATTGAAGTCACCTCAGGGTGTAGGGCGTGTCTGTGTGCCATCCTAAATAGGTATCTACTGATTTATTGAAACTGAGAGTGTGTATTTTTGAAATATATTTTAAGTGTTACATATTTGCTCTCTTCTAAAGAAGGTGTATTCAAATGGACTGTTACATTAATACATATTTTTTTTTATCAAGACCCCTTGAGAGTAAGTGTTAATTGGATACTTGTCCCTGTGAAACTCTATGTTGCAACCCTACAGCTCAAATGGACGCTTCTTGAGATAAGCCTGGCTGCTCAGTCACTCTACCAACTTGTGTAGTAAATGCTTATATCAAAGGTTGGGTTAACTATTGTCAAGAGGACAAGGCCAGTGTAGTCTCCCACAGGGTGCTGCATACAATCTTCCCTAACACTCACACTCAGCACAGCCACTGGCTTCATCCCCTGCTCAGCCGAGTGCTCTCTCAGCTTCTCACCTAACTCCTTCTTCACTTCCCCCAAGCTCCGCATTGGGACCCTACATACATGCCCGGCTCCATAAAACACTTCTGTGCCAGGTGACAAAACATCCCTTGCCAACTTATCTCCAATACATTTGCCTATTACCTGCCCAGAGCCCCGTTCCTCTATCACCTGCACACCTGCTCTGTGGCTGTACTCTTGATAACCCTGATGATGTTGGTGGTGGCCCCACTGCGTGCTCAGGCTCCCTACTTGCTTTACCGCGCCTTCCTTAACTAATTAACAGCCACACTGTTTCTCTGTTGCCCCCAACGGTCACCAGCCATTTTTAAAAATGCTTTCACCAGGCCCTACAGAGCAGCCAGATTTTCCTCCAACTCATTTGCTATCTGGCTGAAAATGAATAGAGAGACTGCTTCCCCTGCTGAAAGCTTACCCCAGACGGCAGTCATGTGTTTGCCATCCTCTGAATAAACCCACTGGCAATCTCACATCTACCTTCCAAACATTACTGGGTCCATTCCTGATCAATAAACAGGTTGCACCTCTGTATGCAAAATGTCCTCAATCACTCGATTATTATCCTCCTTTCAGTAGGCCTCACTCGTCTACTCCAATCTTCTATCAGTAGCACAGTCTACTGCCCTTGGTAGCATCCATTATCAGTATTCAGAGCTGGCAAGAATACCTTCTGAGCCTCATCTTAACCCAATAAAACGGGCTCAGCAATGTCACCTAAAGGAGTCTCTAGTATTTTGCATAGCCATTTGCCAGGCCCTTCTCACATTTGGTTCTAAGAGCCAGGCCAGTCCCTCTGGCTTAGCGCTGGCTCGGCCCTAGCCAAGAGATCGCTAACTCTCCAAGCTCTAGACGGAAGGATGGATGAACAAGCAGCACCATTAAAGAAAAGGCTTGTGGCAGGTAAAGCAAAGGGACTACCTCTTGTTTCCCCCTAGACACAATGGGGAAATGATCACGAATATAAAAGATTACATGGCATTGAATGACGGTGACACCAGACAAAAAACACACTACACAACATGAGGTCTTCTTTACCGTTTGTAATTATCTCTTTTTGCTCGTGACACCTGCCATAAGTACTGTGATGCAAGGCAATGCCATTAGACCAGAAACGTTGCTGCATTCTTTTAGCACATTTAATCAATATTGCACTGAGTTTAGGAATCCGTACAACACACCTAAGGACGTCCAGACCCAGAATGCATCAGCATTGAAAGAGTACAGCTACCAACAGAAAAAATATACAAGTACCCGAATGCATGGGTGGGGGGACGTGTTGTGACAATCAGCTATGTAAACATTGGTTGTTCTCTAAGTAAAAGTGCATTCTTTTAAAACCAGCTTTTTTTTTTTTTTTTACAGGAGCATGTCATGTGTGGCTTAACTTGGTTGTTGGGGCCCAGAATCACTCCAGGCAATGGATCCGGCTTCTGCACTGAGCAAGTCAGGTCTGTCCAAGGGCTGGAGAGGCAAAGCTGTTGAGAGCATCAAGGGTGTGTCCGACGCCACTCTACCCGGCAGCTTCTTCTCCTATCCCAGGAGCTGTTACAGCGTGATGTGGTGCGCTCAACATCCCGGATACCACGGTGAGGAGCGGGGGGGGGGGGCAAGAACAGAGGAGCAGACATGATTGTGTAACAAATGGGGCCTGGAGCCCACAGAGGGAAGGGGCATGTTCTGCCCACGGCCGAATGCACAGAAATAAACCGACCGTAAAAAGGGAGTGCAAACACATCAAAGGGAATTCAGGGGGGTTCTCCCACCGAGAACATTTTTTAAATTATGGCTTAAAATTGTGCATTTTACAGTACTTTTTCTGTGATAAATTGGTATCCGGTAATATGGTCGCTGATAAATTGCTGTTTTTACAAAAAACAGGGCAAAAATGCTGTGGTATGACCCGGAAAAAGTGTTTCCATTATACCACACAAGGGGAGCGGGGGTTGCGGGAGTGTCCCCCGCCCCCCTTGTGTGGTATAATGGGTTTGGGGATTGTGGGGGTGTCCCCAGAATCCATTACATGGATTGTGGGGGCCACATCACAACCTTTTTGCCGTGATTCTTTTTTAAACACCAATTTTTGCAGCAGCTTTATTACATGGAACCGATACATTTGGTAAAATCCCATACAGTTTACAATCGTTTTTGTAGGATAAGAAAGGAAAATTCCCTTTACATGCCAAGTCACCAACAATGCACAGGAGAATTTTACAGTTAGTTTTCATAATGCCTTTGTCCACTATATGCCAGAACTCTGCAAGTGTAAAAAAGAATGTTCATACTGATTGTGCCCACGCATGTCCGTTCTATTGCACCTATATATGTCAGTTTCCCCACTCAATAAGATACTCATTATTGCTTTGCCCATAATGCCAGCAATGATACTATAGCAAAACATGTTCAAGCTGGCTCTGCCATATATGCCAGTAGAAAAATGGCAAACCACAGTAAGAAAACATGCCCTTGCAGACTACATAGAAGAACACTCGTTATGGGTTGTATTTGCCCCCTAAGGCCACTAAATAATGTCAGGTCACAGTACGAAAGATTGCCTTGCGGGCGCAAAAGATTGCCTTGCGGGCTGCACAAATGCCTTCCCACCCATTTAAGAACACTTAAGTAACCTTTGACGAGTAAATCATGCACAGTAAGGAAAAATGGCACCCGCTCCTGCAATTAAGAACTCTCATGATGTTTGCTTTGCCCTTAATGCAAGTACAAAATCCCATGCCCTAATAGTACCCTGCCAGTCCCATTGTAGTACCATTACCAACCCCAACCCTCCTTCCTTCACATAATAACTCTTAAGTTGGCTTTGCTCAAAAACACCAGTAAAACATGCTCAAGCTCCTATGCCCATCCCAAGGCCCCAGCCTTGCATGCATGCACACACACACACCAACACAAGATACACACACAAATAGAGACACACACAGAGGCAACAATACACAGATATACACAAAGACAAACACACACAAAGATACACAGGCACAGTAACACACAAACATGCATGCAGATGCACGCACCACACACAGATACACACACACATGGTGATACACGCACATACATATACACACATACACAAACACACATCCACAGAGACATACACACACACAGACAGATACACACAAACACAGATATACACACATGGAGATGCTCAAGCACACAAACACAGATACACACACAGGTGTACACACACAAACAGATACACAAACACGTAGATACACACAAACTCACAGATACAGACACACACAAACAAACAGATACGCACACAGGGAAACACACCCACACATGTACATACATCCATCAACCAGTCACACACCCATACAGCTTCTCTGTCATGTACATGACCAGCCAGAACACTCACATTACATTCACACGCACGCTTGCATCCATGTGCACCATTCAAACTGCATTCATTCATGTGTGTACACTTACGGACACACCCTTGAATACATCTATACATTCATGTAGTTACACACACCCATGCACGCATACATTCATACATACCTAAAATCCTTGCACACACCACATAAGCATACACAAACAAAAATACTTTTTTTTAACTTGCCTGCTGTTTCCTTCTTGACTCACCACCACCTCCTGAGCTGTGTTATACGCCTCTGGCTAACATGCTCTTCGCAGACAGGAACCAGGAAGCAGGGAGAGCCTCATGGTTCCTGACATGCATGGAGCGAGGGATCTGGAGAGCGTCCCCTGCTGCTCAGTCTGCAGGGTGACATTTGTAAATGCCCACACAGCAGCACTGTGTGGGCATTTACAGATTGTGGATGGGCTTGGCCCGCTCATGCCTTACCCTGTCTACGCCTCTGAGAAAGCATCCACTGTGAGAGCAGCTACTGGCCCGAACCAGGCGTGAATAGCTCCAGTACATTTACCTAAGGACAAATCGTGTGCCGCAGGAATAATAAGGCCTTCAGTGGAAAAATGTAAGCAGCTGCGGAGCTGCTGCCTGAGGCCATTGCTCCCACCCGTGACCTGACAGCCTGTGTTGTACCATCAACAATGACATTAATATACATATAATGGAGAACTACTTCTTGCTAAACACATGGTGCCGCATCTCTCTCGCGCTCCCTCTCAACCTATCACTGTAAAGGAAGACCACGTGTATAGCAAGAGATAGAAACAGAGAGAAAAAAAAAAACAATGTGAGAGTAGGCTAGGACATTTCAGCTAAGCCCCAGAGCCACAAAGTAGCCATTCCTAGATGTTTACCCCCAGTTCACGACCACTGATCAACAGATTTGTTTGTGTATGCTAATTAGATCAAAAGCATGTATTTTAATAAAAAGAATTATCATTTACATAGTGCTACAAACCCTCAGGTATCTGGGCGCTGCTTATTATTATCCACAGTGTGTGGTGCTCATTTATCAACCTCGGAAGGACGAAAGACTGACTTTGGCCCTGCCGGGATTCAAACCTGCGACTGCAGGCTCTGCCCGGATGTCAAAGCGAGCACTCTACTTGCTGAGCTATCTTACCGGCTGACTGGCTTTTTCCTCCACCAAATTGTCCTTGTCTTACAGTGCAGCATTATTTTATACAAATATTCATCGCCCGCAGAGAGAGAGCGGTCATGGATGCAGAAACACTCACAGCCATTTCAAGCTCCTTGGGGATCAGTAGTGTAGTAGAACCTGAAATGGCTGCTGTGCGGCTCTGTGGCATGCATGGCCAAGCTACAATGGTCCAGTCTCCTCTACAAGAAGTCCTGCTCTGGGATTGTGGCCCCTGTTGTGGCTGCCTTTGCAGAACACTATGGAGTCTTTCTGTGACTGGTGTGCCTTGCTCTGACACACTTGGAATCAGACGCCATGCCTTCTCAATCGACAAGACTGACTCCACTCACCTCTGCATTCCTGTTTTGAGATTTCCTCCCTGGCTTCCATGCTCTAGGCCAGCGCTCTGTGAACTACGACTCTCAGGATATTGTGGACTATGATTTATATGACCCCTCTCCATTGGCTTTGCTGGGTAAGAGATTGCAGACCTCTGCTCTAGGCCACTCCTAGCACCTTAGCTTGACAGGCTTCGATGTTCTTTTTTTTTTATTGTGTTTTAGTTTATTCAACTTTTGACAAACCAATTAATTACCTCCAGAACATCACTTCAGAATATACAGACAGTTTAAAACAGTTACAAACTCATAGATCTCAGGATCAAGGATGAACTGGTTGGAGAACAATGCTCATTCTCCACCCCCTTCCTCCTGGCAAGTCCTTCAAATTATTGTCAATTTTTCTCCAAAGCAAACGGAAAAAAACAATACAAGCATGATTGTCTCCCTCCATAAATACTTCCCGCACCCAGTCCCCAGGGCTGTTCTCTCCCCATCCTAAAGCTGCACTAGCCTGAGTCCTGCTAATGCTTCACATTGGCACAGAAGATGTCTAGCCGATTCTAATGTTCCATCCCCACAGAGGCGGCATTGCCTATTTGCTCTGGGGACCTGATGCCAAGCTCCCTCGTTTTCCCAAGTTTTGACTATGTTACATTTTAACTTTAGACACTCCAAAACAAAATGATTACCCAGGCACTGCTGAATATATGTAAGGGGACTCATCCTCTCCTGTATGTGTGGCACAAACTCCACAGCCTGGTTTTTGGTGCCCAGGTTAACCAATGTCTGTTCTAGACCATGCTCTCATAATATGGGCTTCTCGATTAGTTTACAAAGCAGCAATGAACAAATCAAGATATTTGCGGGTGCCTACTTTAGCGACTGCTTGGCGGTCTCGCATACTCGGATGAGATTTCTGCCCACCATGAGGGATGCTTATGATTTATATACCTCCAAGAATACGTTTGGTAGGGATCCTTCAGGTGCATGAGAAAATTTCCAGAATAAATGTAGGGGGCCTAGGTCCATCCTATGTTGAATGGCCATGAGGTCAAGCTCCAACAGGATAATTTCAAATGCAGTGTGAGTAGGTAGCCACAACAGGCTCTCTAGTGGTGTTCTTTCGAGCCTACCAACTTGGTCAGTCCTTGCTGGGCCCATGATTCCGCCCCATAGAGCATTAAGGGTACAACATTGGCTTGGTAAAGCTATAGTACAGAGCCAACCGAGAACCCACTGCCCCTTAGAGTGACTGGCCGTATCCCCCTGACACTGCACTACACTTTAGTTTGACAAATTCCAAATAGGTTCGACCCACTTAACCTCGAGTCCAAGTAGATCACCAGGTATGTCTAGGTTGTCATCTCCTCCAATTTGGTTCCTGCCAATTCCCAGTGAATTTTACGTGTCCCCCTCCTCCTTTCCAGTTTAAAGACCATTATCTTGGTTTTGGCAATATTGATAGTCAAAGAATTGTCATCAGCATACTTCTTTAAGTTGTTCAAGGAGCTTTGTTCCAGGGGTCAGGTCAAGCATAGCCAGATTGTCGGCGTAACCTAGAAATTGAAGTGGGACAGACCCCAACTTTGGCGGAACAGCAGCTGGATTGAGTAGAGCCACTGCCAGATCAGCCAGGTAAAAGTTGAATAGCCTGGGGGCCAGAGTACAAACCTGTTTCAAGCCCTTAGCAGTTGGCACCCAGGCAGTGAAACCCCCATGACTATTAACCCTGGCCTTGATCCCGTTGTTGGAGTACAATAACTCCAACATCTTAAGCAGCCCCAACAGGATGTTCAGCCTCTGCAGTTTTCCCCGCAGCCTCTCGCTGTCCATGGTATCAAACGGGGCGCTTAAATCAATAAACGCCACGTATACCGGAACGTTCCTCACCATCCATGCTTGTTGAATGTTCGTCGTTAGTGCCAAGATGTTAATACTGGTGCTAGAATTCTTGGGGAACCCTCTTTGGAGTAGGGGAATGATGTTGACAGATTCTTCCCAAATCTCCAGTTCTTTCAGGAGGATCCTCACAAAAACTTTGGCCGATACATCCAGCATGGCCAACATGCAGTAATGTTTTGCATCGTCATGCCAACCCTTCTTTAGGACAGGCACAGTGATGCTGTCCTGCCATGAGGCCAGTTTGCACAGCAGTGTTCCAATGCTCAAGAACAGTTGATGGAGGGCACGGGCCCAGACAGATGGATCGACCTTGATGACATTGCTGCATATTCCTTCTGGGCCTGGAGCCATAGAAGCTTTAGTGGCTCAAATGACTCTTTTAATATCATCAGCGCCCAGATCATAGGCCCAATTATTTAGCCCCTGAATCTGAGTGTGCCAATCAGCCCCACTTCCTCCTAGGGTCGGATGATATGATATGATATGATATTTTATTTATATTGCGCTCATACACATATGTTTCAGAGCGCGACCAAGCAAAGGTAGGGGAACAAGGGAAAAACAAAAACAACGATCTTCCTAGGCCCAGTGACATTAAGAACGCACAAGTGCATGGAAAAGGGAAAAGGGGGAGAAGTGGAAAGTGCAGAACAGAGGAGAGACCAGAATAAATAATACATGCAATAAATCAATAAAGGCAGTGAAAAGTGGTAGTGCAGCCAGCAAGTGGCAAGTGCATGATTAGTCAGATAGAGTATATCTGATAAGTGTAGGAGAAACAATGGGAGACTGTATGGGTACAGATACAGATCCCAGTGCAAGGGGCGGCGAGGAGGCAGTGCTGGAGGGAGGCAGGGTGAGCAGGTACCTGGCCCGAAGGAAAGAGGGTGGCCAGGTGCACGGTGTCAAGAGAAAAAAGCAGATCAGCTGGAGAGCAGAGGGGCAAAGGCAGAAGTGAAGAGAAAGGTCTTGAGGTGCTTCATGGATATTGGTTATCCAAGAAGCCTCAGATAATCCATTTATGTCCCTGGCATTCAGTTCCCTGCTATTGACAATCTTCCAAAAGCCAACATTGTCCCTATTCATAACTGTAAGAACCAGCTCACGCATTTTCTGGCAATCAAGAAAATATCTATGGCTTTTCAGCCATTTGCATTAAGCTTGTTTGGCCCTCTCAACCTTTTCACTATGGGAGGCTGGAGATAGCTCAGATAGCGCTATTGCTCGTAGTTCTCCCCTCAATCGCCTCTTTATGTCCCTGATTTCCCCTATCATAGGATGCAGGTGAGGTTTCGATGGCGTTGATGTTCTAAATTACCTTTAGGTTTCCAGGGTGGTAGCAATTTAGGGAGAGGTTAGAGTGATGGGTGAGACAGAAGCAGAAGCGTGTGCCCTTTTTCCCCTAGTTATGATTAAATTTTTGACACTGTGCCGTTCATTCTGAAGGGCACTCGCAGGCCCCTGGGACGCATGGCTATTAAAACCAAAACGAGCCCTGTGATTCGCCAACAAGCTGTAGGGTTGAGTGATTGATGGCAAAGAACCGCCTGTCAATGCGCCTGTTTTCAACAGAAAAAGGTCTCTACGCGGGGAGGCGCATTCCATACGCGCTCTATTATGCTGACAAAATATCCACTCTGTAATCTTAGTTGCCGACACATTGCTCCGCTGGGACTGGGCACTCGGAGGGGTGTCGCTCTCTAAATGCTGTACGCAGTCTGCGCGCCTGCCAATCTCATCTACACTCTAATTCCCAGTTACACCAAAGGACGGGAAAAGCTCCCTTTCAAACTGTTGGCAAGCTTTTCAGATGTGAGATTTTAAATGTTATGAATTTCCTGATGGATTAAGAGCTCTTGAAATAGAATCATACCATTTGTCCACTGATTGGGGACCTCATCTGACGCTTTTAAAGCCTTACTCACGCCTGGAGCAGATGGAAGCGAGGCGCTAACAGAGCTAGGTCACAACGCGCAGACACTGGGGTCCCCAAAATGTCACCTGAAGGTGGGCCTTCCCTGTATACATGTGACCCCATATGTACATTTAATTGGAGAGTTTTATATTGGCAGATCCCTCAGCCAGGACAAAGTTTCATCTTTCATGGCATAGTAAACAAGAGATGTTACCTTACTTCTAGCCAATTGGCTGCTGATCCATTTTAAAAATTAAACGGAATAAAGATGGAAGGCCTGTGGGTCCTGCCACGGTTGCAGCATATGCATGCAGGTGCCAGAACGGTGTAAGGAATCTTCATATATGTGAGCATGGCTCTATGGGAGATAAGTCGCTCCTCGCCCGGTGTTGCCTGGCATTCTCCCTCTGTATCCTCCGCCCTTTCCCATACAGCGCTCTGCTACTTGGCAGCTAGGTGTGCACTTTATGAATCCCATACCTGCATAGGATGTCAGTTCAAACTTTATTTTACAAGAATAGCATCTTCATGACAGTGCCTAATTCCACATAAAAAAGTAATCTAAAAAAACATGCTTTAAAGAACATTTTAAACTTAGGTTTTGACACATAAAAAAGAAATTTCGTACACGCAAAGGCTGCTCTCATATCTCGTAAACCCTTGAAATCCCATCACTTGAAGGATTGTCTGATGCGTGTCATGTGTTGTCCCACTTTGCCAGGTTTGTTGCCTAGTGCTCAGTTTAAAAAGTAAACATCTCTGCCGAGGCGTATGAAACCAGTTCAGATAGGGTTCATGTGTAGCATGCAACTTGAAGGGCATATAATGAATGACCGTGTTCTTTTTTTTTTTCCTTTTTCTCGTTTCCATATCTTCAATTAATGATTCTCTCTTGATAAAATGAACAATTACTTCCCTAATTACTGCTGAACTTTGAATTCTGGGATTCTCATACAAGGTGGCCTTTAACTGAATCCTAAAATATGACAACCATTTAATATTACTAGAGATAATAGAACTCAATAATTCATACAATTTCAAGTGTCTCCGCATGTGGAATTCATCATATTCTTGACCATAACAAACACCGGTCAAGTTCAAGACGAGATTTACAAAAGTTAAGGTCACATTTGTTATAACATAAACATTGAAATATTTTTTGGGGCCAAAAGAACAAAAATTACCAAATCGTTCTGTAGTTTTTCAATTGTGATTGGGTAAATGCTCTCTCATAACCGTTTTTGGCAAACTAGCTCCTGAATGTGAACATTCTAAAGTTAGTAACACAGACAAAGCAAAGCCTTTAAAAAGATAATAAGCTGAAACAGACCTGCAAAACCATGTCATGTTTGTCATGGCACTGTTAACACATACTATGTTCATTCCTGTACAGTTTATAGAGAACTGCCAGTACCAGAATGTAACATGATGTGAGCCAAAGGGCCAACACTGACTGGTTGACTGTTACACACCTAACTTGGGACAACCTGAAATCCTACTCAACGTGTTGTACAACTTTCAAGACTTAGAAACACACATATTATATGTATGATAAAGTCACAAGCTTGTAGTCATTTTTGAAAGCAACATGTAACTTGTTATGCATCACATGCTTGCAGTTCCAAAAAAGTGTATTGCATTTTCTGCACATCAAACAAGCAAATGTGAAGCCTCGTCAGCTGTCATGAACACGTCTCAAAACAGGTGAGCTATGGAAAGAATGACAGGTTTGGTGGTGGGGCATGGGTTTGTCTTGCCCTCATTCCACACCATCTATATGTTATGTTATGTTAATGAATTATGTAGGGTGCAAGCATTCGCCCAAAGGCATCTTGGCGCTGAGAAGAGGGAGTTCCATGTGAGGAACAAGCCAAAAAGAAGGAGACCGTTTTCAGAAGAGAAATGCCTTTATCGCCTTCCTAAAAGCAAGGTGATTGGTTAATTTCTTGATGAAGAATGGAAGTTCATTCCATATAATGGTGGCAGCTACAGAAAAGGCCCTGCCTCCTATCCGTGCTCGCCGATAAAATGGCACAATGAGAAGGTCAACAGTAGTGGAGCGCAACACGCAAATGGGAACATAGCGTGTGAACTTGACTTGAAGGAACTCATCTCCCAAGCCGTGCACAGCCTGGTGCAAAATACACGGAGCCTTAAACCTAATATGTTGGCTCACAGGGAAATATGGGCTCCATAAGGGGAGCCAGTAGCCATTCTAGCAGCCAGATTTTGTTAGCACTGCAGTCTCTGAATAAGCCCCTTCGCTTGAGACAAATATAAAGAGTAACTATAGTCTAGGCGTGATAGTATGAGAGCTGCTACCACCCAAAGACGAAGAAGATCAGGAATCAGGGGAAGTACTTTCTTCAGTACTCTGAGCTGAAAGTGGCCTGCTTGACAGACGGTAGTGATCTGATTCTCCATAGAGAGATATGCCGATAGTATCACACTCAGATTTCCCACTTTCTTAGTAGGAATGGGGAGTTTGGCAAAAGATATAAGACAGAAAGAGGACACCCAGAGTGAGGGATCAGAGGGGCACCCCAGCACCAGGACTGCTGTCTTGTCTCCATTTAATTTGAGCCAATTGTCATTCATCCACTTACCAACAGCAGTCAGGCATCTCAGCCTGATCTACATCTAAACGTATCAGGACCTGAGTGTCGTCGGCATTCGAGTAACACCTGATGCCGAAGGAGCGGATGAGACAGACACGTGCCCAACTGTAGATGTTAAATAGAATTGGAGACAAGGAGGAGCCCTGTGGTACTCTGCAGCTTAGAGGGCAGGGAGTAGATAGAAAGGGTGGCATGGAGAGAGTCTGAGTGCGATCGTCCAGGAACCAGGTGAACCATGCTAGTACTTCGTCAGATATACCCATCTGGGCAAGACGGGACAACAGTATGGGGTGGTCGACCATGTCAAAAGCCGCTGATAGATCTAGTAAAATCAGGGCGCTGACCCCACCTGAGTCTACCAGTCTGGCCATATCGTCCTGGACAGAGACCAGAACACTCTCAGTGCCTCTGCATGGTCTAAAGCCAGACTGCGCTGGGTCAAGAAGAGAGGATGATTCCAGAAAGAAGGACAGTAGAGGGGACACCGAAGATTCCAACAGTTTAGCAAGGAAAGGGAGAAGAGGGATTGGACGAAAGTTAGCAAGGACAGTGAGCTCAAGTGATGGCTTCTTTAGGAGAGGATCACTCTTGGCGCCTTCAGCTCCAGTGGAATAATCCATGACTGACAAGAATTATTAATGGCCACAGTAATTTCACCTAGAAAACTAGGGGAAACTGTTTTCAAGGTGGCTATGGGAATGGCATATGCTACTCACAAAGACCAGCAAAAACCAAAAGCTAACTGCAAGCGCCCATCATACACAGAACGAGTACAACAACATTAACTACTGCAAGGGTCGCTCAAATGTGGGGTAAACCGTTATTACATTGATTTGTTTGGTATATACGTGTCTGTGTATATATTCAATGAAAAAAACTTTAGTTCAGTTGTTACTCACCACCAGCTGAACAGGCTGGGGCGTTGCTGGGACCTCAAACCCGCAGATAAGAGGGAGCTGCTCCGGAATAATGTTCAGCCCAAGTTGAAGTGATCTCTCAAAAGGGAGGCACCCAGAACCAACCCTCCTCAACTAGAGGATCTCTTTAATGCAATATACCCCTCTGCTGTACAGAGATAACAGACAGATGAGTTGATTACCTAAAAGAGTGGGATACCCACACCGCTACGCCAAGGCTGAAAAGAAAAAAGGAACTGATTAGTAGAGCAGAAAAGTGTTCCTTTGTACAGTATTCCTATCAGTTGTGAGTATACATGAAAGAACCCTGGACTGGATAGAAATGACAGTGTGGTACGTAAAGTGATGGATAACCAACCCCTAACAGGAAGAAGGAAATGGATCTATTAGTCTCAATACTTTAGAGAGCAAAACCCCTGATTTTTCATGAATGGTGGCTTACCCTATTAATGGAGAGACACTGTGGAAATGAGGTAAGGAAATGACAACAGGACAAAACAAAAAACGGGTAGGTTAGTATAGGGACTCTCCCCAGGGTGGCACGCAGAATGCTGCTAGAGTCGGGGTGGTGCAATGAGCAGGATAGGGTCCAGTAATGTACAAGTAGCAATCCAAACAAGTACTGTAATGAGCCCAAAACGTCACTTCAGTTCTGTTCTGAGGGTAGGTTCTTATGCTTAAATGTTCCCAAAGGGTCACTGGAGTATGATATAAAGGTTGGTATCTCAATTCTGCAGCAGTCTTGATATGCCCGATGAATACAGAGGCAGGTAAGCAAGAGGAGTTCAAATATATATCATACATGGGAAAGAACGGGCTTACCTGGTTTCCTCAGTACACCCGTAGCAGGAGCCCGGCATAATGGCAGGTGCAGAGACTGTGGACGGACAAGAACCACTCGGGATGGCAGAAGCAGAGTGCGATAAGGTCCCCGGGGAGATGCAGACTGGGGACGGACGCACGCTAGAGGAGTGATGCCTCCAGATGGCGAGTCTCAAGTGAGGCAGGCGTCGTAGCAAAACGTTAAGAAGAAGGAGTCCGTGGATCATCTGGGTCATGTAAATGGTCTTTTCTGAACTAAGATGAGGAAGTAGACAACGAGAGGTCGATGGGAGGTCCGGGATCAAAAAAGTTTGGTAACAAGATAACTTCCAGCAAAGTAACGCTCCATTAGAAGCAGCGTTAGGAATGAGAGGAGCATTTTTGTGGACTTGGCGCGGACGTGCAACAGTCAGCTGATTCACCACGTAACCACAGTGCGTAACTCGTATCCCGAAGATATGGATACAACGTCTCCAGGGCAACCACCAGCATTGCATGCAAGGGGATGCCAGCCTTCTGGTCATGTAGAAACTTGCAGACCTTGCGGGTAGAACCCACGGGAACCCAGATGTAACATAAATTGAGCATATTTAATGCAACAAAACCCTTAAAATTCAACAGATGTTGAAGTCATGACCAGCTTAACTCTGCACACTCCCATTGATGTCCCCCATAATGCCATGCACCCCATAGTGCCATTTTGTATCTCATTGTGAATCCCTTCTCTAATAATATATTTGTGCTTATGGGCTTTGCAACAGGATTGTGCTAAATTAAGCTGGCCATGACTTCCCACATCTGCTTAATTACAAAGGTTTTGTTGCTTTAAATCTGCTTAACATAACTAAAGTTTTTTCAGTGTATTCCAAGGATTTTGTTATACCATCATTTTTGTTTACGGGCCACTCGCCATTGCCTTTGGAATTTGGCCCTGGCCATTGAGCACGGCCTTCAGCCGTGCCCACTGTGTATTTTAAAACATTACCGGGCCACGAGCCAATGGTCTTTGGCCACTTCCACTGTGCATGTTCCCCCAATATGTTTCTTTTTGACCCACTACGTGTGGCCACTATACATGTCTTTCAGGGTCCAATAGCTTGTGCCTTTAACCCTCGCAGTGCAGAAAATTGAGCCTCTCGCTCTGCATTCACTTGCTGTTGTGTCGCTAACTCATCTTTTAGCTTTTTAATGATATTTTCCAATTTTGACTCTAAATTATGGCTCTGTTGTGCTTTTCCTTATAATTGTTTCAACTCTCTTTGGGCTTGATTCAAAAGCTCAAACTGGTTTTGACAGAGGCTGCTCTCTCCTGGTATCTTTCTTCCCTGATCATCATGTGGAAGTACATATATGGTGTGAGCTGAGCCATTTTAATTTGCTCATTTTTGCTGGTCTGTGTCATGTACAAGTTTGACAGGGCCTGATGTAATAGCCCATTATCCTGACACATATCAACATTTGCAGAGCCTACGTCCTGCATCATTCTAGCTTGCCACATTTCATGTTCTTGTTCTACCCATTCACCTTCAATAAACAGTTTGGATAAGAGGGGCTTCCTGGCCATTTTGATTTCGACGGTGTTCTGTTCTGAAATGTGTTCTGCACCTGATATACTCTCTATGCGAAGGCAAGAATCTCAACCCTGTTTCTGCTTAGTTTCCACTTACAATTACAACTCAAAATCAACACTGTTATATCTATACACAACCCTGGAAACCAGGGTACAAGTCTGAATGGTGCCTTCATGATACAACACAACTTTTCATCCACTGCAATGCAATTACATCCAAATGAATAGTCTGCTGCTACTGCACTGTCAAAAGTGAAGACTCTCTACCAATACCCGACCACAAGCCCCCAGCTTTGTCACAGTTTATTAGGCAGTCACACTCAACGCAAGGAGTTCCTTTCCCCCAAGCAAGGTGGTGCACAATAAAGCGCTTTTTATTCCAAGTTCACTTTAGTGAGTCCTCCAACCAGTCTCGCACCCAACTCAAAAAAATACCCTGTGTCACCAATGGACTAGGAATATGCCGGTGTATAGTAAGAATATATTTATTTATTTATTTATTTAAGGTTTGACACAGAAAACAAACAGTTAATATATGCCACAAATACTGTGGCAACACACAATATCACAACAATAACTCTTTTATTAAAACAACACAGGTACAATGTTAAAACATGCAGCCACAACTTATGACACATTTAATTTCAATGTAACCAATAGAAAATGTTCACAATACAATGGAAAATAGTTTTGCAACACACATTCAAAGGACAAGCAATGCTTTGGGATTCTGGATTTAGAAGGCAGAGCACCAATGGGAACATTCGTTTTTAGGCTTTCATTTGAAGGGCACTGTTGAGAAAAGGAACTCAAAGGGAAATTGTTTTTCCACCCACATGAAAATGAGAAGCAATGCCTGAAGATTCTGGTCAGAGGTCAATTTCAACATAGATGTTGGTTTTCTATGGGGAATTAATTTGAATGAGATTTAATACCTTGTTGCCCAGTTCAACACCCTCCCTTTTACCCACTAATGGAAATGGATAAAAGCAGGTGGCTCCCCATGCAATTGATTGCTTTGGGATATCTACTTACATGGAAGCTCTCTGCCCTTTGCTCAGGCAGTCAGCCAGATTTTTAGGACGCTCCTTTGGTAGGCAGCTCACACCAGGCCTCTCCCACAGCAAGGTCCCTTCAGATAGGCCTCTCTCTGATAGGGCTCCCAGGTTTCCAGGCAATGCTTACGCCGATGGCCTTGGTAGTTCTCCTTGACTCTCTGCTAGTTGTTCCTCACAAGAGTCCAGCAGCAGGCTATCTCCTGGAATAAAGTCAAAAGGCCCCCTTCTGATGCAAACATACCCTCTTATAGGGCTGGTGACACCCCAACATGGTCATAATTCCCACAATCAGGATTGGCTAGCTCGCTCCCTTCCACTCCCCCCACCATCTCCCTGCCAGTTGATAGGACCAGGAATTGAGAGGAGTGGATGATGTAGGCTGAGAGAGGAGAAAGAAACATCATTTCAAAATGACAGGGCATTTTACATTTGGTGTTCTGAAAATCTCAGAATGTGACAACTCCCTTAATCTTACAGATAACCACATGAATATAGATATTTCTTAATTCTATATTTTATGGCAAGCCGAACAATACTAATTTTATTTCATCACGCCCTCCCTGGCAGAGCTACTGTTTTTCACTGCTTGCTGCTGTGCCAACATCGCTAAAAATTGGACCATTTCCAACTTAAATCTTAATTTCATGATCTATCACTTTGCCAACTTTCCCATTTCTCAGATGTATGAAAATAGCAGAATCATAGTTTTTACACAACTGAATTTGTATGCATCACACAAATTCTGTTTTTACAGGTTCCCAATGGGCTTTATATCCCTTTTAAATTGAACCTGGGATGGGCTCTATAGGACACACAATGCTCCTTTTATTTAGGAAAATTGTGTTCAATGTTTAATCAATGGCAAGGTATAACATGGCCCTCAGTTTCACATTCAAATCAGACCCAAGCAGTTTCCATTTCCCTTACAACATGTGACCAGCCATCTGGTTTATCTATTTTTATCTTAACCTTTTCCTTTCTTGGCTTCAAAGGGTCCCTGTTTGGAGCATAATGCACTTTTTATGTGGGCCTGACCTAAAAGGTAATTTCTATTGGTCATGTTATCTGTAATCTGTAAATCCCATAACATCATAACATATATATATATATATATATATATATATATTCAGTGAAAAAAACTTTGTTAAAGGGACGTTATGGTTAAGTTGCGCTACTAAAAACCTATGAAATTCAGTGAAAAAACTTTGTTAAAGGGACGTTATGGTTCCAAGTAAAACCGAAAAACCCTTGAAATACGCCAGTTATGGTAAGCTAAGCAACCATAACTCGCGCCACCACCGTGCACTGCTAAGACTAACACCCAGGACATCAAAGATGACATCACAAATGTCATTGATGACAAACACATACAAAAAAGAAATACTAAAATTTAAAAGTACATCAGATGAAGTACCAAACCATGTATGTGTATGTTGCCGTAGAATTTTTTTATAAAAGTAACACAAAAACTGTGGACCTATCATACAAAATAGAAGACAATGAAGATTCTAAATGGTTTGAATTAGCTCTCTACCTTGTAGCAGAAAACAAATATGAAATAACTGAGCCCTTAATACTTTGCAGTTATTGCACTACAAAACTTGACAACAACCAAACTCCTTCACGTTCTATCACAAATAATTTGGAATTATACCCAGTACCAAAACCTCTACAACAACTTAATTTATATGAGAGCATCATAATTCAAACAGTACACCCATTTCAAGCAATAATACGCCTTCAACCAAAAACAGCAAAATTACCTCCCTCTGAATTGGTAAAAGGCATTCGTGGAAAAGTAGTTTATTTACCATTAAATCTAAAAGAAAATGTGCAACGTCCAATGCAGCAATCTTTAATTATATTAGTAAATGGAGTACCTACATGAGACAAAAAAATACGGCAACAGCTGGTAGATTTATATAAAGTTAGACAAGCCTTCCAATATCTTAAAGAGAATAATGAATATTACAAAGAAATTAATATTGAAGAAAACTTGAAAGATACAACTGAAATAATTCAAGAAACACAAGAAGCTGGTCAATTTGAGCTACTAGATCCTGCTACAATATCAAATACTTTAGACCATTATACAATTCATCAATTCATCCTTTGCACTGTAATGACACCGTACAAGATGTACTGGAAACTTACAAAATGCGTCAAACAAAAGGATCGGCAATCAGTATATGGGAAAAAAGTATAGAAGCACGTGCTTTTCCTCTACTCTTTCCTACTGGCAAAGGAGGAAGGTATGATGATAGACCTATTCAAATATCAGCTTCAGAATACCGCTCATTACGGATGTATTCTGAAGATCCCAGATTTAGACAAAATGTGGAATACATATTCCACCTACTCTTTGAAAGTGAACTAGCAACTTTATGTTACGGAGTTGCACACATATTAAAATCAGGATCACACTTTCAAAATATGACAGCTACACAATTGTAAGAGAAAGTGCAACAAAGGATGAGGTTTTACAATCAAATATTACAAATCTATTAGCAAATATGCGTGGTACTAAAGAGTACTGGTTTCGACGTCATGGAGATGTACGTTATATGATCAGAAACCTTGGCCCACCCACTTGGTTTGTTACATTAAGTTGTGCAGAATATACATGGGAAGATGTACATGATTTCCTACGCATATCAAATAAAAACAAAACAAACATAGATATTCTAACACCTGGAGAACTTTGTTCTTTGGATCCTGTTAATGTTTCAAGATATTTTCACCATCGCTTCATTGCTATGCTACATTTTATTTGTAATAAAACAGTTTCTCCCCTTGGAGAAGTGCAACACTTCTTTTGGAGAAAAGAATACCAAGCCAGAGGAGCACCACATATCCACATGCTTTTATGGATTAAAGATGCTCCTAAATTTGATCAAGACAGTGATGCCACTGTTTTACAGTTTATTGAAAAATATGTCACTTGTGAAATTCCATCAGAAGCCACAAATAGTGATCTTCATGCACACATTTTACAATTTCAAAGACACAAATGTGGAAAATATTGTCGTCGCAAATACAAAAACAAAGGCAAATACTACACCAAATGCCGATTTGGTTTCCCTAGACCAGTTACAAATACAGGTCAAGTAAACAACCTCATGTCTTCAGTTAGACATAGTGTTAAAGGTAAGTCACCTAAAAATACATATTACATAAGAAGAAAAGTAGAAGAAAAATATATCAATGATTATAATGCAATCATTGCCCACTTATGGAATGCAAACATAGATGTGCAGTACATTGCAGACAATTCTACTGCAGTTGCACGATATGTCACAGCATACTTAACTAAAGCAGAAAAGACAGAGCTCCAAGACCTCTGGAATGACCTGTCATCAGATAAAACAGTATCTCAGAAATTATACAGCTTGGGCATAAAAATGCTCACCCATAGAGAATGTGGATCTTATGAAGCAGCTGATCGTTTAACTGGTACTTCATTGTATGGTAAATCTGAAAATATAGTATGGCTAAGTCTTGGTCCAGCTAAATCTAGAAAAAGAGTTCTAAAATCATATGAAGATATAGAAACAATAGCCAAACATGATCCCAACAGCCAAAACATTTTAAAAAACAATTTATTGGACACATACTACCCAAACAGAAGTAATACTTTGTAAAATATGTGTCTATACCAAATAGCCCAAAACTACACATACAAAAATAATATGAAACCTGATGAAAAAAAAAGGTAAATATAGAGTGACAGACTGTGAAGGCAGCTTAGTTAAACTCACTAAACCAAATGTAATGAATCATATCAAATTGTCATTGAAGACTCCTCAACATAAAAAGTATATTACATGTCCCTGCTACAACTCTTCAAACCATGGAGAAAAGAAGAACAATTACTAGATAACTATGACTCATATGAGGATGCTTTCAAAGCAAATGAAAGCACTATAACTGATGTAAACTTTACACAGTACAAAACAATGTTGCACAATGAACAGCAACATGAAGAAGAACTCCAAGCCCAACTAGATACGGATACTCCTGACAGTAGTCAACCTTCTGTAACAGGAAGCCAAGAACCACTGGGAGAACCACTAATAACAAATGAGGCAGAATTAGCTTTGATAGAAGTAGAAAACACCATGTGTCAGTATGAAGTTAAGGAAGACTTAACTATACTACAATCAAAACTAAACAATGAGCAAAGTAGCATTTTTCAAGAAGTAACAAAACAAATTGCACATGGTGTAAAACATGAAAATAAAGAATGTTCCTGCCATAATTACAAACCTATACTAATGTACGTCAGTGGTGAAGCTGGTTCTGGCAAAACATTCCTAATCAAAATCATTAGTAAGTTCCTTCAACAATTGACAAACAACAAACTGTCAGCTGTTGTCACTGCCCCCACAGGTTTAGCTGCCTACAACATAGGTGGTGTTACATTACACCGATTACTACTATTACCAGTAGAACACCAGAACAAATTAGACTATTACAAACTTTCTGCAGAAGCTGCAATGGAATTACGCAGAGTATTGAAACAAATGAAAATGCTACTAATAGATGAAGTGAGCATGGTCTCCAACCTGATGTTAGCTTTGATTCACCTCAGATTACAAGAAGTACTCAAAACAGACTATGAAGAGCTCTTTTCAGGAAAACACATTATTGTTTTTGGAGATCTGCTTCAATTAACACCAGTAAAAGGTGAACCTATTTTTAAAACATTAGGGCACAAACTCTGCCATAAAACTGTTGGCAGCATTGGAAATGTCAACCTTTGGCAACATTTCCAATACAGAGAATTAACAGAAAACATGCGCCAATCTGCAAATCTAACTTATGCCAACATTTTAAAAAGTTTGAGAGTTGGTATACTTTCTAAAGAAGCAGAAGCAACATTGAAAACCCGGCACATTAATGCACTTTATGGCGATATGGAACAATTAGCCCACAAAATGTCAATTGTATGGCCTTAATGCCAACTCTTGCAAGCTGTCTCAAATTCAATGAAATAATGTTAAGTAAAGAAATGCAACCAATAATGGAAATTAGCGCCACAGACAAACTAGATGTACATGGTATGACACTACCCATGTGTGACCAAGCCACAACAAGACTAAATAATTTAGAAAAATCAATCTCAAACACAGCAGGCTTAGAAAAGATGTTAAAATTATCCTTAAATTGCAGAGTAATGCTTAAACGTAACCTTGACGTGGACCAAGGACTAGTTAATGGAGCACTGGGTACAGTTGTTGGCTTTCAAACATACCCACATGACAACAAAATTCAGTTTGTCAATATACTCTTTGACAAACTTTCAGAAGTAAAACGGATAGGACGCTCAACAGCTAGATTCCTTCTCTTCAAAGATATGTATGTACGCAGAGAACAATTTTCTCTAACTCTTGCATACGCAGTCACGATTCATAAATCACAAGGTCTTACCCTAGACAAAGCAACGATAGATATTGGTAACACAGTCTTTAAAGAAGGCATGAGCTACGTAGCACTATCACGCTTACGTACACTTGACGGTCTATTTCTAATCAACTTTGATGCAAGTAAAGTAAACGCTGATATTCCTTGCATTTTAGAATATAATAGACTTCGCTCACTATACACTCCCCATCTAAACACATATTCTGTTCCACAAAAACTAAAACTTTGTAAAAGAAAACTAAATCAAACAGAAATGCAACAGGACGTCACTGCAAATCCTCCAAAGAGAGTAAAAGAAACTAATACTTCATCAAGTACCACAAACAAAAAAGAATCAATTAGAGAAAGTAAACCAGGTACTTCTTTAAAGAAGGAAGACAAACTCCAAAAAAAGCAGTTAGATACAGAACTACCTGGACCATTTAAATTCTCAAATATAACTGGTGTAAGTTGCTATGCAAATGTAGCAATGAATATTCTATTTCAATTACCACCAACTGTTGACAACATTTACTTACTCCGTACAGACCCTTTGTGTTTGCAAATGTTAGTACTTCACAGAAATGCAGCAAACAATCCTGACAACACATATAGGGGCCGATTCATGGAACAAACGTGCGCCGAAAATCTTCGCGCAAGTGGAAAAAAACAGGCTACGTGCGATTCATGGAAGTCCCTGCGCGTGTTCACCGCGGGATGTGCGCCAAACCCATGCATGGCGCACAAGTCACTGCAACATCGCGAAAGGCGTGCGCGACGCGCACAGTGAAAGCGCACAACCTCAGCGCACACACCAGAAAGTGGGCGGGACATGGGGCGTAACGCGCGGAATGGGGAACAACACGCGAAAATAAGGGCGTAACTGGGGATGTACTGCAGGGAAGCAGACGGAACGCCCACACGCACTCGAACCACACGTATTCATGGAATCGAATAGGGCAAAGCCACGCACAGCCAAAGACACGCACAAGTTGAAACACGGCCGCCACACGAAGGCAGGCGGTAGAGTCCCAGCGCATCAAAAAAGTGGCGCGCGGGAAGTCAAATACGCGATTGAGCGGGGTACGTGGATTTCAGGGGTGCGCGAGAAATACTACACGCGATTGGCCTGGGTACGTGTATTACAGGGGTGCGCGAGAAAATCTACACGCGATTGGTCTGGGTTCGTGGATTTCAGGGGTGCGCGAGAAATTTTACACGCGATCGGGCCTGGGGGAGCGGGCTACGTGTATTACAGGGGTTCGCGTGAACTTTTTCACGCGATCGGGCCTGGGGGAGCGGGCTACGTGTATTACAGGGGTTCGCGTGAACTTTTTGACGCGATCGGGCCTGGGGGAGCGGGCTACGTGTATTAGAGGGGTTCGCGTGAACTTTTTCACGCGATCGGGCCTGGGGGAGCGGGCTACGTGTATTACAGGGGTTCGCGTGAACTTTTTCACGCGATCGGGCCTGGGGGAGCGTGCTACGTGTATTTCAGGGGTGCGCGGGAAGTTCCACACGCGAATAGCCTGGGCGCGTGTATTTCAGGGGTGCGCGGGAATTTTCTCACGCGATTTCAGCAGGGTACGTGTATTTCAGGGGTGCGCGGGAATTTTCTCACACGATCGGGCCTGGGGGAGCGGGGTACCACTCACCGTCTGCCTTGCGTGTAGTAGAACGCGTAGCCAACACCCGCTGTGAAGTAATAGCGTGTGAACCCCAACGGATGGAAAACACACGCACCGCACGAAAAGCACGTACAGAACATAAAGGCACGCGGGATCGCCAAGCCCTGCCAGGGCAACGCCCGTGCGCAAAACGTCACAGACGCGCTTACGCTGTAAGGGCCTTTGGTCCAATGAAATCGCGTACGCGTGCTGACGCGCTTACGCGCTAAGGGCCTTTCCTCGAATTACACGCTGACGTGCAGATTTTTCACGTGCCAAATCACTCCGTATCAAGCTGGCCACGCGAAAACACATGGAAGACCACGCTCCTGCCCAGAAGGCCGAATCACTGCCCCCCAGTGCCCCGAGCAGATTCCCACGTGCCATCTGCTGCTGCCTGCCTGCCTGCCTGCCTGCTGCCACCGTGCCCTGCCATTTGGTGCCTGCACATCAGCCATCTGCAGGGGTCCAGTTGCTGTGTCCACCCCTGCTGGAACAGTAGACTCCCGACTGGGATACCATCGCTCCACAGCCCAGCCCCAGGACCCAGTTGCCCACCCACGCCTGCCTCGGGGGTCGCCATGTCGGGGCAAGCACCATCTGAGACCAGTGGCGACCCCCAGCCAGAGAGGCAGAGGGCCACCAGCTTCAGTGAGAAGGAAGTTGGTGTCCTGGTGGAGCATGTCCTGGGGCATTATGATGCCCTCTTCGGAAGACCACGCGCCAACAAGGAAGGACGGGAGAGGATCTGGGACGATGTAGTGGTTGCCATCAACGCGGAGGGGGTGGCAACCCGCGACATCAAGCACATCAAGAAGCGCTGGGAGGACTTAAGGTCCAGGACCCTCAATAAGGCCCGGCGCCTCGCGGAGGGGGGCCGGGCACGCCTGAGTGACATCCAGATGAGGGTCCTGGAACGCGTAGACCCAGCGCTCCACGCCCAGATCCTTCGGAGGCAGACCCATCTGGAGTTGGCCGGTAAGTGGCCAAGCATTACTGTGTGAGACAGGGCATGTTGCAGTGTGCTGGTTGTCTGATACCTGCCTGTATGTGTGACATAGGCCATGTATGTATGTGTGTGTGCAGGGACATCATGGTCAGGCATGTGAGTACAGTGATGTGTTCTATTGCAACATGGGGGGCTCTGTGCCGAATGGACACATGGAAGCATGGAAGTCTCTGTTCCTGGACATGGGTGGGGGTGAGGGATGGGTGCTGGTCCCATGTACACGTATGGTGTCCATGTGTGTGTGTCTGACCTGCGTGTCTGTGACTTGTAACCGCCATGGATGCATGACACATGTCTGTGACAATGTTCTGATTCACTGATGCAGCCTAGTCATCCTTGTATCCACTGCGTCTGTGGTGCACGAGGCCAGATGGATGGAACTACGGTGAGGTGTGTGCATGTGATGGAAAGACCCATGATGCATGTGAGTTTGAAACCAACATTGTATGAATCATGAGTCCCTTGGTCATGTATGCCAATGTCCATGGCCTGCGCCATGCCTGTTACTGTATGTGTTTTGCCTGCACTGACCCATGTGTTGTGGAGGGACATGATGGAAGTGATGTATGACAGTGCCACTCATCTGCTGTTGCTTCCTGTCTAGGGGACCATTGTACAGTACCCTGATGCTTGTGTTCTATGTCTCCCTCTACACAGTGGCAAGTGAAGAAGAGGGCGGAGAAGGCGCTGTGGAGCAGAGCGGCGGGGATGCCGCCACGGCTGCAGCGGAAGGGGTGGGTGAGCCCCCACAGGGGCTTGCACCGGCGGAAGACGGCGTGGAGACATCCAGGTTGGTGGTTTCCACAGAGGGGGAGGAGGCCGCTACTGAGCCACACATGGGGCCTGGTGGGGGCATCCCCGCTGGTGCAAGTGGTGCAGTCCAGGGCCAGGGGCAGGAGGCAGCACAGGTCGCCGTGGAGGTGCCTGTGCATGTCACTGTCCCTGACACTGTGACTGCACCACCATGCACCAGCAGGGATGCCCCATCCCAGGCCCGTCCGCAGGTAGGGGAGATGTCCATGTCATCTGACACTCCTCTACCTGCGGACGAGGGGACCCCTGGCCATGTGGAGAGGGTCCTGATTGGTGTCGCGTTGCGCACGGCTGGCATTCGTGATGAGGTGCATGCTTCCCGGGAGGAGCATGCACATCATCACGAAGAGCACCGTGCGTACGTGAACCATTTGGGAGCCGCCATGGTCGGGGGTTTCCTACATGTGTGTGGCCTTCTGGCGACCCTCTCCTCCTCTGTGGGGGCTATGCGCCAGTCGTGCTCCATGCCGTCTTCCGGCCCAGATGCCACCAGGGCCCCCTGTGGACCTGCCCCGACCAACGCAGCCAGCTCGGTGGGGACCCCATCCCTGCCACAGTCGGGAGTCGAAGGTCCAGCAGGGGTGGACACACCAGCAACTGTCCCCCTGCAGATGGAGGATGTGCCGGCATCATCTGGCAGGGCACGTGCACGACGGCATCGGTGGATTCCATCAGCCTGGATGCCGTCGTGCTGGCAGAGGCAGTGGCGTCGGAGGCAGCAGCAGGCTCGACGTGGGAGGCATCATGGCTCGGGGCCATCAAGATCAGAGGGGCAGGCTTCGGCCGGAGGGCAGGAGAACCCTGGGATGGCAGTGTCTTCCGTGTGGGAGCAGTTGGTCCAGCGGATAGGTGCGGAGCGGCAGCGGGCGGAAGAGGAGCGGCTCACCATGGTCAGGGCGGAGTTCTCCATGCGTCGGGTGTTGAGGCGGGCTGAGTGCCTCGAGAAAGCTCGCAGGGAGTTTGAGGTGGACACGGGGTTGTCCCTGCGAGACCTCGGGGCCAGGACAGAGTCCCGCCTCCGGGACATCGACATGGAGTTCGATGATGCCCTGGCCGGCAACATCACAGAGTGAGCCGCAGGACTTGCCCGCTGCCATTGTATATAGTTCTTTAGTTAGTTAGTGTTAGGTTTCCTTTATGTTTTAAGTTTTTTTTGGACCGCTCGGACAATGGCCACTTTTCTGTATATATTTTTCTCATTAGTTAGTAGTAGTAGGTTTCATTTATGGTGTTGGGCTCATGGACCCTGGGATATTCTTGTACATAGTTTGATGTTTGGAAAAAAATTTTGGATTTATATTTGTGTTCACATGAGGCAATGGTTTTTCCTTATTTTTTCCCCCCATTATTTTTCTTTGGACTACATTAGTTTTTGGATTCCTTTGTTTTTTGATTTTTTCTATTAGTTCTCGGACATGGACCATTTGTTTTGTCATCCCCATTGTTGTGTGTTTTATTTCTTTACTTCATTTTCATCTTTAATACATATATTTATTACTTATATTTGTGGTATTTTCTCATTGGTTTCATGCATGTCATGATATGGGTTTTGACATTCACTTGCACCCATTGTGTATGTGTGTGTGACGGACATGTGTTCATTTACATACTTGCCATTGGGGTTGTATCATGTAATTGCATCTACTATGTGGGTGGATGCAATCCTTGGCTGGGTGTTTGTGCTGGGTATGCTGCCCATTACTGCCATGATTGCGTTTCGTCAGGACCTGGGGGCAGGGGGACATGAGTGGGGGCCTGCAGGGGGGTGGAGGTGCAAGGGGACATGGTTGGGGGCCTGCTGGCAGGTGCCCCACAGTGCTGGGGGGTGGGGGTACAAGGGGACATGGTTGGGGGCCTGCTGGGGGGTGGGGGTGCAAGGGGACATGAGTGGGGGCCTGCTGGGGGGTGGGGGTGCAAGGGGACATGAGTGGGACATGGTTGGGGGCCTGCTGGCAGGTGCCCCACAGTGCTGGGGGGTGGGGGTGCAAGGGGACATGGTTGGGGGCCTGCTGGCAGGTGCCCCACAGTGCTGGGGGGTGGGGGTGCAAGGGGACATGGTTGGGGGCCTGCTGGGGGGTGGGGGTGCAAGGGGACATGAGTGGGGGCCTGCTGGGGGGTGGGGGTGCAAGGGGACATGAGTGGGACATGGTTGGGGGCCTGCTGGCAGGTGCCCCACAGTGCTGGGGGGTGGGGGTGCAAGGGGACATGGTTGGGGGCCTGCTGGGGGGTGGGGGTGCAAGGGGACATGAGTGGGGGCCTGCTGGGGGGTGGGGGTGCAAGGGGACATGAGTGGGACATGGTTGGGGGCCTGCTGGCAGGTGCCCCACAGTTCTGGGGGGTGGGGGTGCAAGGGGACATGAGTGGGGGCCTGCTGGGGGGTGGGGGTGCAAGGGGACATGAGTGGGGGCCTGCTGGGGGGTGGGGGTGCAAGGGGACATGAGTGTGACATGGTTGGGGGCCTGCTGGCAGGTGCCCCACAGTGCTGGGGGGTGGGGGTGCAAGGGGACATGTGGCTTGGCTGGGGGGCATGCCCATGGTGGATGGGCTGCCTGCGGGACATGACCAGGGGTGCAGGGTAGTCCCCTGTGGTGTGGGCTGCCTGCAGAGGTCGTGGAGGGGGTAGAGGGGAGACCGGGGAGGACCCACACTGGCAATTCACCTCTTCAACTTCCCGCACACCCACGTAATACACTGCCCCACTCGCACAGGCCCAATCGCGTGTAGAATTTCTCGCGCACCCCTGAAATCCACGTACCCAGGCCAATCGCGTGTGGAACTTCACGCGCACCCCTGAAATACATGCGCCCAGGCTATTCGCGTGTGGAACTTCCCGCGCACCCCTGAAATCCACGTACCCAGGCCAATCGCGTGTAGAATTTCTCACGCACCCCTGAAATACACGCGCCCAGGCTATTCGCGTGTGGAACTTCACGCGCACCCCTGAAATACACGCGCCCAGGCAATTCGCGTGTGGAACTTCACGCGCACCCCTGAAATACACGCGCCCAGGCTATTCGCGTGTGGAACTTCCCGCGCACCCCTGAAATACACGCGCCCAGGCTATTCGCGTGTGGAATTTCTCGCGCACCCCTGAAATCCACGTACCCAGGCCAATCGCGTGTGGAACTTCACGCGCACCCCTGAAATACACGCGCCCAGGCTATTCGCGTGTGGAACTTCCCGCGCACCCCTGAAATCCACGTGCCCAGGCCAATCGCGTGTAGAATTTCTCGCGCACCCCTGAAATACACGCGCCCAGGCTATTCGCGTGTGGAACTTCACGCGCACCCCTGAAATACACGCGCCCAGGCTATTCGCGTGTGGAACTTCCCGCGCACCCCTGAAATACACGCGCCCAGGCTATTCGCGTGTGGAACTTCACGCGCACCCCTGAAATACACGCGCCCAGGCTATTCGCGTGTGGAACTTCCCGCGCACCCCTGAAATACACGCGCCCAGGCTAAATACACGCGCCCAGGCTATTCGCGTGTGGAACTTCACGCGAACCCCTGAAATACACGTAGCCCGCTTGCCGTGCTGGTACAGGGTTAGCGCAGCCCTTTGCGCTGGATTGGGGATTTTGATGGCTTTTCCCTGCGCGGAAGGCGTTCTTGGGGGCGTAACTGGCGCTGCTGCAAGGTCGCTGCGCCACTATGCGCCACGGCTGGTTTCGGTGGCTGGAATCCATGAATACGCTGTGCGCGGAAATGGGTTTTGGCGCACGCGGCTGGCGCAGGGATTCGCACGCGCACACTGTGCGGCAGCCGCGTGCGCCACTTGTGCGCTGAATTCTATGAATTACCCCCATAGTGTTTTTGGAATAAGACGACAATTGGACTACTGTGCTGGAATGGTGAAATTCACTATAAACTCACAGGAAGATCCACAAGAATTTCTAATGTACTTACTATTAGTACTGGAAAACAAAAACATACCTATAAATGAAATCTTCCAGATTTCATACATGTGGAAACATACATGCACTCTGTGCAACAATGTGACACAAGAAGAAATTCCCAATGAACGCTTTATATATATATCAATACCAAATTGTGAATCCATTCCATTTCAGCAACTTGTACAAAATGCAAACCATGGTAGATTATGTTCTACCTGCAATTCAGATAATCGCTCCACGTTAGTAATACAAACACATAGTAAATACGTAATACTAATGCTTCTACGTTACAATGCAGATGGTACCAAAAACAACTGCAAGCTGACTGGATTCACACATAGTCAAATATCACTTGGTAAGAAAACCTTCACAACAATAGGTATAATCTACCACGCAGGAGCCACAACCAATTCAGGGCAGTACACGGCATATATAAAAAAGAAATGTGGATGGTTTGAATGTAATGATAGTACCATTACTCTAAAGCAGAGATTACCAGCAAATCTTACAAACGCTTATTTGATGTTCTTAAAACCAAAATTTGATAAATAAACTGTATTTAAACCTTTAAGTAAATTTGTGTTAAAAAAATATAAACTGTTAGAATACTCCAAAAGCTATCTAACTGCTCAAAGATTCTACAACAACTAATCAGATAAATGAATACCACTAAATTAGACCAAAAAATACACAGTTAGAATACGCCAATTGGTATCTAACTGCCCAAAATTATAAATTTGTGTTAAAATAATATAAACTGTTAGAATAAAGCTATCTAGCAGCTCAAAGATTCTACAACAACTAATCAGATAAATGAATACCACTAAATTAGGCCAAAAAATACACAGTTAGAATACGCCAATTGGTATCTAACTGTCCCAAAATTTAACAATATCCAAATAGATAAATCAAAACCACTAAAATATATAAAAAAATAGACAGTTAGAATATGCCAATTGGTATCTAACTGCTCCAAAATTTTATAATATCAAAACAAATGAAGAATCTGTTACTGCTCCAAAAAAAATACAACAAAGCAAAGTATAAAGCATTAGCCAGAAACAACAAGTGAACACTGAAAACAAACAAACAAATAAACTGTAGCATAACAGAAAAAGGTTTTTTTTTAATCCAACATGATTTTTTTTTTCTCCCACAGACCCAATGATTTTAGCAACAAATACAGAAACTGAGCAAATTGCACAGTACTCTGATTTGTACTCTACTAAATATGAGGGTAAAAAAAAAATAAAAGTATATTGCTTATACAATGTAATAAGTCATTACAAAATACTAATACTAACATGCTATTTTCTTTTATCACAGAAATGAAGAAGAAAAACATGGACTCCCATTACTAGACCAAACAGTAAGTATACAATAATAAGGACAACCATAGCAGCATATCACATCCATAGTATCTAATACCTTTATTCCTTATACATTTGTTTTTCACCCAAAGTTATAAGCAAATATGAATGTGATATGCTGCGGTGGTTGTTGCCAGGGCATACAGTCTTGGGTGCATGGCCAAATGGCCATGCACCCAAGACTGTATGCCCTGGCAACAACCACCGCAGCATATCACATCCATAGAGTCAAACATTTCAACTATGATCTATGGGAAACTTTTAATGTCCGCAAACAATGTGAGTGTTCTTAGAACACTTTGAACTTGCCAGCGAACAATACGGACACCGTTTTCAGGACACCCCCTACGAACATTTCAGAACAACGCGATAGTTCTTAGAACACTTTCAACTTAACAACGAACAATACGGACAGCGTCCTAAGGACACCCCCTACGAACATTCGAGGACAGTGGGAGTGTTCTCAAAAACGTCTTCAGAACACCCCCATTTTGTTTATTTGCGAACATTTCAGGACACCGCGGGTGTTCTTAGAACACATTCAACTTGACAGAGAACAATACGGACAGCGTCCTCAGGACACCCCTTACGAACACTCCCCGGACACCGCGAGTGTTCTTAGAAGCGTCTTTAGAACACCACCATCTTGTTTATTTGCGAACATTTCAGGACACCGCGAGTGTTCTTAGGACACATTCAACTTGACAGAGAACAATTCGGACAGCGTCCTCAGGACACCCCCTACGAACATTCCAGGACACCGGGAGTGTTCTTAGAAGCTTCTTCAGAACACCACCATCTTGTTTATTTGCGAACATTTCAGGACACCGCGAGTGTTCTTAGGACACATTCAACTTGACAGAGAACAATACGGACAGCGTCCACAGGACTCCCCCTACGAACACTCCCCGGACACCGCGAGTGTTCTTAGAAGCGTCTTCAGAACACCACCATCTTGTTTATTTGCGAACATTTCAGGACACCGCGAGTGTTCTTAGGACACATTCAACTTGACAGAGAACAATACGGACAGCGTCCTCAGGACACCCCCTACGAACACTCCCCGGACACCGCAAGTGTTCTTAGAAGCGTCTTCAGAACACCCCCATTTTGTTTATTTGCAAACATTTCAGGACACCGCGGGTGTTCTTAGAACACATTCAACTTGACAGAGAACAATACGGACAGCGTCCTCAGGACACCCCCTACGAACATTCCAGGACACCGGGAGTGTTCTTAGAAGCGTCTTCAGAACACCACCATCTTGTTTATTTGCGAACATTTCAGGACACCGCGAGTGTTCTTAGGACACATTCAACTTGACAGAGAACAATACGACAGCGTCCTCAGGACACCCCCTACGAACACTCCCCGGACACCGCGAGTGTTCTTAGAAGCGTCTTCAGAACGAACACCCCCATTTTGTTTATTTGCGAACATTTCAGGACACCGCGAGTGTTCTTAGGACACATTCAACTTGACAGAGAACAATACGGACAGCGTCCTCAGGACACCCCCTACGAACACTCCCCGGACACCGTGAGTGTTCTTAGAAGCGTCTTCAGAACACCCCCATTTTGTTTATTTGCGAACATTTCAGGACACCGCGGGTGTTCTTAGAACACATTCAACTTGACAGAGAACAATACGGACAGCGTCCTCAGGACACCCCCTATGAACATTTCAGGACACCGGGAGTGTTCTCAAAAACGTCTTCAGAACACCCCCATTTTGTTTATTTGCGAACATTTCAGGACACCGCGGGTGTTCTTAGAACACATTCAACTTGACAGAGAACAATACGGACAGCGTCCTCAGGACACCCCCTACGAACGCTCCCCAGACACCGCGACTGTTGTTAGAACAGTTTCACTTTGCTTGCGAACAAAACAGACACATATTTAGTCCTTAGAACACCCCCCAGTCAGTTTATTTAGAACATTTCAGAACACCCGTGATGTCCGCAAACAAATCGAACACAAAAAGAACGTCTAACACATAAAAAACACAACTTTCATCCTATCTCATACACTCCCACCCTCCCCAAACACTCCTACACACCAACACACTCTACAAAATACACATTTTGAACAAAGTTTCACCGCGCTGTCCGCGGACGTCCGCGAATCCAAGATGGCGGGCGCTACCGAAAAATCTGACGCGCTTCACGCTCCACGCCGTCCAATCAGCGAACACGTTGCATGTCCGCGAACATCACGCAAGACGATTGGCCAATCAGGACACTGTCCGCGGAGCGAACAGGGAAGTGTGCACGCGAACCGAACACAGATATCACAAATTTAAAAAAAAACTACTGGACGGATTTTCACCAAATTTGCAAAAGCACGCTTTTGGGACCAAGCCGCTGCTCCTGGTCCAAATTTGGTGGAAATCCGTCCAGCGGTTTGGGCTGTAGGTGCGAGCAAAAAAAAAAGTTTTGGGACACCCCCTATAACTTTTCCCCCCCTGGACGAATCCTCACCAAACTTTGCAAAAATATTCAGAGTGACCCAAATACTTTTTTTGCAAAGTTTGGTGAGGATCCGTGCAGGGAGAGCGAAGTTATAAGCCACCCAAAAAGTGCTCTTCCTATGGAAACAGCAACTTAACCATAACTACATGGCCACTACCGTGGCCATGTAATATATATATATTGGTCCAGGGGGGGGGCAGAGTTATAGGGGGGGTCCCAAAACTTTTGTTTTTTCCTATAGACATAATGGGAAAAAACTTTGCGCACTGCTATGGCCCGAACCGCTGGACGGATTTACACCAAATTTGTGGCAGGAGCGGCGGCTTGGTCCCGAAAGCGTGCTTTTGCAAATTTGGTGTAAATCCGTCCAGTAGTTTTTTTTTTAAAATGACCAAAATGTAAGGCAAAAAAATGTGTGATATCTGTGTTCGCTTCGTGGGCGGACTTCCCTGTTCGCTCCGTGGACAGCACCCCGATTGGCCCATGGGCTTGCGTCATGTCCGCGAACATTCGACGTGTTCACTTATTGGACGGCGTGGGGCGTGGAGCGTGTCAGATTTTCTGTGGTGCCCGCCATCTTGCATTCGCGGACGACCGCGGACAGCAAAGTGAAACTTGGATTAAAAATTGTATTTAGTGGAGTGTGTTAGTGTGTAAGAGTGTTTGGGGAGGGTGGGGGAGTATGAGATAGGTTCAATGTTTTGTTTTTTTATGTGCTATATGCTTTTGTTGTGTTCGATTTGTCTGCCGAGAACACGGCTGTTCTGACATTTTGTAAATAAACTAAATGGTGGGGTGTTCAGAGGACGGAGTATGTGTCCTTTTTGTTTGCAAGGAAGGTAAAATTGAGCTAAAAACAATCGCGGTGTATTTAAATGTTCGTAAATACACAAACTGGGGGTGTCCTGAGGACGCTGTCCGTATTGTAATCTGTCAAGTTGAATGTGTTCTAAGAACACTCACGGTGTCCCGAAATGGTTGTAATTACACAAAATGGGGATGTTCTCAGAACGTTGTTTGTATTGTTCGTTGTCAGGTTAAAAGTGTTCTACGAACCCTCCTTTTGTCCGCTGATAGTACAATTTCCTATGGGCCTCACCCGACTTTTTGTCCACTAAAGAAACGATAAATCAGGCTGGTGTGCGCGGACATTATGTGATAATCCTATGACTGGCGCTATTGACCTGGCTGACTTGCTTTTGCGACACTAAATCATATCTCCCGCCCCTAAGCCTGACATTATGAAAGCATTCATATTCTCCGTCTCTCTTCATGATGTTACAGGGTGCGTCATCAAACGCGCCCAGTCGTCTCCAGTCCTATGCAACTTTACACAGAACCCGGAAGACAACACACATTATGTCACAACACAGCGCGCCACAATTCGGAATATTAAACTGCGATTTAAAAGCAAACAACAAGATTGTAAATTTTGTAAAGTACATTTATTTGACATCAAATGTTTAGAGAATATTCAGCGATTTGCATTTGTCTTTGTTGTCGATCCGCAAAAGTTCATGTTGAGCCATGCGATGTTCCTTTGCGGTACAGAGGGTGTTAGATCAGCTTAGAACACAGTGCGCCACAATTCGGAATATGAAACTGTGGTTTAAAAGTAAACAGCAGGATTGTACATTTGGTAAAGTACATTTATTTCACATGAACTGTTTAGTGAATATTCAGCGATTTGCAATTTTCTCTGCTGTCGATCAGCAAAGGTTTATTTTGAGCCACGCGCTGTTCCTTTGCGGTAGATAGGCTGTTGGTTTATGATAAAAGCAGTAAATGGTCGCACTGATAATCGGAAGGTTGGTCCAACAACGAGGCATTAGACCACCATAATGGTTGGTATGTTGCTTCTAGCCGGTAGTACTGCGTAAGGGCATATAGGTCCTTGGCGATTGTCCCATAAAATGGTGAGGGTCATGAAGTTGCTTACATGGAGCTGCACCTGGCAGTTGAAAAATACATCCGCTGGAGTCTGAAAATCGTTACATTGGCAAAATGGGGCAACATACCTGTTTTAAAAAACATAAATTAGTCTCACCAGCCGATCTTTATTAAAAATATTCATTTTATTTATTAGGGCGTGAAACTATTTGCTAGCGAAGATAGTGCAACGGAGCATGTTAATAATAAAATAATAATATTTTCGCATTTATATAGCGCTAAGAACCATCAGGTATCTCAGCGCTGCTTATTATTACCCACGGTGTGTGGTGCTCATTTATCGACTACGGAAGGATGAAAGGCTGAGTTTGGCCGTGCCGGGATTTGAACCTGCGTTAGAAAGCTGTGCACGGATGTCAAAGCAAGCGCTCTACTCGCTGTGCCACTTGACCGGCTACAGTAAAGTGGCACAGCGAGTAGAGCGCTTGACCGGCTACAGACCGGTTAAATTATTTCTATTAATTCACCCTGTGTCGTCTGCCTTTTTCAGAGCCCTCTAAACGACAGCGGATCAATTCGGCGGTGATAGTGCGCAGTAGAATACAATATGTCACATTGAACGAACAAGTACAACTTGACCAGGCTTTAATGCCACGCTATTGTTATTATATTCCGGTATAAAATAATCTAAAGGGTTACTTACATTATAATTGCATTTTCCATTGTCCAAGTGTAGTGCAGTCCCAAAATACGACTCCGCGTGTGCCAACGATCTTTCTCAAAGTGATATAATATACAAAAGTGGTTTTGTTTCAGAAATTTCATCTTTATCGTGTCTTACGTTTTTCCTACACTTCTTCAAAAGAAGTCTTTCAGCACAATCTCTGTCTGTCAAGGTAAAAAGAAAATAGAACCTTATACTGGGAGTCGTGGGCCTCTTCGGGTTGCAAGAAAAAAATGGAAGCAGCTGACCTTCACTGTGAACGAGCATAAATACTTACTTTGCAACATTCTGTGTAAAGCCATCTGTGAGAACTTGCTGTTTACACTACATCTTTGTATATTGTTTGTTTGCTAATAAAAAAAGTTTGTTTAAGGGACGTTATGGTTCCAAGTAAAGCCGAAAAACCCCTGAAATTTGCCAGTTATGGTAAGCTAAGCAACCATAACTCGCACCACCACCGTGCACTGCTAAGACTAACACCCAGAACATCAAAGATGACATCGCAAATGTCATTGATGACATCACTGATGACATCACATGTGCATTTACTTTTCATGAAATTTGTGTACTAGGGATTTTTATTATAATGTTGCGAAAAAAGTGTCAAGGATCATTGCAATAAATATCATACCGTAATTAGTGCTTTGAACGATGCATTGATATAAATAGCATTGTATTATGGGGTTCTATCTAGTATACTGAGCTACTAATGGAGAAACATAGCATTGTGTGCAGCGTACAAGATGAAAGTATAATATTTGTAATGTTAATATGTTGAATAATGAAATAATTGTCCTGAAATGTTCGAAAATAAACAAAATGGGGGTGTTCTGAGGACGTTCTTCGTATTGTGTGACTGCTTAGCTGTATGCAATGAGGGAATGGCACAGAGAGTAAAGTGGAAATGTAGAAGGGGTGTTGAAGAGTTACGCGGTCCGCGGACACCGCGGCTGTCCGTGGACAGGGCGTGCTACATCCGGGGTTTTCCAGCAAATCCAACATGGAAAGAAGACTGTACGGATTAGCCAATCAGATGTCGAGGTTGTGGATTTGTGTTGAAAGAGACTGTGTGTGGTGAAGATGGCAGAAGTAGAGAAAGTCAGGGTGTTGGTGCTTGGAGATATGTTTGTGCATGGTTTACAACAGTACGCTTGAGGCAGGCATGTTGAAAAGACCTTTGATGTGAAAGGAGTGGAGTTGGTGTGGAGCACTGTGCCTGATTGCAATGTGAAGGGAATTGTACAAGTTTGTGAGGATATGGCCACGATGAACAGTCCGCATGTGGTAGTTTTGCACTATGGTGCTTTCCATTGGGGCAACGTCAGTGCCCCAATTTGTTGGCTGATTTGGAACGCTTGGTTCAAGCCGTAATGAAGATCCTTCCAAATGCGAAAGTAATTTTTTCTGGATTACTACCTAGGGCAATAAGGGACAATAGTTCAGTTTTTTGTCTTCAGCAAACATTGCTAGGTGTGTCATCAACCGAGGCATGTGTGCCTTCATGCTTAGAGCTGGTATGTTCTTCTGTAATAATGAGAATATTGATGCCAGTAATACTGTTAATTTTAAAGAAGATGGCATCTCTTTATCTTTTACGGGAAATGCCTTTCTATTTTGGAATGTAAGGGTTGCTTTGGAGAAGGTAATGTGAAGATTTTAGGAGTAAAGTCAGAAAAAAAAACAAGAACAAAAATACAAAATAACAGGTGTCTGTCAAGCATCTGTAAAAAAAACTAAAAAAAAGTCTCTTTTCAGAGCCAACTTCAAAGGGGAAATGGGGCACACTATTTAAATTTACATTCACCACGCTCAGATTCTCGATATGTCCGCGGACATGGCGGTAGTCCGCGGACATCAAAATCACTACGTGGGGGTTCAGTATGTTCTATGTTACATGTATATGCAGTCAGGGATATTATGGTTCAGTTGTGCTACTAAAAACCTATGAAATTCAGTGAAAAAACTTTGTTAAACGGACGTTATGGTTAAGTTGCGCTACGAAAAACCTATGAAATTCAGTGAAAAAACGTTGTTAAAGGGAGGTTATGGTTAAGTTGCCCTAATAAAAACCTATGAAATTCAGTGAAAAAACTTTGTTAAAGGGACGTTATGGTTCAAAGTAAAACCGAAAAACCCCTGAAATTTGGGAGTTATGGTAAGATAAGCAACCATAAATCACGCCACCGTGCACTGCTAACACTAACACCCAGGATATCAAAGATGACATCACAAATTTCATTGATGACGTCACTGATGACATCACATGTGCATTTACTTTTCATAAAAACTCTGTACAAGGGATTCTTATAATGCTGACCAAAAACTGTCAAGGATCATTGGGATAAATATCATGAGCTAATTAGTGCATTAAGCAATGCATTGATATAAATAGCATTCTATTATAAAGTTCTATCCAGTATACTAAGCCACTCATGCAGAAACATAGGCAGTGTGTGCAGCATACATGATGAAGGTGCCATATTCATAATCTTGCCATGTTGAATAGTGAAATGATATCTGCTTTCTTATTAGAGTTTTGCGTACTGTGAAACATGCAATAAGTAGATAATAAAACCCACTTAATTCATAATTATTACAGACAAAACACAAAGAGACAACAACACATACAAATATGAGTATATACAGGGACAGTGAAGTAAACAAAAACGCAGAAGTAGTAGCAGAAAGAGTTCATAACCTAACTGATTGTCTTTATGCAGAGAAACTATTGCTCTGTTTCAAAGCTGCTACTTACCATATGTATGTGTATCACATGATGTGACTGCACCCAAAGGAAAGGAGAGTGAGTATAATGTATACAAATATGAGCATATACAGGGAAGGTAGAGTAATAAAAATCAAACTATGAGAAAGTGCTGATAACCCTAATGATTATCTTCATGCAGAGAAAGGATTGCTCTCTTTCAAGCCTGTGTCTTCTGCTATGTATATGTTTGATATGATTTGACTTGAGCCTAAGTCTACAAATATAGTACCTTTTCAATTTTTACTTCCTGACTGTTACTGAAGAAAACTATGTGGCTTAGATATGTCAGTAAAGGAAAAAAAAGGAGAGCCAGCCATCTGATGTCCTCAGTGATGTCATCAATGACATTTGTGATGTCATCTTTAATGTCCTGGGTGTTTGTGTTAGCAGTGCACAGTGGCGCGAGTTATGGTTGCTTATCTTACCATAACTGCTGAATTTCAAGGGGTTTTTTGGTTTTACTTTGAACCATAACGTCCCTTTAACAACGTTTTTTCACTGAATATATATATATATATATATATCAAGGTCTGTGTGTTAAGAGGGGCAGGGCTCACTGGAACTGAACAAAAGGGAAAGAAAATGAAATCACAAAGCCCACCCTGTTAGAGTGCTCTCAGGAAGGCAGGTGGAGATGGGACAATGTCAGTAATGGTAGGTTCAATCCAGTTCAAACTCTGTATGTCAAGCTAGTCCAAGATCAGTGTTGGCAGAATCATCTACATAGCAGGCTTGTGAGTCGAGCAGGCCAAAAGAGGGGCGGCACAACCAGTCATGTGTTAGTCCTATGACTTGTGTAGCCTAGTGTGATAGGTTTGTGTCCAATACTATATCGTGATTGTGTTCCGTCACACTCATGTTGAAAGAGTCAGGTTTGGCTTTCGACAGGGGCCCTCACAAGGCTCTGGAAAGCTTTTTGTCTGGGGCGTTTTTAGGACATATGGGTTCTGAGTTGCAGGAAGTCTGGCAATGTGCCATTGCCTTAGAGAGGCCAGTGGGGATGGTGCAGTGTCCGTTGAATGCCCGTGAATGGCTTAGGATAAAATGATGGTTTATGCCAGGTCTGAAGGTTGTGATCCCTGCATCTCTTCCACCCAGTGAGTCAAAAGTTATTAGTAGAATTTTGGAAAAGCCTATGCACACAGCTCTCACTTTAACTATAGGGCCCCAACAGTATCATATTAATAATGCTGGTGATAATTTGCTGAAATTGCCCTGAGATTGCTCACGGTAAAACCACTTCTGAGTCATGTTTTTCTCCTAACAGAAAAGTCAAATAAATGATGTGCTACAATGTTTGGCAGGTGATAGGGCTCACCAGAGACTTGTGCTTTCTCTTTGTAACAGGTCTGTCAGCACAATTTAGTTTACTCACCCTTTTACACGTGGTCATGTGGTCTGCTCTAGTACCCTGTTAGTGAGTAGGGTGGTGGGGGGGGCAGGGACTGCTTGCTACCTGCCACACATTGCTTTAGATTCTATCCTCTCTCCATCATCCAGGACATGTGGGGACAGCCTGCTAGCTCATTCGTGTCTGCTGCTGGACAGGCAAAAGCTCACATAGATTTTAAGACTTCTGGTGTGTTTGGCGATCACCCTTGCCACTCTCCATCACCTACTCACCAGATAGGAGGGCATAAGCCAACTAAAGTTCACTCATTTTATCAGCCTCAGAAGGAAGAAATGCGTTTCCCTCTTAACCAGGATGTAACTTGTGGCCTGCATCTTACGCACAGATCCCTGCAGAAGGTGCCTCAACCAACTGAGGTCTGAAGGACCTTACACATTTTATTTAAATTATCTATTGTATGAGTTTGTTTACTTAAGGATTGGTGAAAACCAAAGGGTTGGGGTAATGAAAATTCAAGAGGGGAAAGTTGAGATAAATCAGGCAATGTTGAATCCAAGGCGTTGCAATAATTATAACCAATACCATTGCTCTGGGCCTTCTTTGGTGCATTATATTTTAGCGTGTCTATGGCATTACGGAAGGGGGCAAGCCATATACTAATCAGTCTTTGCCCTGCCACCAGTAGGAACAGTATGAGACGAACTGCAAGGCCAGGTACCATCTGCATGGTAACAGCATGCCCAGCCATTTGTTGTCCTTTTGAGTTGTGTCAGACTGCTCACGGTGGTGGCAAGACCAGGAATAGTTTGCAGAAAATGGTATTAAAGGCTTACCAGGCATTGCCAGTGGTTATAATTAATGCAACGCGTTTTTCTGTTTTCGATTGTCTCACTGGGGGAGAGGGTGTATGCTACATCTAAGGAATCAAACTGAACAGCATTGTTTATGTCCAACAAGGCTGAAGCAGGTCTGGTGTTTATGTGCAGAAGGAATATGGCCCAGCAGTTTTAACTGGACAACTCTCATTGGTTTAAGGACCCTGGCTGTTTTGGAAATGGATGGTCAGTCTCCTTCTGTAACAGTACAGACTAGCTAGAAAAACAATGGCATGGAAGGCTGCCCAGAGCAAATAGTGGATATGATTCATGTAAAACCTTTCATATGTTTTGCTGGAAATCAGAATGTCATTAAAAAACGAGGCATGGACAGTACGCCGCCCCATCGCTCCCCCTCATGGCCTTCCCCATGACATGATTTGGGTCAAGGATTGTGCAATAGGGCACGCCCCTCCTTCACCCAGCCCAGGTGAATTTAAAAGTTGTGGCATTTGCTCCCACGTCAGATAGGTAGCAGCATAGGCAGAAGCAGTGCAAACCCAAACAAAAAAGGTAAAGCACACACAACATCAGTGCACACCACTTTCTTACGCTGTGCTCAGGTGGAGCACAGGAGGCAGGAGAGCAAGTTCCTCCTGCAGACCTATAGATAGCAGGAGGACTGGGGGCTGGGGAGGTGAACCTGCTAACCAACACACACCTAACCGAGCGGTCATTTGACCCGACGAAGGACACAGCCTGACTTTCCTGTGATAGCCGAGTTGATAAGTACATCTCCACATAAAACATACACAACACATTTCAGTTTCCTATTGAGGAACGGCCACCCCCAAGGATTGAAAATATTATTTGTCGCGATTATTCACACAGTTAATCGAAAAGCGTTTAAAACACAGCAGGTCACTATAATTCAATTCGGACTTCAATCACCTTGTTTCCAATTCCTGAGCATGCGTAGTATAAATATGTGAAACGGTCTAAAAGGGAATGGCACAGTGGTCAGCGGGTCAATGTGAATGTTTTTCTATACAATGGACTAATAGTCCAGTTCAACTTTCTAAGGTATGATGATGCACTCAAAAGTGTCTGAAGCTAAATGTTACATGAGTTGGTTATTCCTTTGAAATGTATTACTACTGTATATAGTTTCAAAAGTGTTTATTACATCATTTTTAAAGGGAATTAAAAAAAAAGTATGTTTTTTTTATCACATCACACCAAATATGGAAAATAGCAAGTTTACAGTTGACTTAAGTTCATTCACAAGAAGAGAGCACAATCAATCAGTCTTTGACATTTTCTCAAATGTGCTGAAGCCATTGAGTGACTGAAACATGCTGCAAAAAATACGAACATCACTTGGAAAAGCTCAATCTGATGCAAAGCAAAACTCAATATGAAGAGCTTCTGAAACACAACAACAAACTGCAACACGACTTGCCGACAAGAGCAGCTTTCTCCAGAGCAAATGAGATGTCAGAGCAAACTGAAGCAAGACTTGCTGAAAAGAGGACAAGAACAATATCCTCCAGGGCACGAGACACCAGAGCAAACTGAAGCAAGAGTTGCCAACAAGAGGACAAAAAAAACATCCTCCAGGGCACATGAGACACCACTCGATCAGGACACTGGCAACACTGGGTACAGCTGACTATGAATAATTGAGATCCCTGGAAATTCACTAGCCCCAAACGTGCCTACTAGACTGTGCAAGCTGGTGTTAGGGACTTGGTAGGTGACACCATACCAGCAAGCAAAGACAAGAATGCTGGTTACAAATTGAGTATTAAATGAACAGCGTTGGTCTTATCCACAAGAAACACAAGGTAACCGTATGCTAAGGGCTCTTAGGGGGTCATTATGATTGCATGTTTTGCCGCTCCATCAAATTAGAAGTCCGGCAAACTCAACGCACTGCCCTCTGCGGTTGTATGCTGTACTATATCATTGTTATCTTCTAATTATTAGTTTTAGTATCTATAACGTTGTCTTTTCCCCTTCTAAATACAGCTCTTCTTGCACTGTTTCCATTCTACAGCCTACTTTGCCCGGACTTTCATCTCAATCTGTGCCTCACGTCTCTTTGACTGATTTGTTACCTTAGTCCATCCTAGCACTTGCTTTCTCATCACTTTGCAATCTTTCCTGTTTTCTTAAGTTTTCTTTCTTGGCTCTCCTGTTCATAATGACCTCATTCATCCCTTCTCACTACTCATTCCATCCTCCCCCTCAACCTTCTTCCTTTCGTAACCTGTACAATCTTATTTACCCCCCTATCTACACTATCCTTCTTCTGTCAATCTTGTGTTACTGAAACTTGGATGTCTTCTATTAATACCAGTACTCTTCCTGTTCTCTCGTCCACTTGTGTGGCTTCTTCCTTCATGGGCCAATTTTCTATGGCTTTTTCTCTGTCATACTGACCCCCAGGCCCTATCAATTCTTTTTGCAATGATCTTGATGCTTTTCCTTCTGTGCTCCTTCTTCTGTACATCCCTCTTATTCTTCTTGGAGACTTTAATCTCCATCTTTCTTCTACTCACTATTTTGTCCCTTTAATCTCTATCCTCCATTCCTATCATCTGTCTGCTATCTTCACACATCCCGTTCACATCTCTGATCTAATGTCTTCTTCCCCTTCTCATATGACCTCTGAGTCTGCCATGCCCATTTACTCATCTGACCCCAATCTACTCTCTTTTAAGATTATTCCTTCCCCTACTTAACTAGTATGCCCTTCTGGTCACTGCTTTCTTTGTCACGATCTTTGAACATTTGAGACATATTCTATTCCTTCATTTCTACCTGTATATCTTCACTTCCCTCATAACCCGATTTTGCTTTGCTTTCAGCTGATCTTGCTGATTCCTCTGTTTCCTCTTCTTTTCAACTACTCTTAATTATCTCTATCCTGGAGCCCTCTTTTCCCTCACTTGTAAACCCCTGGTTTTCTCCTTAGCTTCGGACCCAACAGTGCATGCTTTGCCAGGCCGAGTGATGCCAGTGCAAGACCCATGAGCTCTCTGATCTCTCCACTCTTTCCTCTCTCCACTTTTTGTTGAAACTTGTCATCAAAAGTTTGTTTGTTTGTTTGTTTATTTATTTATTGTGCGCACCAGACCCTAGGGTAGCAGGGCGCAAGAGAACAAGGAGGTTTACAGCTTAGTTAACGTTTACAGGTTACAGATTAGTTAACGTTACAGGTTACAGGCATAGTGGACATTTCGAATCTGCAGGGTAGGGCAAGTGCAAGTGCAGATAAGGCGTAGCTAAACAGTCAAATCTATGGCGATCAAACAGTAAAAGCAGGTTAGTACAAACATTATAAGAAGACGTTACGTATAAAGTGACATACGCTATGTCGCATTCTCAATAAGCCATTTTATGGTGTTCTTTCTGAAGTTATTGAAGGTTTGGTCAGATCTGAGTGCAAGGGGTAGGGAGTTCCATAACTGTGCTGCCTTAACTGGGAAGCTGGAACCTCCAATGGTGGCTAGTTTGAATCTGGGCACTAGGAGGCAGTTGGGGCTGGCTGTCCTTGTGAGTCTCATTGGATTTTTCCTGTTGAAGCGTTCTGAGAGGTATCGGGGAGCTTTGTTGTTTAGGCATTTGTGGATAAGGGACGCAGATTTAAGGTTGATTTTTTCTTGGGTGGAAAGCCATTTGTGTTTTCGTCTTATTTCTGAAATGTGTGCACTTCTGGGGATACTTAGGGCCGCTCTAAGTGCATTGTTTTGGAGCACTTGGATTCTGTGGATGATTTGTTTGGTAGTCCCTATGTAGAGGGCGTTGCAATAATCTAATTTCGATAAAATGAGGGCTCTAGCTAGAATAAGACAGCTGTCCTCTGAAAGGAATGGTTTCCCAGCTCGTATTAACTTGCATGTATAGGCAGTGGATGATGACAGTGAGTTCACCTGTTTGGTGAAAGATAGTGTCGCATCAAGGTAAAAACCTAGGGTTTTTACTTCTCTGGCGACCTTGATAGTGTTGCCATCGATGATGAAGGCGGAGTAGTTTTGGTTAAGTTTGGAGATACGGGCTGCCGTGCCCAGGATGATGAGCTCTGTTTTGTCATCGTTCAAGCATAGGCCATGGTTGGCCATCCATGCCTGAACGATGCTATAGACTCTATTCACCAGAGCCAGATCTTCGACGTAATCCCCAGTAAGTGGTAAGAGAATCTGAGTATCATCTGCATAGTTAGTGTAGGTGATACCCAGATTATCAAGATCGTCAAAGAGTGGCTTGGTGAAGATGTTATAGAGTGTCGGCGAGACGCAGGATCCCTGGGGCACTCCGCAGGTGATTGGGATAGGGTCTGCTGCCGCTGCGGGGGAGAACACCCTCATAGTCAAAAAGTGGGGCTCACCTGTGCTTCGAGATCCGATTCGCCAGAGGAGAGGTCGGATCCGGAAAGAGCCGGTGCCGAGAGATCAGGCGTTCCTTTTTTGTGAAGAGATAAGGTCTGTTCCGGGAGCTAGCCACAATTGTCGTGCTGAGTAACAGCCACAGACAGAAATGACAATCCCCCTGTGCAGACCACAGAGGGGAAAAAGCCTGTGGCACAAAAAAACCCTATAGATGGAATGGCAAGAAGGCGTGGAGGTGATGGCTTGTCCGATCCAGTAGAATGACTTGAATAGATCAGGTAAGTTGAAACGTAACTATTCTTTCTGCAAATCTGCTCCTGAAGACTGGTATGATGGAGATCCAGCGGACGAAGAAGAGGCAAAACTCCAAAGGCAAGATGCGAACTGGGATATGTAGTTCGGAAGAAAAAATGGAGGGCGGAAGAGGACTAGAGACAGGAAGATGTGAAACTTCGGTGGAAAAAATAGAAGGAGAAAGAAAACCAAGGGAAATATCAGAGGAAAGGGTAGAAGGAGGTTAAGTAGGTATAAGAACGAGAGAATGGGACAGGCGCATGAGGTCACCGTACTAACGTGTAAAAAGAAACCCCTGCAAGTGGAAAACTTCTTACCCCAAGAATGAAGGCACCGAAACGGAAGCAGAGTGGTCAGGATACCTGGGAAATCCTGTAAGGAAGGTAAGGTAATCAAAGGGACTGAAAGAGGCGGAGTATGAAAAGCGGCGAGCGCCGTGACAGAAAGTGAAAGTAAACAATGTCAGAAAACACCCAAATACTGCGTGCAGGAAAAGGTAACAACAGCAGACAGATAGGCTGGAAGAAATGAGCTCAGGAAGAAACGCTACTGAGGGCTTTCAGGAAGAAACGAAGGAAGGCTGGAACTACGAGAGAACCAGAGACAGAGGAAACTGCAACACAGTTGCAACGCACTGAGGGGGCGTGGCTTCCCTGCATTTAAAGGGGAAGAGATACATAGTTGCAGAGAGATAGAAACAGGACTACCGGAGTTTCCACCGGGACCACATCTTCCATGAACCTCCTTTCATGACAGTATGTCCCCTTCTTGGGGCCACCGGTCCGGGTTTACCTGGGTGAAGGTGTCACTGCTCAAGGCTCTTTTCCCAGGGATCACCTCACCAGGGATCACCTCACCTGGATCTTCACTGTGGCTCAGTACCTTCTGCCTCCTTCTCCGGTCCTTTGGCGTTTTCTCCTCTTCTCCTTCCTTCTTTAGGGATCCTTTACCCTTCTTACGTTCAAAGAGATAGGGACGGTCTCCTCCCGAGGCCACTTTGACCGTTAATAGAACAAACAGTCAAGTGAACCCTGGGGAGCCCGCTCCTTAAAACAGGAAAAAGCCGGATTGGCAGAAAAAACCCTGTGTAGCTGCAGATGACGATGGTCGAGAAACCTTGAAAGTCCAGAGGCAGGTGAGGACCTTCAACCTTGATCTTGTTTGTAAATACAAAGGATAGCGGGGCTCTACAGGAGGAAGGAGCCCGGGAAGGAAAGGTAAGGAAGAGTCGCTGTAGAGGGCCTCCGCAACACACACGGACGCGGCAAGAAGAGTTAGCATGGGAAAAGTACTCCCGGAGAAGCAGGTAAGATCAGAGAGAACGAGAAGTCAGAACGAGAGAGAGAGAGCACAAGAGAGAATGAGTGAGAGAGAATGAGTGAGAGAGAATGAGAGAGCGCGAGTGAGTCTGAGTGAGAGAGTGAGAGAGCGCGAGTGAGTCTGAGTGAGAGAGTGAGAGAGCGCGAGTGAGTCTGAGTGAGAGAGTGAGAGAGAACGAGTGAGTTTGAGTGCGAGTGGGTGAGATTGTGAGAGCACGGAAATGTAGTGAAAGAAACCCCGAGCGGGTGGGAGCCGACAAGTCGGAACCCCGCCGCCGGGGAAGGCAGGTCTGCGGCAGCTCGAAGCAAATAGTTGAAACAGACCTAGACAAAGTCGGAATACGTTACCAGCGTGATATGCTAGGATAGCAAGGAAGAGAACCGCATACAGGCGAGAGGGATAGGGCAGCAGAGAAAATACAAGCAGCTAGGGAAAGATGCTGAAACGGGAGGAATACAAGGAAGGCACTGGTACGGATCAAAACGAAAGTCAGCGAAAGCGAGTTGCAACGCCTCCATCTTGCCCATAGCTTCCATGGACGCATCGGTGTGACAGTATGCCCTCTCCTTATCCCTTCTCCTCCAGGTTTACCTGGGTGACGGCGATGGAACAGTCTAAGTAGACGTGGGGCGTGAATGTTGCGTCTGGGTTCCCAAGATCGTTCTGCAGCAGAGTACCCTTTCCAGTGGACCAAATACTGTACGATGCCATGTCTGTAGCGGGCATCCACCAGCCTCTCCACCTCATACTCCTCAGGGTCAGGATCCTTGATCCTTGAGGAGGAGAGTCCACGACGACTCATGGGATCGGGATGATAAGTCTTCAGAAGAGAAGTATGAAATACAGGGTGTATCTTCTTCATACTAGGTGGTAGTCGTAAGCGAAAAGCTACAGGATTGACCTGAGACAAAATAGGGAATGGACCTATGAATCGGGCCAAGAATTTCCCTGGTTGAACCCAACGTGGAAGATATTTGGTTGATAACCACACCTTAGTTCCTACTGTCCACCTGGGATTAGGTGATCTCTTCTTATCGGCGTATTTCTTGTAGCGGATCCTACTAGCCTCCAACTTCTGCACTGCCTCCTTTTGGATGGAACGAAGCTCATGGAGGCGTTGATCGACCGAGGGCACCGTAGTAGGAGGTACCCCAAAAACAGGTATGTGTCTCGGATGATACCCGTAGGTAAAGAAGAAGGGACTACACCCTGTAGCAGAATGTTGGGTATTGTTGTAGGTGAATTCGGCCAATGCTAGATAAGACTGCCACATGTCCTGTTCCTGATGACAGAAACAGCGTAGATATTGTTCGAGGGTGGCATTTAAACATTCTGTTTGACCGTTACTCTGGGGATGGTAACCAGGAGATAAAGCTCTCTTTATTCCCAACGAGCTACATAATGCTGACCAGAATCGTGAGGTGAATTGAGTTCCCCTATCAGACACAATGGTCCGGGGCAGGCCATGTAATCTCACCACATCTCTCAGAAATACTTCGGCAGCAGCCGGAGCAGAAGGCAGACCAGGCAAGGGAGAAAAATGTGCCATCTTGCTCAGGGTGTCTACAGTCACCATAATAGCTGTGTACCCCTTGGAAGGGGGAAGATCTACAATAAAATCAGTAGAAATATGTTCCCAGGGTTGAGACGGTAGAGGTTCCTGTTGGAGCAGGCCTAAAGGTCGGTGAGTAGTTTGCTTGTTGGCGGCACATACTGGACAACCCGTTACATATGCCCTAATGTCCTTTGTCAATGAAGGCCACCAGAAATATCTGGAAGCCAAATGTAGAGTTGCCTCTTGGCCCTTATGTCCCGCCGAAGGAAGGTCGTGGCACCAATACAGGGCTTGAGTTTGGAGTTCCTTAGTCGGTAGAAACAGTGCGCCCTGATGAAAGTATAACATACCCCTCTTAACCAGGAGTGGATGGTGCTCCGATAACACTTCGGAACGACAGGTAGCAATCTCTACATCATGCAAGAAGGAGCTAATCATTCCCAGGATTCTCTTGCCCACAAGTATTTCATCCTGGCCCTGAGTCTCTTGGTACTCCAGGCTCCGAGAAAGAGCATCTGCTAAGGCATTGTCCTTTCCGGGAAGGTAAGTTATTTCAAAATCAAATTGGGAAAAGAAATAGGCCCAACGAGCATGTCGGGAGTTCCGACACTCCATCTGCTGTAAGACCTTCAAATTTCGATGGTCTGTACGGACCAGAAAAGGATGGGCAGCCCCCTGTAATAAATGTCTCCATTCAATGCAGGCCTGGCGGATGGCTAATAGTTCTCGTTCCAACACTGAGTAATTCCTTTCACTTGGTGTAAGCGACCTAGAATAATATGCAACCGGATGTTCCATTCCATCCTTGCCAGCCTGCAGGAGGGCGGCTCCAATTGCTCCTCCTGAGGCGTCTGTCTCTACCACAAAGGGGTGAGATTGGTTAGGTTGCACTAGAATGGGAGCAGTCGTGAAGGTCTTCTTAAGTAACTGGAAGGCTTGGTCGGCTTCATAATCCCATTCAAACTTCTGACCCTTCTTAAGAAGACGAGTGATAGGCAATACTATGTCAGAGAAGTTAGAGATGAATCGTCTATAAAAGTTGGACAGACCCAAAAACCTCTGTATCTCCTTGGGACTCTTTGGAGTGGGCCATCTGAGGACTGCCCGTAGCTTTTCGGGATCCATCTGTACCCCTTCCTTTGAGAGGATGAACCCCAAATATGACACTGAAGCAGCCTTGAAGACGCACTTCTCTGGCTTAACTAGGAGCTGATTATCCCATAACCTTTGGAGGACCTGAGTGACATGCCTTCGATGTTCAGACAGGGAAGAAGAAAAGACCAGGATATCGTCCAGATAGACCACTACCGAGGCATATAACAAATCTGAAAAAATCTTATCAACAAAACGCTGGAATACAGCAGGTGCGTTCACCAGACCGAAGGGCATGACTCTATATTCATAATGTCCCAGAGGAGTCCGAAAGGCGGTCTTCCACTCATCCCCCTTCCTGATTCTCAGCAAGTGATAGGCTCCCCGGAGATCTAGCTTGGTAAAGATTGAAGCTCCTTCAACTGCCTCAAGTACCTCCTTTATAAGGGGCAACGGATATCTATCTCGAATTGTCAAGCTGTTCAATCCCCGGTAATCTATACACGGCCTGAGTTCAGTGGTGCCCTTCTTGGGAATGAAGAACATTGAGGCCCCTGCCGGAGAATGAGATTCTTGGATCAAGCCATTTTGTAGATTGGCATCTAGATATACTTTCAGTGCCCTTCTTTCCGGGAGGGACATCGGATACATACGCCCGAAAGGAACCGATGCTTCAGGCTTCAGATCGATCGCACAATCCTCTGCTCGATGTGGGGGTAGAGTCCGGGGTAGTTTATCTTCAAAAATCTCGGTGTATTGCTGGTAATATGGAGGAATCGTCTGAACAACCGTCGAGGAGGTTGGAATTGTGACTCCCCTCCCCTCAACCGGAGATGCCTGGGGTAGACACGAAGCCGAGCAAAACGGCGACAAAAAGCAGACAGTGTTGGCAGACCAGTTAATCCTGGGGTTATGTTTGCGTAACCAAGGTATGCCCAGGATGACAGGGAAGTGTGCAGCTCTAATAACATCAAAGGTAATCTGTTCTTGGTGCTGAAACAAAGACATGGTGGCTGGACCGGTCTCCTGGGTGATGGGTCCGGATGAGAGAGGAGCTCCGTCAACACCCTCTACTGGCAAGGGACAATTCTTTTGATGTAGGGGAATAGCATGTTCTTGAGCCCACTGTATATCAATAAAGTTACCTGCGGCACCGCAGTCCAACATAGCCAAGGTTTCCAATGAGGCGAGTGAATCAAAAGTAAGATGAATTGTAAATACCATGAGTCTATGGTCCTCTTCCGATACTTCCTGTAGCCTAGAATTGCAGGGATTCTTCAGCTCCGCCCGGTTCCTTTCCCTGCTCAAGACCGGGGAGATGCGTTTCCCGAACTTCTCGGGGGTACCTCAGGGCAACTCCGAAGCAAATGCTTCGAGGATCCGCAGTACATACACAGACCCTGTTCTCTGCGTCTTTTTCGTTCCTCAGGAGTCAACGGACCTCTAGTTGTTCCAATTTGCATAGGCTTTTCTGTCTGTAGTCTGGTAGGGGTATATGCCGTTGGGTTTCCTACAGACTGATGAAGTCTAAACCTCCTTCTTTCAAACCTTCTCTCGTGCAATCTGTATTCCAACTGCAGAGACATCGTGACCAAATCCTGGAAGGCAGCTGGACGTGCCATCCGAGCAAGCTCGTCCTTAAGTTCATCATGTAAGCCACGACGAAAAAGGGTCTGCTGTACAGAATCCGGCCACCCTGCCTCTGTCGCCAATTTCATAAAGGTGGAAGCATAAGTCTGGACATCCTGGTTTCCTTGACGGAGGTCTAGGAGGGCTTCGTAGGAAGAATATTGGACCTCTGGTCTTTCAAACCTGGTACGCATCAATTGAGTGAACTGAGTGTAGTCATTAACAGCAGGATTTGTCTGAGCTATCATTGGAGTAGCCCAAGCCAAGGCATTACCCACAAGGTTGGAGACCAGAAACCCTACTCTGGCTCTGTCGAGTTCATAAGCTTTAGGTCGAAACGTAAAGTATATCATACAGGCATCCAAGAATTCTTTCAAGAGTTGAGGACTGCCATCATATTTCCCAAAGGAGAATGTCAGTGGTGGTAAATCGCCTCGGAAATCTTCTCGAGCCGCTACCTGTTGACGTAGGTTGATATTCTCTGTTCTGAGGCTCTGAACCTCTGCCTGAAGGCCCTGAATCGCTGTCACCATCTCCTGGTATTGCTCCAAGGAGGCCATAGTAGCTGTTTGGCGTTGCAAACTGTCACTGCTCAAGGCTCCTTTCCCAGGGATCACGTCACCTGGATCTTCACTGTGGCTCAGTACCTTCTGCCTCCTTCTCCGGTCCTTTGGCGTTTTCTCCTCTTCCCCTTCCTTCTTTAGGGATCCTTTACCCTTCTTACGTTCAAAGAGATAGGGACGGTCTCCTCCCGAGGCCACTTTGACCGTTAATAGAACAAACAGTCAAGTGAACCCTGGGGAGCCCGCTCCTTAAAACAGGGAAAAAGCCGGATTGGCAGAAAAAACCCTGTATAGCTGCAGATGACGATGGTCGAGAAACCTTGAAAGTCCAGAGGCAGGTGAGGACCTTCAACCTTGATCTTGTTTGTAAATCCAAAGGATAGCGGGGCTCTACAGGAGGAAGGAGCCCGGGAAGGAAAGGTAAGGAAGAGTCGCTGTAGAGGGCCTACGCAACACACACGGACGCGGCAAGAAGAGTTAGCATGGGAAAAGTACTCCCGGAGAAGCAGGTAAGATCAGAGAGAACGAGAAGTCAGAACGAGAGAGAGAGCACAAGAGAGAATGAGTGAGAGAGAATGAGTGAGAGAGAATGAGAGAGCGCGAGTGAGTCTGAGTGAGAGAGTGAGAGAGCGCGAGTGAGTCTGAGTGAGAGAGTGAGAGAGCGCGAGTGAGTCTGAGTGAGAGAGTGAGAGAAAACGAGTGAGTTTGAGTGCGAGTGGGTGAGATTGTGAGAGCACGGAAATGTAGTGAAAGAAACCCCGAGCGGGTGGGAGCCGACAAGTCGGAACCCCGCCGCCGGGGAAGGCAGGTCTGCGGCAGCTCGAAGCAAATAGTTGAAACAGACCTAGACAAAGTCGGAATACGTTACCAGCGTGACATGCTAGGATAGCAAGGAAGAGAACCGCATACAGGCGAGAGGGATAGGGCAGCAGAGAAAATACAAGCAGCAAGGGAAAGATGCTGAAACGGGAGGAATACAAGGAAGGCACTGGTACGGATCAAAATGAAAGTCAGCGAAAGCGAGTTGCAACGCGACTCACAGGGGGCGTGGCTTCCATATATGCCCGTAGCAACAAAAGGCTAGACCGCTAACAGACAAGCCGTAGAGTCCTAATAGCGCCTCCATCTTGCCCATAGCTTCCATGGACGCATCGGTGTGACAGAAGGGCATAGAACTGTCGTAGACATCTGGAGGCGGAGATGTTGGTTACAGGTTCCCAAGAGTCTTCCAAGTGTTAGTATCCTTTCCAATGAACCAAGTACTGTAGTCTACCTCTATGGTAACGGGAGTCCAGAATACGTTCCACCTCATAGACTTCTGGGTCCGGTTTCTTATTTTCCAACTTAAAGACCTTCTTCCGATGGTGGAGATCCGGGAGATAGGTCTTTAACAAGGAGAAATGAAAGACTGGGTGAACTCTGCCTAGCTGAGAAGGCAGTCTCAGTCGAAAAGCCACCGGATTGATGCGGGCCGTGATGGTGAAGGGACCCAAAAACCTGGGGCTCAACTTGGAGGGATGAGTCCATCTAGGTAAGTATCTTGTTGATACCCATACCTTATCTCCCACTTGCCATCCTGGAGTCTGAGTGCGGTGAGCATCTGCTTGGAGCTTATATCGGAGACGACTTTCCTGTAAATTAGTGATGGAATTCTTTTGTATCCTAGCAATATCATCAAGAAGAGAGTCCACCGAAGGTATAGAAGAACTGGGGATGCTACTCAAAGGGAAGGAACGAGGATGACGACCAAAAACGGGGACATCTTTATAGCAGAATGAACAGTGTTATTGTATGAAAATTCTGCCATGGGGAGGAGAGATGCCCAATTGTCCTGTTGTTCATTGGCGAAGCAACGCAGATATTGTTCCATGGTTGCGTTGAGTCGCTCCGTTTGGCCGTTGGACTGAGGATGGTATCCAGAAGTAAGAGCTCTTTCTACTCCTAAAAGAGCACATAAAGTCTTTCAAAATGTTGAGGTAAGTTGTGAACCTCTGTCCGACAGGATCGTTTCTGGGAGACCATGGAGACGTACCACGTCTCTCAAAAACACTTGTGCCATTTCAGGAGCAGAGGGAATCCCCTTTAAGGGCGAAAAATGGCACATTTTGCTGAAACTGTTGATAGTGACCATGATCGCTGTGAATCCCTTTGACATGGGAAGATCCAACACAAAATCAGTAGAGACATGAGACCATGGAGTCAAAGGTAGTCTTGGTTGATGTAACAAACCCACCGGTTTAGATGTGGATCCCTTGCTTCTGGCGCAGATACGGCAGGAATGCACATAAAGTTTGATGTCAGTAAGCATTTTCCGCCACCAGAACATCCGACTTATGAGCTCGGATGTGGCGGTGACACCCCTGTGTCCCGCTATCTTAGAATCGTGACCCCAATGAAGGATTCGTGCTCGTAACCTAGTATCCGGAATGAATAGTCTCCCCTGGTAAAACCATAGATCTTCTTTGGTAGTTAATCGGTTTGATAGACTTCTGGGAAGCGGAAGTAGGGCTTCTGGAGAGGCTTTCTTGACGTCTAGCAAGAATTTCGAAATTACCTGTATAAAACGGACTTTAGGAAACAACACCTCGCCTTCAAAAGGTGGATTATTGAAGGAGTTTGGACTGCGAGATAAACTGTCGGCTAGGGTATTCTTACTTCCTGGAAGGTATGTTATGAAAAAATCATATTGAGCAAAGAAGTATGCCCATCGGGCTTGGCGGGAATTCCTGCACTCCATATGTTGTAGCACCTTGAGATTACTGTGATCGGTGCATATCTCGAACGGATGTCTTGATCCTTGGAGAAGATGTCTCCATTCAGAGCAGGCTTGTTTAATGGCCAACAATTCCTTTTCAATTACGGAGTAATTGATCTCGCTGGGACATAGAGTGCGAGAGAGATATGCGATCGGATGTTCCACTCCATTATGTTCTTGCTTAATCACGGCTCCCAGGGCTCCAGCGGAGGCATCAGTCTCAACAATAAAAGGTCGACTCTGATCGGGTTGTTTCAGGATGGGTGCAGAACAAAAGGCTTGCTTAAGCCCGCAGAATGCCTGCTCTGCTAAAGAATTCCATTCGAACCGAACATCTTTCTTTAATAAGGCTGTGATAGGTAGTACTCGCTCTGAGAAGTTGGCGATAAGTCTCCTGTAAAAATTGGAAAGACCTAAGAAGGCTTGTACCTCTTTCACATTGCAAGGGGAGGGCCAGGCAAGAATTGCGGAAACCTTCTTGGGGTCCATCTCTACTCCTTGTTCGGATAGTATAAAACCTAGATAGGGTACTGAAGATACTGCAATGAGACATTTCTCCGGTTTTGCAAACAGCTGATGACGTCTTAGTCGCTGCATGACCTCCGTGAGATGAGCCTGATGTTGGTGAGGGTGTCACGAAAAAACCAGGATGTCACCTAAGTATATAATAACTGAGACAAACAGAAGGTCAGCAAAAAGGTGGTCCATAAACCTCTGAAAGGCTGCCGGGGCGTTGACTAGGCCAAAGGGCATCACCCGGTATTCGTACAGACCGAAGGGAGTACGGAACGCTGTCTTCCATTCGTCCCCTTCTTTAATCCTGAGAAGGTGGTAGGCACCTCTGAGGTCAAGTTTGCTGAACAAGTGTGATCCTTCTACGGCTTCCAGTATATCCCTTATTAGAGGCATAGGGTAGCGATCCTTCACTGTGATCTTATTCAGGCCCCTATAGTCAATACAAGGACGTAATTCTTTTGAATCTTTTTGGGAAATGAAAAATAGAGACGCCCCAGCTGGAGACTTAGATGGTCGGATGAGACCGTTTTGAAGGTTTTGATCCAAATACTCTCTTAGTGCTTGTTTTTCAGGAATGGTTAAAGAAAACATGCATCCAAATGGGACCGAAGAGCCAGGCAGAATGTCAATAGCACAGTCCTCGGGTCTGTGTGGAGGCAAAGCCTTAGGTAACTTGTCTTCGAATATGTTGACGAAATCTTGGAAGATAGAATGGATATTATGAACTGGAAGCGAATCTGATGAGAAGGACGGAAAAGTCACCATAGCTTCTTCCATCTTGTTGGAAACCCCGCTTCGGGAAACTCCGCATCGTTGACCACAATACTCGGATTCAAATTTCAGGGTGTTAAGAGACCAGTTGATTGTCAGGTTGTGTCTGCGAAGCCACGGAATTCCCAGAATGATTGGGAAGTGAGCTGCTCTTATAACATCAAAAGTGAGAGTTTCATGATGATGGGAGATACAAAGCTGAAGGTCCACTGCAGCCTGAACAATAGGTCCAGAACTTAACGGACGGCCATCCACACCTTCTACCTTCTGTTCTTCCGGTTTATCAACAAGATGGATACCTTCTTGTTTGGCCCAATGGATATCAAGGAAGTTTCCTGCAGCTCCACTGTCAATAAGGGCTAAGACATTTTTTGTTGTTGTTGGTTCTTCTTGTATATGGTTGCTTGAAGAACCATGAGACGAGAGTCCTCTCCTGATGTTTGTGCACAAGGTGAGCCTTTGATTGAACCCCGGTAAGCGGCTCCTTCTAAGACCGGGGTCCGTCGTTTCCCCGACGCCGTGGGGGAACCTCAGGGCAATCCCTCAACAGGTGAAAATCAGAGGCGCAGTAAAGACATAAACCCTTGTCCCGGCGTCCACTTCGTTCTGTAGATGATAAAGGTCCCCTGGCCATGCCGATTTGCATCGGTTCTTCCCCAGTACGGTTTGAAGATAGTGGTAGGGATGAAGGAGATCCGGATACAGGTATCATTGGGTTTCGACTCTTCTTTTTCTCAGATCTACGCTCCGATATCCTGTATTCGATTTGAAGTACCAGCGTAAAAAGATCAGCCAAGGTAGTAGGTCTGGGTACTCGCGCCAACTCGTCTTTAAGATCCTCATGTAAGCCCCTTCTGAATGCTGTATATTGGACCGGTTCAGGCCAATCTACTTCTGCAGCCAGTCGTTTGAAACTCGAGATATATGACAAAAGATCCATTTTACCCCGTTTGATATCAAACAAGGCTTCGCCGGCTGCGATTCCGATATCTTGTCTCTCAAAAGTCTTTCGAAAAAGCGTAGTGAAGGCGTTGTAGTCTTGTAGAATCGGATTATTGGATGTAACCAATGGCGTGGCCCATGCCAGGGCATTTCCAATCATGTTAGAGACGAGAAAACCCACTCTGGTGCGATCCGATGCGTAGGTAGCCGGTCTAAATGTGAAATATACCATACAGGCATCCAGGAACTCCTTAACTCTCTTGGGTGCTCCATTAAAACTTCCCAACTGCTAAGGACAAGGGTGGAAGATCAGCCTGATGGGCGTCTCTGGCAGCGACTATCTGGCGAAGAGTTGCATTTTCAGCCTTAACCCCCTGTACTTCCATAGACAGGGTCTGAACTGCGTTCAGCAACTCCTGGACCTGTTCTGCCGTAGCCATCTTTTGGCGTTGCAAACTGTCATCAAAAGTGGGGCTCACCTGTGCTTCGAGATCCGATTCGCCGGAGGAGAGGTGGGATCCGGAAAGAGCCGTTGCCGAGAGATCAGGCGTTCCTTTTTTTGTGAAGAGGAAAGGTCTGTTCCGGGAGCTCGCCACAATTGTCGTGCTGAGTAACAGCCACAGACAGAAATGACAATCCCCCTGTGCAGTCCACGGAGGGGAAAAAGCCTGTGGCACAAAAACCCCTATAGATGGAATGGCAAGAAGGCGTGGAGGTGATGGCTTGTCCGATCCAGTAGAATGACTTGAATAGATCAGGTAAGTTGAAACGTAACTATTCTTTCTGCAAATCTGCTCCTGAAGGCTGGTATGATGGAAATCCAGCGGACGAAGAAGAGGCAAAACTCCAAAGGCAAGATGCGAACTGGGATATGTGGTTCGGAAGAAAAAATGGAGGGCGGAAGAGGACTAGAGACAGGAAGATGTGAAACTTCGGTGGAAAAAATAGAAGGAGAAAGAAAACCAAGGGAAATATCAGAGGAAAGGGTAGAAGGAGGTTAAGTAGGTATAAGAAAGAGAGAATGGGACAGGCGCATGAGGTCACCGTACTAACGTGTAAAAAGAAACCCCTGCAAGTGGAAAACTTCTTACCCCAAGGATGAAGGCACCGAAACGGAAGCAGAGTGGTCAGGATACCTGAGAACTCCTGTAAGGAAGGTAAGGTAATCAAAGGGACTGAAAGAGGCGGAGTAAGAAAAGTGGCGAGCGCCGTGACAGAAAGTGAAAGTAAACAATGTCAGAAAACACCCAAATACTGCGTGCAGGAAAAGGTAACAACAGCAGACAGATAGGCTGGAAGAAATGAGCTCAGGAAGAAACGCTACGGAGGGCTTTCAGGAAGAAACGAAGGAAGGCTGGAACTACGAGAGAACCAGGGACCGAGGGGGGGCTTCCCTGCATTTAAAGGGGAAGAGAGACATAGTTGCAGAGAGATAGAAACAGGACTAGCGGAGTTTCCACCGGGACCACATCTTCCATGAACCTCCTTTCATGACAGTACTGCTCTTCTCTCCACTAAGTGCTCCTACTTTCCTGATCTTCTGCACTCTGCTTCCCATCCCGTCATCTTTTCCAAACTCTGTCCCATATTCTCTCTCCGCACCCTCCTGACCCAGACCTCTCCTCTTCAATTTCTGCTACTGATCTTGCTTCTCATATTGCTTAAATTGTCACTCCTTTTGTGCTGTGCTATGACCCCCTCTGCTTCCGTCTGTTCGTCCCCTCCACTACTTTCATCCTCTGCTTCTCTATCTTTCTTCACACCTCTCGTAGATCAGGGGTCCCCAACCTTTTGTGCGCAATGAGCAAAATTGCCATATCAAATAAAATGGTGAGCAACATACATTTTTTGATAGAACATATCGACGCACAGTTGGCGGACAAATGATTGCAAAACAAATTAGAAATGAGAACATTGGGCCTCATTGCGAGTTTGGTGGCATCTCAATGCTATTGCCACTTTGTCTGGTGGTATCACTGCCGGATTCCAAGTGGTGGTTTGGCAGTGTTTGTCCCCACTGATGGAGTCCATAGGACTCCAGGGTGGATTTCGGCGGTGTTCGATTGATAGAAACTGTGTGGCATAATTTACATTTTATTGGGGTCTGTGAAAAATCTGCGGCTGTTGCCCCTTCTCCCTGGGGGGGAGACCATTCCCGTGGGGCCAGGAGGGTGGTGCATCCTCGGTACAATAGTTACAATGGGGTTGGTGATATGATGAGTGTGTTTATAAATAACCAATCATAATACCCAGAGGTTTCTAAGCGCGGACTCAGGGATTGAACCTGTGTTGCTCTGTGACATCTTGCTTCCAGGGCGAACATGTTGCCCCGGAGCTATCTTCTCGAGACACAGGGAGAGGATCACATGGGAGAAGAAACCCCTCATGGGGCTTGGGAGGACCCACCCGTGAGAAAGCGGTCTCCCTGCCAATCACCAGAACCTAGCCCCCACCTTTCCTATAACACTAAGAGCAACCCCTTCCATAATAGGCTCATGAGATAGTCGCCCTGCCATTTCCCTAGAAAGTACTAGGACTATGCTATGAAGAGCACAATTGACCCAATGGAGATCAAGGGTAGAAATACTGAGACGAGGAAAAGTGGGGAAGAAATTAAATATATACTATTTATAACCACTGAGATGAAGAAGGTGCATGGAGGAATGTAGAGAGCCCATCGGAATCAACATACATATTCTAGTCAACTTGGAATAAGTACTGGGACGAAGCAGAGGCAGAGAGGCAGTAAGAGTACTCCTAAGAACCACAATGAGCAGTCTAGTTGTTGCTGGCTGCTCATTGGTCAATGTAGAGTAGAAAAAGATGAGACTTAGGAAGAAGTTGTCTAGTCCTCCATGGTGCAGAAAGGGGCAGGAAAGCACACATGGATGCCAAGAGGGGAGCTGGAAGGACCAGAATGCGAGCTGGCAGAGAGTAGCTCCTGGTGTTCCTGAAGACTGGGAAGCACGTGAAAGGAAGACCACGCTGCCCATGGAAAGATTGACACTGCAGTGTTTCCAGGTGGGCCAGAGCCCACTACAAGGCTCCATAGAGATAGGGGAAGTGCTCAGGCTGGCTGGTGGGAAACTAAGAAGGTGCAGTCAGCATCTTCATAGTCACAGGATCTGGCAGGCACGTGAACCAGGTCTGTCCCGCAAGAAGAGAATTTTAAGGGTCTGGGACCCACCAAACGAAAGCAACGCAAGTCCTTCTTCTCATGGCGGTACTTGGGAGGAAAGGGCTCCAAGTACCTGCACACAAAAAAGAGATATCTGGGACCCACTACACGAGAGCCACGCAAGTCCTCTTCCTCGTGGTGATACTTGGGAGAAGAGGGGTCCCGTTCCTGAACATAAAGAGGGGTTTGGGACCCAATCCCATGAGAAGAAGGGAAATGACAGAGCAATTTAATAAGGACCATACTTGGCAGGGAAGTGAACCAAGTTGGCCCAAGCGGAAAGAGAGAAGCAGAGATCTGGGACCTACAACAGAAGGAACCAGGGCAAGGGAGTCAATACCCCCGGTTGTGTTGCAAGAAATAGATAATTGCCAAGAGAGGGAACCAGGACAAGAGAGTCATTGCCCCTGGTTGTTGCAAAGTTTGTGTAACAGAGAAAAATCTAAGAACTTCATGGAACTTTGTTTTACATTTATGAAGTTTGGGTTTAAAACCTACAACCTATTCTTCTGAATTAAGAATAACTTTTGTTTTTTATAGTTTAGTCAGTAGTGTGAGGGTGGAAATACGTGTTGGACTTGTGACAGTGGACTATTTATTTTAGACAAAAACAGCCTGACAGTTTGCTTAGTTTTGGTTGAAGTAGGGAAACCCCTCTCCGCTTTAGGGA